>NC_061114.1:88263840-88911934 GCF_002878395.1 Capsicum annuum | reverse complement strand
TAGAGGCGAGGAAGCTATCCGTACAACTTGGCAAGAGTTCCAGGATGCATTCCTGGATAATTTTTTCCCTTTGGAGATGAGGGAGGCGAAGGTAAAAGATTTTATGAACCTACAACAAGGCTCTATGACTGTTAGGGAGTACTGTCTAAAGTTCAATCAGTTGTCTCCAGACTTATTGGCTGATAATCGGGCTAGTATGAGTAAGTTTGTGACTGGAGTGTCTAGTTATGTAGTTAAAGAGTGTAGGTCTGCTATGCTGAATAGTGAGATGAATCTCTCTAGGTTGATGACTCATGCCTAACAGATTGAGCCAGACAAGATTAAGGAGAGAGATAGAATGAGAGGGAATAAGAGAGCTAGGTCCGAGTAGCACGGATAGGGTCAGACTAGATCGCAGGGAGGGAGTCGCCCTCAGTATCAGGATTGTTCGTCTATGCCAGCACCATTATCTGCTAGTGCTTCCATGCCTAGAGGTAGGTAGGAGCAAGGTACCAGGTCATATGCATCCAGGTCCTAGTACAGTGTTGGCAGTAAGCCAAATCGTCCCCTGTGTCCCAAGTGTGGTAGGGCTCATTTGGGTGAGTGTTGGCGTAAGATGAGGGGTTATTTCCGGTGTGGTTACATGGGTCACAGAGTTAGAGATTGTCCACAAGATGGACAATGGTGTCATGAGTATTGCCCTCAGACCCAGACTCAGACTGTTAGTGCTCCAGTTCCAGCGACTCGCCCAGCCCCAGCTCAGGGCACCTCTTCTAGCCATGCTGGGGGGCAGCGCTAGAATAGATTCTATGCTTTACCGTCCTGCCAGGAGTAGGAGGACTCCTCCGATATTGTTACTGGTATACTTCATATATTTCAGTTTGATGTGTAGGCTTTGTTGGATCCTGGATCCAGTTTCACATATGTTACACCTTTGATTACTGTGAATTTTTAAATGAGTCCTGAGCCTATTCCTGAGCCTATCCTAGTTTCTACACCAATGGGTGATTCGATTGTTGCCCAGAAAGTGTATAAAAAGTGTCATGTTACCATTCTTCATAGAGTCTTGTTGGCTAATCTGATTGAGTTAGACATGGTAGATTTTTATATTATTCTGGGTATGGACTGGCTGTATTCTTCTTATGCCTCTATTGATTGTCGGACCCGAGTGGTCAAGTTTTAATTTTCGGGTGCATCCGTGTTTGAGTGGTCTAGGAATTCTGTATCACCCAAGAGTCATTTATCTCTTACGTCAAAGATAGAAAGCTTATTTCCAAGGAGTGTATTTACCATTTGGTTAGAGTCAAAAACACTAAGTCTGAGACTCTAACTCTCCAGTCTGTTAACGTCGTCAATGAGTTTTCTGATGTCTTTTCGGATGATCTCCCAGGGATACCTCCTGATAGAGAAATAGAGTTGGGGATTGATCTTCCTCCCGATACTCAGCCCATTTCTATTTCTCCTTACCATATGGCCCCTGCAGAACATAAGGAGTTGAAAGAGCAACTCAAAGATCAACTAGATATGGATTTCATAAGGCTCAGTGTTTCTCCTTGGGGTGCTTCTGTGTTGTTTGTGAGAAAGAAAGATAGTTCTTTGCATATGTGCATTGATTATCGCCAACTGAATAAAGTCACCGTAAAAAATAAGTACCCCCTTCCGAGAATAGATGATTTGTTTGACCAATTGCAAGGTGCAAGTTATTTCTCAAAGATAGACCTTCATTCCGGCTATCATCAACTCAAAGTTTGGGAGTGTGACATCCCGAAAACCACTTTCCAAACTCGTTATGGCCATTTTGAGTTTCTTGTTATATTTTTTGGGTTAACTAATGTCGTGGTAGCTTTCATGGACCTCATGAATCGAGTGTTCAAATCATATCTGGATATGCTTCTCATAGTGTTCATCGATGATATACTGGTGTACTCCCGTAGGGAGGATGAACATTCTGATCATCTCCAAACTGTCTTGCAAACTCTTAGAAATCACAAGTTGTTTTCCAAGTTCAGTAAGTGTGAGTTTTTGCTAAGGTCAGTTGCTTTTCTGGGTTATACCATTTCTTCCGAGAGTATTAAAGTTGATCCCCAAAAGACCGAAGCTGTTAGAAATTAGCCTAGACCTATTTCTCCGGCTGATATCCAAAGTTTCTTATTTTTAGCTAGCTATTACCACCATTTTGTTGAGGGTTTCTCCTCTATAGCGTCTCCTATGACTCTGTTGACCCAAAAGAAAGTAAAGTTCTTGTGGTCCTAATCTTGTGAGAAGAATTTTTAGGAGTTGAAGACTCAACTCACTTCAGCGATTATTTTGACTTTTCCTGATGGTGTTGATGGTTTTGGGGTGTAATGTGATGCTTTGAGATTTGGGTTGGGTTACGTGTTGATGCAGAAGGGTAAGGTGATAGCTTATGTTTCTAGACAGTTGAAACCCCATGAGAAAATTACCCCACCTATGACCTTGAGTTGGCTACTGTTGTGTTTGATTTGAAAACCTGGAGACACTATTTATATGGTGTCCTATTGATGGTTTCACTGATCATAAGAGTCTGCAGTATGTGTTTACCCAGAGAGAATTGAATCTTAGGCAGAGACGATGGTTATAATTGTTAAGGGACTATGATATGAGTGTGTTGTACCATCCGGGTAAGGCCAATATTGTGGCGGATGCCCTAAGTAGAGTGTCCATGGGTAGTGTTTCGCATTTGGTAGAAGGTAAGAAAGAGTTGGCTTGTGATGTACATCATTTGCCTAGATTGGGGGTTAGGTTGTTTGACTCTGCTGAAGTTAGTATAGGGGTTCAGAGTAGTTCCGAATCCTCCTTGGTTTCGGAAGTGAAGGAAAAGCAATACTTAGATGCTAGTTTGGTAAGACTGAAGGAGTCAGTCAAGGACCAAAAAGTAGAGGTTTTCTCCCAAGGGGGAGATGGTGTGTTGAGATTGCATGGTAGATTGTGTGTCCCGTATATTGATGATCTGAGACAAAGGATTATGGCTGAGGCGCATGAGTCACGATATTCTATTCATCCTGGTGCCACCAAGATGTACCTAGACTTGTGGGAAATCTATTGGTGTAGTGGTATGAAGAAAGATATAGCAGCGTTTGTAGCTAAGTGTGCAACATGCCAATAGGTTAAGGTTGAACACCAACGACCTGGTGGTATGATCAAGATTTTAGTATTCCTACGTGGAAGTGGGAAGAGATAAATATGGACTTTGTGATTGGTTTACCTCCTTTCCGATGCCATCATGATTCTATTTGGGTTATGGTTGATAGGTTGATTAAGTCTACTCATTTCTTGCCTGTTCATACTTCATATACTGCTGAGGATTATGCTATATTATGTATCTAAGAGCTAGTCAGACTGCATGGAGTTCCCTTGTCTATCATTTCGGATAGGGGTACTCAGTTCACTTCCCAATTTTGGAAAGCTTTTCAGAAGGGTCTTGGTACCCAAGTGCTTTTGAGTTCTGCTTTTCATCCACAAACCGATGGTCCGGCTGAGCGAACCATCCATACCTTAGAGGATATGTTGAGAGCTTGTGCACTTGACTTTAAGGGAAGTTGGGATGATCACTTACTGTTGATAGAGTTTGCTTACAATAACAGTTTCCACACTGGTATTGGCATGGCTCCATTTGAAGCCTTATATGAGAGAAAGTGTAGATCACCCATAGGTTAGTTTGAGGTGGGTGAAGCAGCTGTAAGTGGTCCTGATTTGGTATTTGAGGCTATGGAAAAAAATTAAGTTGATTAGGGAAAGGTTGAAAACTGCGCAGAGTCGTTCGAGGTAATATGCGGATGTTAGAAGGAGAGACCTTGATTTTGAAGTTAGTGACCTAGTCTATCTGAAAATTTCACCCATGAGAGGGGTGAAGTGATTCGAAAAGAAGAGGAAGCTTAGTCCACATTATGTTGGTCCTTACAAAATTCTTAGCCGTGTTGGTAAGGTAGCTTATGAAGTCGAGTTGCCGTCCGAGTTGTCCTCTGTTCATCCAATATTCCATGTCTCCATGCTTAGAAAGCATATTAGCGATATTGTCGTAGTGGATTCCTGTGTGAGTGCTGACATTCAAGAAAATCTTTCTTTTGATGAGATTCCTATTGAGATTCTTAATTTCAGTGTCCGAAGACTAAGGAACAAAGAAGTTCCCTTGGTCAAGGTGTTATGGCAAAACCAATCTGTTGAGGGTGCAACTTGGGAAGCTGAGGCGGATATGCAATCCAAGTACCCGCACCTATTTTCCGCGAACTCCGATCAAGCCGAAGGTACCATTCTTTCCTAAATCATGCACATTTGATAAAAGTTGCAGCAGTTCAGCTGTCATTTATTATGTGTTCAGCTGTAGTTTCTTGAATTTATGCATTCTATGTTTCATTCAGAGTGAGAAACGATGTGGTGATGAGTCTAACAAATGGTTTCAGCTGTATTCTCTATTCCCTGTCTAATCTTTGCATGTCTAGCATCATTCGAGGATGAATGTTTCCAACTGAGGGATGATGTAATACTCCGGCAAATTTTTCGTTGATATTTTGTGTGTAAACGTGTTGGGTTTTATCTTCTAGAATGAATTATAAATTTTCCATGCAAAATGTCTTAGATTATAACTCTTCATTGTGTAGATTATCGAATAAGCTTTCCAATGATATGTGGATCATCCAAAACAGACACCCGAGCGATGAGTTACGAACATTCCGATCGAACCATGAATAGTAGTGAACAGTAAAACGTGCAGGAAAAAGTACTAAGGCCTGGCGTATTTTTGCTCCAACTTTAAACGATTATAACTCCTTGTACATAATAATCTGGGTGATCTACTATATATCAAAAAAAATCTCTACGAGTCCTCTTTCCAATGAAATTGGTTTCATCCAATTTGTCTAGCGGAGCAAAAAGTTATGATTAATCTACTTCAGCCTATCAAAAGTGAATTTTTTGTTCAACTTCAAATGATCATAACTCCTCATACGCAATGATCTGGGTGAGATACTATATATCAATGGAAAGATATGAGAGTACTCTTTCTAATGAAATTGGTTTATTCTAATCTGAATATCGGAGTAAAACGCTATGGTTGATCTACTTTAGACTATCAAAACAGTCCACCAAAGGACAGATTCGAGAACTTTTTTGATTTTTGGGGGTGTTTTGGTCATTTCCCCTCACATAAAATCCGTCCAGACCCTATATTAAAGCCTATTAGAAGCATTATATGTTATATTTATCAAACTCCCTCAAAAAGTAAACCCTAAGCTCCTACATCCAACTTTAAGAACCTCCAAAGTTCACCATTAATTCTTCTAATTTATTCAAGATTTCAAGTTCCTAGTTCAAGAACTCCAAGAACCATCATTCAAAGGCATGATTAATATCTCAAAAACGAGTATCGATCTAAAGTTCATCATTAAAGGTATGTGGGGTTTTTCAATAAGAACTCTCTTTCGTTCATGTGCCCAAAAGTACTTTTCTTTACAAAGGCATCATTTTATTTGATTTTTTATGAATTTGAAGAATGAACCCATATCTTATGATGATTATTATGAAATCTTAATGTTTATGATTTTGAAAGATGAATTTACATGTGTGGAGATATAAAGAATGAATCTTGAATGATATTTATCATGATTTTGATATTTGGATCGTGAATCCCTATTAGAAATTGTGTTTTTTTGAGAAAGTGTCTTATAAACATGTTGATGTTTAATATTTGAGATATTTTGAATGATTTGACCTTTTGGTCTTAATGGAGTTGTTTTGAACTCAAGTGTGAAAGAAATCCACAACGTGGTTGATTTTGATATATGGGAAGCATGATGGCTCCCGATGTATTTTTATATATTACTGAAATTATTTTATTGTGGATTGTCTTTGAAATGATCTGAGCTAATTCTGGGAGAAATCTTTAGCACAGAGTGGTAGGTGTAAAGCAACCTTACTTCCCTAGAACTACGTGCCCCCGTAGGAGTGAGCCTAAGGCTGATTTATATAGTGATCACTAGTTTGTGTGGATTTGATATCGATAGCCCTACTCCAATGATAAGGATAGGATGGCTCTCCCGAACGTGGGTTGTACGTTGGACTCCATGTAGCTCACATGGTTTATGTCGGTTATAGGATCTCCTAATGTGTGTGTGTTTCCTTGTGTCTTTGGTGAATGGTGAAGAGATTTGAATGCGGAATTGTGAAAGTTATTCTTTCAAAAGATTTAAATGATATTTACATTATGACAATTGATATTCTTGATGAACTCAAAGTGATTGACAAATTATATGATGACTCATATGTGTTATTGTACTTATTTCATCTGCTCATGATTATGATGATTTTCTTTGGGCTATGTGAGTCTTTCATAAATCTTGCATATTTCTTATAAATATTTATGATGATGATGTTTATACAACTGCATACACCCCCATATACTTGGTTCCTTTCCATGGTACTGACCCACATCTTTGGATGTGGGCTGCATTTTCTCATAATGTAGGTTCAGGTGCTCAGTTCCAAGTTTGACAGTGAATCTTCGGGCACACTGTTCTACATCCCCTGTTATGGTGAGTCCTCATGTTCCAAGGACGTGATGTTTGATGTTGGTTTCATGGAATTGTTTACATTTGATAACTGAGTATGAGTCAGTTGGGGCATGTCTCAATGGCTCTCTGATTTTATTGATTTTCTTAGAGGCTTGTCATACTAGTATAGTTATTGGGAGTTGACTAATAAGTCGGATTTTGTTATCTTTCTGAAATTCTTTTATTCTTGGATGATTATTACTCCATTGATATTTGAGGATTATTTATGGAAACCCCGTTGATTTGTGTTGAACTGAACAAAAATGGCTCAGAGGGTTAGCTTGGGGCTACTCGTAGCCTCAAGTACCGTGTGACGCTCCAGGACCCGTTTTCCGGGGCGTTACAAGTTTAAAAAGGGTTTTTTATTTGAACCTTCTCCTTAACTTGTTTTTATTTTGGTTTTCAGCTGAAGACTCCTATAAATATGGGGAACATGTTTTGTAAACAAACTTATTATTTTGTCTTTCTTTTCCAAAAATCCATTACGTGGGTGTATTTTGACCCTGACATAAAATAGGTAGCATGTTTATTGTTAAATTTCTTTTGATGAGTAGATTTTACATCTAAAATTTTTAGTTGATTTTGGGTCTGTATGAGGAGTAAGGCTATTGGATTAAAGTGTTGAAGATCGAATTTCGGCCTTCGAGGTAGGTTATACCTTAACTTCTTTTAGATTTATCTTTGTAGTTAATGTTGGCTAAAAAATATGTTAATAGTGTGGGAACTAATCATGAAAATGTCTATCTTAATATGTTGTGGCAGTGTGTAGGTTTTTATGTGATATCATGTGGTGATTTTGGAACATTATGTGCTATGTGTTACCTTTTGGGGTCCTACGTGATATTGATAACCTTTTATAAATGATGACAATTCTATCTTTTTTGATGAAAAGGCATATTATGGTACCAATTGTTTGTTGTTATATATTCATACTCTATTGACATATGAATCATGTTGGATTTCATGGATGGTTGGAAATAGTGAGTGAATATTTGGCTCACATGATGGTATATTTGTTGCTTTGAAATACTCATTCTGGTTGGTTATGGAAATACTCATTATGGTTGATTATGAGTATTACATCCTTTTACTCATTCATGAAATATTGGTACCATCCTGAAATTTCTAAGATATACTAGAAACACTTTTTTTTATAGAAAATATGGTATCTTATAGAACATTCCTCAAGGGATATGCCAGGGAGGAGTGAAACATCCTGGGTTTTGACCCTTTGAAAATTTCCTAGAATTTCGTTCTCCAAGCCCAATACGACTTATGGATACAAGCCATATGCTGGGGTATGAGCCGTATGGTCCTGTCGTATACTGACCAATATTAGTGGGTGGGATGGTTTTGGTCACTAGAATGGGTATGACTTAGGGGTATGAGTCGTAAGGCTTGGTACGAGTCGTATCAAGGACTCGTATGGTAGGCAGTATTTGATTCTCCTGGTATTTTATTCTGACAAGGATACAGCTTATGGGTACGGATCGTATGTTGTGGTTACGACTTTGCTGGATGAGTCGTATACTGGACAATATTTGATCCAAGGGTTGAGGCTTGGATACAAGTGGTGGCTACTGATTGTATAGGAAGGTACAACTCATATGGTTCAGTCATATCCCTGTGATGGGTTTTTAAGTAATTTAATTAGGGCTATTATGGACATTTCCCTACTTACCCTAATCAGGACCCACGACTTCTAATACATTAAGGAGGTTATTTACCCTATTATTCTATTCATTAACACTTATAAACTATTTCAAATCATCTCATAATTCTCTTAAGAGATTTTGGGGCAAGAAGGCTAGGGTTTCATTTTGTGGATTGCTTTGGGGCTTGTCTTGATGATTCCTTCCATCCATTCTTTGATTGTTGTTACTAACTCTAGAAGCTAGAATATTAGACACTAGGATAATTCATTTTACAAGGTACAACCCCACTACAAGCACAACAAAAGAGTAAGAAGACACCTAACTACCCATGACTAAAGACAGTTAAATGATCCCTAAAGGACCTCTAGTAGAAAATAGCAAGCTCAAATAAATAAGATGAGCGGGGTAAGCTTGAGAACTATGGCCTACGGAGTATGAACCATTAAATTTGCCTATATTTTGGGCCTTTATACTAGCTATCTTAACATAATCATATTTTCTAACCTACTAAAAATTCTTTACAATGTTTTCCATTTAATTGAAGGACTTACCCGAGAAAGTTATCTGAATTGCTAAATAGAAAAAATAGTGTTCAAAACTTACACAAAGAGAGGGATATGATCCTCCACTATATCTATCATTTGAGTAAAAAAACTAGGCAAGACATGCTAGTAATGGTACTTTGCTCAATGGTGAGAAACTCATCTTTCAATCATGAAGAGTGCATAACACATATATTTCAAAAAATAAGGTGTGGAACTGAGTTCAAGTAAATAAAGGCAACAAGAAATATACACTTTACCCCGTGCTTTTCTTTAATATCCATCTTAGGGAATCTCTCATAACGATCCATGATGAACTTAAAACTATCTTTTATTTCAGCACCAACAAAGATTGGAGGCTTTATTTTCAGGAACGGTCACAACAGCTCATGTTCACTACAAATTATTGATAGAATGAGTGTTGTACAAGAATAAACATCATCCTCTAAGGCTTTATCCATCCTAGGGGGTACTATTGTAGCATATTTTACCCTTAGTTATTGCTAAGTAGGAACTGCAGGTGTGGCTCCAGTACTGACCAGCAAACTCAATAAATCCAAGACTTGTTGTATCAACTCTAAAGACATCTAAATAGGGGTTACACCTTCATGAACAAATGTTACATCCTTATGCATAGGTACCTCATCATTTACTACCTTATTGTTATGATTCTTAGGTTGGGTATGTAATATCGTTCTCTATTTTGATGGATTACATACAACCTAGATCTATCCTTGGAGGTTGATGTCTAACCTTCTCTTTTTTCCTTCCTTTATCCTTGGCCCCTAAATGCAGTCTCAACTATTGGTGAAACTTACTTGGAGCCTCTGATCTAGCTGCATGTTATCTTATTCTTAATATATTTAGAAGTAGAATAAAGAAGGTTCGATATTATTTTAGATCACGAGATACAAATTAATATTAAGTTATATTATGAAAGGAAGAAGAAAGTAAACTTTTATAAAGTCCCTTGGTCAATGTAAAGAATATATGTCTCTATACCATTCTGCAAGACTCTACAAGACTTATTCTAATATAATGAAACCAAGGCACCTAGAACACTAATATTAACTTTGTCATGACCTAAACACGTCATGTGTGGCACCCACACTAACCATTTGATAGAGGACCATCTAACCCAAATATCAATATTATTCACTTAACAATTTTTAACACAAAACTAAATTCATTAATAAAGAATATAATACCATAATGTCCCAAAATTGAATGTGGAAATCAACATTATCTAAACATCCCTAGAAACTAAATGTAAAAGTACTAGAACTCTAACTATTGAATCTACTATAATAAAAACTCACAACTTAAATAACATTATCTTTGTCTAATACAATAAAGACAAAAAAATAAGAGAATGATCCATGGTTTCCAAAAAAATTAATGCTCATCATTGGATCAGAAATCACGTTGTCATCTATAAGTAAGGTCTCATAGAAGCCGTTGGAATATGCTCTACACTAGATAAAAAGAATATAGTACGAAACCATACATAACCAATATGAACACTTAAAAACATATTTGTAAACAAGTAGCAAGAAAGTTAGTTAAATTAGATATTCAAACCAGCTTATCACAACATGCATTTTAGTATCAACCAAGCCAATAAGTAAAAAAGATCCCAGTTATGCATATTAATTCTTAATTCTATGTCAACCAACAAAAGAAATTACAATCAAAATAGTTTTCCATTTACATCTCAGCATCTTTATCATTAGGAAATAGTTCATATAAAAATTAATGAATAACATGAATTCAATGAACTTGTTTCCACAAGGAACCTAAAGTAAAATCAACACAAATATTTAACTTAAAGAACCCATAATAATGCATGATAAGAAAATCCAAGTCCACTGAAGGAACTATCAGACTTTCCTAAATAGGAAGTACACATATTCTATGAGACCTGTCATTACCCACAATCCATGACCTGCAGAAGACTAGCGTAATCCATGTACTAAATATACTATAAAATTAAAGTATTAAAACACTTATCCAAAAACAAATATTATGCCACCCTTATCTCAACATTCCCTACCCTTATACCACCTTATTTCACCAATTCAATGCATTTAGAATCATCAACTCATAACAATAATTACTATTTACAAGTACAATCAAATAGTAATGATCAGAAACAACAACATTTACATATCAATGAGATCTTTATCAATCATTCGTAAAATTTTAAATTCTAGAACACATATACTTAATATTTAGCAAGTTCATCTCTTACTAGTATGTATTGCAACTAAATAAACAAACATTTAGTTAGACATTCATACAAGAAATTACATTGAGTCTTAACTCCAATTCCACCATAACCGACCTCAAATCAAGCCTTGTAAATCTAAGAATAATAAATAAGAAACAATTAAACCATTTATCTAATTATTTTGGACATTAAAACCTAAATTTATCAGTTTTAGGCCATAATCATGAACAACTTCACCAAGCTAAGATTTTATACCCTTTGTTCTTCTTGATTTCAGAATAAATAAAGATTGAAAGGATAAATTCTAGTTTAGGGACTGCAATTCAACAATCTTAAACCATTGTCATGTAACTCTAAAGCATATATAACAAATTTATTACCAATTTTTCAACATAGGGTTACACTCATCATTCCCATAATGTTCAATCTTTAATGACTCTAAGGATTTATAGATCAAAATTATGTTAAAGGGTGGAATTCATTTTTCTTAGGAGAAAATATTGACCAAAACATCAAAAACTGCGCTTTTTGCCATAGTTAAACTTCTACACACTCTATGATGAAAATACATTTTGAACTTAAAACTAACATTTTAATGTCTTAAATCCTTGTATAGTAGCTCAATTCCAATTATATCAGAACCACTATAGAAGAATCTGCATGTTGTAGTAGCAAATGAATATGCAGACTACCATTACAGGGGACTATACCATGTTAATGTAGGAATGCTACAGTGGACCTCAATCTCTCAATAGTAGAATTGGGGTAGGAACTTGGAGAAGTTCCTAGGTATTTTCTATCTCACAACACACTTCCCCAAATTTGATATTATGTATAAATTCTTTTAAATCATATGCTATAACTGGTGTAGTACCAACCCAGCTAAAAGTTTCTATAAAATCATTAATATCATGGATAACCAATTATAATTTAAAACCCATAAAATATTATACCATAAATCCCCAAATTACACTAGATCACACAATACCTAAATTTTATCAAAAACTATCCTACCATAAAATTTCAAAAATTTATCTCGAGAAAATCTTACCAAAAATTTCAAATGATAGAAAATATTATAATAATAAAAATGGTCACTATAAAAGTAAATATAAATTATAAAGTCCATAGAAACCAACATCTGTAAAGAGGTCAACTACATTAAATGGAAAAAACAGGTGAAGAAAAGTTGAACTTTGTAGATAAAAAGAAAAGAGTTTCAAATGTTTAAGAGTTGTAGTCTTGAAGGTGCTAGGCATACTATCCCTAAAGTTTGCACATGTTTATAGTAGTTTCCATTGAGTTTTGACCCATAAAATAAGGATTAACCCTTGGAAAGTTAGAAATCAATTGGAAAGTATTTTGGTGTCTTTGGTAAAAGTTTTGAACAAGGTTGCTCTGTGCCATATTTAACACTTGGTGCATTCGGATTTTTGCCATAGCTCAGTGGAATGAGTCGAAGACACCAATCTAGCGTGCATCTATTTTGTTGGTGTGCTATGCTACTAGATTGGTGCTCCTAACAATGTGCCATGGTGCCAATCTGGTGTGCCCGGTAGTACAACATGCCCGATGTTTTCCAGACGTAAAATGTTCACTTTTTATTCCATTCAAGAGAAGATGTTCAGGTCCTTTTACCACCAAATAATCCATAGACCCATTTTTAAACCCCTACACTATCGAACATCTAGTAGAATTACATTATTCATCTCCTTTACTTCTATATAAAATCTCAAGAATGTACGAAAGGGTATCTTCCATCTCATGCTCCCAAATCCAAGTTTTCACTCTAAGAATTTTCTACTTCCAGGTGTGTAGGACTTCAATAAGGATTTTCATTCATTCTCGTGTTTACATCCATATAAATTCTCATGAATTTAAAATTATATCTAACATTCACAAACCCACTTTCAATTCCCAATTATTTGAGTAGAGCTCTTGATGATCTTAAAGTATTTATCTATAATTATGATTTTCAAAAATGCTACATTGATTTTATGTCTAGTAAGGTTTTAATTTTCATCCTTCTTCATTCTTGATATGATTCTGCATACGTTTCTTGAATTTTATATTTTAGAGTATGAAACTAGAACTCTTATATTATTGCAAATATTCAAGGGGATGGACTAAATCCATAGAAGGGTAAAATTGTGATGGTTTCAAGATTAATTTAGTAAAGATTCAAGGTTTACCATTTATAGATAGTGATTTAAATTTTTTATAGAGCATATGATTATATGAATATTTTGGGAAGCATTATTTAGCATCGCATGGATATGGGTATAGAAAATCCAAATTCCATAATTAGATTACATTGTAGGATTATGTTTTCACAAAAATAATGGTTGATCTTTAGCTATAAAAGCTCATTTAATGGATCAATACATAGATAGATAGTCTTATACCCTTTCAAGGTATGGACATCACTTTCAACTCGATTAGATCATAGATATCATTAGCTCAAGCGATGTATGTCAATTATAAGAAAATCTCACCTAAATGTATTTACTTTACTATAACAATGATTTTGATTTGATCATTTTATGAATCTAGATAGTATGATTTCAGACAATTATTTCTTTGAAATCTTTTCTTTTGTTTTTTAGCTATAGTTAATCTCAGATACATATTATTATATTTAAGAAAATTCAATTATTTCTTTATTCCTCTATTTATGTCATATATATGATTTTAGTAATTTAGCATTATTCCTACAGACTCTGTACCGATAACATACCTCTTTGATCAATATTTTCATTTGATTTAGATACTATTAATCTATCTCAAATAAGTGGATAGTTGTCAGCAATCTAGATTTTAGTAGTGGTGAGTCCTTATTAGTTAAGGACCTAGCTTATTCAGTCTTTTTTTTCTTCATTACATATAACGATTTTAGGGTTGTTAGGAGTTTCATCCTAAAAAATTATGTTAGTCAGTTTTATAGGCTTTCTAATATTAGTTTTGAGGCTTCTGTTACTCATTTGGGATTTCAATATATAATTATAGATGATTTTAGTTTATATTTTAGAACTTGCCTTCACAATTCTTTTTATACCTTGTATTTAGATTCATGTAATATGCTTAGTTATATTATGCAAAGGATTACCTTGGGATCCTTTATAGTTCTAACCACTGGGTCTTAGCTAGGGTGTAGACTTGATTCCTGATGAATTTGATATCCGAGAACTAGATTTAAGAGTCCTAAGATGTTTGAAGCTTCTTTTAATAGAGTCCTTCTTATGGGAACGATGCACGCCACTCTTATAACATGAATGCTATGAAGCACTTAGGAAATGGTTTCCCTTCCTTCATACTATAAGTCTGTGCAATAGAGTTTAACTTTATAAATCCTTCCTACCTTTAACTTTGTACATGTTTTTATTTGTGCCTCTACAAAGTGCCTTTAGATACCTACTATAGGCTAGGAATTAAAATCCTCAGGTGTTTATAGTGCCACCTCAGGTTGATATTACAATTGCTGAATTTTAGAATGTAGTTCAAATGTTATCTCAAGCTATGACGGCCTAGATAATCATTAGTGAGAAGTACTTATGGGACTCAAGGTGTTTTCAATATTACTAGGATTTGTAAGTTCTCGTTCACCATAAGAGCGCTTCAACTGACTTAGTAGAATCATATATAATAGACTTTGATAATGTTTTTGTATGGACTAATTGTATTCAAGTTTCTTCTTAGTTCATTGCAAAACTGGCGTTATTAAATTCTAATTTTCAAATAACAAATATTAGGATGGATGAGTAGTCATGTCAAAGCTATAAAAATTATTTTTAAAGGCTATATTTATCACCTGGTGAGGATTAAGAATTCTAATATAAAAATCCTAACTCTTTAGTTAGTTTATATAGTCAATGAATTTCCATAAGTTTTTCTTGACGATATTTTTGGAGTTCCTCCCGATAGGGAAATGAACTTTGGAATAGACATTATTCATGATATGCAAACTATCTCTATTTATCCATATAGAATTACCTCGACCTAGTTAAAAGAGGAATTGAAAGATCTTCTAGACAAGGGTTTTATCAAGCCTAATTTCTCCCCGTAGGATGTTCTAGTATTCTTTGTGTGTATGAGAGATGGTTTCCTTAGAATGTACATTTAGTTTTGACACTTGAATAAGGTCATAATAAAAAATAAGTATCTCATTTCTTGAATTGATGACTTATTCGACCAACTTCAGGGTACCTCATAATTCTCTAAGATTGACCCTAGGTCAAGTTAACATCAGCTGAAAGTTAGAAAAATGGTATCCCAAGAACTACTTTTTGAACTTGGTATGGTTACTACAAGTTTCTTCTTATGTCATTTTACCTAACCAATGATCCTGCAACTTTTATAGATCTCATAATATGGTGTTCAAACTTTATCTTGACATATTTATTGTTGTGTTCAAAGATTACATCCTTATTTACTCCCATAGTTAGGATTAGTGTACCCGCTATCTTAGAATTGTTCTTTAGACCCTAAGAGATAGACAATTATTCATGAAGTTTTCTAAGTAAGAATTCTAGTTGAGGTCGGTTGCTTTTATTGGTCATATTATTTCTAATAAGGGGATATATGTTTTCTTCCAAAATATTTATGAAGTCAAAAGTTGGCCTAGACTATCAATTCTATGAGATATTAGAAGTTTTTTGGGTTTAGCGGGTTACTATACGAGGTTTATAAAATGTCTTTCATCCATTTCATTCCCATTGTAAATGATAACTTAGAAAAAGGTAAAATTCATAGTGTCAGGCTTTTAAGAAGAGCTTTTAGGAGTTAAAAGGCTCAGTTTACTTATACCCCATTTTTGACCCAGCTAGAGGGTCAGGTGGTTTCATTGTGTATTGTGTTGCTCCATACATGGGTTGAGCTGTGTTTTAATGTAAAATTGTAACATTATTTCCTATGCTTTTAGAAATCTCAAGGATTATGATAAGAACTATCCAAATTATGATCTTGAGTTAGTGGTTGTAGTATTTGCCTTAAAATTTAGCATCATTAACTCTATGGTGTGCGTGTTGATATATTTAAAGATTGTATGAGCCTATAGTATTTCTTCACTCATGAGGAGTTAAATCTTCATCAAGGAAGATAGATTTAGTTCCTTAAGAATTACAATATTATTGTGTTATACCAGCAGAGTAAGGCTAACGTAGTTGTTGATATTTGTATTTATTTTCCCCTAGCAAGTGTTTACTATATATAGGAGAAAAAGACAGAGCTTGAGAGAGAGGTGCTCAGACTTGTTTGTTAGGGAGTCTATCCCATGGATTCTGATGAGTGTAGTATGATGGTTCAAAATTTTTTTGAGCTTTTTTTAGTGATATAGAGGAAATAGAAACATGATAGTGTCCTATATTGCTCCAGCTGAAGAAAGCAACCCATAAGTATAAAGTTGAGGTTTTCACTTTTATGGAAGGTGGTAATCCTCAGGAGCAAGGTAGATTGTGTGTGCCTAATGTAGATAGTCTAAAGGAACATATTTTGTCTGAGGCTTACAGTTCTAAATACTAACTAACAAAGCTCTAATATGATATATCAAGGGCTAAGGAAAGTCTTTTGGTGAAGTGGTGTGAAAAGGAAATTATAGACTTTGTAGCAAAATGTCCTAGTTGTTGACAAGAAATGGTAGAATATAAAAGGCACAGAACATTAAACCATGATATTAATATTTCTAAGTGAAAAGTGGAGATGATAATATGGATATCATTTACAAGCTTACACCACATGCATTGTCATCATAATTCAATTTGGGTCATAATAGATAAAATGACAAAATATACTCATTGTGTCAAAACTACGAATTCATCAAAGGATTATGCTAAGTTGTATATTATTGAGTTATTTCCTCTTTATGGTTTTCCCTTTTCTATCATATCAAATAGGGATACTAAATTTACTTCTTATTTCTGGGAGACACTCCAGACACAGATTGATGTACGGGAAAACTACACTATTCATACACTTAAGGATATGTTGAGGGCATGCTTTGTTGATTTCAAAGTTAATAGGGATGATCATTTTGCTCTTATTGAATTTATAAAAATAATAGTTATCATTCTAATATGTAGATGACTCTGTTTGACGCACTGTATAGGCAGAGGTGTAGGTCTCTTTTTAGTTTATTTGAGGTAGGTGAGGCTGCTTTGGTAAGGCTTTATTATTCCAGCAGGACATAGAGAAAGAAATACTTATTAGAGATCACTTGAGTACTTCTTAGATCTAGTAAAAGACGTATTCAAATATGAGGCATAAAGACTTAGATTTCTTGATTGATGATTGGATCCTCTTGAAAGTTTACCCATGAAGGGAACAATGCAATACAGTAAGAAAAAGAAGCTTAGTCCAATTTACATAGGTCCCTATTAGATTATAAGTAGGTTTGGGAAGGTATCTTATAAGTATGAATTTCCTATTGAACTAGTAATAGTACATCCTACATTTCACATATCTATACTTGAGAAAAATATTATGGATCTATTATGTGTAGTTCGTTTAGAGAAGGTTGGCATTAAAAATAGTCTTTTATATAAAGAGATTTTGGTTGAAATATCGGATCATCAGGTGTGTAAGTTATGGATGAAAGAGGTAGTGTTAGTTAAAGTATTATTAAGAAATCAAGAGATAGAGAAAAATACATATGATTCCCAAGAGGCTATGAAGCCTAAGTACCCATACATATTCATGCCAATTGATGATAACATTTGTTGTAAGGACCTCCTTCTTATAATGATCTCCTTCCTATAAAAATTAATAATTGATTTCATGTATAAGATTTTTTTCTTCTAATTCTATGTTTATGTTTGTACTATATAAGCGCTACTCTAGTCCTATCTCAGTATGGCTAAGTTATAATTATGATTAGCAAGAAAAATATAGGTTGTGAATCAATATTAGTATCATTATCCTATCCTTATGACTTTATCTTTAGTTTGAGGACAAATGATCCCACGAGGGATATTGTAACATCGCCAAAGCTTATAGATATTCATAGTAGTTTTCCTATGAGTGTAGATCCATAAAATGACATTAATTGGCTCTTTGCAGAGTTAGAAATCCATTGAAAAGTGTTTTGAGGTGTTTATTAAGATTTTTGAATGTCCAGAAGTTCTATCTATGCCACATTTGACACTTGGAGCATTGGAGTGCATGTCGCAGATCATTGGCACAAACTGAGGACACCAATGTAGTAGGAATCCATGTTAGTAACACGTCACACTACTAGATTGGCACACCCAACAGTGTGCGAGGGTATGCAGCTCCCACATCCGACAGCATGGCATATTTGATTTGTTCTAGATAAGAAATGTTCCCTTTTTCTTCCATTTTAGTGAGGGTGTTTTCGCCTTTTTACCCCCTAAATAACCCATAGACCTATTATTAAACCCCCAAATTGTCAAACACTAGTAGAATTCCATTTTTATCTCCTTCCATAATTTCAAAAAAATTAAGAATATAAAGAAGGGTTTTCTCCATTTCATACCCCCAAATACAAAGCTTTACTTAACGAATCTTCTACTTTTAGGTTTGTATAAATTTAATGGGGATTTTATTTCATCCTCTTGTCCAAAACCATATTAATTTTACTGAATTTATGATTATAGCTAGGGTTTAAAGACCCACTTTCGATTCCCACTATTTGAGAAAAGTTCTTAATTTTGTTGAAGTAGTTATTTATGATTATGGATTTCATGAATATCACATCGATATATACGTCTAGTAAGGTTTAAATTGTCATCTTTATTCATTCTTGACATGATTTTTTATATGGGTATTGAAGCTTAAGTCTTAAAGTACATATTTAGAACTCATATGTTATTACGATATTCAAGAAGATAGCTTAAATCCATAGAAGTGTGGAATTATGATAATCTCAAGTTATGAATTTGGTAAAGATTCAAGCTTTTACAATAGATAGATAGTTATTTAATTCTTTTATTAAAAATATGACTTCATGAACTATTTTAGGAGAATTATTTAGTACCGAGTAGATACAACTTTAGAAAATCCAAATTCCATAGTTGTGCACTACGTAGGATTATATATTCACCACAATGGTGGTTGATCTTTAGCCTAAAAAGGCTCATTTAGTGGATTCTCACATAGATGGATAGGTCCTATACCTTGGAAATGTAGGGTAAACCATTCCAACTAGGTTAGATGTTAGACATAATTAGCTTAAGTTTTTACTTTACTTTGACATTTTTCTTGAAATGGTCATTTTATGACTCACAGTATGATTTCAGAAACGTATTTTTTGGAAAGCTTTCTAATGGTTTTTACCTACAGTCACTATTAATTTATTATTGATATGTTTATGAAAATTCTATTTTTGTAGTTTTACTTTATTTATGTCATAAATATAATCTTAGTCATTTAGTATTATTCCTGCATACGTGGTACCTTCCCTATGCTGATTACATACCTCTTCTACCTACATTTTCATTTGATGTAGAAACAAGTGATCTTCTTAGACACATAGTTAGTTATCAGTAGTCAAGATTTTGTAGTGGTGATTGCTCATTATTATGCACAATGTTTTTCATGGGGAGTTGGGGGCCTTGTCCCAGCAAATTATGTTATTTAATTTTAGATGCTTTCAGATATTTGTATTGTAGTTCACTATCATGACCCGATTTCTCAAGTTAAGGTGGCAACAACTATAACCCTACAATAGGTAAGCCAATCCCTAATTTGGAACACCTAGTAATGAAATGCCAATAAAAATAAAGAAAAATGAGAAGGAATCTAATAAAAAGACAAATATTAAGGTGAAATCCTAATAACTAGTGAAGTTAGTACAAGATCTTTAGATAAAACAAGAGTACAAGTGATATAAAGAATAAATACATGTACAAACCCTTTCTAAAATACAAAATAGAGATCAATCTAATGAATTTGAGGGAGATTCAGAATACTCTGAACGTCAGGAGCTCACCTCAAATCTCCAATTCATAGATGCTCTAATGAAGCACATATCAACGGCTAGAACTTGTACTATGATTTACAGGCTGCAAAAGTGTAGTATGCATACAAAATATGTGGAAATCAGTAGGTATCGGCTAATTAATCACCAAAGATAATGCAATTATAGATAACAAGTAAAGTAGAAACATAAACTATAGTCAAATATCCAAGGAACTAAACATAATAATGTTAATGGAATAATAAGGATATACTAGCCTATTCTAATGGTTTTTAGGAATTAATGTACAACACCCAATATCACTAGCCATTACAAAAATGAAGAGTGAAAGATAGATATATAGCAGTAATACAAAGGCAAATACACACACAGAGACACTCATAAACATATTGGACAAACCTCAAAGGTAATAACCTAGCAACCCAACCTAATATCTAGAAGAACATAGACAAATAAGAGAGCTTGTGCTTGCATAATCAAAGGCTCTAACCAAAGTGTCTAACCATGAGGTAAACTATCGATAGCATTAGTTACAAAAATAGAGAGAAGGAATTGGAAACATATTAACAATCTCATGTACTAGTCCATAACCACCCTACCACGAACTAACCCTAATAACCAATAATAAATTAGTCGACTAGTTCGGACAAACAATAACCTAATTGGGTCACAATAAGCCTAAAAAGTGCAAGCAAGCACTTATCAAGAAAAAATCATAGATTATACCTATACAATCCTCCATAAAGCTAAGAGATATAAGCACCAAAACTTATACTAATTATCAGCAATATATATGAATGAATAAATGCAACTGTAATCTAGTACCATCAACATATCAAGTGACATAACATACCAAGTGTTTACACCTCCACCAGCTCAGTATCTCACAAAGGCAGGACCTACAGAGAACATCTTTCTCCAACACTATGGCTCACAAATAAAGGGGCCCATAGAGGAGTCAAGATATCTGTATAAACTGCCTGGTCTAGAACCAAGACTTCCAGTAACAATCATAACCAATCTAATCCATCTAGTACCGGATATATAATATATATGTAATAAGTGATAAAATTTAAAAGGATATTAAAGAGTGTAAATCTTTAAATCCAGTGTTTGAGATCAAGTTTGGGATTAAATTGGCATAATAGCATAAAAGGGTTAAAATCTTCTTCGATCAAAGTAAATGATGGCAGTAAAAGAGTGGTTTAATAATTGATTGGGATCAACCTCATTCTAATTTCCAAAGTATAATATTTAGTTTCAAAAACTCACAAGTAATTAAATAAGGTGGTACGATATCCATTGTAGAATAGTTTATTTTTAGAGTAAGAAGTGGGAATAATCCTTTTTTTAGAAAAAAAGTAGTAAAATAAAAGTTTAATTGAAATCATATCACTAAATGAGTATAAATGTGCCCAAGAGTATGTATGGCGTCATTAATATCCAAACAATACAACCATAAGCTCCTTAGCATCTATAAACTAGCACCACATCCTTTTTAAGCATAGAATACTCACCTAGGGTCAAATTGGTATTATAACCTCAACCTCTAGCCTATTCAAAACTAATTAACATAATAATAATATCATAACCCAGAAAATACTGTACAAAATTACTATGTCAATGATAGGCCTTGTACTAAAGAATCCTTCACCTCAATCTATTATTAACATGCATAAAATAAAAGATAATAGTGTTCTGTGACTATAACAGATATCCTATCCTAAGGATCAACTCATATTTCTACTCTAAATTTTCTAAATAGGTTAATACATGATATACTAGTTATAATCCCATACTATGATTGCTTTCTAACATGCAATTCGTACACAACACCATATCATAGAGAAAAGTAGATTGAAGACTACCTTATTGCTGAACCACAATCTTAACTTGTCCATGAATCCATCCTCCTTTCTCCATGATCCCATAATGACATTGCACTATTAAAATCATCATCTAGACCTCAATAAGAGTAAATTTATACCTATATTATAATATAAAACTCTAGGCCCAAATTAGTTCATGAGGCCCGCTAACTGAATCTATAAGTTAAATCTGTCATGAGGTCCTTCAAAGGACAAGGAATATGTGTTCAAAATTGAGAACAAATGGCACACAAACAGGACTTCAAATCAGACCCAAAATCAAAAGAATACTATAAGGGAAAATGAAAATTAAATGGAGATATTAGGCATAAAACTTATGAGAAAATTAAAAAGAAATGATCTCTTCCACTTTCTATAAAACTACCTACATCAATTGATTAATTCCCATACCTTTTTTGAGATTTAAATGCCATTAATGGATATTAGGGTTTAGAAAATGAAGAAAATCATGGAGAAGAGTAGTTATATATTGGCAAGGATTGACCATTGCAAACGCAAAGGACATTGTCGCAAAAGTGATAACCAGGATTACTTACCATTTGCAAATATGGCCAAAGGCTTAAAAATGCAAAGGAAAAAAGAAATATACCATTGCAAATGCAAAATTGAGGATCAGAAACGCAAATGAGAAAAGATTTGGTGGGGTTAAACTGTCATTGCGAACATAATGGAAGGTTCGCAATCATGAATGTCAATGACTTGACCCTTATTGAACACGTTCAAATCCTATAAATGTGAATAAAAAAGTTTTCTTGCACCATATGCAAAACAACCATATTATAACCAACTCTACCTAGACTTCAATCGGAGGTTTGGAACATCTAGGTCCTGAACCATTGAGGAAAACTCCTTTATTGTGCCTTTGAGATGGGTACAACTTGAGACTTGAGTTGTACCCTTGGTCACTACTCGTACCTACCCTGCCCTCTCTTTCTTGCATTGATTAGTCCATGAGGGTACCATATTATTTTCTATATAACATGACCTTCCCTTAGTCGCAACCAATGGATATGAGTCGTATACTACCCAACCAAATAAAGGGGAGACTTAAACCAAGTTGACTATTTTTGTCACGATTAGAGCTTAGGAGTTAGGGATGAGTCATACCTATTAATATGACTCAAGGGTGCCCATTCGTACCCATAACAGCATGGTTGATCTAGGAAAAGCCTAGGGTACAAGTTAGGGTACCACTCGTACCATAGCTTATAATTGGTAAGGGAGTTATGTGGGGGAGTCGTACCCCTGGACGAGGTCACTTTTTAGCTCTTAACTAAGGGCCTTGGGGTCATTTCCCATGCCTAAAACCCTAAATCCTCTCACTGTATAAGGCATTGTATCCTTCTAAGCCCTTATTTTACAAGAATCAAACACTCCAAAATACTCAAAAAGATTCTTGAAGCAAGATTGGAGGTTAGGGTTTTAAGGAAGCTTATCTAGTGGAAAGAAAGAGCTAAGATTATTGGTGTGTCATATTGCTTAAGGAATGTATCTTTTCCCCCCTCTTTAAATATATCTAAACCCATGTATATCACACTTGAATTAGTAATTGTACATGGTGGTTTTGAAATCAAATGAAAGGTTTTTGTTTCCTAATGATGTATGATGTTAAATCTTGCTTAGACTTATGTTTATATGTGATATTGATGATGAATTACATGTGTGGCTGCTTTTTGTATATGGATTAACATGAGGGTCTTGAGTAACCATAATCCTGATAATATATTCCATGAAAATGGCCTTGTTGAAGGTATGCACCCAAGTTGTTTATGAAAATATCTAAGTAAATTGTCTAGTCATCTGTTGTTGACGTATTAAACTAAGGAAATGGCCCAATGAACATGGATGAAAGATAAATGATGTGTTAAAGGAAATATGAACCATGTGTGATAAAATTAATAATCTTGGTTGTTGCCTAATTAAAGGGTAAAGTCCCTAGATATAACGATGAACTTAAATTCTGGGTTGAACCCAAATATGGCAATAATATGGTATAAAATTGTTGTAAGGGTCTTGATGACTACAACTTAAATTATATATTGAATTAAGTAAAGGCATTGGCCTATTGAGATGGTTAAGAAATAAAGGCTCCCATAAGGACTATGTAGTTATGTATAGTATTGATTTAGCTAAAATGATTAAAGTCCTTAAATTTTGTATTGAATGTATGTTGATGCATGGTAAATAGGTTAAAGTCACAAATGGCAACTAGTGATAGTTGTGATATATTAATGTAAAAGCCTCCTTCCTTATGTGATAACTTGGGTTGAAGTCTCTTTCATTATGAATGGCTTGAGGTTAAAGTTCCATGACCAATGATATTGCTCTAGGTTAAAGTTCCTTGCTTAAAGAGAACTCTTATGGTCAAAGTACCTCTCTGAAGGAAACAACTTATGGTTAAAGTATAAGTGAGACATGAGGTTAGAGTCCCTTATCTAATAAATAGGCACGAGGTTGGAGTCCCTTGCCTAGATAATTGTGTGTACGGTTAGAGTCTTATATTTATGTTAATATGTATGTGGTTAAAGTCCTTGACTAATTAATGAGTGCACTTTTTTAAAGTTCCATGTCTATTGATAATGTGAATATGGCAAGAGTTCTTTTCCTATTGAGAATTTTTAATGCTATAAATGTGAGAGGTCCCAGTCTTCTATTTCATGAATGATGAGAGAGCGCTTGAGGCATGATTGATAAGACTTATTTCTTTGATTGGCATGTGATATACCTATTTGTATGTATAACTGTATGAATGAGACAAATTATGATATATTGACTTGTTGTTGATTGATGATGTTATCTTATCATTTATCCTTGCGTTACATGCTATCGTTCCAACCACTAACCATCTTCGGGTGCTATGTCCCTGTGAGACATAGGGGACAGAGCATTTTTTCTCTTCCCACTTAGTTATTAGTTGATTGAAGTAGTTCATGCATTGACATGAAGTGGTGATATTCCCTACTTTAGAAGACATTCACCTCTTGGTCTCTTATCTTTAGACTTGGTCTCTTTAAGACTTGATTTTCATATTGTCGGAGGCTTGTCCCATTATATTCATTTATTGACATAGATTTCATATAGAGTTATTGTGAACAACTGTTAACTTAGGTGTGAGTTAGTTATTATGAATCTAATGATGACTTATGATATTATTTCTTCAATCTTAACTTATTAATTGGAGTTTCTTCGACTCCTATTGCCTGATGAGATGTTGGGTTAGGTTATTGGGGCAACCTCTGGTTCATGTGAGCTTGGGGTGCCTATACGACATGGCTCATAGTTCGGTCAAGTTTGTATCAGAGCCTAGGTTTATGGTCAGTTGGGTGTTCACAATGTTGTGTCAAGTAGAGCCTCTTTTATGGGTATGAAGTATGTGTCACTTATAAAAAAGAGATATGAGACATTTTAGGAAATGTTCCCTTTTATTGTTTTTCAATCTTAAGCTATAAAGTCTAAGGTGTTGTATTCCCCTAATTCCATTTGCTATCTTTCAGATAATGTCTCTAATAAGATCTGAGACTCAGGAAAATACTTTGGCCCCAACTAAGGGTCCCATGGCTAGGGCAGCGACATCTGGCCATCCTTGTAGGGTTCCACCTACCAACCTTGCTTATGAGAGTAAATCTCTTCCTCGGTCCCCTCAAGGATATACTTTTAATACAAAGTTTTGTCTCTATATCAACCTCTTGACTAACTTGGTAACCTCTCAATTAAAGTGTAGTTCTCTGGCTACCATTTCTTTTAAGGCCATAAGAATTGGCCAGTTTTTGAGGTTGAGCCCTCCTATATTCATGGGTATGAAGGTTGACGAAGATCCTCAAAGCTTCGTCAATGAAATAGAGAAAATTTTTTGAGTCATGCATGCTTCAGAAATTGAGGGTGTTGAGTTTGTCTCCTACCAGTTAAAAGATGTAGGGTGTTGATGCTAGTTTGGCTTCATGGATGGATTTCTTTGACGCTTTCTTAGACTGATTCTTTCTGCAAAAGTTGAGGGAGGATAAGGTGGAATATTTTGTGATCTTAAAGTAAGGGAGGATCTCCATTCAAGAGTATGCCTTGAAATTCCATCAATTGTCAAGGTATGTTTCCAAGATGGTTGCTAGCATGGGGGATAGGATGCGCAAGTTTGTCTTGAGATTGCCTCATGAGTTAGTTCTCAAGAGAAAGATGGCTTTGTATATTGAGAACATGGATATTTCTAGGTTAATTGTGTATATGCAACAAGTGAAAAAAGAGAAAAAAAAGTAAGTTGATCTTAGTGAGAGGCAAGAAAAGAAATTTGGGCCTTTTGAGCCCAGTGGTGGTAATGGTGGCAAGTGGCCATGAAATAAGTGGGGGAGTTTGAGTTCTTTCTTCTCAGCTAGTGTTTGCTCTCCTTACTCGATGTTTTTGGGTGATCGTCAAACTCAGTTTAGTGGAGGGTTTCGGGCATAAGGTGCCTAATTCCAGATTGGTGGTGCTCAGTCGACTTCACCCGCCCTCCTTGCAGATTTTTTGGTCAGAGTCATCTTGGCCAATGTGAGAATGAGAGAAACTGGTGTTTTAATTATGGTTAGGTTGGGCATATACAGTATGACTGCCCCTCTCTGGCAGCTTCTTGGGCCAGTAGGGCCCCTATTTCTACTCTACCTCCTCCCACACCAAAGGGTGCTATATCGTCCTCTACTTCTGGTTTTGGTACCAATGTTGGTCAAAACTGCCTATAGGCATTTTTTACTTGCCAAGATTTTGAGCCATCCTCGATGATGTCACGAGTATGTTGATACTTTTCTCCTATGATGTGTATTGTTTTCTTGATCCATTGGCTACTCTCGTGACCCCGTATGTGGTTGTGTATCTTTATTATGGTCCTGAGAGTCTATTGCTTTTTTTTTATTTCTACGCAGGTAGGAGACTCAGTTGTTATTCAGTGGGTCTATAGGGGGTGTGGTATTTGTTAGTGGAAGAGATAATCTTGTTGACTTGATAAAGTTAGACATGGTTGATTTTGATATCATTTTGGGGATGGATTGGTTCCACCCTTGCTATGCTACCTTAGATTATTAGAATCGTAGGGTCATGTTCAAATTCCCTAATAAGTCAGTCATTGCTTGGGAAGGTGGTTCTCTAGTTCCTAATGGAAGATTCATTTATTATCTTAAAGCTCAAAAGTTAATTGCAAAGGCGTGTTTGTATCATACGGTCTAAGTGAAAGCTTCTAAATTGAAAGAGCTTTCCCTAGAATCTGTTCCCATGGTTAATGAATTTCCTGAGGTTTTCCTCGATGATCTTCCCGCTGTTTCTCCCAATAGGGAAATTGATTTTGGGATTGATCTTTTTTTTAGCACTCGTCTGATTTTCATCCCTCTTTAATAAATGGCTCTAGTGTAGCTAAAAGAGCTTAAGGAGCAATTGAAAGACCTCTTAGATAAAGGTTTCATCTGCCCTACTTTTTCTCCATGCGGTGCTCCCATGTTGTTCGTGCATAAAAAGAATGGCTCCCTTCGTATGTGCATTGATTATCGCCAGTTGAACAAAGTGACCATAAATAATAAATTTCCTCTTCCTTGGATCGATGATTTGCTTAATCAATTTCAAGGTGCGAAGTGTTTCTCTAAGATTGATCTTAGGTCGGGTTATCATCATCTTAAGAGTAGGGACACAGATATCCTTAAGACTACCTTTAGAACTTGGTATGGTTACTATAAGTTTTTTGTCATGTCTTTTGGGTTGACTAATGCCCTGGCGGCATTCCTGGATTTGATGAATAGGGTCTTGCATCCGTTCGTGGACTTGTTTGTTATTGTCTTTATTGATGATATCTTAGTGTATTCTAAGAGTGAGGCAGATCATGTAGATCAACTCTATGCTATGTTAAAAACCTTGAAGGATCAGCATTTGTATACCAAGTTCTCTAAGTGCAAGTTTTGGTTAAAAGTCGTAGCATTTATTGATCATGTCATCTTTAGTGAAGGGATTATGGTATCCCCAAAAGGTTGTGGTTCTTAAGAAGTAGCCTAGACCTATGACTCCAATCGATATTCAGAGCTTCTTGGGTCTAGCCAGTTATTATTCAAGATTTGTGGAGAGTTTTTCCACTATAGCTACCCTGTTGACCAAGTTGACCCAAAAAAAGGTCAAGTTCTTGTGGTCCGATGCGTGTGAGGGTATTTTTGAGAAGTTGAAAGATAAATTGACTTTGGCTTTGGTTATTACCTTGCCTGAGGGTAGTGATAGTTTTGTGATGTATTGTGATGCTTCTCATATTGGTCATAGTTGCGTGTTAATACAACATGGAAGGGTGGTGGCCTATACTTCTAGGCAATTGAAAGTTCATAAGAAGAACTCCCCCACCTATAACTTAGAGTTATTAGTCATGGTCTTTGCATTGAAGATTTGGCGACATTATCTTTATGGTGTTCATGTTGATATCTTTTTCTATCATAAGAGCCTTTAATATGTATTAACTCAAATGGAGTTGAATTTCCGGCAAAAAAGTGGCTTGAGCTATTTAAAGACTATGATATAAGTCTTCATTACCAACCCTGTAAGGTGAATGCAGTCGTTGATGCTCTTAGTAGATTGTCAATGGGAAGTTTTGACCATGTTAATGAGGATAAGCAGGAATTAGTAAGGGATATTCACCATTTATCTAACTTTGTAGTTTGACTAGCAGACTCCGAGGGCGGTGGTGTGTTCGTACATCCGGTATCTCAATAATCTCTTGTTGTTGGGATAAAAGAGAAGCAAGTATTAGACCCCTACCTGATAAAGATCAACAGTAATATGGGTCAACACAAAGTTGCATACTTTGTGATTGGTGGTGATGATATCTTAAGGTACCAAGGTAGGCTATGTGTTCCCGGCATCTATGGATTGAGGAAAAGGATCATGGCCGAGGGTCAAGGATCCTGTTATGTTATTCATCTCAGTTCCACCAAGATGTAGCATGACCTTAGAGAGTTTTATTGATGGAATAATATAAAGAGAGATGTGACAAGCTATGTGGCCAAGTGTATAGTGTGTGAACAAGTTAAGTTAAGCACATAAGTCCTGGTGGTTTGTACCAAGAAATTGTGTTGCATGAGTGGAAGTGGGAGGCAATTAATATGGATTTCATTACTGGTCTTCCTAAATCACAGAATCGATGTGATTCCATTTGGGTCATTGTTGATAGAATAACCATGTCTGCCGATTTCTCTCCCGTGAGAACTAATTTCTCAGCGGAAGGTTATGCTAAGTTATATCTTGCAGAGATAGTGAAGTTTCATGATGTTCCAATGTCAGTTATCTCGGATTGTGGTCCTCCATTTTCATTTCTCTTTTGGAAGTCATTCCAAAGAGGTTTCGGAACTAAGGTTTGCCTTAGTACAACATTCCACTTGCAAACCGATGGGAAAGCAGAGAGAACTATCCAAATATTGGAGGATATGTTGCGGGCTTGTGTAATTTATTATGGTGGTAGTTGGTACGACCACTTTTCTTTGATTGAGTTTCCCTATAATAATAGTTACCAATCTAGTGTTGGCATGGCACCTTTTGAAGCATTGTATGGTAAGAGATATCGATCTCCTATAGGGTAGTACGAAGTTGGTGAGGGTAAGTTTCTTGGCCCTATATAGTTCACCAATCATTAGAAAAGGTGAAAGTAATTTGTGATAGATTGAAAACTGCTCAATGTTTCCAAAAGTCCTATGCGGTTGTGAGGCATAGGGACTTAGAATTTAATGTGCACGATTGGGTATTGTATCTCCCATGAAGGGAGTGATGCTGCTTGGCAAAAAAGGGAAGCTTAGTCCCTAGTATGTTGGTCCCTATTTAATTTTGAAGAGTGTTGACAATGTTGCCTATGAGTTGGAGTTTCCTACTAGTATGGACTCCCTTTACCCAATTTTCTGTCTTTATATTGCGGAAATGCTTGGATGATCCTTCCTTGGTTGTTCCCTCAAAATATGTTGATATCTTGGACTCTTTTTCCTATGAAGAGGTCTCGATAAATATCGTAGATCAGCAAGTTTGCCGGTTACAAACTAAAGAGTTGGCTTTGGTGAAGGTTTTATGGAGGAAGCTACGTGGGAGATGGAAGAGGATATGTAGTCCAAGTACCTGTATTTATTTCACATTACGGAGGCTTGTATTGGAGGTATGTGTTAATTTCCTTACTTTGATGTATGTCTTTGATAGACAATGGGTTGATTTCCCCAAGATATGACTTGATTTGTGTCTTTGTTAGACAATGGATTAAAGTTCACAATGTGTGAAATGATATGTGCATTGATTAGACCATGAGTTAAAGTCCCTAGTGCATTGAATTAATTGATGTTTTGATAGATGGTGGGTTAAAGTCCCCAATGCTTGGAGTTGCTTGATTTCTTTGAAAGTTGATGGGTTGAAGTCCCTAAGATGTGAAATGAGTAAGTGTTAATAATCAATGAGCTAGAGTCCCGAAGTCGATGAGATCAATGATTGTTTGATAATGAGCATGAGGTGTGTTGTATGCTTGTTTTGTTCTTGTTTCTAACTTGTCTAAGGGTCGGTTTGATGCATGTTGATGTGTTGTGTTTACATTTTCCTTACCCTTCATTCGTGGATGAACTATCTAAGAGAGGGAGAATTGAAATGACTAGGTCTTGAACCATTGAGGAACAACTCCACTTTGGTGCCTCTGAGTTGGGTATGACCAGAGACTTGAGTAGTACCCTTGGTCAAGACTCATACCCAACTTACCCTCCTCTTAGTTACCTTGATCAGTCCATGAGGTTATCATAATGTTTCCTATATGTCATGAAGTCCCCTTGGTCATAACCAATGCATAGGAGTTGTATACTACTCAACCATTTAGAGAGGAGCTTAAAACCAAGTCGATTGTTTTTTTCATGAGTAAAGCTTATGAGTTAGGGGAAAGTCCTACCCTTTGGATACGACTCAAAGGTACCCACTTGAACTCGCAATAGTATGATTGACCTAGGAGAATCCTAGGGTATGATTTAGGGTACCACTCATATCCTAGGGTATGATTGCTAAGAGAGTCGTATGGGGGAGTCGTACCCCTGGACGAGGTCACTTTTCAGCTTTTAAATAAGGGCCTTATGGTCATTTCCCATGCCTAAAACCCTAAACCCTCTTACTATATAAGGCATTTTAGCCTCCTAAGCCCTCATTTTATGAGACTCAAACACTCTAAAAGCTTCTTGAAGCATGATTGGAGGTAGGGTTTGGAGGGAGCTCATCTAATGGCAAGAAGGAGCCAAGATTGTTCGTGTCATCTTTTTTAAGACGTATCTCTTACCCTCTTTAAATATCTCTAAACCCATTTATTTCATACTGAAATTAGTAATTGTACATGGTGGTTTTGAAATCAAATGAAAAGGATTTTGCTGTCGAATGACACATGATGTTAAATTTTTCTTAGACTTACGTTTCTATGTGATATTAATGATGAATTACATGTATGGGTGCTTTGTAATACCCCATATCTTTCCTAGCGTAAATTCATCCTTAGAATGTTAAGAGATAGCTTCCAAACTGAATCGCATTTATTTCATGTGGAATTCATCATATTTAGACTTTCCTTGGTGTGGGAACTTGAATAAATTCTCTATCAATACCAAATTTGCCCAATTTCAACACTCAGTGAAGGAGTTAAGATATTTTTAAGTTGACAGTGCGCCACCTGGGCAATCACCACATAGTGGAGATGGTTAATTTCCTAATTGTCATCTTTCAGTGGACTACCGCGATATTGGCGCATCGTAGAGAGGTCCATTTTCCCATTTTTCAATTTCCAGTAGTCCAATGCTATAGTGGTGCATCATGCCAAAGGCCAAAATGCCACTTCTATAAGGCATTGCGATGGTGGTGCATCACGTTGAAGTTCCAAGTCTTAATAGTCAAAATCCAATGGGACAACGCGATAGCTATGCATTGCGGAGGCCCCCAAGTTTCCAATCGTCAAATTCCAGTGAGCCACCGCGATAATGGCGCGTTGCGGTGGCCTATTAAATCGGGACCCCAGTTACATTTTTCCAGCTTCGTTTAGGAGTTTCAAGAGGGTATTTTAGACTTTTTCCACACCCCCAATCCGTCTAAACATAAGATATAAGCTTATTCTAAGCACTTTATGCTCATTATTCACCATTCTCTTCAAAAGCAAAACCCTATAAACCAAAAGTTCCTTCTCCAAGAAACCCAATTCTTCCATTAATTCTCTAAGGAAATTCAAAATTAAGGATTCCCAATACAAGAACTCATCTTCAAAAGCATCATAGGAATCCAAGATTCAAGCTTTTCATCAAAGATCATCATTAAGGTATGTGGAGTTATGAACAAGGACAATTCTTTCGTCCTTGTACCTAAAATTTATTTTAAATTCAAATTTACTGAACTTTATATGATTTCCCATGAAATTCAAGTTAGGGTTTACACCCTTCATTGTTATTTTCAAGTTTATGATATTTCCAATGATTTCAAAGTTGAATTCCATGATTATATTCATATTTTCTTGCATATTGCAGTAATTTTCAAATTTTGAATTAATTTATCAATGTTTACACTATCAAGCATGATTATTATGATAGATTTAACATGAGATTGACGCATGGGTTATTTATCCCAAGATTTAGTATTATTACTTCAAGAAAGATGATGCTTTAAGCACTTATGAGCAGATTATTTAAAGTTTTTCAGTAAAGCTTTGATCTTTCGATCACTGGTTTAGCTTTGGAATCCACTTTAAAGATTATTACAGTTTACAGAACTCATATTAGCTTTTTTTACAGATTTACTCATATAAATGGATAATTTATTTTCCATATGAACCCTTATGATAGTTTAAAAAGTGGATTTCGAATGCTTTGAGCATACCGATTTAAGAGGGAGTAGTATTTAACACCGAGCGGGTAGTGTGGGATTAGCATGCCCTATCTTCCATAGGACACGTAGCCAACGCAGTTACAAATTTTTAGATTTTCCTATTTCTACATGGATGAAAGTTTTAGCTTTTGATCAATCATATGAATTAGGTTATACTCCCTGGCAAGAGTATGACACCTCTCCCCAACATGAGGTTTCTTCCTTAGGAGGTCAAGACGTTGGACTGCATGTAGCTCACATGGTTTATGTCGGTTAAGAGAACCTCCCTTACAGATAAGCTTTTGAAAAAGTATTTCCCTAACCATAAAGATTTTTAGAATAGTTCTAAAAGTATTTTCCCTACCATTAAGAGTATATTCCCTAAAGATTTGAAAGAATTCCCTTGCAGAATAGTTTTTTTAAAAAGAGTTCCCAGCTAGTAAAAGTAAATAAATAGTTTTGAGAATTTCCCTAAAAGTAAAGAAAATCTTTTAGAAAATTAGCCTTAAAGGATCTCAAATTTATTCAGACTATACTTTGCAGAAAGACTTTAGCTATAGTTTTCAGCTTTCAGATCTCAGATTTAAGAGTGAGTCCTTTATACACTTATACAGTATGATTTAAAGAGAGAATGCAAGCACAACTTTTAGAACTAAGTGTTATGAGTCACAAGATTTATATAGTATGTTTTATCATTCTTGATTTATGATTTTCAGTTTTCAGGTATTCTAGCTTATGTGGGTCATTTATATTTAGCATGCATTGTTTTATAAATAATGATGATGAGATGATGTTTTACTTATCCATTTCACCCCCATATACTCAGTACAACCTCAAAGAACTAATCCACATATACGTCTATGTGATACATTGTCTCATAATATAGGTACAAGTTGTAGCATGTACAGTCAGAATCAAACAGTTGCAGATTCCAGCCAGCAGATGATGATTCTTCCTACTGCTAGAATCTTAGTTAGATGTTATTTATGTACCTTACTTTCTTACTAATTTGTATTGATTAGTTTTAGCTGGAGTCGCGTCCCAGCTATCTATAGTCAGTATAGTAGAGGCTTCACAGATGCCAGTTAAAGTCAGTTCTGTAACTTTAGTCCCTCTTTTCAGGTTTTACCATAATGTATAAGTGTACCAATATTGTATTTTCACAGATTCCATTATTGTTATATTTTTGCACAGTAAAGTCAGTTATTTTATACATGTTTAATCGGTTGCTTATCAATATGCCAACTCATGGATTAGCTTAGGATCACTTGTGGTTCTAAGCACTGTGTGACGTCTTGGGACCCTTTTTTGGGGCATTACATTCATGTTGTATATGGATTAACATGAGGGTATTAAGTAACCTGAATCTTTATAATATATACCATGGAAATGGCCTTGTTGAAGGTATGCACCCAAGGTGTTTGTGAAAATGTCTAAGTGAGTTGTCTAGCCATATGATGTTGATGTATTAAAATAGGGAAATGGCCCAATAAACATGGATCAATGATAAATGATGTGTTACAGGAATTATGAACCATGTGTGCTGAAATTGATAACCTTAGTTGTTGGATAATGAAAGGGTAAAGTCCCTAGATAGAAAGATTAACTTAAATTGTGGATGGAACCCAAGTGTGGAGAGACTGTGGTATAAAATAATTATAAGGGTCTTGATGAATACAATTTGCATTATCTGTTGAATTAAGTGAAGGCATTGGCCTATTGATATTGTTGAGAAATGAAGACTCCCATAAGGACCATGTGGTCATGTATATGTTAAATTGGCTAAAATGATTAAAGTCATTAAATGTATGTTGATGCATGGGCAAAACCTTGAGGTTAAAGTCCCTTGCCCTATTTGATGACTTGAGGATAAAGTCCCTTTCCTTATGAATGGATTGAGGTTGAAGTCTGTTGCCCAATGATATTGCTCGAGGTTAATGTCCCGTGCTTAAGGAGATGTCTTGAGGTCAAAGAACCTCGCTAAAGGAAAAAGCTTGTTGTTAAAGTCCAAGTGGGACATGAGGTGAGAGTCCCTTGTCTAATTAATGGGCACGAGGTTGGAGTCCTTGACTAATGAATAAGTGTGGATGGTTACAGTTCCATGTCTAATGATAATATTAATGTCGTTAGAGTCCTTTGCCTATTGAGAATGGCTAAAGCTAGAAGTGTAGGGGGTCGTAGTCCTCCATTTCATGAATGATGAGTGAGTGCTTGAAGCGTGATTGATAAGACTTGTTTCTTTGATTGACATGTAATATACCAATAGGTATGGATAAATGTATGTATGAGATAATTGTGATATATTGACTTATTATTGATTGATGAAGTTATTTTATCACTTATCCTTAAGTTACATGCTATTTTTCCAAACTCTAACCATCTCCAGGAATTATATCCCTATGCGACATAGGGACCGAATCATCTTCATCTGTTCATTCACAGTGATTAGCCGACTAAAGAGATTTGTGCATTGACTTGAAGTGGTGAGTTTCCTTACTTTGGAAGACATGCAAATCTTGGTCTCTTATCTTTAGACTTGGTCTCCTTAAGATTTGGTTTGGCTATTGTCGGGGGCTTGTCCTGACATATACATTTATTATCTTCGGTTTCGTATAGAGTAATTGTGAACAACTTTGAACTTGGGTGTGATTTAGATATTGTGAATCTAATGATGACTTATGATATTATTTCCATAATCTCAACTTGTGAATTGGAATTCCTTCGACTCCTATTGCATGATGAGATATTGGGTTAGGCTATTGGGTAAAACTCTGGTTCATGTGAGCTTGGGGTGCCCGTACGACATGGTCTAGGGTTCGGGTCATGCCATGGTTCAAGATTTATTTTGAATCTCATGTATGCAAATGAACTATGCTACCATACCAACTTCGACATTCTGTACTCAATAGAACTATCAAAACTTTCATCCAATATTTTATTAAATTAAATATAGTTCCCATACCTATTTTAATTTTTTATTAAATCCATCCACCAGGACAAAATGAGTCCAGAAGCCTTAGGACCCAAACCAAGAGTTCCCTAGCATAAAATCAACATTCTGGAGCTGACGGTTCTATTGGATATCCCATACGAGGCCATTTACAATAAGTTTTGGTTCAAAACCAATTTCCTAACAGAAAGCTCAAAAATAGAAAAATGAGCCTAAAATCCAAATGAACTGACTGATAATAAAACTAATAGTTCCAGCAAGTCTAGAATGACCTGTAACTACTATGGGAAAGATTAAAAGATTGAAATATGTGAAAATTAGAAAATAATCTAAATGGCCATTACAATATCCACTATTAAAAAGACTTTAGTCTATGAATGACAATGGATAGGAAGAACTCAAAGGCTTAAAAGGATAAGGCCTTGGACCCACATCCACCGAGCATGACTCTCCAACTAACCTCTAAGAAGGAAATAATGCTTTTATGGTCTTTCTACAAAGATATCCTATTTTCACTAACTCCAAATTCTAAATCCAATATTTATTTTTCATTCTAAACCTGATATCTACTTTGACCTACACAAATATCATTTAAATCTTATTTGTGCAATCACAATACACTGACCTTGAAAGGCTACAGTTGATTTACCAAAAATCTATATTGGTGAGCATAAGAATAATCCCATATAGTTCTACCTATAAAAATACACGATGATGACCAATGTTTTTATCTCTATACAAAGCTACAACTGGTTCAAATGACCCTCGAAACAAATAATCATGAATCCCAAGCATAAACTCTAGTAACAAGATTATCTGCTCTATAATGTCCCATCAATTTTAGGTAAAACCCTACTAAACCCAACTTAAGCACACTTCTTCTATTGAGAAGATATTAAAAATTTATGAAGACAACTGAAAATAAAGATAAAGGGTAGTAGAGACATAGAGACCAATACCATGTGCTAATGGACTGTTGTCTAAACATCAATCCATTACAATCCATCCAAATTGAAACCAACTGAAATGGTAGGCGAAGAGTAGGATTCGTCAACCTCTAAAAGAATGCTAAAGAGAAACAAATTTGGAAATGAGGTTTTCATCAGGTTACGCAATCCATAGCTGTAATCTTTAAACCAAAGTTGAACTACTCAATCTTAAATATCCAAATTGATCATGCTGGAAAGAAACATCCATAACCCAAAATCAATCACAACCTCTAAGTCGCCATTCAAAAGTGACAAAACCAAAACTAAATCCCAAAAGTCTTCACGGATATCAAATACCAACTCAATTTCCATACCAAAAATCATGCACATATACCACCATTTTTGTAAGAGCTGAAACTAAAATATTATTGAAGAACATAACCACAACTGAGGGAAAACCACAGGCTAAAGATGAAAACTATCAAATCCACATCTACTGAAGGTATAACACAAGAGGTCATAACAAAGAACTTCCTAAATCTGCATAGAATAGTAATGGTAACCAAAATTCAAGCAACTCAGAAAGATAAAACCTTAGCCTAAATCTAGTCTAATCAATACTCCATTTACGACAAGGAATACTAACTCCTAAAGACACACACATTGGTTCCCAAAAGAGATACACGAACACTTACCACCAAGAAAAAGCATACCTTGAATTCATATTAGGCAAAACAAATGCCAAATCAGAATTTTCTAAATTCACCCATTTACACTAACTATTGAACCATGAACCACATCATAGGAAGAACGGAGCACCCAAATCAACACTATTACCAATATTGATAACGATGACCAGGAGATGAACCCAAAAACCCAAAAAATTATGTCATAGACTTTTTCTCATTAAAAATAAGCAATAAACCAAATTGCCAACTCTAGAACTACAACAAAGCCATGGAAGGCCAACCTATCTTCACTTCCACTACCCAATCCACAATTGGCCTAACTTTGCTAATAGAGATTAAAAACAACCAGCCTCACCTCACTAAAAGAGAGAGAACCAATCAACTAAGTTAGCCAACTAAGACAATGAATAAGAATCGCGATAAAGAAAATGCTTACTAGATGATGCCAATCTAGCCATCAATCAAGTAAGAATCAATTATCTCTATAGTATTAATAGCAACAATAACAAAACCAACAAAAAGTGTAAGAGGCATCAAAATTGAAAAAATTACAAAATTAGCACTCTATAACTAACAATGCTAATATGCCAATGAAAAGGGATCAAACCCAAATGCTACACCCTTGGGAAATTTAAATACTGATCCACCCAATCCAATATAAAAGGAATTCATCTATGGGTGTATTAAAATAAGCATAAGTCTACACAAAGGAATACATCAATCCAATATAGTAATATCAAGGCATAAAATCATCAATGGGTATGAAAAAATAACTCAAATCAAATAGAAGGTAAAAGATAGTATGTCAAATTAGACCTATGTCAATGGAGTCCAAACTCATAGTCCTAACATGACTAAAGGAGTACAAATTTGAGTGTGTCCAAACTCAAACTGAGTATCTGAATTACCAACTAAGGCATTAAGTGCACTAACCTAACTAAAGGTGTCACAAGTTTATGAGACTGGTCTAGATGAGCTAAATCACATATAATACCATATTAAGGAAATTTTTAGACTAGTGACCTATCTCACTATAGTCATTATAAACCTTTAAAGATCTAACTAAGCAAAATTTATGAGCAAACACCAACTAGCTGACCAACTTATTTTGGGACACTCTTTATTAAAGTGATCATTCTCCTCACAATCATAACATACCTTAGGAGTTTTAGGCTAGCAAGGAACATGCATTGACCATGTCTAAATAACTAACTCACACCTAGGGAAATACTTAGATCAATGAAGAACCTCTCTATAGTCAAAAAGATGCCCTTCAGAATCTTTGATTTAGTATACACATTGATCCAGAATGACTACCATGACCTAAATATCTGTACAAATGCTTTGTAATGTCTAATACTAACTCTACCCACTGAGACAACCACGACTTATCTAAGAGCCACCTATATCTTGAGATACTAAATACATAGAATTGGCAAGCCACAATTGATGTTGATCCTTATTGGGAGGACCCCTACTCTCGAACAAAATAACAAAAGCATTGTACTGATGACATGGCCTCTTACCACCACCTCTATGTTTCTTAATACATTCCTTCTTAGTGGTTCTCGTATAATTGAAAACTAGAAGGAAAGTAAACACAGTTGAAATCAAATGTCCTGATGCCAAGAAGAATGTCAAAGTCAATCCTCTAATAATTCTATGCACCAACTAATGCTCTAAAAGTTATAGTATATAAGTATATTGTCCCACTCGAGAAGCCTATTCTTATTATTTAAAATAGACAGAGAACCCTATTAAACATTAATAACCCATATCTGGTATAAGAACCACTTGATGTACTGATTATTTTTTCTTGCTATGACGTATCCACTAAAATATAAAAGTCTAAAACATCATATTTTGAAAGGTTAAAATAGTAAAACCTTAGTCAGAGTCTGGGCTATCCCAGATCCTCTGGCTAATGCTGAAAATTTTTTATATTAATTTCTAACTCTATAAACCAAAGTTGAGCTAAAACTCTAGAAACATGTGCAAAATTCTCAGGCATATCTACCGACAACCTTATGTTATCCACCTGGGTAAGAGTAGAGTCAAAGGAGTAATTAAAGGTTCATAAAAGTACAGATACATGACTAGTATTCAAGAATAGAAATTCCTAAGAATTCCACATTGCTTCCCAAAGATAGGATACAGATATTTACCAATCCATAGGACTTTACTAGACAATTAGCTGTTATACCAATACACTGATAAACCTAGGCTCTGATGGATATTGGTTAAGTCTAATTTCTTAGGTCACAATGGCAACTACTATAACCCTTCAGTAGGTAAGACAACTTGCAGTCTGGAATGGTTTGTTGCAAACTGCCAATAAAATAAAGAAATAATGAAAAAGAATCTACTAAAAAGACTAATATTAAAATAAAATCCAAAAAATTGGTCAAGCCAGTACAAGATCTCATAATAAACAGGACTACAAGTGACATACAGAATAATCTTTTAAATACAAAATAAAATCAATATAATCAATACAAGGGAGAGTAGGAATTCTCCAAAAAGTAGGAGCTCACCCCAAATCTCGAATCCATAACTTCTTTGCATGATACATGCATCAATAGTCAGAACTCATACTATGATCTATAGGATACAAAAGATTATTATCAGTACGAAATGCATGGGACTCAGTAGGCATCAAATAACATATCTCCAAAGATAGTATAAGTATAAATAATAGGTAAAGCCAGAACATAAACTACTGGCAGGTATCCAAGGAACCAAACATTATAATTCTAATGGAAAATATGGAAAAATTATCCTGTTTTAATAGTTTTATGAATTAAAGAACAATACTATATATCACTTGCCAATAGACAAATAAAGAGTTAAAGAAAGATATAAGTAGTTGTAATGCCCTAAAATCCAAGCCTATAGTAGAATCATGTTGAAAGTTAATAAAAATAAAACCTCTTATTTTGGAAGTTTTATAAGTGAATCAGACATATATTAAGGCCTCAAATAGCCCCTAGCATATAGACAAGTCAAAACAACCCTTGGCTATTAAATTCTTGTCAAGAATATAGTTATAGTAAGATTCAACCAAGCATAACTTTTGGTCTACAACATGTTTTTGACCTCAAAACCCACCAACAGATAGATAATTGAATTAACTTTCGAACGTTACCAATTTTGCCTTAATGCAATATTGGGGTGAAAGGTTATGTCCAAATTACTGAAACACTGTCAAAGCTGTCCAATGATAATGACCTTGATAATGACCATTATCAGACATAATGGGTCATTAGGAGGGAGTCATTACCAAGGAATTAGGGGCCAAATTTATGTCCTTGACAATGACTAAATACATGACTTGTGGCAAGACCCTACGAGTCGTGACCTTTGTTGTCGGGACAGCTTCTAGGAGTTTTCCAGATGGTTTTTAAGGGGTTTTTTTGTCTTTTCCCACTATTTAGCCCCAATACTACATCATTTAAGATATTCTAAGGCTGAATATGAAGCCAAAACAACTTCAAATTCCTCATTCTCAACTCAACACATGAATTACATAAGAAACATATAATTTTCTTTACTTCAAGGAAAAAATTAGGGTTCTTCATCTCCAAGTCCAAATACTCAAAAACTTTAATTCACGAATCAAAAGATAAAAGGTATGTGGGTATTAAATAAGGTTCTTCTTTTATCCTTATTACAAAATTATGATTTGTTCATGAATCTTATGATCTTCTTAAACTAGGGTTTTACCCAATTGTTACTCTAAACTTAAATTCAATTCCACTTGATATATTTGTCTCTCATAAGCATGTTTTAATAATTATTCAAGAATTTTTAGGCCCATTTTATATTATTTGCTCTATTCTCATTTTCATACTTTATGTGCATGATATTATTTAAAATTTCAAGCATATGATCAAGCTATATGAGAATATTCAGTTTTAAGGCTATTAAGAATTATTTATCATGACTTTTTGGATTTCAGTTCATACTAGTTGAAATACCATTTTTTCCCATGGAATTTTGTATTTTCATGAACATAGAATTTTGAACTCTCAGTATGTTGGTAAATTTAAGATTTTGAACTCTTGTTATGAAATTTCCCTTTTTCCCTATTATGCTCTGCTTTTAATATTATTATGTTCTGTTGCATTAGTCAAAGATGATGGGTTATGAATACCTGATACCTAGGATTTCATGCATGTATCAGTTGACATATTTTGAGCACTTCATATTATGCATATATTGCTATTTTTAAGAATATTACAATATTGAGAAAATATATACCAATTTTCAATGTCATTCAGTTCGAAGTCATATGTAGCATAAAGTGAACATGGGGATGATGACTCCCCCATCAATTAGGAATAGATCGTTAGTAGCAGTCCCCAAGTTCCAGAACTATTGAGCCAATGAAGGTTAAAAAGGGCCCCTCATTAGTTGAGGCATGATCCCTAGTCTTTCAGGACATTAGTTTAATAGATCCATACGTGCTAGTTTTTGTACCCTTGGAAAGGTACTAGCATACTTCCAACTAAGGTTACAAGTTAGACCCTGATTTGCTCAAATTGGGGTATGTCGGTTATTGTTAGCTCCTATAATCCTCAATTTATGTTTTAGTTCCAGATTATCTATGACCCTATAATCAATTTATTCAGTACAATATCTATCAGTTACAAGTTACTTAGTCATTGCATCAGTCACATCCTATAAGTCTAAGACCTAGTATTCATACATGACCCTCAGTTTAGTTTTACCTTTATTTATACTATTAATTTTTAGACTATCAAAACATTTAAATAGAACCATGTTTTAGATACATATTGCAGCAGATAGTTTATGTCTTTAATTTCAAAACATGTTTAAATTATTCTCATGATAGTATACCTCTTCTGCCTATATGTTTTATGTGATGTAGATTCAGGTGCTTACTCATAAGGTCATAGTCAGGCAGATCATAGCATTCAGCCAGTAGGTGATGAGTTCTCTTATTTTGAGGACACAAGTCAGTTGTAATTTTTGTAGTTTATTTTCTAATTCTTAAGTATTAGGGGTCATGTACCGACTACCTATATCCAGTATTGGTAGAGGCTTCATAGATAGTCAGTCGGCGTTATTGTGTGTGATTTAAGTTCCTTCTTCAGATTTTAGTGATGTAAACTTTCTACAGTATCATATTAAAACTACTTATCTTACAAATATGCTTTCGCTCAGTTAATTTAGCTTTTGTATTTGTTTTAAATAGTTTCTCAAGTAGAATTCCAGTATATAGTTTAGTTTGGGATCACTTGTGGTTCTAAGCGGAGTGTTACAACTAGGTGGTAGTCTCAAGTCATGACAAATTCTGTATTAGAGCGTAAAATTCAAGTGTCCTCGGGTGTCTATGATGTTGTGTCTAGTAGAGTCTTGTCGACTGGTATGGAGACGTTTGTACTTTTGTTTGAGAGGTTGCAAGGCATTTAAGAAATATTTTCCTTCTTTCATATCATAGATCGTGCAGTAGAGATGTTCTCTAATAAACTTATACAGATTCTTACATTACTCTATTTATGCCAACTTTGCCTTATTTTCTAGGTAATAGAAATAGTTAAGCTTAAATTTCTATTAATAAAATTTTCTCAGACAGTCCCCATAGAAAATTATGAGACTACACACGGGCTTAATAAGATCCCATCAATTCCTTTAACTTCAAAAGTTTGAAAGAGTTTGCTCTTAATTATGAAAATCTTTTATTTAGCCAAAGTCAAATGTGTTCTCAGATCCCTTCATAGAATCCTATGGTAGCATGATCTAGAGTTATGAGCATGATCCAAGAAGTATACAATCAGTGAAGTGGGGATAGTGTTTATCTAAATTTAGTAGATTATGTATCCATAGAGTCAGAAAGGTGTTGTGCAGATTATTTAATAGCACTTTTAGAGAGATTTACAAATTAAGGGGACTTAGAGTATGTTAATACTTTAGGTAGGATAGAGATTAGGCAGTGACCACAATGATGGAGAAACTTATTAAGGCTTACTTCTACCTTCTCTATACAAATAGTGAAGAAGTATAGAGCACTTTGGTTAGTTGCAGACCAATGAATAGCATGGGATTAAAAAAGGTAAAATTTATGCAATTGCTTTTCTAAAAAAGAGATCAAGTACATTTATAAACTTTTTAGTGGGTTGGTGTTTCATGTTTCTGACTATGTTTCATTACTTAATCCACTAGTAGTAAGTTCGTATATTTTATTAAAAGTTTGGGTATAACGGTTAGAATTTAAGCTTGAATTATGGATAATTAATCTAATAGAAAAAAGAGTTTTGAATTCTAGAAGGAAAAAGTGTGAACTCTGGGTATTGTTATAATTCAGAAGGTTTGAAGTAATAAGAACTTCAGTTATTGAAAAGACTATTGAGGTTATAGAAATTTAAGAATTTTATCTCAGAAGGAAGTACTAGTAGTGGATTTTGCATTTTCAGGAGGATTTTAGTATTTATGTTACTATTAGACCTCAAACTCTAGAGTGGAGCGATTGCAGTGCAGTTTAGAGTTTATAAAAGGTTTCCACAATCTAAGAACAAAGGCTTAAATCTAAAAGGGAGATGATAGAACATGGAACAAAGTTAGGTTTTCATATTATGGTAGTAATTCTAGGGAGTTCTAGAACGATAGTATGGGAGGAAGATACCCGACCCATTCTTATCTCTATATAATTTTTTATACTTCAGTCATTATGACATCTACTCTTTCCATAGAAGTCATATCTATGATCATAGCTCATATTTATGCACTTTATATAGAATCATGTATGCTCTTTGTTCTTAGTATAAGGAGTGCTAGTTCACTTAGAAGTATGACTCATATTCATGAATGTTTGAACTCTACACTTAAGTCATCTATCTCATGACTCATCTACTCATGTTTTACAGAATTCTCAATTTCCAAAACTCATGGTACACCCCTAATAACCAGTGAAAATTTGCGATATGGCATATATGTCCTAACTTAGATCTCTTTAATTAATCCATGCCTTTGATACTCTACTCCACCAGCCTAAGTAAAGTGTCAAAGTTATGTATAGTATTCTTTCATGCTTCAGGTCCTCATGTTCTAACTTTTCAGTGACCAATCCTTAGGTACAGATCGTGGTGATCAAAATATATGAACAATGGTTTAGATAAGAGAGTTTAAATGTTCCTTATTAGGGAAAGAGTATTGTATGCTTGTTTTATCTAAGGCTATAAGATTGATGAAAGATTAAGGCAAAGATTTTGGTATATGTCATAGTTAGTTGAGAATTCTAGGTGTGCCTTCTTGGGGATAGTGTATGAAAGTTATTATTGATAGAGGTATTAGAGAATATTAGAAAATTCTTAGGTGGATTGGTTTCTTTGAATTTCATATGTGCTTCTAATAATAGGCTTGAATGTCATGTCGATATATAAGTAGATAAATGCATTATGCACTATCGAATTCCTAGTAAGAGGTTAAAGTTTGTTGTTGAAGTTGTAAGGCATATTACTCTTGAGATGAGAGATATAAAACATAGGATATTGAATTAGTGGTTTAGACTAGTATTATGGTGTTATGTGTAGTACCTTATGACTTTGAGTTAGGCTTGAACATGGTGAGAGAATTTAGTTTAACTCAGACTTTGGTAGAAGGAGTTATCAATACCCATGTGATGATTACAAGTGGTATCAAATGAAGTGTAGTATTTTAGAGGAAAAGTATAGTTGAGGGAGTATTTAAGAAGTGGGGCTAAGCTTGAAAGTTAGCAGTTGCATTGCATAAGGCATAGTAATTCTATCTTAGCTTACGTTTTGTATGCCTATATTCCATGTTATAGAGTGGTATCCACGTTGCAATTCCTTATTCATATATCTCACTTGGATCATATCTAAAATTCCTTGCTCTTTAATGTTATTAGAACTTTGCACAAGGAGTGTTAAAGGGATACTTCATTTAAGTTATAAACTTTTTGTATGAGTCAGTCCGTATAGCCAGCAGTTCAATTTACCAATTAGATAGATAATCTCCTATATTTTTTCATCTTGTTATCTATCCTTACTATCCTGTTTTTCATGAATATATCTATTCTATGAGGTTGTTTATTTTCATTCATTCTGTGTAAAAAATTAGTCCCAACCATAAAAGACATCTATATTTAGAAATCAATATTATGTTAGTTATCCAACTTCAGATTCCAACTAGATAGTACGAGTGAGTTCCCTCATTTTCAAACTAGTAAAAATTTTCCGTTGGAAATTTACTCCTCATTTCCATTTTCATCTCTTAGAATTCAATGTTAGGGATTGCAACAGTTCCTTATCCTTTCAAGCCAATTCAGTCTTCATTCGAGGATGAATTATCCTAAGGGAGGCATATTATAACTCCTCAAAAATCCAAGCCAATATTACAATAATTTTTAAGTAATACACAATCAATCCTCATGTTTTTGTTGATTGATAAATGAATTATACATATATTAAGGCCTTAAATAACCCCTAACTTTTAGGCAAGTCAAAATATCCCTTAGCAATTAACTTCTTGTGAAGAATATAACTATTGTCAGTTTCAACCTAGCATAACTTTTTCCCACCAACATGTAGATAATTGAATATTATTTCCAGTGCCACTAGTTTTCCCTTAATCTGATATTGAGGTGAAAATTTATGGACAAATTACTAAAGCACTATCAAAGTTGCCCAATGATAAAGACCCCGATAATGACTCTTTATCAAACATAATGGATCTTTCTGAGGGAGTTATTACAAGGGAAGTAGGGGCTAAATTTGGGTCCCTGACCATGAATCAAGTCGTGACTCATGGTCAGACCCTACGAGTTGTGACCTAAGTCATCGGGACTGCTTTTGGGAGTTTTCCAAATGATTTTTAATGGTTTTTGGTCTTTTTCCACTCTTTTAACTCCAAAACCACATCATTTAAGCTATTATATGGTTGAATATAAAGCCAAAACAACTCCAAATCCCTCATACTAAACTCAACATACAAATTACCCAGGATATATAATATTGTCTTCTCCAAAGGAAGAAACTAGGCTCTTTATCTCCAAGTCCAAATCCTCAGAAACTTTAATTAAAGAATCAAAAGAAATCAGGCGTGTGGATATGCAATGAGTATCCCCTTTCATTCTTATTTCCAAATTATGATTTTGTTCATCAATTTTATGATCTTCTTAAACTAGTGGTTTACCTAATTGTTGCTTTAAGCTTAAATTCAATTCCCCGTGGTATATTTGTCACGCATAAGTATGTTATAGTTATTATTCATGATTTCTTTGGTCCATATTATATTATTCACATTAATCTCAATTCTATACATGATTTACGTGATATGAGTTATGATTTCACGCATATAATCACACTGTATGAGATTATTCAGTTTCAAGGCTATTAAGCAATATTTATCATAATTTTTTTGATTACAATCCTTACTGGTTTACATACCATGTTTTCCAATGGAATTTTGTATATTTGCGGATATAGAATTTTGGACATAAACACCCTAGGTTTTGGCCCTTGGAAATTTTCTGAGTTTGAGCTCACTATCCTAGCACAACTCACCAAATAAGTTATATGGTGAGGGTACGGGTCAACAATAAAAACATCCCCAATGTATTCCCATATAGTGGGGTCTAGGAAGGGTAGAGTATATGCATACCATACCACTACCTCAGGTAGTGAAGAGAGGCTTTTTCCGATCAACCTCTAGCTTATAACCAATAACAGTATAGCAAAAGAAAGGATAAGTGCATATAAACTATTACAATATGCAAAATAAACTAACACCACTAGCAATAAGATAATACTAAAACCACAAGATAATAGTAAAAACTATCTAACCGAAATCATACATCATATAGCACCACAAATAAGAAACTACAGGCACAGAAAAATGCTCCTTTACTATTATCAATGCACTTCCATACCCTAACCCTCTACCTTAATCCAGTTCTTCCATACCTTTCTATCAAGGGTCATGTCCTCCATAAGTTTCAACTGCTCTATATCATGCCTAATTACCTCTCTCCAATATTTCTTCAGCCTACCTCTACCCTACCTAATACCATCCATAGCTAGTGTATCATACCTCCACATTGGAGCATCAAAGCCCTTCCTCATCTAATAACCGAACCAACGTAACCTCACTTCTCGCATTTTGTCCTCTACCAAACAAACTTTTACCTTCTTCTAAATAATCTCATTCCTTATCTTATCTTTCCTGGTATGTCCACATATCCATTACAGCATTTTTATCTCTACCACTATTAAATTTTAGGTGTGGGAGTTCTTCACTGGCCAACATTCTGCTCCATACAACATTGCTTGTATAGGTCAAGTGACCAAAATCATAAAGTTTCCATTATATGGTAGTTGGGGTTATATTATGATAATGACTTGGTGGTACGGGCCGTTAGGGGTGGCGACAGGTCGTTAGGACAATCTTTTATCAAATAAGAAACTTTGTGACTTTATTTTTCTTTGATTATGAGTGTCTCACTAAGATTCATGAGGATAGGGTATGAGTGGTATATTTGAAACATATAATATCTAGTGTCAGTCCCTTTAGATTCTGTCTTGGGTATGACTAGGCCATATGAGTTGTATAGTTTGGTAATGAGTTAGATCAGGAAGTCGTATGGTGGGAAGTGTGTGGGTGCCAAACTTACTCTATTGGTGAAGACTCAATGATATGATTCTTATGTTGTATTCATGATTCACGGGATTGACTCGTAACTACCTATAGTATTTTTACTGTTTTAAGTTGGGGAATTCTAAACATTTCCCTTTTTAACTTCCTTTGACACCACAACATAAAAAACCTTTTTGAACTTTATTAATATATTATTCCCAATTAAACATTCTTATAATCTCTCTCAAACTATCTTTCAAGAAAAAGTCTAGGGTTTTATCAAGATAATTAATTAAAGGTTTCAAAGGTCGTTTCTCTTTATCTTCCTTGGTGTCTAAGGCATATTACTCTTCCCTCATTGTTATTTTACAAAATTCATATGTTTTAATCTATGGTTTTCATGGTATTGTTATAGTTTTTAAATAAATGTTAGGGGTTTTGGATGTACATGGTTGATTAATTTCCACAAGACTTGATTATAGTTTTTCTTATTTTAATTATGTTTTTCCACATGTGGGTGCAAGTAATGGTGATTTAATTAAGGGGTCATGGTTGATCCCCAAATTTGATGATTTTTGCTTTGATAATGGCATGACCTCAACACGTATGTGAAATTATCTTTGAGAATGATTTTGTCACAACGTATGACTATTGTTGACTCCTTGCATTGCATAAATAGTTAAAGAAAAATGAATTAGTTTTGGTTGGTTTCATAATTTTTTGTAAATTCCTTAGTTGCCATGGTTTTATTATAAATGGTGTTGGTTAATTGAGAACAATGGAGTCTAATTTGGTCTAATGGCTTATATGGCATAAGGTAATAGACTTGCAAGCTCTAATTTTTGTATGATGATATCAATGGTTAATGACTAATAAATTACTCCTTAGAAAATGGTTGAAAATATGAAAATGGTTTTAATATAGGCTTAAGGAGGGTCTAGTATCAAAATCGTGAAAGGTGGAGGTCCCGAGGGACTGATATTAGAAATTCACGGTTGCCGATATGAGTGTTGTCTTGGTGGCCATGTGCATTATGTCACACATTATATTTTTAGGAAGATGTACTAGTTATCTTAGGTTTTTTTCTCTGGTTGGGTGGCTAACACACTCTGGAGCCCTTTTATCAGGGAGAGCTGAACCCATTTAGCTTGTGGGTGGTTTTAAGACGGTCGAGCTACTTAGCCTAGATTAAGGATTTAAATGCATTATAAATATTGTTCCCAACCCCAGTATGATATATATGTATATATATATGATTATATTTGGTTAATTAATTTATTTTTAAAGGATGGCATTAATTTATCTATATCCTAGAGTAAATGGTAGAGCTCAATCCGCTAACCATCTTCGAGCATTGTATCCCCATCCGATGTAGGTACCGTACATACAACTATTCATCTTACTCGATGAACTGGATTTGGGGACAATGTTGAGTCTGACTAAAGTGGTGAGCTTTCATACACTAGAAAATTCCATTTAATGCTATGAACTTATTTTCATTATTGTTATTTCATTATTTTTTGTTTTGGCTATGGTCAAGGGAATGTCCCTACTGGATGTTCCTTAATTCATATTATAGGTTTGGTCATTCTACTATAGGCATGGGCGGTGTTAGTATTGGTGTCAGCCTTGGTATTAGTGTTGGTATTAGGGTTGGCATTGATTTGGTTGAGGTTGTTGGATTATAATTTTAGACTTTATTTAATGTCTTTGAATTATTATTGTTTTATCTTTTTATATGTTCAAAACTCATCTAATATAGGGTGTAGGGTGGTTACAGTTAGTATTAGGGGTGGTCTTTGGTCATAACTAGACTTAAGATGCCCGACACGACTAAGCCCTGGTTTGGGTCATGTCAGATTGGTATCAAATCTTAGGTTCATGATCAACTGGGTGTCTGAAAAATCCGTGTTGAGTTAAGTATCTTTTAACGGTTTGTAGTGTTTCACACTCATAAGAGAAGATATAAGTTATTAAGGAATGTTTCTATTTTTTGTATTCTATTTTCAAGATGTAGAGTCTAAGGTACTGAAATCTTCTCTAATCCTTATTTGCTTGCTTATGTGATCATGCCTCCTAAATGATCTAAAATTTATGAAATCTCCTCTATCCCACCCAAGGACACTATTGATGTGACACATTCTGCTTATGGTGTCCAAACTCTATCTAGGTGTTAAGTTCTTGATTGCCCTCCTTAAATTTTATCGGTTCCCTCCAGTCCTTCTTGAGCTCCTCAAGATGATGTAGTGAATGCTGAGTTTTATCAGTCTATTCATATGTTAGCTCACTTGGTAGCTTTCAAGATGAGTGTGGTGATTCTATTACCCATCTTTTAAGGCCACAATGGTTGACCAGTTTATAAGGTTGAGCTTTTCTGTGTTTACTTATACTAAGGTAGAAAAGAATTCTCAAGGTTTTATCGATGATATCAAGAAGATATTCTGCGTTATGCATGCTACTAATGTGGAGGGTGTGGAATTTTCTATCTACCAACTAAATGATGTAGTTTATAATTGGTATGAGGAATGGGAACAGTCTAGGGATGAAGATACTTAGTGAGCCCTGTGGGATAATTTCTCTAGTGATTTTCTGGACCGTTTTTTTCCTTAGGAGTTGAGGGAGAAAAAGGCAGAAGAGTTTTTAACTTCAAGTAGGGCAAAATGTCAGTCAAGGAATACGCCTTGAAGTTTTACCAGTTGTCTTGGTATGCCTCGAAGTTGGTTTGTAGCATAAGGGCTAGAATGAGAAAGCTCGCTTTTGGGTTGTCCCGAGATTTGATTTTGAAGAGTAAAGCTACCTTTTAGAACAAGGACATGGACATCTCTAGGTTGTTTATATACATGCAACAGTTTGAAAAAGAAAAGAAAAAGCAAGATAAAATGGGGGAGAGGCAGAGTAAGAAGTTTAGATTTTCTGAGAAGGGTGGTTACTAGAAGTAGAGTGGCAGGGATGGTAGAAAGTGACCTAAAAAGAAGTGGGAAATTTTAGGACTTACTCGACGACGACTAGTGATCCTTACCCAAAGCCATCAGGTAATAGGCATTTTCATAGTGTCGATAATTACTAGGTACAAGGTTCCCAATCTCAGGCTAGTAGGGCCCAATCAGTGGCATGCTATCCTCCCTGCAGATTTTATAGTCGATTGCATTGGGGTTACTATGATGAAGGAAGGGACAACTTCTTTAATTGTTATCATCCAAGGCACATAATTGGAAATTTTCCTATTGGTAAGGTTTCCTCTAGGGCAAACAAGGTTCCTATTGCCTCTTCTTCAGCTATGGTACCAAAAGGTGCACCATCTGGCTCCGATACTGGTCAAAACCTACTCTATCCTTTTACTACCCTTCTGGAGTTTGTGGCACCACTTGATGTTATTACTGGTGTGTTAAAACTCTTTTCCCGTAATATGTACTGTTTACTTGAGCCGAGGTCTAATTTATCTTATGTGACCCTATTTATGGTTTTCCATTTTTGTTTTGGTCTTGAGTTTATTTGACTCCTTTTATGTTTCTACCCTAGTGGGTGACTCTGTGGTGACTAGAAGAGTATTTAGCGGTTGTGTGGTATCTGTGGGTGCTCGGGAGACTTTGGTGGATCTACTAGAGTTAGACATGGTTGATTTCGATGTCATATTAGGGATGGATATATTGCACTCATGGTATGCTTCTCTACACTGTCGGACCTATAATGTCAATTTTAAATTCCCTAATGAGCCGGTAATTGAGTGCGAGGGTGGTACCTTAGCTCCTAAGGGATGGTTTATATCATATCTTAGAGACCAGAGATTAATTTCTAAGGTGTTTCTCTATCATCTGGTCCGAGTTAACGATTCTAACTTGGAGGGTCCTTCTTTACATTCCATTTTGATAGTGAATGAATTTCCTGAAGTCTTTCCTGATGACGTTTCTTGTGTTTCTCCCAATAGGGAGATTAATTTTGGGATAGATCTTGTTCCAGACACTCGTCCTATTTCTAGTCCCCAGTATAGAATGGCTCCAGCTGAGTTAAAGAAGCTTAAGGAGCAACTAAAGGATCTTTTAGATAAGGATTTTATTTATCCTAGTGTGCCTCTGTGGGGTGCACCAGTTTTATTTGTAAAAGAAGGATGGTTCCCTTCTAATGTGTATTGATTATCGACAACTAAATAAGGTGACGGTAAAGAATAATTACCCTCTTTTAAGGATAGATGATTTGTTTGATCAGATGCGGGGTGCTAATTTTTTCTCCAGGATTAATCTTCAACTCGGGTATCATCAGTTAAAGATTAGGGAGAAGGATATTCCTAAGACTGACTTCCGTTCTCGTTATAGGCATTTTGAGTTTTTGGTTATGTTCTTTAGGCTAACTAATGCCCCGATGGCATTCATAGACTTGATGAGTAGAGTATTTCATCGGTTTCTGAATTTATTCATCATTGTGTTCATTGATGATATTCTGGTGTACTCTAAGAGTGAGGTGGATCTTTTCTATTACCTCCATATTATGTTGCAGACCCTGAAAGACCAGTCGTTGTATGCTAAATTTTTTAAATGTAAATTTTTGTTGAACACTGTCACTTTCCTAGGTGATGTCATTTCTAGTGAATGGATCATGGTGGATCCATAGAAAATTGCAGTGGTTAAGAAGTGGCCTAGACCCATGACTCCAATCGATATTCGAAGCTTCTTGGGTTTATCCGATGATTACAGAAGGTTTGTGGAAAGTTTCTCTTCTATATCTACCTTTTGACTAAGTTGACTCAGAAGAAGGTGAAATTTCTGTGGTCTGATGAGTGTGAGGGTAGTTTTGATAAACTAAAGGATATGCTGACTTTAGCTCCAGTATTGATATTTCCCAAAGGCACTGATGTGTTTGTTATATATTGTGATGCATCCCATATGGGTTTTGGTTGTGTCTTGAGACAGAATGACAAGGCGATAGCTTATGCCTCTAGACACTTGAAGTTGCATGAGAAGAATAATCAGATGCATGACTTGGAATTACTAATTGTGGTGTTCGCATTAAAAATCTGGCGTCACTATCTGTATGAAGTAAATTTGGAAGCCTTTCAGATCCTAAGAGCCTACAATATGTCTTTACTTAGAAAGAGCTTAACCTCGGGCAAAAGAGATGGCTTCAGCTACTCAATGATTATGACATGAGTCTTCACTACTATCCAGGTAAAACTAAAGTGATTGTTGATGCTCTTAGAAGGTTATCAATAGGGAGTTTAGCTCATGTTGATGAGGGAAAGTTAGAATTGGTTAAAGATGCTGTCCATTTGGCTAACCTTGGAGTTTTCTCTTGGACTCTAAGAATGGTGGTGTGTTTGTGCAAAAGGTAGCGCAGTCATCCCTGGGCACTGAGGTTAAGAGGAAGAAAGTGTTAAATACTATCCTAATGAGGATCTAGGGTAAACTAAGTGGGAGAAAGGTGATGGACTTCGATAATTGTAGTGATGTTACCTTGTGGTACGTAGGGAGATTTTGCATTCTCGATGAGGATGGATTGTCAGAGAGAATCTTTGCTGAGATGCATGAGTCGCTTTATGCTATCCATCCTAGCTCGATGAAAATATATCATGAACTTAAGGAGATGTATTATTAAAACAATATAAAGCGAGATGTGGCTTTTTTTGTGGCTAAGTGCATGGTGTGTCAGCAAGTGAAAGTTGAGCACATAAGGCCAGAAGGATTATATTAAGAAATTAAGTTGCCTGTGTGGAAATGGGAAGTGATCAACAAAGATTTTGTTACTTGTATTCCTCAGTCTCAGAGTCAGTTTGATTTGATTTGGGTAATTGTGGATAGGATGACTATGTCTACTCACTTTTTGCCAATGAGGAAAAAGTTTTCCGCAGAGAATTATGCGAGGTTGTATCTTTATTAGATTGTAAAGTTGCATCAGGTCCCTGTTTCTATTATCTCGAATTGTGGTACGCAATTTTCATCACACTTTTGATGGTTGTTTCACAAAAGTTTGGGGACTAAGGTTATGCTGCCTTAGATTGTAGAACCATAAAAGTAACTTTCCATTTTTTGAACGTATTAGTCATAAAATGGAAGGGTAATTCTTTAGCACCTAAGGGGAAGTTCATATCTTATCTTAGAGCTGTAAGCTGATATCCAAGGGTTGTTTGTACCACTTATCTTGGGTTAAGGATTACAATACCAAGAGTTCATCTTCGTAGTTGGTAGAGATTTAAGAGATTTTTAAAGTTTTTAGGATTAGAATAAGAGGGTAAATAAAGTCTTAATTGGGTTTTAGGTCATGGGGTCCTAATGGGTTAAGAGGGGAAATGTTCAGAATACCCCCAACATAAACTGTAAAAGAATTCCTACTGGTGGATACGGCTACCCCACCCAACCGTACACAAACATATGAGTGCTGCCCACCACTCGTACCCTAGGCACCCACTTGGACCCCAACACTATCCAACATACAACCACCTAGACTAATTCGTACCCAATCATAAGACCAGTACCCTTAACACGTACACAACAAAATCAAGAAGGGTTCGACACTGTCCAACATATGAGTTGGAATATACCACTTGTACCCTATCCTCAAAACTCATGGTGAGCCACTCATACTTAGATCCAAGCTAAGTGACCAAACTTCAGATTAAGTGAAGGATTAGCCAACCAACCCGTAACCAACCAAATGACTCGTACCCACCAAATTGTAATCACACTAGAAACTCACCCACCAACCATTGGCCAACATATCAGATGGGTCACCAGACCTATACACTTATCATACAACTCGTATGGTGAGTCATATGATCAGCAAAATACTCAAAACCTAGGAAATTTCCAAAGGACCAGAACCCAGGGTGTTTCATAACCATTCCCATAGTTTATGTCAATAGTCATGATAATGAGTTGTTTCAATAATGGTATTTATAAGCTATTAATCATAACCATAAGCCATTAATCATATCTTTAAGCCATATCATATCTATGAGCCATTAATCATATCTATAAGCCATATCATATTGATAATCCATATAGTATCTATATGTCAAATCATATCTATAAGCCATATCATATTTATGAGCCATCTTATATCTATGAGCCATTAATCATGTGTAATCCATATCATTTCTATGAGCCATGTCATATCTATAAGCCATATCAAATCTATAAGATATATCATATAATTAAGTGATTAATCATATCTATAAGTCATATCATATCTATAAGCTATATCATATCCATAAGTAATATTATATCTATGAGCCATATCACACCTATAATCTACTAATTATATTTATAAACCATATCATATCTATAAGCCATATCTTATCTATAAGCCATATCATATATATAAGTCATATCATGTCTATGAGCTATATCATTTATATAAGCCATTAATCATTAATCATGTTGATGTCTATATAATTAAGTATGACAATAGACCATATTATTAATCATAATCAGAAGCCATATCAATAATCATGTATATATAAGCCATATCATTAGCCATATCTATGAATCATATCATGCATCATATCTTGAAGCCATGCCAATAGTCATATATACATGTCATATCATTAGTCATATCTATAAATTATATCATATATCATGTCTGAAAGGCAAGTCAATAATCAAATATATACATATATATACGCCATATGATTAATCATATCTAAAAATCATATCATTATCTTGTACGTATGCCATATCAATAATCATATATATCTATATATATATATATATAGAGAGAGAGAGAGAGAGAAGCCCTGAAACCTAGTCCCGAGAAGTCACACGATGCTCAAGACTATGAGTAGCCTTAAGCTAACACTGTCTGCCTTCTACTCATTCTGAATCTCATAATAATGGAAACATAGACAAAAGATTCATACTATATGTGGAAAACTGTCTGAAATGACTGAGAATAATCTGAATATAATCTCTGAAAACCAAATACTGTAAGTCTTAATCAAATTTAGCAGTCTGACAAGCCTATACTACTAATATCTAGAGATTCACTAGGACAAACACCCAGCTGACTCGGACTATCTTAAAATACTAAACCATCTAAACTTATAAGCTGAAAGTAAATTAAATGAGTAAGTCCCCAAACTATGAAGACTTACCAACTATCGGGATATAGATGAGGATGCTCGAAAATTACTCATGCTTCTAGAATTGAGCACCTGAACCTACATTATGAGACAATGTAGCACATAGATGTATATGTGGATTAGTACTTTGAGGATGTACTGAGTATATGGGGGTGAAATGCATAAGGAAAACATAATTTCAATCATTATCATAGTTTGTAAAACAATGCATGTTAATTGTAAATGACTCACATAAGCTGGAATATCTAAAAGAAAACTATAATCTATAATCATGAATAGCAAATCATACTTTATAAAAATAGTGAGTCATAGCATTTAGTTCTAAAATTTTTACTTATATTCTATATTTAAATCATACTGCCTAAGTGTAGAAAGGACTCACTCTTAAATCTAAAGTCTGAAAGCTAAAATCTAGAGCTAATATCTTTCTATAAAGCATAATCTGAATAATGTTGTGAGACTTTATACTTCATTTTATAAAAGCTTTTATATTATTCTTTTTTGAAATTTGTAATTTATAGAGAGGTTCTTCTAACTGACATAAACCCTGTGAGCTAACATGGAGTCCAACGTCTTATTCCCCTATGAGGAAAACCTCATGATGGGGAGAGGTGTCATAGTCTTGCCAAGGAGTATAAACTAATATAAGTGATCATATTTGTAACTGTCATTCATATAGAAATGGGAATAATCTAATAATTTGTACCTATGTTGGCTACATAGTTTTGTGAAAGATAGGGCACACTAATCCCACACTTCCAGCTCGTTGCTAAATACTACTCCCTTTAACCTGCACTTATTCTGTTGGAAATTCACTTTAAAAACTAGCATAAGGGTTTATTATAAAACCAATTATGAGTTCTGTAAGCAAAGCTATTTTGAGTTCTGTAATCTATAAAAAATCTGTAAAGTGGATTCCAAATATTATCTGAGGATCAAAATATCAAAGCTTTACTGGAAATCTTAAAAGAAACTGATCATCTGATGCTTAAAGCATAATCTTTCTTGAAATAATAATATTCAATCTTGGGATAATAACCACTGCATCAAGTTTATGTCAAAATATCATAAAGTCCATGCCCGTTATTGAGAAAAATGATAATTCAATTCAAAATCTGAAATTTACCGCAACATGAATGAAAATATGACAATAGACATGTAATTCAACTTCAAAATCTCTCAAGAACTCAAAAACTTGTAAATAACAATAATGGGTATGAACCCTAATTCAACTATCATGTATATTCATTCAAAATCATATGAAATTGTAATTAAAAGCTAGTTTTTGGCATAAGGATGAAAGAGGATCCTTGTTCATAAATCCCACATACCTTAAGTGATGATTAAGTGGAGAAACTTGAACTTTTGATTCCTATTTGTGTTTTTGAAGATGAATTCTTGATTATCTTGATTTAAGAATCCTTAATTTTGAGCTTTCTTGAAGAAACAATAGAGGAATTTGATTTCTTAGAGAGTGAGCTTTGAGCTCTAGGGTTTTTATTTGAGAGAGAATGGATGAAAAATAAAAATAATAGGCTTATAATGGGTTTATACTTCTGTTTTACATGAATAGGAACTGGAAAAAAAAGCAATTTTCCTGATTTTTCATGGGACCGCGATGCACCACTATCGCAGTGGCTCACTACAATTTGACAACTAACTGGGACCTGGGACTTCAACGTGACACGCCACCATCACGTTCGCCTACTAGAAATGGACAACTGGGAAATTGGACCTCATCGCGATGCGAGCTTATCCCAGTGGTCCATTGGAATTTGAAAATTGCTAAATAATCCTTCACCGCGATGTGGTGCTTGTCGAAATGGCACACTATCAACACTAAAAGTAACGTAACTTCTCAAATGAGTATAGCATTTAGGCGAATTTGGTATCGATGGAAAGCTAATTCAATTTTCCACAAAATGAAGGGTCTAAAGCTGAATAATTCTACATATAACAAAGGTTATTCATTTTTTTAAGCTAGTCTTTGACATTCTACGAGAAAAACTAAGCTAGGAAAAGTATGGGGTATTACAATATCTCTCCGTTAGGAACATTCATCCTCGAATGTGTCTAGTTAAGCTGAAAATACTGACAAATCTGAGGCTATAAGCTATCATGCATAGCTAAAATAAACTATATGACTGAATCTAAAACATACTGAGCTATTGTTCTGATCTGCGAGTGCATGAATTTATATGAAAATAACTATATAGCTAAGTCTGATACTGGAAAAGAACTGAATAAAGGAAGACTATTACCTTCGGCTGAATTTGAGTTTGTGGAGAAGAGATGAGAATACTTGGTACGCATGTATGCTTCTACTTCCCAAGTAGCACCCTCAACGGACTGATTTTGCCACAGAACTTTAACAAGAGAACTTCTTTGTTCCTCAATCTCCGAATCTGATGATCAAGAATCTCTACTTGGACTTCTTATATAAAATGTTATTCTGAATATTTGTACTTTCTATAGGGACTATAATGGCTGAATCGTCCATGCACTTTTTCAACAAGGACGCATGGAATACTGGGTGGACTGAGGATAAATATACGGGTAGCTCAATCTTATATGCCACCTTTCCAACATGACTCAAAATCTGGAAAAGGCCTACATATCGGGGACTAAGCTTCCCCTTTTTGCCAATTATCTTTACCCCCTTCATGTGTGAAACTTTTAAATACACAGGGTCATCAACCTCAAACTCAAGATCTCTTCTTCTTACATCTAGATAAGACTTCTGACGACTCTGGACCACTTTCAGTCTATCTCTAATCAACTGAACTCTTCCATGGCTTCAAACACCGTATCTCGCCCAATCAAAGAGGACTCACCCACTTCGAACCAACTAACGAGAGATCTACATCTCCGCCCTTAAGGAGCATCAAACAGAGCCATCTGAATACTAGAATGAAAACTGTTATTATAGGAGAATTCGATCAATTTAAAAAGGTCATCCCAACTACCTTTGAAATCAAGAACACATGCCGTCAATATGTCTTCTAGAGTCTGAAAGGTCCTTTCTGCCTGACCGCCTGTCTATTGTTGAAAAGATGAACTAAGATGAACTTAGGTACCAAGACCCTTCTTAAAGGCTTTCTAAAACTTAGAGGTAAACTGAGTACCCCTATTTGAGATGATAGATAAAGGAACTCCACGCAATCTAACTAACTCTCTGATATACAACTTAGCATAATCTTCAGTTGTGTAGGATGTGTTAACTATTAAGAAATCTGCTGACTTAGTCAATCATCTATAATAACCCAAATCAAATTATGCTAATGACGCGAATGGGGTAATCTAGTCACAAAGTCCATATTCACCTTTTTCCACTTCCAAGTGGGGATACTAAACTACTGCAAAGCGCCACCAGGTCTTTGGTGCTCTACCTTAAACTGTTTATAAGTTGCACACTTGTCTATGAATTTTGATATATCTCTCTTCATACCACTCCACCAATAGATTTCTCACAAGTCACGGTATATCTTGATAGCTCCTGGATGGATGGAATAACGCACACCATGCATTTCCGCCATAATCTATTGCCTCGAATCATCAACACATGGCACACAAAATTTACTTTGGTGTCTCAACACACCATCTCCCTCTTAGGAGAAAACCTCTACCCTTTTATCTTTAATTGTCTCCTTCAGTTTGACCAAACTAGAATCCTTATCTTGCTTTTCTTTCACTTCCAAAACTAGAGAAGATTCAGAACTACTTTGAACCCAAACATTCCCTTCAGCTGAATCAACTAACCTCACGCCCTATCTAGCTAACCAATGAACTTGTTGAACTAACTCTTTCTTATCATTCTCCATATGAGCAACACTGCCCATGGAAGTCTACTAATCTGACACTACATTGGCCTTGCCCAGATGATATAACATACTCATATCAGAATCTTTCAATAATTCCAACCACATTCTATGACAAAGATTCAACTCTCTCTAAGTAAACACATACTGCAAACTTTTATGGTCCGTGAACACATCAATATGCATCCCATAAAGATAGTGCCTCCAGATTTTTAAAGAAAACACAACAGCAGCTAACTCAAGATCATTGGTTGGGTAGTTCTTTTCATGAGGCTTAAATTGTCTAGAGGCGTAGGCTATGACCTTACCAATTTGCATCATAACACAACCCAAACCAAATCTAGAGGTATCACAATACATAATAAAACTATCTGTACCATTAGGTAATGCTAAAACTGGGGCTAAAGTGAGTCGAGTCTTCAAATCCAGAAAACTCTTCTCATGGGAATCTTACCAATGGAACTTAACTTTCTTTTGGGTCAATCTAGACATAAGAGACACGATAGATAAGAAACCCTCAAAGAAAAGTCTGTAATAGCTAGCTAAACCTAAGAAACTCCTAATATTTGATGGTGAAATAGGTCTATGCTAGTTTCTTACTGCTTCTATCTTTAGGGGATCAACTCTAATACCGTCACTAGAAATAATATGACCAAGTAAAGCTACTGACCTTAGCCAAAATTCACACTTGCTGAATTTGGAAAATAACTGCTGATCTCTAAGAGTTTGCAACACAATTCTAAGGTGATCTACATAATCGCCCTCACTACAAGAGTAGACAAGAATATCATCGATAAAATGATGAAAAACATGTCCAGATACTATTTGGACACTCTATTAATCAAGTCCATGAAGGATTCTAGGGAATTTTTTAGCCTAAAGGATATGACTAGAAACTCAAAATGACCATAACGGGTTCTGAAATTTGTCTTCGAAATATTATATTCCCTTACTTTAATCTGATGATAGCTGAATCTAAGGTCTATCCTTCAGAAATAACTTGCACCTTGGAGTTGATCAAATAAGTCATCAATTATAGGAAAACGATATTTGTTTTTTACTGTAACTTTATTCAGATGACGATATTCAATGGACATTCGCAAAGAACAATCTTTCTTTCGCATGATTAGGATAGGAGAGCCCTATGAAGAAATACTAGGCCTTATGAAACCTTTGTTTAGAAGATCTTGGAGTTTCTCTTTCAACTCTTTAAGCTCGGCGGGAGCCATATTATATGAAGGAATAGAAACAGGCTAAGTATCTGGGAGAAGGTCAATACGGAATTCTATTTCCCTATCGGGAGGTACCCCTGGCAAATTTTTTAGAAAGACATCAGGAAACTCATTTACTACACTGACTGACTAAACTGTTGAAGTCTCAGACTTAGTTTCTTTGAATTGAACTAGATGATAGATGCACCCTTTGAGGATTAACTTTCTAGTCTTAAGATAAGATATGAAATGACTCGTGGGAGATACTGAATTTCCTTCCCACTCAAAGACTGGCTCATCTAGAAATTGAAACTTCACCACTCAGGTGAGACAAGCTATGGATGCATAACTGGAATAGAGCCAATCCATACTAAGAATAAAGTTAAAATCAACAATACCTAGTTCTATTAAGTCTGATAACATGACTTTATAAAGGACAGTGATAGGACATTTTCTATAGATCTCTTTGGGAACAACTGACTCACCCACTGGGGTAGAAACCAAGAAAGGCTCAAGGATCTTTTCAGGACTTATTTCAAAATTTACTATATCTAATGGGGTCACATAAGAGAAACTCGACCCAAGGTCTAACAACACATAAATATCAAGATGAAAGACACGAAGCATACCTGTAATAATAACTAGTGAATTCTTCTACTCCTGATGGGATGGTAAAGAATAAAATTAATTCTGGCACTGACCACTACCGGTACAGGATGATGCACCCTGAAAAGGGACTGGGCGACCTAAAGGAACTGGTGCACTAGTAGCCTGAGTCTGGAACATATATATATATATATATATGTTTCCCTACTTAGCATATGGACACTTTTTGATTTCATGACCTAACTTTCCATAACTATAACAACCCTTATTTCCAGCCAAGAACTCACCAGGATAATTCTTACAACAATTAGCACATGAAAAATAATTAGGCCTCCCACTCATATTATTCTGAGATCTGTACATAGAAGACTTACCCCACTACTCCTACCTAGCTCTGGGAGCGGGAGCAGTAGCTGAAGATAGTGTTGGCATAGATGAACAATTCTGAAATCGTGAATGGTTTCCACCTTAAGATTTAGCCTGGCCATAGTCAAACATCCCTATTCTAGCTTTTTTATCACTTTATATCTTCCCTTCAACTTCTCATCCCTAATATTTTGAGCATGAATCATCAACCTATCAAGATCCATGTCTCCAATATGCATGGTAGTCCTACACTCTTTAATTACCAAGCTAGATACGCCAGTAACAAACTTACTCATGTTTGCCCTAGGATCAACCATCGTATCAGAGAAATACATAGACAACTGATTAAACTTAAGGTGGTACTTATTCACTATCATTGAGCCTTACCTTAAATTCACAAACTCCTCTATCTTAGCTTCTTTCATCTCACATGGAAAGAACCTGTCTAGAAATACATCTCGAAATACCTGCCAACTCATAAGAGTTACATTCTCACCTCTACCATTATCTACATAACTACCCAATCATATGCTACATCCTTCAATCTATAAGATGCCAACTCTATGCTCTCTTCCTTAGAAACATACAGAATTTAGATGATCTTCTTCACCTCATCTAAATAAAGATGTGGGTCCTCGCCTGCTCTCGACCCAAAAAACTCAAGCGGATTAATTCTCATGAAATCTTTGATTCTGGCTGCTGGTAAATCACCATTCTTCTATAGTGGGACTGTACCCTAATGGTTTCCCTAAATATTTGCACCTACAGCTTAGGTTAACACCTAAAAAGCAGCCCTAAACTCAGCATGGGATACATTCTCATTCAAAGAAATAGTGGGCTGGGATGGCTGGTTACCATTTCTGCAGGCGTTAGCTCGATGAAGAGGCATATTCAACTATCACATTAGAGCATAAGCTAAAAGAAGACAGAGATACTGTTAGAACGATAGATCATGAAAAAAAGAGATAATTTCTTTAAAATATCCTGTAGCCTCTTGCTCATAAATATGGTGTGCTTCACACCCATAATCAAGACTCTACATAACGTAGCTTATCTGACTCCCTAGGACTCTTATAAACCTTAGGCTCTGATACCATGTTTTGAATGCCCAAAAACCTAGTCCCAAGATATCACATGGTGTTCAAGACTATGGGTAGCCTAAAGCTAACCCTGTCTGCCTTCTACTAGATCTAAATGTCATAATAAAGGAAACATAGACATAAGAGTCATACTATATGCAAAAAATTATCTAAAATAACTGAGAATAATCTGAATATAATCTCTAAAAATCAAATACTGTAAGTCTGAATCAAATCTAGCAGTCTGATAAGCCTCTACTAGTAATATCTAGAGAGTCATTGGGACAAACCCCCAGCTGACTCAGACTGTCTGAAAATACTAAATCATCTAAACTGATAATATAAAAGTAAACTAAATGACAAAGTCCTCAAACTATGAGAACTCACCAACTGCCGTGATGTAGATGGGGATGCTCAAAAATCACTCACTTTACTGAAACTAAGCACCTGGACCAATATTAGAGATAATATAGCATATAGACGTATATGTGGATCAGTACTTTGAGGATCTGTTGAGTATATGGTGGTGAAATACATACTTAAAACATAATTTAAATCATGATTATAGTTTGTAAAATAATGCATGCAAAATGTCAATGACTCACATAAGTTGGAATATCTGAAAGAAAACTGAAATCTGTAATCCTAAATAGTAAATCGTACTTTATAAATCTAGTGAGTCATAACATTTAGTTCTAAAAGTTGTACTTATATTCTCTATTAAAATCATACTGCCTAAGTGTAGAAAGGACTCACTCTTAAATCTAAAGTGTGAAAGTTAAAATCTGTAGCTAATATCTTTCTATAAAGCATAATCTGAATAAAGTTGTGAGCCTTTACACTTAGTTTTCTAAAAGCTTTTTTGTTATTCTTTTCTGAAATCGGTAGTCTGTAGGTAGGTTCTTCTAACATACATAAATCATGTGATCTAACATGGAGTCCTACATCTTCTTCCCCTATGGTAAAAAACTCATGATGGGGACAGGTGTCATACTCTTACCAAGGAGTATAACCTAATCTAAGTGATCAGATCTGTAACTGTCATCCATATAGAAATGGGAATAATCTGATAATCTGTACGTACATTGGCTACGTAGTTCTGTGGAAAATAGGGCACACTAATCCCACATTTCTAGCTTGATGCTAAATACTACTCCCTTTAACCTATGCTCATACTGTTGGAAATCCACTTTAAAAACTAGCATAAGGGTTTATTATAAAACCAACTATGCATTTATCTAATTCAATTTGTAAGTAAAGCTATTTTGAGTTCTAAAATTTGTAATATATCTGTAAAGTGGATTCCAAATCTTATCTGAGGATCAAAGTATCAAAGATTTACTAGAAATCTAAAAATAAACAGATCATCTGATGCTTAAAGCATAATCTTTCTTTAAATACTAATATTCAATCTTGGGATAGTAACCCATGCATCAATTTTATGTCAAAATATCATAAAGTTCATGCTTGATATTGAGAATAATGATAATTCAATTCAAAATCTGGAATTTACTGCAACATGTATGAAAATATGACAATAAACATGCAATTCAACTTTAAAATCTTGCAAATAACAATAATGAGGATGAACCCTAATTCAAATCTCTTGTATATTCATTCAAAATCATATAAAGTTGTAATTTAAAGCTAGTTTTAGGCACAAAGATAAAAGAGGATCCTTATTCATAAACCCCACATACCTTAATTGATGATTAAATGGAGAAAGTTGAACTTTTGTTTCCTATTTGAGTGTTTTTAAGATGAATTCTAGATTATCTTGATCTGGGAATCCTCAATTTTGAGCTTTCTTGAAGAAACAATAGAGGAATTTGATTTCTTGGATAGTAAGCTTTGATCTCTAGGGTTTTTCTTTGAGAGAGAATGGATGAAAGATAAGCAGAATTGGCTTAGAATGGGTTTAATCTTGTGTTTTACATGAATTGGGGGCTTGGGAAGTTAGCAAAGTACCCTTTTAAAACTTTTAATCGAAACTAGAAAAAAAACAAATTTTCCTAATTTTTCATGCCACCACGATGCGCCACTATCTCGGTGGCTCACTCAAATTAGACAACTGGGACCTGAGACTTCAACGCAACAGACACCATCGTGGTGTTCTATTGGAATGCTATTTTGGACATCGTCGTGATGCAGTACCATCGCGTTGGCCTTTTGGAAATGTACAACTGGGAAATTAAACCTCACCTAGATTCAAGCTTATCGTGGTGGTCCACTTAAATTTGACAATTGCTAAATAAACCTGTACCGCAATGCAGTGCTTCTCCAAATGGCACACTGTCAACACTAAAAGTACCCTAACTTCTCAATTGATTATTGGATTTAGTAGAATTTGGTATCGATAGAAAGCTAATTCAATTTCCCACATAATAGAGGGTCTAAATTAGGAGAATTCTACGTATAAAAAATTTTATTCATTTTTTAAGCTAATCTTTGACATTCTAGGTGCAAAATTAAGCTAGGAAAAGTATGGGGTATTACATTATCATTAGTAATGCGCAGCATACGCATCAATCTTTCAATAACTTACTACAAACTTATTAAATATATATTTAATCTTCTCAACTTCCAAACCAAGAATTTATACGGTTATATCAAACATAAATAAGTCTACACAGCTAATGCAAGTCTTGTCTTAAGATGGGCCGGAGGGGGCTTACTTCTAATATCCGAAATCCATTTTAGGCAACTTCTACCCCAGACTAGGCTATGGTATCTAAGTTTATTTCGAAATAGCCCTGAGGTAGTAATTCTTCCAAAACATAAATAACTAAGTCAATCCCAACTAAATAATAGCAACTAAGGTAATTTTCCTAAACTTAAGCATCTAAAGCTAATTTCACCCTAAACATGAATGATTGAGGCAATCCCATCCTAATCATGAGCCATAAAGCCCAATTCACCTAAAACATGAATAAGTAAGCTAATAACTCCAAATTTATGATTTCAAGATAGCCTAAATGATTTTTTTTCATTAATACCTCCCATACCTAAATCCCACCCCATACATGAATAATATCATAATCATACTACGAGATAGCTCAATCTATAAAAAAGGTAAAGTTAGCCCACTTGTACACCGAAGAAAATCCTAAAGAATCTACTAAATCATTTATTTCCTTTTACGGGAAACTTTTGTAAGGTGCCACACTATCAAAATTATAATATACTCATAAAAATAAAAACATTAATACCTATCTTTCACTATTGTGCTTCAGGTTCAAAATTATTTAAAAATTTGTGGGATCCACTTGCAGAAATTGTATTTTAAAAACTAACAAAATGTTCCTTTATTCTCAAGGAAGACTTACCCTAAAAAATGTGTGAATTTTGAGCTATATTGAAGCTAAAATCAAGCCACCAAGCTTTTAGGAATTTTAGATATGAATGGAGAATTTAATCATAAAATTTATAAAAGCTTACCACAAATTCGATGAAGAAACGTGTAAATAAACTTTTCCCAAGCTCCAAAATCACCCATAATTATATCTCCTAAGTTTCCATGCCATTAGGGTTTTACTCTCTTGAGAGTACTAGAAGGATGGTGAAATTCAAGCTATATGGGGTATTTATACCCATCCCAGGGACATGGTTGCTGCTACAGCAGACACTAGGCCACTTTAGCAATGCTACTAAAGCACTTGGGTACCTATAAAGTGGTACTCATCTCAGTGAGTCAGGCCGCTAAAGCAGACTATTGGCCTCTTTAATGCTATTCGCTAAAGAGCCCACATACTGCTAAAGTAGTACCTATAGGTTAAGCTATGGCCATTAGATTATCAAATTATTCCTATTTCTACATGGATGATATATATAGATGTGATCACTTAGATTAGGTTATACTCCTTGGCAAGAGTATGACACCTCTCCCCAATGTAAGGTTCTCCCATAAGGGAACTAGACGTTGGACTCCATGTTAGCTCTTATGGTTTATGTCAGTTAGAAGAACCTCTCTACAGCCTACAGAAAAGAATAATAGAAAAGCTTTTAGAACTAAGTGTAAAGGCTCACAGTTTTATTCAGATATTGCTTTACATATGACATTAACTATGAGATTTCAGATTTCAGTTTACTGAAATAGAAGTGAGTTCTTTCTACACCTAGACAGCCTGATTTACAGATAGAATACTAGTATAGCTGTTAAAAACTAAATGCTATGACTCACTAGATTTATGAAACTTGTTTTGCTATTCATGATTATGATTTTCAGTTTTTAGTTATTCAAGCTAATGTGAGTCATCTATATTTAGCATGCATTATGTTACAAATTATAATGATGTTGAGAAATTGTTTTAGTTATGCATTAACCCCCATATACACAGTACAATCTAGAAGTACTGATACACATATACATCTACGTACTGCATTGTCACATAATGTAGGTTCAGGTACTCAATTTCAATAGTGTGAGCGATTTCGAGTATCTTTATCTTCATCCCGAAAGATGGTGAGTCCTCATAGTTTAGAGACCCATTTATTCAGTTTTTCTTCTTATTAGTATAGATGATTTAGTATTTTCAGAGAGTTTGAGTCAGTTGGGGGTTTATCCCAGTAGCTCTTTAGTTATTAGTAGTACGGGCTTCTCGGACTGCTAGATACGATTTAGATTTCTAGTATTGGTTGATCAGACTCTTCAGTCTAGTTTTTTCATATATTGTTTTTAGATAATTTCAGCTAGCTCAGATAGAATTCTGCATCTTAGATTTAATTATATATTTTTATTTTCTCTATTTTGAGCTTTAAATTTAGTAGAAGGCAGAAATGGTTAGCTTAAGGATACTCAGAGTCTTGAGCATTGTGTGACATCTTGGAACCCATTTTCAAGGTTTTACAAATTTGTATTAGATCCTAAGGTTATATGAGTCCTAGAGAGTCAGACAAGCCATGTTATGTAGAATCTTGATCATGGATATGAAGTACGCCACATTTATAAGCAAAAGGCTATAGGAAGTTTTTAGGAAATCATCTCTATCTTACATAGTCTAGCATGCTTACAGTATCTCTATCTTATTTTAACTCATGCTCTTACGTGATAGCTGAATATGCCTCCTCGTCAAGCAAACGTCTGGTAAAATGATAACCATACACCCTAACTTGCTTATCCTCTGAATAAAAATATATCCCATGCTGAATTTTGGGCTGCCTTTCAGGAGTTGCCAAAGATGTGACTACAAATGTTCAGGGAAACCATTAGGCGGTAGTCCTACTTCAGCAGAATGGTGATTTAGTAGTGGCCAAAATCTAGGACTTTATGAGAATAAAACCGCCAGAGTTCTTTGGGTCAAAAGTATGTGAGGGCCCACAACTTTATTTAGATAAGGTGAAAAATATCACACGGATTATGCATGTTACTAAAAAGGAGAGTGTAGAGTTGGCATCCTATATATTGACGGATATGGCGTCTGATTGGGTCGTTTTTATGAAAGAGTAGTAGAGGTGAGAATGCAACTCCTATGAGTTAGTAGGTGTTTTAGGATGCGTTTTTAGATAGGTTCATTCAATATGAAATGAGAGAATCTAAGGTAGAGGAGTTTATGAACCAGAGGCAAGGCTCAATTACAGTGAAAGAGTACTTCCTTGAGTTCAACCAGTTGTTTAAGTATGCCCCTGATACTAAGGTGAGTATGACTAAGTTTATTATTGGGGTATATTGTTTAGTTGTCAAAAAATGTAGGATTGCCATGTTTATTGGAGACATAGATCTTGCTAGGTTGATGATTCATGCCTAGCAGATTGAGAAAGAAGGCTTAAAGAAAAGAGATGAGGGAAATAATAAGGCTAAAACCAAGCAGTTTGAGTATGGATAGGCAACGTTTAGAGGGAGAAATTATTTGCAATTTCAAAATAGTTCATCTATGCTAGTACTATCTTCGGCTAATGCTCCCATTCCCAGAGCTAGAAAGGAGCAGTGAGGTAAGACTTCTATGTCCAAATCTTAGAATAAGGTAAGTGGAAAACCTAGCTATCCTCTATGTGCTAAGTATGGTAAGAATCATCTTGGTGAGTGCTTGTTGGGATAGAAAGGTTGTTACAATTGTGGTAAGTTGGGTCACGAAATCAAAGAGTGTCTGTATGCTAAGCAGTGAAATAAAGATATTTGTCCCCAAACTCTGGCTACTAGTGCACTAGCTCCTCTAGATTTCTCAGTCCCTCCTCAGGTTCCATCATTTAGTACCAGTGGTGGTCAGCGCTAGAATCAGTTTTATGATTTACCATCCCATTAGGAGCAGGAGGATTCACTAGATGTTGTTACTGGTATGCTTTGTGTCTTTCATCTTGATGTTTATGTGTTGTTAGACCCTGGGTCGAATTTATTGTTAGACCCTGGGTCGAATTTATCTTATGTAATCCCATTAGTTGCAATACATTTTGAAATAGATCATGAAAAACTCCCTGAGCCGTTCTTAGTTTCTACCCCAGTGGGTGAATCAGCTGTTGCCAAATAGATCTATAGAAAGTGTCCTACCACTGTTCTTCATAAAATCATGTTAGCAGATTTAATAGAGTTAGATATGGTTGACTTTGAACTTATTCTTTGTATAGGTTGGCTCCATTCCTATTATGCATCCATAGATTGTCGCACCCAAGTGGTGAAGCTTCAGTTTCCAGATGAGACAATCTTTGAGTAGGAAGGTAATTCAGTGTCTCCCAAGAGTTATTTCATATCCTATATTAAAGCCAAAAAGTTGATCTCAGAAGGGTGTATCTATCATCTCGTTTGAGTTAAAGACACTAAGTCTTAGACTCCAATAGTTCAATCATTTCGTGTAGTCAATGAGTTTCCTAATATTTTTCCTAAAGATTTTCTAGGGGTACCTCCCAATATGGAAACAGAATTCATTATGAACCTTCTCCCAAATACTCAGCCCATCTCTATTCCTCTATATCGTATGTCTCCAGCCGAGCTTAAAGAGTTAAAAGAGAAGCTTATAGATTTATTAGATAAAGGTTTCATAAGGACTAGTGTCTCTCCATGGGGTACTCCCATCCTATTCGTCCGAAAGAAAGATAGTTCTTTGTAAATGTGCATTGACTATTATCAGCTGAATAAAGTCACAATCAAAACCAAATACCCTCTTCCTAGGATTTATTAATTATTCGACCAACTCCAAGGTGCAAGTTATTTCTTCAAGATAGACCTTAGATCCGGCTATTATCAGCTTAGAGTAAGGGAATGTGATATTTTAAAAACAGCTTCCAGAATTCATTACAATTATTTTAAGTTCCTAGTCATGTCATCTAGTCTTACTAATGCCCCAGCGGCCTTCATGGACTTAATTAACAGAGTGTTCAAATAGTTCTTGGACATGTTTGTCATAGTACTTATCGATGATATTCTTTTCAATTCTCGTAGTGAGGATGATCAAGAAGACCACCTTAGAATTGTGTTGAAAACTCATAGAGATCACCAGTTGTTCAACAAAATCAATAAATGTAGATTTTGGCTAAGATCAGTAGCTTTTCTCAGTCATATTATTTTTAGTAATGGTATTATAATTGATCCCCAAAAGACAGAAGCAATAAGAAACTAGCCTAGTCCTATCTCTCCGTCAGACATTCAAATTTTCTTGGGTTTAGCAGGCTTTTATAGATGCTTTTTTTAGGTTTTTTTCTATTGCATCCCCTATGTCTAGATTAACTCAGAAGAAAGTTAAGCTTCGGTAGTTAGATTCCTGTGAGAAGAGTTTTCAGAAGTTGAAGACTCGATCACCTCAGCCCCTATTTCAGTGCTGCCTGATGGTACATATGGGTTCATTGTATAGTATGATACCTCTAGAATCGGTCTGGGTTATGTTTTAATGTAGAGAGGTAAGGTTATAGCCTATGCCTCTCGACATCTTAAGCCTCACGAAAAGAACTACCTTACCCATGACCTTGAGTTAGCTGCTATTATGTTTGCATTAAAGATATGGAGGCACTATTTTTATGGGATGTATGTTGATGTGTTTATGGATCACAAAATCTTGCAATATGTGTTTAATCAGAGAGAGTTAAATCTTCATCAGAGAAGGTTGTTAGAATTAATGAAGAATTATGATATGAGTGTGTTGTATCATCTAGGAAAGGACGATATAGTGGCAGACGCCCTTAGTAGATTATCTATAGGCAGTGTCGCTCATGTGGAGAATGACAAGAGAGAACTAGTTCAAGAAGTTCACCGGTTAGCTAGATTGGGTGTGAGGTTAGTTGACTCAGTTGAAGGCAATATTTGAGTTCAGAGTACTTTAGAATCTTCTCTAGTTTTTGAAGAGAAAGAGAAGTAGGATAAGGATTCTAGTTTGGCCAAGCTTAAGGGTTCAGTTAAAGACCAAAAGGTAGAAGTTTTCTCCCAAAGGGGATATGGTGTGTTGAGATACCATAGTAGATTGTGTGTACCATGTGTTGATAATTTAAGGCAGTGGATTATGGCAGAAGTATATGGTGCACGTTTCTTCACTCATCTAGCAGCCACCAAGATGTATCGTGATTTGCAAGAATTCTATTGGTGGAGCAGTATGTAGAGAGAGATATCAGAGTTTTTAGATAAGTGTGAAACTTTCCAATAGGTTAAAATAGAGCACCAAGGGCCTGGTGGCACATTGCAGGAGTTTTGAATTCCCACTTAGAAGTGGGAAGAGGTGAATATGGACTTTTTAACTGGATTACCCTATTCGCGTTGTCAGCATGATTTGATTTATAGACTTTCTAACTTGATTACCCTATTCGTGTTGTCAGTATAATTTGATTTGGGTTATTGTAGACAGATGACCAAATCATCCCATTTCTTGCTAGTTCACATGTCCTATACAGCTGAAGGTTATGATAAGTTGTATATCAGAGAGTTGGTTAGATTGCATGGAGTTCCTTTGTCCATCATCTCAGATAGGGGTACTCAGTTTACCTCTCAGTTTTGGAAATCCTTTTAGAAGGGTCTTGGTGCCCGAGTTCATCTTAGTTCAACTTTACATTCACAGATAGATGGTCAAGCAAAGAACATAATTCAGATCTTAGAATATATGTTGAGGGCATGTGTTCTTGACTTTAAGGGCAGTTTGGATGACTACTTCCCATTGTTCTAGTTTGCCTACAATAACAGTTACCATTCTAGTATTCAGATGGCCCAGTTTAAGGCTCTTTATGGGCAGAGATGTAGATCATTAGTCAGTCAGTTTGAAGTGGGTAATGCCGTATTGATTGGGCCAGATATGGTGTCTAAAGCAATGGAGAATGTTTAGTTAATTCAGGAGAGATTGAAAGTAGCTAAGAGTCATCAGAAATCTTATACAGATGCAAGAAGGAGAGATCTTAATTTTAAAGAAGATAATCTTGTTTATTTGAAGGTTTCACCCATGAAGGGGTGAAGATATTTGGCAAAAAAAGGGAAGCTTAGTCCCCGGTATGTAGTCTCCTACAGGATTTTGAGTTATGTAGGGAAGGTAACATATGAACTTGAGCTACCTAAAGATTTGTCATCAGTTCACCCAGTATTCCATGTGTCGTTATTAAAGAAGTGAATGGATGATTCAGCTGTTGTAATCCCTCTAGAAAGCACAGATGTTCAGAATAGCCTTTTATACGATGAAGTTCCAGTAAAGATTCTTGCTCATCAAATTTGTAGACTAAGCAACAAAGTTGCTCCCTTGGTCAGTTTTATGGCGAAATCAGTCTGTTGAGGGCTCTACTTAGGAAGCAGAAGCAGACATGTGAAGCAAGTATCCTCATGTCTTCTCTACAAACTTAGATTCAACCTAAGGTAACACTCTTCCTTAATTCAATTCTTTTCCAATCTCAGATTGAACTATATAGTTATCTTCATGTAAAACCATGCATTCGCTGATTAGTCCTGTCGCTCAATATGTTTTATGTCCAGTCATGTAGCTTGTTTCAGTTGTGCATACCATCATATAACCTTAGTTCCTCAGTATCTTCAGTTTAACTAGTCTTATTCGAGGATGAATGTTCCCAAGGGAGAGATAATGTAATACCCCGTACTTTGTCTAGCTCAGTTTAGCTGCTAAAATTTCAAGGGTCAACTTTGAAATGAATAAATCTTGATATGTGTGAAATTTTCAAGATCTGGACCCATCAATGTGTAGATAATTGAATTTTCTTTCCAATGATACCAATTTTGCCTCAATCTGATACTAAGTAAAGAAGTTATGGATATTTTAGTAAAAATAGTAGATCACCGTGTTAAGCACCACGTCACAGTGAAGGAAAAATTCGCAATTGTCAGATTCCAGTGAAGCACCAAGATTGGCCCACGTCATGGTGATGTTCCATTTCCTATTCATCAATTTCCAGTAGCTCACTTTGATTAGCCTGTATCAAGCCAAAATTCCCAATTGGACAGACACCACGTCGCGATGGAGTGCAAAATAGCACTCATCCTTTTTCCAGTGGCGCAACACGATTACGCCGTACTACTCCAGAGGTAAAAATTTCACTCGTCCTTTTTTAGTGATGTAACACGATTACACCGCATCGCACCAGAGGCCAAAATGACGCTCGTCCTTTTTCCTGTGAGCCATGGCGATAGCGGTGCATCACGGTGGGGTCCAAAATTAAGATTTTCTATTTTTGAGTTAAATATTACAAAGGGAAATTTAGTCATTTACCTAATACCTAAATCTTGAGTAATAGAGGATTAAACCTATTTGAAACCTATTAAGCACACTTTTCAACAAATTTCTCTCAAAGAAACCCTAGAACATCAAACCTTCATCCCCAAAAAATCCAAATTCCACCCTTCTTTTTCCAAGATAACTCAAATTTAAGGATTCCCAATTCAAGAACTTCAAGAAATCATCTTCAAAATCATAAATAAGAATTCAAGTTCAAGGTTCTTTATCAATTTCATCAATTAAGGTATGTGGGGTTATGAACAAGGATACTTCTTTCATCCTTGTGCCCAAAACTAGTTTTTTCATTACAAGTTACATAATTTTGTATTTCTATTTAGGGTTCATACCCAAATATTGCTATTTGAAGATTATGAGATTTTATGTGATTTAGATGATGAATTGCATGGCTACTTTTGTAATTTCATGCGTATGATATAAATTTCCATATTTAGAATTGAATTGTCAATATTTTCACTATAAAGCATGAACTTTATGATGATTTGACATGAATTTGATGCATAGGTTACTAAGCCCTAGTTTGAATGTTGATATTTTAAGAATGGCTATGCCCTAAGCATCCCATGAATAGTTATTTTCGGATTTTAATGAGGATTTGATCTTTTGACCACAGCTTAGACATGGAATCCATTTAACAATTTTAGTTATAGTTTAAATTAACAAATATATAGTTGGTTTTCATTATAAACCATTATACTAGTTTTAAAGTGAATTTCCTAAAGAATGAGCATATAGATTAAAGAGAGTTGTATTTAGCACCGAGTTGGGTATGTTTACATGCCCCAGAACTACGAGCCAATGTAGGCTTAGATTATCAAATTATTCCCATTTATACATGGATGACAGATGCAGATGTGATCACTTAGATTAGGTTATACTCCTTGGAAAGATTATGACACCTCTCCCTAATGTGAGGTTTTCCCATAAGGGAATTAGACGTTGGACTCCATGTTAACTCACATGGTTTATGTCGGTTAGAAGAAGCTCCCTACAGCCTACAAAAAAGAATAAGAGAAAAGCTTTTAGAACTAAGTGTAAAGGCTCACAGTTTTATTCAGATGTTGTTTTACATATAACATTAACTATAATATTTTAGATTTCAGTTTACTAATACAGAAGTGAGTCCTTTCTACACTTAGACAACATGATTTTCAAATAGAACACTAGTACAACTTTTAGAAACTAAATTCTATGACTCACTATATTTATGCAACGTGTTTTGCTATTCAAGGTTATGATTTTCAGTTTTTCGTTATTCAAGCTAATGTGAGTTATCTACATTTAGCATGCATTATGTTACAAATTATAATGATGCTGAGATATTGTTTTACTTAGGCATTCACCCCTTGTACTCAGTACAATCCAGAAGTACTGATCCACATATATTTCTATATGCTACATTGTCTTATAATGTAGGTTCAGGTGCTCAGTTTCAGTAGAGTGAGTGATTTTGAGCATCTCTATCTGCATCCCGATAGTTGGTGAGTCCTCATAGTTCGGGAACCCAGTTATTTAATTTCTTATCTTATTAGTATAGATGATTCAGTATTTTTAGATAGTTTGAGTCAGCTGGGAGTTTTTCCCAGTGACTCTCAAGTTATTAGTAGTAGAGGCTCGTTGGACTGCTAGATACAATTTAGATTTCCAGTATTGATTGATCAGACTCTTAAGTCTAGCATTTTTAGATATTATATTAAGATAATTTCAATCAGCTTAGACAGAATTCCATATCTTAGCTTTGATTTTATATCTTTATTTCCTCTATTTAGAACTTCAGATTTAGTAGAAGGCAGAAAGGGTTAGCTTAAGGCTACTCATAGTTTTGAGCACCGTGTGACATCTCGGATCCCATTTTTTGGGCGTTACAAATCTCCCTTATACTGAATATCAAGACTTTTTCTCTGCCTATTTTTTGCTTTTACCTAATCCCTTATCACACTAGCAGTACCAGATTGTCTTTATAGAAAGGCAATATCTAGGTCAACAGATGAATAGAATGTCAAAACTCATCATTAGTGACATCTGCTTGAGGTGAATGAGCATGAGTGTTACCTTCCTGAGTAGGGTTATTGGAAATAGGTGGAACTTTAAGGGAAATGAAAAGGAGTAGACCTTGATTGGGTCTGTAACCCATAAGTTGGATAAGTTTTGTCTATGATGTCCTCGAGTAGGACAGATGAGTTTTCCTGAGCTTCAGATCATATTGAAGGAATGATGTGGAATATGGGCAAATGGAAATTAGAAGGGAGTTCAAAATCCTAGACTCTACAACCTGAAAATAGAACAACAAGAAAGGGAAACATTCCTGAATTTCTCACAGCCTCCCCCTTATAAGTGTGGCGTGCTACACACCTATAAAAGAGACTCTTCTTCACACTAATTTGTAAACACCCAATTGACCATGAAACTAGCTCTGATATCAATCTAACATGACCCAAACTAAGGTTTGGTCATGTCGGGTATCTTAAATCCAACTAGGACCAGAGACCAACCCCAATACCCAAATTATTGACCTCCTTACACCCCATGTCGGATGAATTCCAAACAGATAATAAGATAAGTGAATATTAATTTAAAGACATTATGATAAGTATACCACCAAAACCAACCACCAACAACTAAATAACCATTTAGTACTATCTATCTCCACAGTAGTCTAACAAAGCCTCTAATCAAAACTAAATAATATCAAATCAGGACATGCCCCCAACCATAGCCAGAACCAAGACCAAAAGAAATAGTAAATACATAAAGAAATCTATAGAATGAAATAGGGTCTTCCAAAGTAGGTAAGCCCACCACTTCAGTCTGACTCAAAAGTTGTCCCTGAATCTAGAAGACACTTGGGGGATTCCCGTGTACCCCACATGGTTTTTATTATAAAATAACTTGGAGGATTTTTGTGTACCCCAAAAAGTTTTCAAAACCATCCTTAACAATTTAACCATTTATGTCATTCCTAAATTTTAAGAAACAAACCAAACATGGTAATAATGCATTAACCAAAATCAATTATGAAAGTGGGTTGAGGTTTTTACCAATTTCCATACCAAACCGTTTAATTTGGGGATTCTATTATACCCATATTTCCATTATTTACAAATTTTAGGGATTCTATTGTACCCATGTCCATCCACCATTCCGATGCACCCTAAAACATTTATGAACCATTAATTTTAGTAAAATAATTTCATAACTATCATCGGAGAAGCATTTAAATGATTTATATTCAAAACCCTCAACCCATAGTTAAATACCCCACATCAATATCTCATGAACAATACTTTAAATCACATGCTTATACGAAATTTACAATAAGGGAAGAGTAGCATGCCTGAAATAACATAATGTACGGAAAGAGATCACACTTGAAAGCCCTAATTGCTTAAGATCTTAAAAACCCTAAGTATTATTGATGTTGAGGATTCAAGAGTTTCTTCAGAAGTTATTTGACTTGTTTCTGAGGGATAATAATGCCCTAAAAGTGTTATAAGACATGGGCTTTATGTTGGGAAAAAAGGGAAATGTCTAGAATGCCCTTAACTTAAAAACTAGAAAAGGGTCACCTTTGATTATGAGTCAACCATCGACTCGTGACCACACATTACAACTCATCACTATGAGTCGTAACCAAGATATTGACTCAGACCCCCATACACTATCGACCTTACGACTCACCCAGCCCATTCATAATGAGACTTTACAACTCGTAGGGTCCCGTCGTAGTCAACACAAAATCCAAATGGATTAAACACTTGACATCTAACGATTTCATCCCACTACTCATTATAAATCCTTATGACTCATAGTGAGACACTCATACTCATAGTAGAATCATGCCACAAACTTACATGATTTGGTTACGACTCCTTCTAGTGACTTATCATGGGAACTTATAACTCAGAAGGCCCTAGTTGTTGTCTCATTAGAATCTTTATAGGATACACTAGCCACCCTATAATTTGGATATTATGACTCATTACGAGTCTTTACGACTTATTTTCCTAAGTTATTAGGATAGTGACTTTTGCAAACGTCACTAGAAATGTTACGACTGGTTCTTAAGAGCCGTATAGACACCTTATGACTTGTAAGGTGAGTTGTTACCAAGACAGTGAGGTCAAGACTCAGAATTTTCCAATGAACAATACCTAGGGTGTTTCAGTCCAAATGTTCTTTCTACTTTTGAAAACTACGTCAACAAGCATACAATGATTAATGCAGTCGTAGAAACAAAAGTCCTATGATTAATAATTTTACTACCACAAAATTTCTAAGTAGCCTTAAAGATATCATTAAACTCACCCTTATTAACCAACTATTATTCCTTACGTGACTAATAATTTCAGTAAACAAAGTTAACTAATTTCAGAGAATTTTTCTATCTTTGAAAAGTTTTCAAGAATAGTGGCACTAAAACCCACTGATGAGGGTGGATTACTGACCTTGACAGAAATGGATACCCTTAATAAAAATGGAAATATCATTAATACTAGGGTTATCATCATTCCAAAAAATGAAAATACTTCATGAATTCTAAGTAGCAGCTTACTTAACTTGATTCGAAAACTAAACTTTTCCGTGTAACAACATTTAGAGTAATTTTTATTATTTTTCTATCTTTTGACTATTTTTCCTTTCTATATAGTTTCTTTATATCATTTTTGAGTTATGGGGGTGGTTATCATGATCCCCGAAGTGTTGGAGAGTGATTTATGTGAGTTAATTTTTTTGAGAAGCCTTTGAAGTGGTATATTTAGTTTTGGTCAATATTCTATGATTCGAGTATCGGATGAAAGTTTCGGCATTATTATAAGATCTAAAATGTCAATTTTACATTAGTAACCTAGTTGGTTTAGGTGCTAAGGCTTTTGGCTTAATCGTTAGTCTTTAAATGAGAAGTTGGTTTTATGTTTCCTAGAGTTTGTTTAGGGGGTAATTTATTCATAATGACCTTTATTGGAAATTATGACTACACTATTGAGTCTGAAATATTGTTTTCAATATATCAGTATATTTGATTTGTGTTCAGGAGGTTCTAAATTAGATTTTAAACATTTTTGGTGCCTTGTCCGTGTTTAAGTAAAATTTGTCAACATAAATGTTTGTTATTAATTTTGAAGATCGAAAAATTATTTTGAAACTTCTAAAATTTTGAGTATGAATTATACAAGTGATTGGAAAAGTTTGTTATATTTTTGATAAGTCAAGATAGAATTTTTAAAACAAAACATTAAATAATTCTTTAATGAGCAAAACAATAGCTGACTAGGAAAATGTGCATTAAATTGAGTTTTGATTAGATGAATATGTTCATATAATAATTTAGAAATTACAGGAAAAAGAATCGGGGCATTTCTCTATCGTATGTGAGATTTATGGCCTTTTTATTAAAAAAAGGTTCTGGTGCACACCTTTAGGGATCCAAAAATAGATATTTAGAGACCAAAAATGGGCTTTAGTGATGGAAATCACACCCAAATATAGTATAAATTTCACACTTCTTTCTTGCACCAAAAATTGACCTTTGAAAGCTAGGAAGCTTCGTATAAGGGGATTCTTAATGCACTTTTCTCATAATATCATTGGATATATGCTTCTACCTTTCTTATATTTATTTTACAATATTATGTATCTTATTTTTCATTATTTTGATTCATAATATTGAGAACTAAAACTCAATGTTTTGAAATCAAAAGTTCTTAATTTGAAGGTCGATTTGGAGGGGTTTCAATTGATTTTTAGGATGTAAGATTCTTATATTATGGGAAAAGTGATTTAGACAAAATGAATTTCAAAATTTCTTTTTTTTTTGGTGAACACAACATTCTTATTAATATAACCAAAAGTTGAATATTACATCACAGTAGCAGAATTTGGACTATCTACTATCCTCACTAATGAACGTAACACTGAATACTACATATATATAAGCATCTACATTCTTCTAAGGAAAAGTATTCAGCTTCTACAACATCTCATGCCATTTTAACCTCTCGCTACCCATGATGTGTACATAGACAGCTATCTCCTTCAGTACTTTTGCATTAGTGAACCTCTTCTGTTGGAACCTAATGTAGTTTCTTTCCCTTTATATAAAAACAACAGCCATAGCAAACACATAGCAGTAGATCTCTTCTAGTGCATTCTTCTTTCTTGCCTTAAGACATGCCATTTGTATCTCATTTTTCCTGGATAGCTCTGTTCATTTCAAGCCATACACACAACCTGCTCCATATTTCATAGTTTAAACTATGGAGATTTAAAGCCTTAAATTATGAAATCAAAAGTTCTTGATGTAAAGGTCAATTTTGAATGAATTTTCTTTATTTTTTGAATTGAAGGTCCTTGTATTGTAAATAAATTGATTTTGACAAAAGCTTTTTAAAATATCTCATTTTAAACTGTATTTGATAATGGAGATTTAAAATTTTATCGATAAAAGTGAAATATTTATATTTTGATGATTTCTAATCAGATTTCAACCTGTTTTTCTTTGGTTTTTTAGATTTAAAACCTTTAAAGTATGAAAAATATAATTCTTAACAAAATTTCAATCCTACCCTTTTATTTTCATGGTCAATTTTCAAAGTAGGTTTTAATCTGAAATAAAATATATCAATATGGGTATTATTAATATTTTATTCATGTGTAGATGTCATATTTGGTGAGATTGGTGGTTGATGATGATTCAAAAGAGTAGAGCTTTCAGTTTGTCCTTCGAGTTAGAGTTGTGTTTTGGCTTCGCGAATCTTCTTTGAGGCAAGTTGATATGTACCTTGACTCTTTTCTAAGGTATTTATGTGTTATGTAATTATTGCTTGTGTTTTGTAAATTGCTAAGGGTTTAAGGGTCTCTCTTAGATTAGATGGTAAGCATCTCTAGAGTTACCAGAGTGTACTAATGGATTGAATTAATTAAATGAATATCTTACTTTATTTTTTTACTTGTGTGTACTTTTATGGTAGATTATATATAGATGCTTTATTGATCTTGAGTAAATTGTTAGTGGGTATCTATTTAAGAGCTTGATTCATGTTAATGTTTTTCCATGGAAATGTTGTGGCTTATTACCTAATTAAGGGGTAATTATGTTAGTATGCTATTTGTTGGAGTAATTGACATTTAGTAAACACTTAGAGTATAAATAGAGTAGTTAATGTAATTATTGGGCTTAGTAATCTCTTAGGATACCACATATGATAGTGTAGTTTAGTAGTTAAAAAGTAATCTTGGATTAGTTATTAGGTAAACTGTTGAAGATGAACTTTAAGATATGTTGTTAACAGGTATAGTCCTCCTTTCTGTCATTTAGTCTAAATGTATTACGGCTAATAAAGATAGAGCTTATCATGTGAAACAAGTAAGGTTTTGGGAAAGTTCTCTAGGTTTATGTGGTTTGGATAGCTTATATTTATTGTGATTCCTGATAGGGGCTTATGTAGACTAAATTATTGACTAAAGAAATTATTATCATTGAGATGCTCGTGGAAGGACTGGTATTGGTTGGTATTAATTTCCTTCATTATTATCTTTATGTCTGGGTTGTGTCTTAAAATGATATTATTAATGTCTTACATAAATCTTTGTTTTGGTGGGGCCAAACGATGGTTTGTAGCATAATCTATTGAGATTTGAGGAGATTTGGGCTTATTTATACCATAATTGAGTTGATTCATTACATTCTATTGATTGGGTTATTAATATTCATCCTCATTTCGAATTCACTCACAATCATGGAAACTAGTACCATAGAGAAACACCAACTTTAAAAGAAAATGAGACATTTTATAAAATGCCTTGACCCAAGAATGTGTCGATAAAGTTGTTTGAGATATCAGATTATGTTAATCTATGAGTTACTTCCTCCATTATGTCCTATCCTGGAATCTTTTGCTTAAAAGGTGTATGCAATATATGGGTTGCTCCCACCATGGGTCCTATTTTGGAATCTCTTCCTCGAAAGGTGTATACAAAGTGTCATGTGATGGCTTATTATCATGATCCAATTTATGAGTCATGATGGTACCTACTAAATCCCACCAGTAGGTAAGCCAAAACCATAACTCGGAGCTAATGCAATGGGTTAATTCGGTAGTAAATATCCATCATAAGAGAAATTCATGAACACAATATATAAATAAGCAAAGGTCCTAGGTAGATAAAGGCAGTCAATGCAAGATACCAATCCCACGACCTGGTAGAGCCAGTACAAGAGACTCTAATGGTATCAATACAACTCGAATTCTAGAATAGTCAACACATTTGTCTCTAAGAAAAAGATTGAAAAATAAAGATAGAGGGAAATGGGTGACTCGAACTCCAAGAGCTCACCCTATCTCTAAAAATCAGTCACTGCACGAACGATGAACAATGGTGACAACTAGTACTCCAATTTGCACCAAGAAGGTACAAAAATGTAGTATGAGTACCAAACAACATGTGCTCAGTAGGAATCATTGGCCAACTGAGCTAAATCATGCTAATAAGTATGATAAAATGCAAGATACCATAACTAAGTTAAGGTATAGAAACGAACTTGAATAATCTCTAACATCATTGTACATAATGAGAAATTAAACCGGAGTAACAAGAGAACATAAGGCATTAACACATGCCAATATCACCATGCAAAAAATAATAACACAAGCAACCAAAAACTACAAAATTGGCTCCCATACGCCAATTGGTGCAAAAAATTAAAAAACACTTCACAAAATCCCATACGACTGGAGAGTGCACTCAAATAAAAAAAGTAATCAACCAACATTATAGCTAACTGTCATTGTCATATAACCATCATTCTACAATTATCATTAACCGGTCATTTACCAAAATTTCATAATTCACCAATATTTAGACAATGTACTCACATTCCATAATATTATCATCATTTAGCAATCCTAGCCTCAATATACACTAGTCACCATTTTCTAGCTAACCATCTCCTATTACTTATCCATTTGACTACTAGTCATCATATAACTTCTAATCATCCTTCGACAACTATTTACCATATAGCCACTAATTATTAATTGTTAGCTAACCATCAGCTGTCACTACCATCATCTATTACATATCATCATTTATTACTAACCATCATTACCAGCTAAACTACATATCAACTAGTTGTTATTAGCCACTTAAACAAATATCCACAACTCATCATTTTTTAGTACTAATTATCAACTATATCACTTTATAAATATTTATCACTTTCGGAATACAACCGTCATCACTAATATAAAAGTCACCAAATTACACATAAGTGTGTACATATAAGCATATAATTTGCCATACATAGGGATAGATGGACTCAAATCACTAGATGTACACATAGGCACAATCGATCTTTTTGGGTATCAATGTATTATCATAATCTGGCATTGTTGGGTATCAATATCATCACAATATCTTCCAACCTTGTTGGATGTAAATATTATCATAGTATCCTCCGGCCTTGATGGGTATCATCATAGTATCCTCTAGCCTTGTCGGGTATTATCATATCATTAAAATATCTTTCGGCCTTGTCGTGTATCATCATATCATAATAATATTCTCCGACCTTATCGGGTAACAATGCACCTATATAATCATAATCGATGGAAAAATCAATAGCATAAGCAATCATATGATGAAGTATCATGCTTTTAAACATAATTAATGGCATAAATTTCCTATATAATCAATAAGCATGACTTCTAACATAGTTCATGGAATAATTGCTAATATCATCATTAGAAATGTTTTCTAACATGATCATAATCACAAGCAATATTGTGAGCAATGACTCATTAAGCCTATTCAATGGCCTATCATTAGCATAAAGATAGTAAATCAATAGCTTGAGTAATAGCGAATCCATGGCATAATCTATAGCTTATTCATGGAATAGTTAATAGCATAATGTATGGCTTAGACAATATCATAGTCAAGGGCTCATTCAATAGGATATTTAATAGCCCAATCAATAGACCAACAATAGCATAATCAATAGCTCATCATAATCTTAACCAATAAATCATACATATGTCATAATCATTATGCCTTACTTTTAATGTCATTCAGCATGACCAACAAGTACCAAGGTTCCGCAACATTGCATAAAAAGGGCATCCTCTAACCATTAATAAGCGTATAAGGGTCTTAAGATATCCATTCAACAATCTTGGCTTATGGTGGGTAAAAGATCACACTTTTAAATCCCTGAAATACATTCTAAGTCAAACACTAACCTGAACTAGGCTATGCTATCTAAATCCACACTTAGATGTATAACAATCCACCATTAATCCTAATGTAGAGATTCTTCTCAAGCATTTAAACTAAGTCCAATAGAACTAAGGCAACCTTCATTAGTGAAAGGAACTAAGGCCAAACTTACTCTAAGCATGATTAATTAGAGTATTCTACTTAATTTATGGTAAACTAAGGCATTCTCATGCTAAACATGAGTAATGAAGTCTAATGCACAACGATTCAAGGCAACAAGCTAAGTATCTCACTCTACAAGTTCAACTTAGCCTAAATAATCCAACTAAATCCAAATCTTAAATTTATCAATCCAACACCTAAACCCATCCCAAATCCAACACAATATCATAAGAATATTATGACATACCTGAACCTAGCAAGGGATAAACCTAGCTTACCTCGACAATGAAAAAAGCTCAACAAATTTCCTTTATGAGAAGCCTCCTCAAGATGCCAAGCTATATAAAACACTTATACTCATCAATATGCGAATATTGATATCCATATAGCATTATTGTGGTTCGTGCTCAAAAATCACCTCAAAAACCCCCATTTGGGTCCTACTTATGTAAATCACGTTTTTGGAACCAACCCAATGTAATATCAAACTCACAAAATCATTAACCTTATAAATAGGTGAAAACCAAGCTAATTTAGGGATAAAATCAAACACTAAAGGTTTTGTGGTTTGGGGAATTAAATCTATAAATTTCACCAAGAAAAGGGTGAATTCTTATTTTAAATCAGATGAAAATCACAAAAATAGTGTTAATCTAGCTTCCCAGGCTCCTACAAGCTTCAATTTTAAGCTAACACATTATTTTAGGATTTTTGTCTCTCAATACAAGAGTAAGAATTGGAAAAAATGTGGATTAACACTACTGAAAATTGCGGGTATGGCAATGATTCAAATACTATTTCCATAGATAACAAAACCGTACCTATAGATCTATGGCAATGGTTACAACATCTGATACTACTGATCGCATTACATTAGCTCTAACACAATGATTTTCTATGATGGTGATGTAAACCGTCGCTATATTGGTAGCTCTAGCAATGGTTATTGATTTGAATAAATGCGATGGTTTATAAGCTGTTGGGGCAGCTATGAACTATCCCTATATAAACATTAGAGGAGAGTTATAAATATTCTACTACAATGGTTAAGAATCTATTGAGATGGTTATCAGCCACCCTTAAAACACGTATAAGGATGGTTATAAATATGTTATAGTTATGGTTTCTAATCAGTTGGAAAAGCTACCAACCATCCCTATGAAATATATTAGGACGGGTTATATATGCGCTATTGTGATGGTGTATAATCTGTTAGGATGGATACTAACCGTCCCTATAACACGTATTAGGACGGTTATATATATGTAATTGTGATGGTTGTTAATCTGTTGAGATGGCTATCAACCTTCCTTACAAAATCTTATAGGACGGTTGTTTGTAGGATACTGCGACAGTTAAACATGGCTACAGCAACGGTTATTTTTAGCCTATTGGGATAGTTATTTCATGCTATTGGGACAGTTATTTTTAGGCTTTCGCAACAGTTATTGTTAGACTATTCTGCAATACTATATTATGCAATTGCAATGATTTTATAAAGCTAGCATAACACATAAAATGTACATATTAATCATCAAGAGCACTACTAACTATTAATTCTCAAAATGATAACCAAGAAACCAAATATTTTTTGACTATCATCAAGAGTACTAGTAACTATTAATTCTCAAAATTATAACCAAGAAACCAAATATTTTGCGACCATTCAAAAAAGCAAAACATGCATAAATTTTGAATGTTCAAAAATAAAAGATGTTTGAACCTTAATTGGTCAATTTTCCAGTATCATAAATGAAACCAATGAGATCGATCTCTTAGGTCAGGTCTAGTTCATCAATTTCATCCCACCATCTTATATGTTATCACCTACAACAATAAGAAAAACAAAAAGATGTTAATAGAGTAACATTATGCAAACACCAAGACACAAAGAGGTGGAATATCCACAGAGTATATTTTACATTTCACTAAATTCATCTAGTTATGTGACCACACACATAACATATCTATGGTGGTTAAAAGCAAAGGTTAGATTGAAATTGAGTTAGATCAAGTACGTAGATTTTTTAAGATGGAGGGATGCATTTATAGAGGCTGGAAAATATCACAACTAGTAAGTAAACTTTCTTCTTCTTTGTGTCTCTAGATGGTGAACTTTCTAAGAAGTTGGACACAAATGAGGATGCCTAGTAACTTCATAAGAATTTGAGATAAATACTATATAAAGGATTTTTAGTTGTTTCAATCCCCACTCTATACTATAACTCTTCCTATTATTATCATCATCTTTCCTACTCTATACTTAGTTTCAAAATTGTACTACTCTCCTTTCATCTTTATCTCATAAATTTTTCACAAGAGAATTACTCTATAAACAGCTATAGTGTAATAATTATCTTCAGTACCATTACTCCAAAAAGAAAATCTCTTATTATAGTATTTTGTCTCTCTATTCTCTATTTTTTCTTCTACTAGTGTTTGCAATTTAACGTAGCCCATATATTTTTTCAGTGATACTCTGATATCCTTAGTTTTTCATACTTTGACTTCGGTTTCCCCACCATATAATAGAGGATTGAAACAATTGGAAATTCATCAACAAGGTTAAATAATAACGAACTTAACAGCCTAAAATATGGTATTTATAGAGCTCTATACTTACAATGTACTGTCAACATATGCTAAAATATTACTTCCAGCTGATAGTGAAAGAGACTTAATAATAAGCAAAAATACCCCCACCAACTCTTGCAGTTGAAATAGGCATTGCAGGTGCCTCACTTAGAGCCAATCCATATGATAAACCAAGAGTACTCTTCCCCAACCACTTAACAAAATATGTGGCAATTCAATATCCTAATCTAGTTTTAATAAACCCACGGCTAAAAAAAAAAGAAATCGTAATCAACCAAATAACTTCATTTGTAAAAGCACTAAAGGTGATTGCAAAAATTAGTGTCTTGGTCATCAGAACTGAAGTTGTAAGTCCAACAAAAGCCAATGCACCTACTGTAAATGGACTAAGTACTAAAATAGCAATAGTTGAAATAAAATTAGCATGCAATTTCCATGCTTGAGAAGTAAATTCAGTGGTCTTTGAACAAAGAAACAAACTAAAAGTCTAATAGAAATAGAAATGATCAAAGTAATTAGATTTATAAGTTGATGGGGTTTTGGCTTTGTAATTATTACCTTATCTGATTCAGGTGATGCAGCAGAAACACTGATGGGTTTTGGAGATTGTGGGTTTCTGGAAATGGTTCTTCAAAGGGAATTAAAAATAAATGGTTTTGGGTGAAAAAGATTGACTCTTGGACCATCAAGATTGAATCTTGAACACGAAACTGGGTGGACAAGGGTGGTAGAAATAGTTTTCCTCCTTAGAGGGATATAGTTTCCTCCTTAAAGGCTAAGCTGGCTATTTACTAAAAGACAACCTTGCATTGAATATCATTGCATTGAATTTGATTTTGAGCAACAATTAACAGCTAAAAAAAAAAGAGGTGAAATTGTAGGTGTAGATCAAGCACGATAGTCTTCATGTTACTATAGTATAATACAAGCTCTAGTTGAGAAATTGACGCTTGAAAATTCTGTGCACTTTTCAACTGCTAAGGTAAGAGGTACAACTTAAGAATATGTTGACAAGATATGGAAATTGTTTCTACAATCGGTGTATTGGTTTAGCAGAAACAAGTTGATCCCTATCAAAGTTCTTATGGAAAGCCTAACACTGATGGGACACTATTTATTTTGGACAATAATGTTGAGCAACAAACTGAACAGTAAGATGGGATGAAAGAGGTAAAAAATAATGCATCTAATGAGATTCTAGGAAGGATACTTGAGTAGATTGTCATTTTCAACTCATTTTTGGCTTCCATATATCATCAAATCTAAATATATCAAGAAACAAGTTTCTTCCTACAAATGTGATGAAACACAGCTTAAGTACTTGTGCAAAATTGAAATATTAACAAAACAGACATAGGTAATCAAACAACATAAGTAGACTGCCTTATTCTACCTAGTCTTGATATACTAGACTCATTATAGACATAGGATCATAGACAGTGGAATTTGTAAATATGATTTTAGTACTACCTTAGTACTGATCTATTTGTATGGAATATACACCTAATACAGTCCAACAACAATAATAATATCAGCTAAGATATTATATTAAACACCAAATGAACTAAATAGATATCACAGGAATCATCCAATATAGTCCAACAACAACAACAATATCATCCAAAATATGATATGAAACACCAAATAAACTAAATAGATATCACAGGAACCATCCAATAATATAGTCCAACAATAATGACAAAATAAAAAAATTAATATGAAACACCACATGAACTGAACAGATATCACAGAAACTTCAAATACAATCCAATAACAATAACAATATCAGCCAAAATTTGATATGAAATACCAAATGAACTAAAGTGATATCATAAGAACCATCTAATATAGTCTAACAATAACAAAGTATCAACCAAAATTTGATATGAAACACCAAATAAACTAAATAGATATCATAGGAACCATCTAATACAGTCCAATAACAACAATAATGTGAACCAAAATGTGAAATTAAATACCAAATAAACTGAATAGTTTACACTAACCTTGAACTGCTTTGACTGTTTTGTCCCTGTAGCTACTAGTGTAGAAGTAGATTCTCTTGATGGAGGAGTGGACAATGCAGGTAGCATCTTAGGATCAATTAATCAATTTTCTAAAGTTGAGCAATTACATCTGCAATAACTTCTTGTCCAATGATTGTCTTTTGTTCCTTGATTTGATCCTCCATTTTTTCCATCCTTTCTTTCATTTGTTGCACAAAATCATTAGTGGCAGTCAAATTTGGTTCATATATATTTCAAATAAATGTTTGTAACACCCCTCCATACACTCTAAGATGTTCCAGATATTTAGCACCCATGACAGCTAAAAATTCATCAATGGGATGATCATTTACACCCAATTGTGTTTCAATTTCCTCCAGCCTAATAATCACATTCAAAAGTATATTCAAGTAATTAAAATTTAAGAAATGATTATTGATGTCAATATAAACATGAAAAATATAAGTTACATACAATTTTACTAGTGGTGATTTCATTTGATGCCTTGTATGTACGATCAGGTTTTCTTACTCTTGTGGCCACAAACATCTCCTTTAGTGACAAATTTCTCCTTCTTATTTTTCTATTCATATGATAATTAATGAATATAAAAAATTATTTAAATGACAAGTTAAAAATCAATAATAAATAAGAGAACAAACCTTTTTTCTAATTAAAGCAAAACTCTTATTTCAAATAGTATGTGGATTTATCAACTTTTTTCAATTATCAGTATTTGTTTTGGACATTTTCTGAAAAATGGATCAGTAATATTAACTAAAGTAATATAAAGGGATCCATCTGTATCACTAACAGTAATATGATCACAGATGGTGAAACACATTTTATCTAGAACTTTTGGACTTTCAATATATGAAGGTGTAACACCCTAACATTGGTAGGAGTCCTATATCGCCAAAACACAGTATGGATACTGGGTATATAAGTAACAAAGCCTTACTCCCTAGTGACACATTTTAAAAATGTGAGGGCCTAGGCCCAGAGAGGACAATATCACTAGTGGGTTGGGGAGTTCAGAGGTCTCTTGGGCCTTATTAGTTCGAGATGCTCATCGCGGCTAAGGCCCAGGCTTGGGTCATGACCGAATGGTATTAGAGCCGCTCTTGTGTTAGCCATGTCGATATGGGCCAAATTTCAAACTGAGTGTAGGTGAATCTTGATAAGGCGGGGAAAACCTCAGTTCTATGTGAAGGTGAATCCCATTCGATGGGAAAAACCTTAGCGAGGATGGTGAGTCCATAATGGGGGTGTATGTAACACCCTAACTTAGGAAGGATTCCCACATTGGAAAAACACATGAAGGATACTAGGTATATAACTAAGAAAACCTTACTCCCTAGTGACGCATTCTAAAGCTGTGAGGACCTGGACCCAGAGAAGACAATATCATTAGTGGATTGGCGAGTTTAGGGGTATCTCGGGCTTTCGTGGTTTGGGATGCCCATCGCGGCTAGGGCCACGTCTTAGGTCATGATAAAAGATCTCTTTAAACTGACATTCTAGAATATTTTTAGGCCTTTTGGCCATTCAAACTTCATCATTTTCATATGGATCAAAATGTTGATCATTCAAATTAGCTCTATGCTTTCTAAGATTCTCGAATTCTTTCCAAAACCCAATCTTCTGAAGCATCAATAATATCATATTTTTACTATAAGTCGATGCCATTCAGTTAGGGCAACAGCAATAAAAAAATTTAACTTTTAATTAAAGAACTGAAAAGGGTAGAAGTTCTAATTATCACCTTGTCATTCTATTTGTTGATTCACAGTCAAATTCCAAAGAGTTAGCAGATCACTAAATGATAGAAATAATGATATGTAACTTGAGATTCAAATTGTTAGATAATTAATTTAATCAACTTCCAAATAAGTAAAAATTAGTATGAATATTGAAACAACAATGACAACATACCCAGTATATTCCCACATAGTGGGGTCTAGGAGGGTAGAGTATACGCAGACCATACCACTACCTCAGCTAAAGTAGAGAGACTATTTCTGATAGACCCTTGACTTAGGACCAATAACAGAATAACAAATACAAAACATAAATGCATATAAACTAGTAAAGTATGCAAAATAAACTAGCAGCGCTAGTCATAAGATAATACTACAGCCATAAAATACTACTAAAAACTATCTATCAAAAATCATGGACATCACTCAACACTACGAACAAGAAACTTTAGCCACAAATAAAAAATTCTTTTTTATTATTACTGATGCAATCCCACCCCTAACCCTCTACCCTAATCCACATCCTCCACACCTTCCTATCAAGGGCCATGTCTTCCATAAGCTATAATTGCTCTATATCATGCCTAACCACCTCCCTCCAATATTTCTTTAGCCTATATCTACCCCACCTAAAACCATCCATAGCCAGTGTCTCACACTTTTGAATTAAAACATAAGAACCCCTCTTCATCACGTGCTTGAACCAATATAACCTTACTTTTCTCATCTTGTCCTTTATCAAAATGACTCCTACTTCTCTTGAATAATATCACTCCTTGCCCTATTGTTCCTAGTATGGCCACATACTGTAATACCCCAGGAAATTTTTCATTAAAATTTTGTGAGTAAACGTGTTGGGTTCTATTTTCTAGAATGAATTATAAATTTTTCGTGCAGAATGCCTTAGATTATGACCACCATTGCGTATAGTATCAAATAAGATTTCCAACGATATATGGATCATCCAAAACGAACATCCGAGCGACGAGTTATGAATATTCCGATCGAACCATGAATAGTAGTAAACAGTAGAACGTACAGGAAAAAGTACTGAGGCCTGGCATATTTTTTCTCCAACTTTAAATAATCATAACTCCTTGTACATAATTATGTGGGTGATCTACTATATATCAACAGAATGATATGAGAGTCCTCTTTCTAATGAAATTAGTTTCATCCAATTTGGATATTGGAGTAAAAAGTTATGGTTGATCTACTTTAGACTATCAAAACAGTCCACCAAAGGACAGATTCGAGAATTATTTGATTTTTAGGGGCGTTTTGGTCTTTTCCCCTCACCCAAAATCTGTCCAAACCTTATATTAAAGCCTATTAGAAGCATTATATGTTATGTTTCATCAAATTCCCTCAAAAAGAAAACCCTAAGATCCTACATCCAACTTCAAGAACCTCCAAAGTTCACCGTTAATTCTGCAAATTTATTCAAGATTCCAAGTTCCTAGTTCAAGAATTACAAGAACCATCATTCAAAGGCACGATTAGCATCTCAAAAATGAGTATCGATCTAAATTTTATCATTCAAGGTATGTGGGCTTTTTCGACAAGAACTCTTTTTCGCTCTTGTGTTCAAAAGTAATTTTCTTTACAAAGGCATGATTTTTATTTGATTTTTATGAATTTGAAGCGTAAACCCATATCTTATGATGATTATTTTGAAATCTTGATGTTTATGATTTTGAAAGATGAATTTACACGTGTGGAGATACAAAGCATGAATCTTGAACGATATTTATCATGATTTTGATATTCGGGTCATGAATCCCCATTGGAAATTGTATTTTTTTAGAAAGTGTGTTATAAGCACGTTGATGTTGAATATTTGAGATATTTTGAATGATTTGACCTTTTGTCTTAATGGAGTTGTTTTAAACTTGAGTGTGAAAGAAATCCACAATGTGGTTGATTTTGATAGATGCGAAGCATGATGGCTCCCGATATATATTTATATATTACTGAAATTTGTTTTTTGTGGATTGTCTTTGAAATGATTTGATAAGTTTGGGAGAAATATTTAGCACCAAGTGGGAGGTATAAAGCGATCTTACTTCCCTAGAACTACGTGCCCCGTAGGAGTGAGCCTGATGCTAATTTATATAGTGATCACTAGTTTATGTGGATTTGGTATCGATAGTCCTACTCCGATGGCATGGATAGGACGACTCTGTCCCACGTGGGTTGTACGTTGGACTTCATGTAGCTCACATGGTTTATGTCGGTTATAGGATCTCCCAGTATGTGTGTGTTTCTTTGTGTGTATGGTGAATGGTGAAGTGATTTGAAAGTGGAATTATGAAAGTTATTCTTTTGAAAGATTTAAATGATATTTATATTATGAGAATTGATATTCTTGATGAACTGAAAGTGATTGACAAATTATATGATGACTCACATGTGTTATTGTACTATTTGATCCTCTCATGATTATGATAATTTTCTTTGGGCTATGTGAGTCTTTCATACATCCTGCATATTTCATATAAATATTTATGATGATGATGTTTATACAACTACATACACCCCCATATACTCAATTTCTTTCGATGGTACTGACCCATATCTTCGGATGTGGGCTGCATTTTCTCAGAATGTAGGTTCAGGTGCTCAGTTCCAGGTTCGACATTGATTCTTTGGGCACGCTGTTCTACATCCTCTATTATGGTGAGTCCTCATGTTCCAAGGATGTGATGTCTGATATTGGTTTCACAGAATTGTTTACATTTGATAACTGAGTATGAGTTAGTTGGGGCATGTCTCAATGGCTTGCTGGTTTTTTTGATTTTCTTAGAGGCTTATCAGACTAGTATAGATGTTGGGAGTTGACTAATAAGTCATATTTTGTTATCTTTCTGAAATTCTTTTATTCTTGGATGATGATTTCTCTGTTGATATTTGAGGTTTATTCATGAAAAACCCATTGATTTGTGTTGAACTGAATGACAATGGCTCAAAGGGTTAGCTTGGGGCTACTCGTAGCCTCAAGCACCGTATGATGCTCTGGGACCCATTTTCTGGGGCGTTACAAACTTGGTTTCATAGACTAAGGTTTTAAGGTGTCCTAGGGAGTCTGACAAGCCGTGTTAAGTAGAGTCTTGATCATTGGTGTGTAGCGCGCCACATCTATGAGCAAGAGGATTCAAGACATTTTAGGAAAAAGTGTGATTCTTTCTTTCAGAAGTCTATCGTGCTTAAAGTGTGCTCCTGTGTTGTTTGTGAGAAAAAAAAATGGCTCTTTGCATATGTGCATTGATTACTGCCAACTGAATAAAGTCACCATCAAAAATAAGTACCTCCTTTCGAGAATAGATGATTTGTTTGACCAATTGCAAGGTGCAAGTTATTTCTCAAAGATAGACCTTTGTTCTGGCTATTATCAACTCAAAGTTAGGGAGTATGTCATCCCGAAAAATGCTTTCCAAACTTGTTATGGCCATTTCGAGTTTCTTGTTATGTCTTTCGGGTTAACTAATGCCCCAGCAGCTTTCATGGACCTCATGAATTGAGTGTTCAGACCATATCTGGTTATGTTTGTTATAGTGTTCATCGAGGACATACTGGTGTACTCTCTTAGTAAGGATGAACATTCTGATCATCTCCAAACTGTCTTCCAAACCCTTAGAAATCACAAGTCATTTGCCAAGTTCAGTAAGTATGAGTTTTGGCTAAGGTTAGTTGCTTTTTTGGGTCATATCATTTCTTTCGAGGGTATTAGAGTTGATCCCCAAATGACCGAAGCTATTAGAAATTGGTCTAGACCTATTTCTCTGACTAATATCTGAAGTTTCTTAGGTTTATCTGGCTATTACCACCGTTTTGTTGAGGGTTTCTCCTCTATAGCATCTCCTATGACTCGGTTGACCCAAAAGAAAGTGAAGTTCTTATGGTCGAATCTTGTGAGAAGAGTTTTCAGGAGTTGAAGACTCGACTTACTTTAGCCCCTGTTTTGTCCTTTCCTGATGGTATTGATGGTTTTGTGATGTACTGTAATACTTCGAGAGTTGGGTTGGGTTGCGTATTGATGCAGAACGGTAAGGTGATAGCTTATGCTTCTAGACAGTTGAAACCCCATGAGAAAAATTACCCCACCCATGACCTTCAGTTGGCTGTTGTTATGCTTGCTTTGAAAATCTGGAGACACTATTTGTATGGTGTCCATGTTAATGTTTTCACTGATCATAAGAGTCTGCAGTATGTGTTTACCCAGAGATTTAAATCTTAGGCAGAGACGATGGTTAGAATTGTTAAAGGACTATGATATGAGTGTGTTGTACCATCCAGGCAAGGCCAATGTTGTGGTGGATACCCTAAGTAGAGTGTCCATGGGTAGTGTTTTGCATATGGTAGAAGGTAAGAAAGAGTTGGCTCGTGATGTATATCATTTGGCTAGATTGGGGGTTAGGTTATTTTACTCTGCTGAAGGTAGTATAGGGGTTCAGAGTAGTTTCGAATCCTCCTTGGTTTCGAAAGTGAAGGAAAAGCAATACTTAGATGTCAGTTTGGTCAGACTAAAGAAGTCAGTCAAGGACCAAAAAGTAGAGGTTTTCTTCCAAGGGGGAGATGGTGTGTTGAGATTGTAGGGTAGATTGTGTGTCCCGAATGTTGATGATCTGACACAGAGGATTATGGCTAAAGTGCATGGGGCACGATATTCTATTCATCCTGGTGCCACCAAGATGTACTGAGACTTACGGGAAATCTATTGGTGGAGTGGTATGAAGAAAGATATAACAATATTTGTTGCTAAGTGTGAAACATGCCAATAGGTTAAGGTTGAACGCCAATAGGTTAAGGTTGAACACCAAAGACATGGTGGTATGATGCAAGAGTTTAGTATTCCCACCTGGAAGTGGGAAGAGATAAATATGGATTTCGTGATTGGTTTACCGCCTTTCCGACGCCATCATGATTCCATTTAGGTTGTGGTTGATAGGTTGACTAAGTCTTTTTATTTCTTGCCTGTTCATACTTCATATACTACTGAGGATTATGCTAGATTGTATATCCGAGAGCTAGTCAGATTGCATGGAATTCCCTTGTCTATCATTTTGGATAGGGGTACTCAGTTCACTTCGCAATTTTGGAAAGCTTTTTAGAAGGGTCTTGGTACCCAAGTTCTTTTGAGTTATGCTTTTCATCCTCAGACCGATGGTCAGGCTAAGCGGAACATCCAAACCTTAGAGGATATGTTAAGAGGTTGTGCACTTGACTTTAAGGGAAGTTGGGATAATCACTTACCGTTGATAGAGTTTGCTTACAATAATAGTTTCCACTCTAGTATTAGCATGGTTCCGTTTGAAGCCTTATATGGGAGGAAATGTAGATCATCCATAGGTTAGTTCGAGGTGGGTGAAGCGGTTGTGAGTGGTTCTGATTCGGTACTTGAGGCTATGGAAAAAGTTAAGTCGATAAGGAAAAGGTTGAAAACTGCACAGAGCCGTCAGAAGTCATATGCGGATGTTAGAAGGAGAGACCTTGAGTTTTAAGTTGGTGACCTAGTGTATCTGAAAATTTCACCCATGAGAGAGGTGAGGAGATTAGAAAAGAAGGGGAAGATTAGTCCCCGTTATGTTGGTCCTTACAAAATTCTTAGCCGTGTTGGTAAGGTAGCTTATAAGGCCGATTTGCCTTCCGAGTTGTCCTCTGTTCATCCAATATTCCATGTCTCCATGCTTAGAAAGCATATTTGCGATGTTGTGGTAGTGGATTCCTCTGTGAGTACTGACATTCAAGAAAAATCTTTCTTTTGATGAGATTCCTATTGAGATTCTTGATTTCAGTTTCCGAAGACTAAGGAACAAAGAAGTTCCCTTGGTCAAGGTGTTGTGGCGAAACCAATATGTTGAGGGAGCAACTTGGGAAGCTGAGGCAGATATGCGATCCAAGTACCCACAACTATTTTCTGTGAACTCCAATCAGACCGAAGGTACCGTTCTTTCCTAAATCATTCACTTTTGATAAAAGTTACAGCAGTTCAACTATCATTTATTATGTATTCAGGTGTAGTTTCTAGAAGTTATGCATTTTATGTTGCATTCGAAGTGAGAAACGATGTAGTGATAAGTCTAACGAATGGTTTCTACTGTATTCTCTATTCCCTATCTAATCTTGGCATGTATAGCGTCATTCAAGGGCGAATTTTTCCAAGGAAGGGATGATGTAATACCCCGGGAAATTTTTCATTGAAATTTTGTCCGTAAACGTGTTGGGTTCTTTCTTCTAGAATGAATTATAACTTTTTCCGTGCAGAATGTTTTAGATTATGACCCACCATTGCGTAGATTATCGAATAATCTTTCCAACGATATGTGGATCATCAAAAACGGACACCCGAGCGACAAGTTATGAACATTCCGATCGAACCGTGAATAGTAGTGAACAGTAAACGTGCAGGAAAAAGTACTGAGGCCTGGCGTATTTTTACTCTAACTTTAAACGATCATAATTCCTTTTACATAATGATCTGGGTGATCTACTACATATCAACGGAAAGATATGAGAGTCTTCTTTCTAATGAAATTGGTTTCATCCAATTTGGATATCGGAGTAAAACGTTATGGTTGATCTACTTTAGACTATCAAAACAGTCCACCAAAGGACAGATTCAAGAATTATTTGATTTTTAGGGGTGTTTTGGTCATTCCCCCTCACCCAAAATCCATCCAAACCCTATATTAAAGCCTATTAGAAGTGTTATACGTTATATTTCATCAAATTCCCTCAAAAAGAAAACCCTAAGCACCTACATCCAACTTCAACAACCTCCAAAGTTCACCATTAATTCTGCAAATTTATTCAAGATTCCAAGTTCCTAGTTCAAGAACTCCAAGAACCATCATTCAAAGGCACGATTAACATCTTAAAAACGAGTATCGATCCAAAGTTCATCATTCAAAGTATGTGAGGTTTTTCAATAAGAACTCTCTTTCGTTCTTGTGCCCAAAAGTAATTTTCTTTACAAAGGCATGATTTTTATTTGATTTTTACGAATTTGAAGCATGAACCCATATCATATGATGATTATTATGAAATCTTGATGTTTATGATTTTGAAAGATGAATTTACATGTGTGGAGATATAAAGCATGAATCTTGAATGATATTTATCATGATTTTGATATTTGGGTCGTGTATCCCCATTGAAAATTGTGTTTTTTTTAGAAAGTGTGTGTTATAAGCACGTTGATGTTGAATATTTGAGATATTTTGAATGATTTGACTTTTTGGTCTTAATGGAGTTGTTTCGAACTCGAGTATGAAAGAAATCCACAACATGGCTGATTTTGATAGATGGGAAGCATGATGGCTCCCGATGTATATTTATATATTATTGGAATTTGTTTTGTTGTAGATTGTCTTTAAAATAATCTGAGCAAAGTCTAGAAGAAATCTTTAGCACCGAGTGGGAGGTATAAAGTGACCTTACTTCCCTAGAACTACGTTCCCCCATAGGAGTGAGTCTGAGGCTAATTTATATAGTGATCACTAGTTTGTGTGGATTTGGTATCGATAGTCCTACTCCGATGGCATGGATAGGACGACTCTGCCCCACGTGGGTTGTACGTTGGACTTCATGTAGGTCACATGGTTTATGTCGGTTATAGGATCTCCCAATGTGTGTGTGTGTTTTCTTGTGTCTATGGTGAATAGTGAAGTGATTTGGAAGTGGAATTGTGAAAGTTATTCTTTCGAAAGATTTAAATGATATTTACATTATGAGAATTGATATTCTTGATGAACTAAAAGTGATTGACAAATTATATGATGACTCACATGTGTTATTGTACTTATTTGATCCTCTCATGATTATGATGATTTTCTTCAGGCTATGTGAGTTTTTCATACATCCTACATATTTCTTATAAATATTTATGATGATGATGTTTATACAACTGCATACACCCCTATATACTCGGTTCCTTTCCATGGTACTGACCCACATCTTCGGATGTAGGCTGCATTTTCTAAGAATATAGGTTCAAGTGCTCAGTTCAAGATTCGACAGTGATTCTTTGGGCATGTTGTTCTACATCCTCTGTTGTGGTGAGTCCTCATGTTTCGAGGACGTGATGTCTGATGTTGGTTTTATAGAATTGTTTACATTTGATAACTGAGTATGAGTCAGTTGGGGCATGTCTCAATGGCTCGCTGGTTTTATTAATTTTCTTAGAGGCTTATCAGACTAGTATAGATGTTGGGAGTTGACTAATAAGTCATATTTTGTTATCTTTCAGAAATTATTTTATTCTTGGATGATGATTACTCTGTTGATATTTAAGGGTTATTTACGGAAACCCCGTTGATTTGTGTTGAACTGAATGAAAATGGCTCAAAGGGTTAGCTTGGGGCTACTCGTAGCCTCAAGCACCGTGTGACGCTCCGGGACCCATTTTCCGGGGCATTACACATATCCACTGTAACATCTGCATCTCCGCCACCTTCAACTTTTGGATGTGGGAGTCCTTAACTCGCCGATACTCTACTCTATACAACATAGCCGATTAGACTGCCACTCTGTAAAACTGACCTTTAAGCCTTAGAGGCACTTTCTTATCATATAATACCCCTAAAAGTGAAACTTAATTTAAACCACCCTGCCCTGATAAGGTGTGTGACATCCTCGCCAATCTCACCATTCCCTAAAAACATAGACCCCATACACTTGAAACTTTCCCTCTTATGAATGGTCTGAGAATCCAGCTTCACTACTGCGTCAACCTCATATGGCACATCACTAAGCTTATACTCCAAGTTTCTATCTTATTCCTGCTTAACAGAAACCTTTAGATTCAAGGGTCTATCACCAAATCTTTAACTTATTATTAAATCCTCCTCGATTCTCGTCAATTAGTACCATATCACTAGCAAGTAACATACACCAAGGCACCTCCTCTTGACTATATCATATAAAAACATCCATCACCAAGGCAAAAAAGGGACATGAGTCGATCCTTGGTGCAATCCTATCATAACCAAAAAGTGCTATGAATCTTCACCTACCGTTCTCCAATGAGTCTTTGCATTATGATATATGTCGTAAATGGAAGCAGTTAAAAGGAGATTTCCTAGAAAGGGACAGTTGAGGGACGAGATCAGTAACTTTAGGCAGCTCCTGACTGAAGCCTTTCATGAAACCTGGGAAAGATTTAAGAAAAAGATGACACAGTAACCGAACCACAACATGACGAACAAACATTTGATGGAGACTTTGTACAGGGCTCTTAACTCTGTTACAAAGCCAATTATACACAATGATGTTGGTTGTTTGTTTATTGATATTACATTCCCAGAGGCTTTAAAGATGCTGGGACAGAGTGACCAAACATAGTAGGGCATGGCATACTAGAGACTCTGTGGTGGCCAGCCCCACTGCTTCTGTAGGTATTACTATGGAACAGCACAGAAGAAAAGAGGAACGTGACTAAGACATGACTCACCTAAAAACACCACTGGACTTACTAACCAAGCACTTGCTATCAGGCACGATTAAGAAGGTGAAAGCTGTGGGATCTTAGGATAGGATTGAGGTTGATACAAAAGAAGAGGCTAACTATGTTAATAATCAGGGGGTTTTCTGAGGTAATAGCCAAGGGAATCAAGGTTGGAACTTTTTTTATAAGCCTGGTCATAAAGATAGGGAGCAGGGAAATTAGAGGAATAACAATGACAGGAGCGGGCTATATATTCCTCCTGGAAATCATGAGGCTGCTTCAACAAGTTCTAAAAAGATGTCTATAGAGGATATGATAGCTAAGTTGTTGAAGGGAGTGGAGGATACCAACTTTGGTGTGACCACCATGAAGACCGATCTGAAATCCATCAGTCAGTTGGTGCAGTCACACTCCATCACAATTAAACAGTTAGAGTAGCAGATAAGCCAAATCTTTGCAGCATTCAACCAGAGGAAGAGCAGAATGTTACCAAGCGATATGGTCCATAATTCATGGAATAATGGCTCGTACATGGCTATTACCACTAGAAGTGGTAAGATATTACCTAGCCTTTCTGTGGGCAAACCTGTAGTTGATGAGGTAGTTTTTGATGAACCGAAAGAAGAACGTCCAGTGGAGTCTATGAAGCTGGATAATTCTGATGATGTTCCAGAGAAAGGTGAAGAGAAGGAGAAGGAGGTAGTGCTGAAAACTACCCCAAGACCACCACCTCCCTTTCTTCGACAATTGAAGAACAAAGCTGATGATGTAAAATACAACAAATTCATGGTAGTACTCAAGCAATTGACAATAAATGTGCCTTTGGTTAAGGCACTTGAGCAAATTCCCGGATACACAAAGTTCATGAATGAACTTGTGACTAAGAAACGGAAGGTTAGCCATAAGACAAAGAAAAATCTCCTTCATTTTGGTACTATTTCGACAAGGTATTTAGTGCAGAAAAAGGCAGATCCGGGAGTGTTTACCATCCCGTGTACTATTGGGTCCCTAAATTTTACAAAATCACTATAAGATTTGGCAGCCAATATAAATCTAATGCCACTCGCTGTGTATAATAAATTAGGTTTGGGGGATCCCACCCCGATGAACATGCGATAGGTAATGGTAGATAGGTCTGTAAAGCGGCCAGTGGGTATATTACATGATGTATTGGTAAAGGTGACCAACTTCATTCTGCCTACTGATTTTGTAGACCTGGACTGTGAGGTGGACTTTGAAGTGCCCAGCATTTTGGGTAGACCATTCCTTGCAACTAGGAGAGCGATCATAGACATGGAGCTGAATGAGCTGAAGTTCAAGCTCAATGATAAGGAAGCAAGATTTAAAATACACTCATCCATGACACCAGCAAAGGATATGAGTTTTTTCTCAATTGTGGACATATTCTATAAAGATGGTAAAGGGGTATCAACAGGTTGTCTTAACAAAGTCTGAGTAGTCAAGATAACCAAGTTGTGCTGTGACATTAAATCAGGTGCTATTGGGAGGCAACCTAAAATTTTTATACTTCTGTAAATTGTTTACTTTTGTAGTAGGTTGTAGTTCAAAGAAAGTGGAATCGATATATTCAGCCAAGTGCCCCTGACGATATTTTTGATAGGCTGTCATGATTGTGATAAACTGTCAGATTTGTCGTCAGAAACCTCAGCTCTAAAGAAGGGTCTGTCAAGGCTGATGACATTTGTGATAAGCTATCAAAATTATGATGGCTTATTAGAAATGTCGTCACAAAAATCCCACCATTAGCTGAAACTGTGGGCCAAATTAAAAAGACCCAGTTCGGCCCACAGTTTGGCCTTTTCACCTTCTCGCTTAGTTTTTAATTGCTCTAAGTTATTTTCCTTCCATACTTAGAATATTTTCTTCCCTTCTTTAAACACTTTCCAAGTAAACCGAGAAAAAAACTTCCTTGTGTGTTTGTGGGCTTGCAATCAAAATCAAAAACCTCTCTTTACTTCTTCTTGTGCGTGTAATCAAAGAGAAGGTCTTCATCAGGTATGCTCAAAACCTGACCTTTCTTTTCAATTGGTAAGTGGTAAGCTGAGGTAAACTCAAGTTCCCAAGAAGCTTGAACCAAGTCTAACTTGCAAAAAGGGCTAAAAATTAGAATTAGGGTTTATTGTGCAAGCCTAAGGCTTAAAAGTTCAACTCAAAAATGAAACTCGAGTGGATTTTAAGAAAAAACTGGGACCAAAAATTGAGTTAAAGTGAAGTTGGGGGTTCTGATAAGAGCTGACGACATTCATGATAAGCTATCAGAACTGTGATGGCTTATCAGAAATGTTGTCACAGGTTGCTAAAAATGTTGTGGGTTCCAAACCTATATAAATTTAAGATGGAACAAGTTAAAATATCAGAGGGAGTACAACGACTGTTGAACATATTATCCAATGTTTCAAACTTAATTAACCAGTCAGCCAACAACACTTAACTGCAGTAAGAAATCATGAAAATCTCAAAATTTCACATTAAATTAACCAAAAAGTGTAATAATAAAGCATTCAAAAATTGTAGAATGCTGAAGATGAAAGAATACATAGAAACAGTCAACCAAAATGGAAAATACGAAGGAAGCCAGAGGAACTGGAAGAGCGTATTCTACTGCACAACCTTACAATATATAAAAGGAGTGTATTCTGTAAAAAACTGGACTAACAGTGGCCATCACAAGTGTTTTGATTGAGTAAATATTTTTTTTACATATGGACTACATGGAATAACTCCAAAAAAACTGATCCTAAGTTAAAAGAAATAATCTTTCCATTATCTTGACCAAAAGTTTGTTGTAAATAAAGCAACTTTAACAAACTGTACACATCAGTATATAAATGTGAAGCTCTCTGCAAAACCAGTTTCATCCCCAACATCTGTTATAATTTGCCAAAGTCTCATGAACTAAACTTGATTTCCTCAAAAAGTAGTGTGCCTACTCTTGTCTGAATCGAATTGTTAGCATTTCAGAAGATAAGAGTGTTGAACAACATTGTAACTGATTGACTCTCTAGTTAGCTATAATCATATTACTTCGATCAAGCAGTTCATATTCTAAGCATAGTTCAACATAAACTAATTAGCTAATTACAAGGAAAATTTATTCTTAATCTAGGGAGCTCCTTCTTGTTGAGCGAGGATGATTATCTCGTGTAACAAGTTCCTTCTAAGATGAATATAATTTTCTCAATAGTAAGGCTAAGGATAAAGGTATATATATATATATATATATATATATATATATATATATATATATATTGTGAGCAAACTCCAACCAAAGTCCAATGCTTAACTAAAGCAAATAAAAGAGAAAATTTAAGTAAATTAGATAACAAAAGAGATACCTCCAGTTTTTTCCTAAACTTATCGTGCCATTTAAGTAGGAAATGGACAGGGATATATCAAGAGGGAAATATTATCCATCCTATTGTCAAGACAATAACTCTGCAATTGCATTAGAAACAAAGGATGATAAAAGTGAGCTTTCAATGGGGTAGTGAAAAACTACTGCAATAGAACCATAAGGATAAGCCTCTTCATACATCTAAGTTTCATAACAAAAGTGTATGGACTAAGGAGTTCCACCTTTCCATAATGCTTGAAAAAGACATTATGGAGTAAGAATCTACTTGCAGTGAACTTGTAGTGTGTTGCGCATATATAAGTGTGGTCTTTCTTAAAACAAATCTTGGCTTTTACTAGCCTTATGTTATTGTTTTAATAAGTGTGACAAATAAATCCATTTTGGATCTTATTATTGTAGGTACCCAAGTTTGTGAGTGTTTGAATGAATTATGTAGTACGTTAACACAATAAATACACTGTCTTTTTGCTTTTCCCTGCTAGATCTACAACTTAATTAAATAAAGCATTTCAAAATATTTTAAATAAAGCATTTCAAAATAGTTTGAAAGAGGCAGAAATGAAACCAGAAATAATAAAGAAATAAAGAAAAGTGGAAAGTAGTACACCACATACGAAAGACATAACAGTAATGACAATGTAATAATTCGACAACCAAAAATTAAAAAAATTGGTGATAATTGAAATCCAAGAATAGGCTTATGTATTTCCACTCAGTAAGGTATAACAGCTGCAAAAATCAAATCCAAGTGGCGAAAAACCAGTTGTAATTCAATCAGCACCCCCTTCCTCCAAAAAAAACAAAAAATATTGTAACTTTATGCTTGAGATAAGAGCAACATCAAATACTAATTCCAGCAGATGCATAATCATAAATAAGAATGAACTAGAAATATCCAAACATCAACCATACTAGCTGCAATTCAACTAGCACCCCCCAGCCCCCTTAAAATAAAAAGATTGCAACTTCATGCTTAAGATAAGAGAAACAACAAATGCGAATTCTAGCAGATGCATAATCACACACAAAAATGAGCTAAACTATGCAACCTCAATCATACTAGTTGCATTACACTTTCCAAACCACAAATTGAATATTACTAGTTGCAATTCAATCAGCACCCCACCCCCACCCCTCAACCCTTATCCCTAAAAAAACAAAAAAAATTGCAACTTTATGCTTACGATAAAAGAAACAACAAATGCTAATTCCAGCAGATGCATAATCACACCTTGAAATGGGCTAGAAATATGCAAATATTAACCATACTAGTCACATTACACTTTCCAAACCACAAATTGAATCATGCTAGTTGTAATTCATTCAGCACCTAACCCCCGCCCCCACCCCATCAACCCCCAACCACAAAAAAAATAAAAATATTATAACTCTATGTATAAGATAAGAGAAACAAATGCTAATACCAACAGATGCATAATCATATTCAGAAATGAGCTAGAAAAATACAAATATCAACAATAATAGAAATAATTCAATCAGCACCCCCAACCCCACTCCCACCCACTATTCCTCCCTCCCCCAACAAAAAGATTTCTACTTTATAAGATAAGAGCAACAACAAATACTACTTCCAGCATATGCATGATCACACATTGAAATAAGCTAGAACTATGCAACCATCAATCATACTACCTGTATTACACTTCCCAAACCAAATATCCTGATCAACATTATCCCTACAAAAAATATTTCTTTTAAAAGACAAGATCTATTTCCAAAGCAAATATACAGCATTTGTGTTTTCACCAGGTGCAGTTTTAGTAGAGCACAAATTTTTCAGGTTTTACATTCTACTTTATTATATACATTAAGCACAAATTATCAACTAGAAACACACATCTACATTATGGAAATTCATCAAGAAATATTAATTATAAATATCAGAGAGATGAAGATAGAGCAAGAGAGAGAGATTAGAATCTGAATTTTTCCTGGTGCAATTTTGAAGTTAAAGATTGATCAGAGACCATGCAAAAAGATGAATACTGAAATTGAAGAATAATTGAAAAGACTTAGAAAATATATTAATCCTAAAAGAAGAAAGAGGTACCAGAAATAAGGACTTCATAATGTGTACAGTAGCATTTAGAACATGTGTATTTGTTAAGTTCTAATAATTTAAGACATTTTGAAAATCAAGCACATTCATGAAATATTAGAAAAGATAGCAAGAAGATTCTAATAAATTCATAACTAATTTGATCCAACTCAAAAGAAAATTAACTGCTACGATTATAAAGATAATTTTTAGTCAGTCATCAGCATCGATCCAGTACAAAAAATCTATTGATTTATCAGTACAAATAAACTATTTAAACAAGTACAAAATATCTTAATCTTTTTAGTCATCAACTTTCATCCAATCCCAATCGGTATCATCAATGTCACCCTCCTTTTTTGATGTTTCCATTACATATTTGAATATTATGAAAGGAAAGGCACAACAATGATATCAATAGGGAGATTGTCTCTTGACTATCTAACATCAACATCGAGTGATCTTTCTGATGAACCAATGTCATCTTTAGCCTTTCTCTAAAATATTTCTTCAATATTAGGACAACTTTCTTTCTCCAAAACATACAAATCAACCAGACTTTATTTCTTCCATAATAAATCCCTTCTTAATTGGATCTTCCACATGAAAAAGTTGATACACTTGTGATGCTAGTACAAAAGGGTCATCTGTGCTGCATTTTCTATTGAAATTTATACGAGTCAATACATATTCATATACTTCATTATGAAACCAATCACATCTAAATACTACAACACTAAAGAAACCCCAATAAGCAATCTCGATGATACCTTGAATAACTCCATAATAGAAAACCATTCCATCAACAGGATTTGGGTCTCTAGCATTAGCAAAACTATCTGCCGTTGCTAACAAAGTCACTCCACTATTTTAAGTCTTTCCTGGGACATCTCATGTCATTGTATAGGACCGATATCTAGTTATGAAATATGCAGTATATCTTTTAGCAACATTATTAGGCCCTATAGCTATCCATCTGAAATGATTTAGCTTTTCAACATTTATAACTTTTTTCATAAACCAATCACAAAACTCTCAACTATGAATCTATGCTTTTACCTATGCATTTCCTCTAGTATGATTATTGACTAAATCTTATATTCCCTGCTAGCATGTATTAATAATTTAATCAATAATGATATATATAAATAAAATTTAAACAGATTATGACACCATATAAGGAAGTTAAAATACAAATAACTATTTTATCTAACTTGATAAATATTTCTACTTGTTCATCTTCGGTATTGAACAAAGCATACCGGTATGCTTCAAACCATTGATGATTAGCCAGGTCAAAATCTTGCCTTTCCTTTTCTTCTTACTTCTGATTGGATGACCTATATTAGGAAATATAGGTGAAAAATCAGCTCCCTCTATTTAAATTCCCCCATCATCCTCTATTGGATACCTACTAAATTTTGTTTTCACCCCATTATCTAGGTATTTTGAACAAAATTTCAAACATTCTTCAGCCAAAGAACTCTCTGCTATTGCTGCTTCAGCGGTATTTTGATTATGTACAATCCCTTGAAGTTACACAGATTTTTTCCAATAGGATACATATGACTTAAATGATTTGGGCCCCTAAGTTTAATTTCATCGACTAAATGGAAAGCCAAATGTGTCATTATATCAAAAATGTTGGAGGAAAAAACTTTTCAAGATCACGTTCTATATCTATGATTTTAGTCATCATTTTATCAAGATCAATTCTTCTAATAATCTATCTATACATGGATCTAAAATAATTCCTCAACCTAATCAAGGCCAAAGACACTTTCTTGGGTAACACTTTCCTCACTGCAACCTGGAGCAAGTGATGCATTATTAAATGAGAATCATGGCTTTTGTATCCTGATACTTTCATCTCATCTATTTTTACTCAACTTGATATATTAGAAGCATAACCTATTGGAGATTTGGAATCTTTTAAAACAGTGCAAAATAACTTTTTATCCTTCGATTTCATAGAGAAACAAGCTTTAGCCAGATGAACTTTTTCACTATTATCATCTTTTATTAGTTGAAGCTCTTTCTATATCCCCATACCATGCAACTCATAGTGATAATTTACATGATATTTACACTTTTAAGCTATATCCTACAAAGTACCAAGAAAATTATTAACAAAATTCTACTCTATGTGCATCGGTTCAAGGTTGTGTCGCAATCTATTTTGCGGCGAATACGATAATTCAAAAAACATGGATCTTTTTTCCATGGACATCACTATTTTATTTTCTTTTTTCTAACTCTTTCCAAAAATATTATTTAATTCTCATAGTTCTTCCAGAAAATTTTCACCTGATAAGGGAGTAGGTATAGCTTTATGCTCCTCTTTACCATTAAATTATTTTTTATCTCTTCGATATGGATGATCAGGGAGAAAAAATGTTTGATGATCCAAGTAACACATCCTACAACTCATTTGAGATATTGGGATAAAGTATTATGATTACAAGTAGGGCATTTCTATTTCCTCTTGGTTCTCTATCCCAAAAGCATTGCTAGTGCTGGAAAATCACTAACTGTCCATACTAAAATTTGCCTATTAAATGTTTGGTTAGTTTCAGCATCAAATGTTTCTACTCCCACCTGCCATATTTCCTACATCAATATCACTTCCAGGAGATGAAGGACCTGTAAAATCATTAATAACATTATATACTCTGATTTCATGTATATCCATGGTGATAAGTTATAGTTCATTAACATAACCGACCATGTGCTATGAGAAATGTTCGTTGTTCTGAATGGATTGAAACCATCGCTTGAAAGATCCAATCTAAAATTATAAATATATTTGGCGAAGTCAGGGTGCATGGAATCAAAATATTGCCAAGTTTCCCCATCAACAGGATGTCTTAAATTTAAACCTTTGGGTCATTTAGTAGCATGCCATCTCATAGCTATAGATGTTTCAGAACACATGAATATCCTTTGAAGCCTAGGCTTTAAAGAAAAGTATCTTAAGACATTCACAGAAAATTTAGTGGTCTTATTAGTCAACTCATCGAGAATATTCTTCTATCTAGAAGACCCACACACAATGCAATTATCGAGCTTTGCAATCATTAGGGCATGCGTGGATTTTTTCATAATGAAGATCCAAATCTCTTATCACCTTTCTTGCTTTGTGAAAAGACTCGTGAATTTGAGTGAATGGAAAAGACTCTTTTATCAAGTCTAGCAAGTTTGAAAAAGCTACATTACTTAGCCTATGAATGCATTTAAATAATTACAATCGGATGGTGAAACTCATATTAGAAAAACTCTGACACCCCGAATATAAATCTTGTTTTTCTTCCTCCACTAATTTTAAAAAATTCTTAACATCTTCATATAGTCCTTGTCTTACTCCTTCATGCCCTTCATTCCTCTAGTCATCTTCTACATTTCTAAAAGTATCATGAAGTAGTTTATCAATATCATCATATTGGTCAAAAGTTCCATCAACACTGCTTAGATGTAGAATATTTGTTGACAAAACTCCTTTTCCATGAAAAACCCATTGAGTGTAATAAGTAGCAAATCCATAACCAAACAAGTGATCCTCCACCATATATCGATAATGTCAATAGTGATTAAAGAACAATCTGCAAAGGCATAATATTTTATTTCCTAGAGAAGCTCATTGAAATGTCTTATTAAGAAAATCCTTGACTCAATTTTTCTACTCATCATTGGATCTTGGGAGATACATCCAACTTTTATCTCCAATGTCTATTAAATACCCTATCTTACATAATTAAACTATTGAAGCGAAAAATCATGATTACAGTTAGTATCAACGTACAAATAGTATCATTAGGTATATGAAATAATTTCTTTAACATATATTTTATAAAGAATAAAACAAAGAAATGATAGTCATACATTTTTTTATATATTTTAGCAAAGGTAGAAAAAACAACAATAACAAACATAAAAACTATTTACTAATAGACTCCTAAACATACAAACAGATAAGTTTTAATTAAATATTTTTTAATTCAACCGTTAGAGACATGCTATTGTACATATAAGTTATTTACTTTGGTCAAAACCCATAAAAGAGACAAGGTTGATGATTAACTGTTAGTAGAAAGGAAGAACATGCTTATTAAAACACATATGTACCATCAAAAATTTCACTACTCTCTATCACTCTCACTTTCTACAAGTATGATAGAGAAACAATCCTCATTTTTGTGTACCTACACATTGTTTAAATTTTTTCCTACTATATAAGATAATTCCAAAGTGTGTGATATTCCAACCTATAAGTTCATAACCACCAGTTAAAATAATTAAAGAAAATCCATCACTAACTTTTAGAATCAAAAAATAATTAACTAGCCCCAAAATATGTATAATTTCAGTCAATTGACCACATAAATATTAGCACTATTAATTTCTCTATCAAAAAGGTACCATTTATTAGCACAGTATCAATGCATACAAACATATTCTCATTCTCTAATAACTAACTTATACAACTAATTTAAATTAAAAGGAAGCTAAAAAGCTTTTGTTGGGTTATTTTGTGCTTCAAAAATTAGAATCAAACCTTAAGATCTAAAAACGACACTGAAAAACTAGTTGAAAGTGGAATATCTATTGATTGAGAACTGAAAGTGTCACTTCAATTTTGGTTTATAACTGATGTAGTTATGTTTGAAAAGTACTAAAATAGATGAAAGAATATCAAGACAGGCTACACAAGGTTTCAAGTGCAAATTTGATCAAAAAAATTAGATCATGTAAAGTATATGTTAAAGAATGATAATCATTAAGCAGATATAAATTGATACATTACCTAGTGACTAAGGTAGAGGTGTGGTATCAAGATATCGGATTATTGAAGCAACAATTTTCAACCTACAATGAATTAAAATAGTTACCAATCAGAATTTGGGACATAAAACTAAAACTTGGCTTTTCAAATATCAAATATTCACAAACTTACAGTATTAGTCGAGTATATAAATATGACCGACCATACACATCTGTATTTATACAGAGATTACAAAAGAACAAAGTTTCTCATAACATCAATTCATTAATGATAAAATACTCTACAATAATTCTGATGAGGCTTAAGAGGATCCCAGATTTTAACTTCCATCCAAAATTTGTGAAACTTAACATTATCTAGATTTTACAAATAACTTGTTACTATTTTGTGGAGAGGATAAAGGGTCTATTAAACTGTTATATGACTGCCTCTCTATGTTTTCAAAAGTTTCAAGATTATATGCTAATGTTGATAAAAGTTCTATTTACTTTGAAGAGGTACAAAACTGGGAAATAAGATGTTATACTTAGTACACTACGTTTTGTTAAACATGATATGATTTTCAAATAGTGAGGAAACCTTTGAGCTCCAATAAGCTTATTGTAAAAAAATGTAAACCACTAAATGATAAGATGTTAGGCAAATTATTCCATGGACTGTTAAATTTCTCTTACCCAAGCAAGTAACAACTTATTAAGAATGTATTATTCGCCATTCAGATATATTGGTCTTGGATATTCTTAATACCAAAAAAGGTGATCCAAATTATTGAACCAATCTGAGGAAGTACCTAGGGACTGGTAGTACTAATTCAGTGTTCAGGAAAATGTGATGTGAAAAAAAGTTACAAGGCTCCGCATCACACATTACGCGATGCGTGAAGCAATGCGACTGCATTATTAAACTGAAGCATAATTTAAAAAAAAGACCAAATAATATCTAAATAGTAAATCATAATTGAAAATACCACAACCATATAAACAACAATAATGACAATATATATATAGGCAAAGGATTAAAGAAAACACCAAAACCAAAAGATTGATCACTAAAGTTAAGGAAAAAAGAAGTGGGGATCATAAGAAAAAAACTGAGAAAATGAAAAAGAAAAACAGAGAAAGAAATAGAGCAAAACAGTAATTGATCGCAGCAATCCACAACATAAGTGAAAAAAGAAGAAGAAAATAGTGAAGTTACAGCAATGAAAAGCAGCAAAACAGGGATGAAATAAGAAGGAAAAATAAAAAAGAAGAGACAAAAATTACCATACAATCTCAGTGATGAAAAAAGGTCAGAACAGTGAAGTCGTGACTCTCTTTAGAGCTAACCTTAGATAATTGTAAAAATGAAGGCAATAGTGCTCGAACTCTTTTTTAACTTTAAAATTGATCGAACTATTTTAGTTTGAATTTAAAAATGACCTTACAAATAAAATTAACACGATGCAAGTGCATCATCTCACATATTGCATCATAACGCATCTCGCATCAAGGACTATGCGCCTGTATTTTTTAATTGTCTCTCATCAATTACTCGTAGTGATAAAGCGTTTCATCACATCATAACATAGCCTAATGCAATGATATGCTCGCATTCTATAACACTATACTAACCTGTCTAACAAATCACTTGTGGCCTGAAAAAATAAGCCATCCTATAGTTGCTGGTGGAACTAACCTCTTAGATCTCCAAAAAGGAAATAATTCTACTTTTTGCATTCCACTAGTGGCCGAGAATAGTACTGATCATCGAGAGTACTCTGATAGTACTAACATTATTATTACTACTACTATGACTTATAATCACGAAAATATTCTTGACAACGAAAGTGTAGATCTAAAAGCAACAAAATACATCTCAAGTGTTTAGGAGCATTTTAAGCTTGAACGCATACATTTAGAACAGAAGGTGCACTACTTTTCATATTCTAATAAGGAAGTGCAACAGCTTCACCAGTAAGCTTCACCCAGCCTTGATAATTATAGGACTTTTAATAAGGAATAAGTCTTCTTTTAATTTACAAGTTACAATAGAATATTTGAACACTGGGTATGTTATTCTTGTTGATGATGGTGATGATGATAAGTTGGAAGGAATTCAAAAAGAACTGGGCTTTTTGTTGCAGTTCAATGAAGTTCTAGATATTGATTTTTGGTCTATCTAAGTTATTAGTTAAATTAGTTGATCGTGGTTCAAAATAATACTTTAGCAATTTGAGTAAGAATGTTAATTAAGTAAATGATTCTACTCTCTTACTTGTACTATTTTTGCTCGGGATAGGATTTCAACTGAGAAGTAGTTGTTAGCTCAATGGGTGATAGCAAGTATTCTTTCTCACTAACTATTTTCATGTATATTATGAGACAGAGGTTGAATGCATTGGATCAGTTATATCTTTTTTTCTTCATTATGATATATGATATCGTAATATATATTTGACATAGTCCATTTGGAAAGCTGGTTTAGATTGAGCATGCCTTGACTATTGTTACGTCTGGTCAAACGTCATTGGGGATTAAAGATTGGTAACTCAAGGTCTAATTTAGTGCAAATTTATTTATATAGCAATAGCTTTAACCCAGTGTTTACAAAGGCATGCAAAAGCCATGAAGCGAGGCTCAAAACTTGTTGAGCGCTTTGCCTGACTTAATATGTGTTTCAGTGTCATCATCAAGGTATTAAGACAAATTTTTTCTTGTCAATAAGCCTCTTTTGAAGAGGCGACACTAAACAATTGATACCAAGACTAAAAACTAGTACTCAAAAAACATTTGGACAAACGCAATCAACAATTGAAAAATGACTCAAATAAACTCAAATAATAAACCCAGATAAAATCAAATCTAAAAGAAAGAGCTAACCAAGAAAAACCAAACCACAAAATCCACCAAAAATCCAAACAAAATCCCCCCAAAAAATAATTAAAAACGTAATTTCTCTTTTCAGTGATTTTAGTGTATATATTATAACAATATAAGTAATACATAAAAAATTCTAACCACAAATATATTATACTACAGACATAAATTAGAACATTGGCATAGAATCCACAGAAACCCATTTGTGTGTTATGTGAAAAGTTTCTTTCCATTATGAAAAGAATTACATGCAAGGCAAATTAAAGACAATATGTCCATTGATTCTTAGCAAATAGTTTAAATGGAGAAGAAAAACCACAATCTTTCCCAAATACTGTAAAATCTTTCACAGATAAGAAGACCTACCAGAGATGACAGTATTATCGGAGATGAAATGGCAACCGGAGCCAGAGATGAAAATTAGCTCTAAAAATTAGAAGGAACTCAGGACAATACAATTGAAGACAATACAGTCGGAGAAGAAACTTTTCACAATATTTTGGCAGAGAAAATATGTTTAACTCAGACACTACATAGAAAAGAATGGAGAAAGAAAACTAATGAAATTTCCTTACCATGGCAAATATTCCAAATTTCCTTACCATGGAGATGAAAACTAATGACACTACATAGGTCCAAATTTCCTTACTAAGGGAAAATTCCCAAGTGTTTGACATTTTCAGCATAATATAACCTTAGCTATATGTATTCTATAGCGAAGGTTAAAACTTCCGTTACCATTATTAGGATGGTTAATACGATACGCGATGGTTTTTTAAGTAAATGTCCCAATAGATACCATCATAATATGGGACGGATATAACTGTCGTAGTAGGTTATTTAAAAAAATAGTTGTGTAATCGTTGCTAATTTAGCATTGCCATAACCCTAATTTTCAATAGTGTAAAGGGTCCTTTTATACCAAGTCCAGGCCCTCAGAAGTGGTTATCACAATCTGCAGGTGTGCGATTGCCACATCCTGTCGCTGCATATGGGAACTATGATCGCTCACTGGCCTTCACGATTGCACCACCTCCTCTGCATAGGGAGTTGCTATCGCATTCCAAAGTGGCGCGATCGTGGGGCACTAGAAAAACCTAATGCACCAGATATTATAACTGCAAAATGGTCTCAATTGGGGGATCGAGATTCATTTAGAATCCTTTATATGCAAACGAACAATGTATCCATACTAAATTCGAAGCATCAGACTTAATGGCGCAATCAGATTTTCCATCCAAAGTCATTTCAACTAAATATGAGTCTCACACCCATATTTCATTTTTCTAAACTTTTGGACTAATAGGTCAGAATGAGCTTAGGTGCCTTGGGACCTAAACCAAAGGTCTGCCTAGCCTAAAATCGACATTCTACAATTGTTGGCACAGTCAAAATTTTCATACAAGATTGTTTCTCTGAAGTTTTCAATCGATGATCATTTGGAACCAATAAAGACTTCAAATAGGGAATTGGCTCTAAAAAATAAACAAACTGCCCAATAACCAAACTGTCAGTCCCAGCAAGTCATAAATGACCTAGGGCAGCTATGAAAAAGCTCTAATGGCAAAAATAAGCGAAAATATGGAAAATGGCCAGAAGGGTCATTATAATATCTACTACTAAAGGAACTTTTATCCTAGAAAGTTAAAAATTAGGTTATACCTAAAGTCTCAAACAGGTGAGGATACTGGGTCCACATCTCATTCTTGATCTCCCAAGTGGACTCCTCTAGTGGGCGGTGCCTCCACTGAACCTTAACTATAAGAATCTCCCTAGTGCACAACTGTCTTACATCATAAGACAAAATAAGCACTGGCTCCTCTGCAAAGGTCAAACACTCATCTAACTGGACTAAGTCATCTCTAAGCATATAAGACAGATCAGGATGTATCACTGAAACATGGAGATATGAAAAATTGGATGAATAGCAACAAAATCTAGAGGTAATCAAAATCACAAGCCACCCACCAATTTTGCGAAGAATCTCAAAAGGTACAATATATCTAGGACTGAGCTTTCCCTTCCTCCCAAACCTCATCACACCTTTCATGGGCAGTACATAGAGGAATACACGATCACCAATTCCAAATTTCAAGGCATGAAGCCTACTATATACATAAGCCTACTACCTACTACGAGCCACTCCTAATCTTAGAAGTATCAAACCATCAACAAAGCCTCTAAAGACGCCATCTCAGTACTCGAATGATAATTGTTGTTATAACCAAATGCTTTCTAGGCTAAGTACTTCTCCTATTGGCCTCAAAATTAATGACACGGGCTTGAAGTATGTCAGAACCTAAATAGTCCGCTCGAATTGACTATTTGTATGCGGATGAAAGGATGTGTTAAGATCCACTTAAGTGCCCAACTCCTCCTAAAAATCCCTCTAAAAGTTGAAAGCAAACACAAAACAACAGTTTGAAATAATAGATATGGGCACACCATGCAGACAGACCATCTCCTGAACATAGCTATGGGCTAATCTCTCAGCATTGAAGGACATCTGAATAGGAATGGAATATGCTGTCCTGGTCAAACGTTCTACAATTATCCAAATACCATTGGAACCATAGGAAGTGTGGGGCAAACCACTAACAAAATCCATGTTAATTTCTTCCCATTCCCACTCGAGAATGGGTAACCTCTAAGTTAAACCACCTGGTCGCTGATACTCGGCCTTTACTTGCTGACAACATAGGCACTGAGGTACAAAGTCTGCCACATTTTTTTCATACCACTCCAATAATAGTGTTGTCTCAAATATCTATGCATCTTGGTTATGCTGGGGTAAATAAAAAATCTAGACCTATAGGACTCATGCAAAATCAACTGAATTAACTCATTAATCTATGGAACATAAACGCGACCATCAAATCTCAAAACACCCTAAAATATATGGTGACCCTCTCGGACTTACCACTCAACACCTGATCGCAAAAGAAGTGAAGCTTTCTATCCTCAAACTTATGATCCAAAATCTTCTCACATAATGACTACCACACCTCCACACCAGCCAAAATTCTTCTAGGATCCAAAATATCAAGGTGGACCATCACATTGGCTAAGGATTGAATGGCTCGTGCCAATGACCTTTAAGAAACTAATATACAAGCACAGATACCGATATTCACTGCCTTTTGACTCAAAGAATCTGCTACCATATTTTTCTTACCCAGATGATACAAGACATAAATTTAATAATCCTTAAGAAACTCCCTCTATCTATGTTGTCTAGCATTCTGCTCCTTCTAGGTCATAAAATGATGAAGACTGAGATTGTTGGTGAAAATCTCATAATGGACACCATACTGCCGCCGCCAAATCTAAATCATAAAAGGGATAGTTGTGCTCATGCACCTTAAGATGTCTCAAAGAATAAGCAATGACACTATCGTGTTGTATTAATACACAACGAATACCAACACTAGAAACATTACAAATAATGATGAATCCCTCAATCTCAACAAGAAGAGCTAAAACAAGGGTTGGAGTAAGGAAATCCTTAAGATTTCAAAACTCAACTCACACTCATCAGACCTTTGGAAAGGAGCCTCCCTCTTAGTCAATATGGTAATAGGGGTTGAAATAGTAGCAGAACCTTCAATGAAGCATCAAAAATAAATGGGGTATATCATCCTAGGATGGTGTAACACCCTAAGACTACATCCTGGGCATCGCACGGTGCTTACTATCCTGAAAGACCACAAGTAAATCTATGACTGATACCTATTGTGAGCACTGAATAGTGATAATACAATAAATATATACGGAACTTAGGAAGAAATTGCCATAAGGTTCATAAACTGAAAAAAATACTGAATACTGATAATAATACTGAAAAACTGAACACCTGTCTAAAATAGTCTAGTCCAAAAGCCTCTAACTGTCTGAGTATGGAGTTGATGGGACAAGTCCCCAACTAACACTTACAGCTGAACATACTGAACTACTGGAATACTAAAATAAATAACTCTTTCCTTAAAATATAAGGACTCACCACTATAACTACTGCTGCTAACCTGAGCTGCTTGGTACGATTAGGAGCTCATGCATCTAAACCTATGATATTAGACATCATAGCATAAAATAAAGAGTATGTGTTAGTACTTTGAATGTACTGGTATGCTAAGTGAGGCAAGTTGGTTTACATGGGTTCATATGCATGAGATGATAACTGACTGAATGAACATCATGAAATAACTGAATAAGAGTGCATGCAAAACAGTAACTCCTGATCAAGCTGACTGTGTGTAACGCTCCAAGATCCTATCCCCAGACGTCACACGGTTCTTAAGGCCACACGCGACCTCAAGCCAACCCTCTAAGCATGTCATCACCTCTATAACTCACTATGACAATAATCAAGTTGTAATAAAGAAGAATAATCATGTCATGAACATACTAGAATACAAAGAAATACTATACTATACAATCAAATTACTGAAGTTCTATACATACTGGTACTCTAGTCAGACAAAGCCTTTACTACATAAGACTGAGGAGCCATTGGGACAGATCCCCAACTGACCCTTAATAAACTGGAAATAAACAACTATCTTCTATCAAGACAAAAATCAGGGATGTAAGTCCTTGAACCACGAGGACTCACAAACTGTACGAATGTAGATGGAGGTACTCAAAGATCACTATCACTGTTGAGACTGAGCACCTGAACCTACATCACGAGAAAATATAGAACACAGAAGAGTATGGGAATCAGTACTTGGGAATGTACTGAGTATGTGGGGGTGCAGGCAACATTTAAATAATATCATAAATGTATAAGAAAATCATGCATACTGATAATAATGACTTTATTCGCATTAGTTACCTGAAACATATTTTCCATAAATCATCGATAATAATACATGCTTCATAAATCTCACAAACCGTTGGACTCAACTCAAACTCTTTGACTCATGACTTAGAGTGACTCAGTAACTCATGAAACTTAGACTATTATGGACTTGGGAGTTTCTTATAACCGACATAAAACATGAGAGCTTACATGGAGTCCAATGTCTTACCCACGTTGGGGAAAGTTGTTCTATCATTGCCATCGGAGTAGAACCTTAACTTTAGTGATAACTGTCTTAGCCTTTTACCCTTAATCTTAATCCTATGGTGGCACGTAGTTCTTGGAAAGTAGGATGCACTGAACCCATACTTCCCGCTCGGTGCTAAATACTACTCCCAGACTTAAGCTCAGAACGCATTAGGAAATCCACCTTAATCAACTCAAGGGTCTATCATGAAGACCAAAATATAAATATATATCTCACTTGTAAATCTTAATCAATTTATGGATTCCTAACATGACTAAATCTCAAAATAATCTTTCTCATCATCAAGTACAATTGCTTATCAAATCATATCAAGTATCAATTCTTCTAGAAAACATCATAGAACTCGTTCTTGTCGCTCAAGCTCAATATCAATATATATTCAATAGACAAACTTCTCATGGAAAAATATAAATCATGAAACTTATCATAAATCACATAGAAATTATCATTTCATGATAACAATATACAACTCATGACATAAATTCTTAATTTGAGAAATAAGACAATGAAGTAGTCATATGTGTCAATTTTTTACAGCTCAAATCTCATAAATCCTTGATAAAGTAATTTGGGTGTAAACCCACTTCGCAAAATTCATGAAATTCAATAGAAATTAAATCTTTGGACACAAGAACGAAAGAAGTGTTCTTGTTCAAAACCCCACATACCTTAATCTTTGAAATTGGATGAACTTTAGTGCTTGAGACTTTATCCACACTTGAAATAAATAATTATTGAAGCCCACACTATGAGGAACTTGGTTCTTGAAGAAATTTTGAAGATTTAAGGAGGATTCTTGGAAGATTTATGTTCTTGATATAACCCTAGATATATTATCTCAAGAGAATTAGAAGAGAAAATGATGGAATTAGGGTTTGGATGGGATTCTCATATTTATAGAGGCCTCCAAAAGATGGGAAAAGACCAAAATATCCTTGCAAAAATATCTCTAAATTGCTGGAAAAAAATAGCCGATGAAATTCGTGATAGGCCGTCAGACCCGTGATAGGCCATCACGAAATATCATCACAAAAAGGTCGAATTTTATGATTTTCTACCTAAGGCTGACGACATCATCAGAAATGCCGTCAGAAACATGTCGATGTCGTTAGAAATGTCGTCAGAAACGTGACAGGCCGTCAGAAATGTCGTCACTCTTTTCTAGATTGACATACTGGAGTAAAATAGGTATAACTCTTTGCTCCGGTATCGGATTTTGACGAAATTGGTATCATTGGAAAGATAATTCAATTATCTATCTGTTGATAGCTCATGAGCTCAAAAATTTCAAATATAATGAGAGATATCCTCGTTTAAAGTTGACTATACCAATATCCTTCCTAAGAATTCAATTGGTAAGGAATGTTTTGATTCACCCAATTGTTAGGATATCTTTAAGGCCTTAATACACACCATCCTTGATCAGAAAAAAACCCAAAACATTATAATTTATTTCTCATGAGCTTGATTCATGGTTGCACTATTGGTTAGAGTGTCAAGGTATTACAATATCTCCTCCTTGGAAACATTCATCCTTGAATGTGGCTAGATAGGCCAGGAACAAGAGAAAATGAGGACGTATAGCTGGAATGACTCACTAAAATGGCTTACTTCATTCTAAAATTTCAAGTACTTTACAAAAATGCATGAATCATAGAGAGAATAACCATATAGCTGAATACACTGGATTAGAAGGAAACTGGATCAGGGAAGAATAGTACCTTTGGCTTAATTTGAACTCATGGAGAAGAGATGAGGGTATCTGGTTCGCATATCTACTTCTGCTTCCCAAGTAGCACCCTCGACTGATTGATTTTGCCACAGAAATTTGACCAAGGGAACTTCCTTATTTCTTAGTCTACGAACTTGATAATCTAGGATTTCAACCGGAACTTCATCATACGAAAGGCTATCCTGAACATCGAAACTTTCTGATGGATCAACAACAACAGAATCACCAATGTGTTTCTTGAGCATAAAAACGTGAAAGATAGGATGGACAGCTGACAACTCGGCAAGCAATTCAATCTCGTAAGCTGCTTTCCCAACCCAATTCAAAACTCTATAAGGGCCAACGAATCGACGACTAAGCTTCTCTTTCTTACCAAATATTTTAACCCCCTTCATGGGTGAAATCTTCAAGTACACCAGATCATTAACCTCAAACTCAAAAGCCCTTCTTCTCACATCTGTATATGACTTCTGAAGACTCTGGGTTGTCATCAACCTTTCCCGAATCAGCTTAACTTTCTCCATAGCCTCAAACACAGCATCAGGTTCACTCACAATAGCTTCACCCACTTCAAACCAACCTATGGGTGATCTACATTACCTTTCATATAAAGCCTCAAATGGAGTCATTCCAATGCTAGCATGAAAATTGTTATTGTAAGCAAATTCAATCAATGGCAAATGTTCATACCATCTTCCTTTGAAATCAAGAACACATGCCCTCAACATATCCTCCAAGGTCTGGATGGTCGTCTCAGCCTGACCATCGATCTGCGGATGAAAAGAAGATCTAAGATAAACTTAGGTACCAATACCCTTCTAAAAAGTCCTCCAAAAATTAGAAGTAAATTGAGTACCCCTATCGGAGATAATAGACAAAGGAACTCCATGCTACCTGACTAACTCTCGAATGTACATCTTAGCATAGTCCTCAGCAGTGAAAGATATATGCACTGGCAAAAATTGTGCGGACTTAGTCAACCTGTCTACAACGACCCAAATCGAATCATGATGACGTCGAGAAGGAGGTAAAACAGTCAGAAAATCCATAATTACTTCCTCCTACTTCCAAGTAGGAATACTGAATTCTTGCATCATTCCACCGGGTCTTCGGTATTCTATCTTAACCTGTTGGCAAGTTGTACACTTCTCTATGAATTTTGCTATATCCTCTTTCATAGAATTCCATCAATAGATTTCTCGCAAATCGCGGTACATCTTGGTAGCACCGGGATGAATAGAATATTGCGCGCCATGCGCTTCAGCCATATTTCTCTGTCTTAAATCTTCAACATCAGGCACACATAATCTATTCTAAAATCTTAATACACCATCTTCCCCTTGGGAGAAAACCTCCACATTTTGGTCTTTAACTGACTCCTTCAATCTAACCAAACTAGGATCCATATCTTGCTTCTCCTTTACTTCCAAAACTAGAGAAGACTCAGAACTACTCTGGACCCAAACATTACCCTCAGCTGAATCAAGCAATCTAAATCCCAACCTAGACAGATGATTCACCTCATAAGCTAACTCCTTCCTAACTTCCTCGACCTGTGCTACACTACCCATGGATGACCTGCTAAGGGCATCTGCTACTACATTGGCCTTGCCCAGGTGATACAGTATATTCATATCATAGTCCTTTAACAATTCTAACCATCGCCTCTGACGATGATTCAACTCCCTCTGAGTAAACACATATTACAAACTCTTGTGATCTGTAAAGACATCAACATACACACCGTACAAATAGTGTCTCCAGATTTTCAAGGCAAAAACCACTGCAGCTAACTTGAGGTCATGGGTCAGGTAATTCTTCCCATGTGGTTTTAAATGTTTGGAGGCATAGGCTATAACCTTACCTTTCTGCATCAACATGCAACCCAACCCAACTCTAGAAGCATTACAGTACACCATAAAATCATCTACACCATTTGGAAGGGTCAACATAGGGGCCGAAATGAGTCGAGTCTTCAACTCCTGAAAACTCTTCTCGCAAGAGTCAAACCACTGGAATTTAATTTTCTTTTGGGTCAACCGAGTCGAGGGAGACGCAATGGAAGAGAAAACCTCAACAAAACGATGGTAGTAGTCATCAAGAAACTCCTAATATCAAATGCGGAAATAGGTCTAGGCTAATTTTTCACAGCTTTTATCTTTTGAGGGTCAACTTGAGTACCTTCAGAAGAAATAATATGACCCAGAAAAGCAACTGACCTTAGCCAAAATTCTTACTTGCTAAATTTGGCAAATAGTTGATGATCTCAAAGGGTTTACAAAACTATTCAAAGATGATCTGCATGGTTGTTCTCACTTTGGGAGTATACAAGAATATCATCTACGAATACAATAACAAACATATCCAGGTACTGTCTGAACACCTGATTCATGAGGTCCGTAAAGGCTGCTGGGGAATTTGTTAGCCCAAAGGACATGACCAAGAACTCAAAATGACCATATCAGGTGCGAGAAGCTGTCTTTGGAATATCATCGAGAAGCTGTCTTTGGAATATCATACTTCCTAACTTTAAGCTGATAATAACTGGATCTCAAGTCTATTTTTGAGAAATAGTTAGCACCTTGCAGCTGATCAAACAGGTCATAAATTCTAGAAAGAAGCTACTTCTTCTTGACGGTGACCTTGTTAAGCTAACAATAATCAATGCACATCCGCAATGAACCATCTTTCTTTCGCACGAATAGAACGGGTGCACCCCAAGGAGATACGCTAGGCCTTATGAAACCCTTATCTAAAAGATCTTTGAGTTGCTCTTTCAACTTCTTAAGTTCGGTGGGGACTATACGATATGAAGAAATAGAAATAGGCTGTGTCTAGGAGAAGATCAATCCCAAACTCTATCTCTTTATCAGGAGGTACCCCTGGGAGATCTTCTAGAAAAATATCACAAAACTTATTAACAATGTTGATCGACTGAATGGTTGGAGTCTCAAACTTAGTATCTTTAACTCGAACCAAATGATAGATGCAACCCTTGGATATCAATTTCGTAGCTTTAAGATAGGTTATGAAATGACCCCTGGGAGATACAGAATTTTTGGACCACTCAAAGGCTGGCTCATTGGGAAACTTAAACTTAACTACACGGCTACGACAGTATATTGACGCAAAACAAGAGTGAAGCCAATCCATACCCAAAATAATGTCAAAATCAACCATGTCTAGCTCAATCAAATCTACAAACATAACTCTGTAAAGGACAGATATAGGACACTTTTTATATACTTGCTTAGCAATAAAGGGTTCACCCACTAGAGTAGAAACTAGAAAAGGCTCAGGAATCTTTTCAGCATTGATTTCAAAATTCACAGCCACTAATGGATTCATATAAGAAAGACTTGACCCAGGTTCTATCAACACATACACATCAAAATGAAATACACGGAGTGTACCAGTAACAATATCTGGTGAATCCTCCTCCTCCTGGTGGGGTGGTATAGCATAAAAGTGATTCAAGCACTGACCACCGGCAGTACTAGATGAGGCACCCTGAGGAGAAGTAGGACGAACCCAAGGGGCTGGAGCACTAATAGCCTGACTCTGGGGACGAACATCACGGCTCCCTGTATAGCATATGGGCAATCTCTGAATTTGTGGCCAAACTTACCACAACTAAAACAACCTCTCTGCTAAGCCATACACTCTTCAAGATGCGTCCTACCATGCTTAGCACATGGGGGATAGTTAGGTCTATTACTTACACTGTCCTAAGACCTAGACACAGTAGGTCTATTACCCTGCTCCTGCCTGACTCTTGATACGAGAGTACTAGCTAATGACAGTGCTGGCACAAAAGAATGGCTCTAAAATTGAGGGCAGATCCCTCTAGAAAATCAGGGCAGATCCCTCTAGAAAATCTACTCTGACTATACCCCTACTGCTCTGATCTAAATCTCTTATTCTCTCTCACTCTCTCTCACTCTCTCTCTCTCTCTTTCACCTTGTCTGCTTCAATCTATTGGACATGTATCATCAATCTAGAAAGATCCATGTCCCTATTGAGCATAGAAAACATACACTCTTTCATAACATAACTCAATACGCCAATCAAAAATATACTAATACTGGTCCTAGAATCAGCCATCATACCGGGAGCATACTTAGACAACTGGTTAAATTTAAGATAATATTCCTTAACTGTCATGGAGTCTTGTCTCAAGTTCATAAATTCTTCTAGTTTTTCTTTTCTCAGCTTTGGGGGAAAGAATCGGTCTAAGAACGCATCTTGGAACAACTGCCAACTCATGGGAGCGGCATCCTCCCCTCTACTCTTCCTCCACACCTTCATCTAATCATAAGCAACAGCTTTTAAGCAATAGGAAGCTAGCTCCACACTTTTTCCTCTATTACATACATAATTTGGGTGATCGTTTTTACCTCATCAAGATATATCTGTGGGTCATCACCTACCCTTAACCCATAAAACTCTAGTGGATTCATCCGCATAAATCCTGAACTCGAGCTACTGCAGAATTACCTTTTTGCAGAGGTAGAACAGTGGCCTAAACATTGGCCTAAGCATTGGCGTTAACTGCCTGGGCTAGCACCTGAAAAGCTGCCCGAAATTTGGCATGAGTCACCATCTCATTTAAAGGATCAACGGGATGAGGTCGTTTGTTGTTTCTGCGAGCTCTACGAGTAGGCATTTTCTATCATAAGAGAGCATGAATTAATAGCAGAGAGAAACAGTCGTAATCACCTCTATAACTCACTATGACAATAATCAAGCTGTAATGAAGAAGAATAATCATGTTATCAACATACTGGAATACAAAGAAATACTATCCTATACAATCAAAATACTGAAGTTCTATACATACTAGTACTCTAGTCTGACAAATCCTCTACTACATAAGACTGAGGAGCCATTAGGACAGATCCCTAACTGACTCGTACTAAACTGGAAATAACCAACCATCTACTATCAAGACAAAAATAGGGGACATAGGTCCTCGAACCATGAGGACTCACCAACTGTATGAATATAGATGGAGGTACTCGAAGATCACTGTCACTACTAAGACTGAGCACCTGAACCTACATCACGAGAAAATATATAACACAAAAGAGTATGAGAATCAGTACTTGGGAATTTACTGAGTATGTGGGGGTGCAGGCAACATTTAAATAATATCATAAATGTATAAGAAAACCGTGCATGCTGATAATAATGACTCTCTTTGCTTGAGTTACCTGAAACATATTTTCCATAAATCATCAATAATAACACATGCTTCATAAATCTCACAAACCATTGGACTCAACTCAAATTCTTTGACTCAAGACTTAGAGTGACTCGGTAACTCATGAAACTTGAACTATTAAGGACTTGGGAGTTTCTTATAACCGCTATAAACCATGTGAGCTTACATGGAGTACAACATCTTGCCCATGTTGGGGAGAGCTATTCTATCCTTTCCATCGGAGTAGAACCTTAACTTTAGTGATAACTGTCTTGGCCTTTGGCCCTTAATCTTAATCCTACGGTGGCACATAGTTCTGGGAAAGTAGGATGCACTGAACCCATACTTCCCTCTCGGTGCTAAATACTACTCCCAGACTTAAGCTCAGAACGCGTTAGGAAATCCACCTTAATCAACTCAAGGTTCTATCATGAAGAACAAAATATAAATATATATCTCACTTGTAAATCATAATCAACTTGTGGATTCCTAACTTGACTAAATCTCAAAATAATCTTACTCATCATCAAGTACACTTGCTCATCAAATCATATCAAGTATCAAATCTTCCAGAAAACACCATAGAACTCATTCTTGACTCTCAAGCTCAATATCAATATATATTCAATAGACAAACTTCTCATGGAAACACATAAATCATGATACTTATCTTAAATCACTTAGAAATTATCATTTCATGGTAACAATATACAACTTATGACATAAATTCTTAATTTAAGAAATAAGACAATGAAGTAGTCATATGTGTCAATCTTGTATAGCTCAAATATCATAAATCTTTGATAAAGTAATTTGGGTGTAAACCCACTTCACAAAATTCATGAAATCAATAGAAATTAAATCTTTGGGCACAAGAACAAAAGAAGTGTTCTTGTTCAAAACCCCACATACCTTAATATTTGAAATTGGATGAACTTTAGTGCTTGAGACTTTATCCACACTTGAAATAAATAATTATTGAAGCCCACACGATGAGGAACTTGGTTCTTGAAGAAATTTTGAAGATTTATGGATGATTCTTGGAAGATTTATGTTCTTGATATAACCGTAGATATATTATCTCAAGAGAATTGAAAGAGAAAATGATGGAATTAGGGTTTGGATGAGATTCTCATATTTGTAGAGGCCTCAAAAAGATGGGGAAAGATTAAAATACCATTGCAAAAATTTATCTAAATTGATGAAAAAAATAGCTGATGACATCCGTGACAGGCCGTCAGACCCATGATATGCCGTCATGAAATGTCATCACAAAAGGGTCAAATTTTATGATTTTTTGCCTAAGGCTGATGACATTATTAGAAATATTTTCAGAAACGTGACGACGTTGTCATAAATATTTTCATAAATGTGACAGGCCATCAGAAATGTCGTCACCCTTTTCCAGATTGACATGCTGGAGTAAAATGCGTATAACTCTTTGATTCGGCATCGGATTTTGGCTAAATTGGTATTGTTGGAAAGCTAATTCAATTATATATATATTTATAGGTCATGAGCTCAAAAATTCCAAGTATAATGAGAGATATTCTCGTTTGAAGATGACTACACCAATATACATCCCAAGAATTCAGTCGATAAGGATTGTTTTGACTCACCCAATCGTTAGGACATCTTTAAGGCCTTAACACACATCATCTTTGATCAGAAAATAAGCCAAAATATTATAATTTATTTATCATGATATTGATTCATGGTTGCACTATTGGTTAGAGTCTCGGGGTATTACACTATGCAATACTATGCATATAACCTCTGTCTGAATTATACTGAAACTGAAGTACTAAGTTTTGGTAACTGAATACAAATAATTGAGGTTTAGATTAATTCTAAAGTACTGAATTCTGATAGCTAATTAACTGCTAATTGATAGCTATGATTCTGTAGAATATCTGAGTTGTTTATTGAATTCTGAGATTGAATATTGATTATTGAGTACTGAAACTGTAAATATGGGAGTGTTATAATCGATATACAATTTTAAACTGAGTTGGGGTCCAACCTCTGACCTTAATTGAAGGAGTGTTATCACCTTGCCAAGGGATACTAACAATGTTGTGTCAACCCTAATCTGGCAAAAACACTCATGAATTGTATATATAGGTGCGTCAACCCTAATCTAGCAGAATGATGGCTTACTCTACACTAGCTATGTAGTTCTATAACGCATGGACTGCTACTATAGATCAAACCCTCTATTGGTAGAAATGCCCCCATCCATGGGTTCGTTCGGTGCTGAGTCCTACTCCCAACTAAATAGACATTGAACTGATCACTAGACTATACTAGGCTTGACTGAACTATTACTGGTCGTGTTGACCGACTGAACTAGACTGAGTTCACTGAGTTCTGTAACTTACTGAGTACTACTGTTCATGAAATTGCTGAGACTATTCTATGGCTACTATAATTCTAAGTAAATAGCTAGATTGTCGGGTATTGAATACCCCTAGGACTCGATAGCATCAATAGTAAAACAAGGCAAAATCTTAAAGGCATTTCATTAGTTACTTGTCCACCATGCATTCATTTACACATTTTGTCAAACATTTGAGAGGCATGAACTTGTACATGAATGGGACCACATAATAACATGTCATGAATTCACTACTCAATTTACATAGGCATTCTATCAAACACTTGGGTAGCGTAATTAATGCACATAGAAATCATCAATATATAAACATCATGGCTATAATATTCTACTTGCAAATTCAAGGGTTTAACATGAGGATCACATGATTCAACTTACTCTCTAATTAATTCACTTGAAAATTGTATGAATCTTGATTTGAAAACCATACAACAATACATACATGAACATAATCCAATTCAAATATGTAAATCATGAAATCAATAAACTTGTAGTTTTAAAAAGGATTCTTGAACTCCAATGGTGGAAGGAAAACCAAGGATGAACACCTAACATACCTTGATTGTTGATTTCTTAAGAATTGTAGTTAATTATTGGGACTTGAATCTTGATCTTGATGAACTAGGGTTTGTTCTTGACAGGACTTTGAGAATAAAGAATGAATTTTGCCCTTTTTGGGGCTTAATCTCATGTTTTAGCTGAATTGGGTGAGGGGAAAAAGACCTAATTTCCCTTAGAAAGTTGGATTTTTAATGTGCAAAAATTTCCCAGTGACGTTGCAGCCAACGCGTTGCGTCGATAGGGTCGACGCGATGGCCGATGCATTGCATCAACATCGGGTCATCTCACTATTTTGGACATCCAATTAAGCTTCTAATGACGTTAGAAAAATCCAAAACTCACCTGAGGTGACCTATTGACATTCCTGATCATGAATCAACATTTTAAGGTCCTAAGGATCGAAAATAAGATCATCCTATTACGATGGTTAAAACAATTCTAAGTCTTAAAACTTAGCTGAATTTTTTTCTTAGTCTGGGACCCCTTTTGGCATGCTATAAAGGACCAAAATGACTAGGATTTGGGGATTCTTATAGATGGTCAGTGGGATAAGAATTGTTATGTAACTCAGGGAAAGCTATAAAATAATTCCATGTCCAAAATAAGTCAAACCACATGCACATATTCATATATAGACACATATATAAGATATCGGGGTATAGTAAGGGTTATGAACATGAGAGTTTAAAATCATTAACCTGGACTATGTAGCTCTATCTGTCCTAAGGGAACCCACGGGTTGTATGGGTTAAACTCCCCTACTGAAAGAGCCCTAACACGTACTAGCCACACAAACTGAGGAAACAAATAGGAGGGCCATAAACACCAAGGCTCCAACCACCCCAAAATATTTAATGTGTGAACTATGCACGCGGTCAATAAATCCATCACGATGGCAAATGTAGTTTCCAGTATTGTTCTCCCCTAGATCTCCACCTTCACGGCGAGCTACACATCCCCCTTTAATCCCAAATTAAAACATTTGCATATAATCCCAATCGTTAACTTGAGAGTCATTTATCAAGTCATTTACCATTTTGAATCGACATAGCAATTTATGCAGGAAGGTAATGCAATTACCCTATTCCAATCCAATTAACCAATTTGACTCCTAAGTTTCATTTTAAAAATCTGAAACCATGGCCACCAAGGCCTTTCAATCTATTTTTATCCATTTTACCTATATATATAATGCAATATTCCAAAAATAACTTAAATCATACGCATATCCGTGTTCCAAAACCAAATTACAATGTTGGTTGAGATTAATACCCATTCAAAACCAAAAATCCATAAATTTAGGAAAACCCATGTCCCCCATTCCAACCATTTTAACCATGCACCCATTTACCCTAAATTTTATAAATTAAAGCATAACTAAAATATTTGAACCATGGTAAACATAATTCAACTAATAATCATCAAGAATCCTCAACCTAATTTCAAACCCAGCCATTAAAACAACATGAACAAAGGTCAACATATGCCATTATCTAAAATTTAAGTTTAGAGAGGAGAGATATTCTTAAAACACACCAGAATAGGGAGAAATCCAAAGTTAAGAGCTTAAAGATTGAATTTCTTTAAAAGTCTAGTTTACTCTTGCTTTAGGGAGTTTAAGATGATGATAGTAGCGTTGGATTTGATTAACTGATATTAATAATGTCCCTTAGATGTTTTGAGGTCTTGGGTAAAGTATAAAGGAAGGAAAAATACCAAATTACCCTTAATTAAAATGTGTAGGAGAAATAGCTCCCAATCGCTACAGGTTATGTAATGACTCGTAGTGACTGGTCACGAGTCATTGCCTAGACTTGTGACCAGAGCAAAAGATTTGGTCCATCTCACTATTTTGTTCATGAGTCCCTCACCACAATTCATGACCTTCCTAACAACTTGTGAGGTCTAGTCATAATCTAAATAGTAACCTTAGTAAATTCACTGGTGAGACGATGAGTCTCACCTTACAATACATAACGAGTGATAATGACTCATCATTTAAGTTGTTGCCTGGGCAGTGTTAAATTTTTCTTTAGAAATTTTAGAGTCCAAAAACCTGGGTATTACATCATCCCCCCTTAGGATCACTCGTCCTCGAATGAGAAGTTAGAGGTACCCTAGCATGAATAAATAATAGAATGCAACCATAACTAAGAACAAATTTGAAATATTGTTAGAATAAAAGAACACATACCTTAAACATCTTCATCCAACCTGAGGAAAGAGAATAGATATTTAGCGTTTATATCATCTTTAGCTTCCCATATAGCTTCTTCCACCTTTTGACTTTTCTGAAGAACCTTTACCGAAGCCACATCCTTAGTCCTCAATCTACAAACCTACCAATCCAATATTTTCATCGAGATTTCCTCATATGCCAAGAAATCTGAAACACCAACATCTTCCACAGGAACAACTAAAGAAGGATCCCCTGTTCATTTCTTCAGTAAAATCACATGGAAAATGAGATGAAAAGAAGCCAAACTCGTGGGAAACTCCAGCTCATAAGCAACATTCCCAACTCTCCTCAAAATTTAATACGGACCAATATAATAAGGACTGAGCTTCCCTTTCTTCCCAAACCTTATCACTCATTTCATAAGAAAAACTATCAAGAACACCCAATCACTAACCTCAAACTCCAACTACCTTCGCCTCACATCCGCATAAGACTTTTGGTGACTTTAGGTAGTCTTAATTTTTTGTCTGATCACCTTCACCTTCTTCATGACTTGGTGAACCAAGTTAAGACATAACAACCTAGTCTCACCAACCTCAAACTATCCAATAGAAGACCTACACCTCCTACCATAAAGATCCTCGAGAAGAACCACCTAAATACTTGAATAATAACTAATATTATAAGCAAACTCGGTAAGAGGTAAGTGATCAACCCAACTACCTCTAAAATTAATCACATAGGACCATAGCATATCCTCTAAAGTCTGAATCATTCATTCTGCTTGCCCATCTGTTTGAGGGTGGAAAGCAATGCTAAGTTCACCTTAGTTGCCAAACATTTTTTAAATAAATGCTAAAAGCGAGAAGTAAATTGTGTACCTCGATCTGAAATAATAAATATAGACACTCTATGCAACTTAATGATATCATGAATAAATAACTTGGCATAATCATCTCCCAAGTATTTAGTCCTCACAGGCAAGAAGTGAGCAGAATTAGTCATTCTATCCATAATTACCCAAATCGAGTCATACAGGTTTCGAGACTACGGCAAACCAGTAATGAAATCCATTTTGACCATCTCCCACTTCCACATGGGCAATTCTTTCTCTTGAGATATGACACTAGGCCTTAAGTGTTCTACCTTAATGTTGTTCTACCAGTAGATTTCCTACAAGTCATGATACATGTTAGTTGAACCTAAATAAACTGTATATCTAGACTTGTGATCCTCAGTTAAAATCCTTTCTCGCATCCCATCAACATCAAGAGCACACAACCTACCTTGGTACATCAAGATGTCATCTCTCTTAATCTTGAAAGCCATAACCTTTTGCTGACCTACGTCATCCTTAATTTGCATTAGGATCCAAGGCCTACTTCTCCTTTACCTCAGCACCAAGAGATGAATTAACTATCTATTGAACAATTACTCCCCCATCCTCGGAGTCCAAAATATGAACTACCAAGTTAGCCAACCTATGAATGTCCTTCACCAACCTTTTATTCTACTCATCAACATGAGAGAAGATCCCCATAGAAAACCTACTAATACCATCAGCAACAACATTAGATTTACTTGGATGGTAGTGAAGGTGCATGTCATATCCTTTAGCAATTCGAGCCACCTCCTCTGCCTGAGATTTAATTCCTTCTGAGTGACCACGTACTGGAAACTCTTATAATCAAAATAAATATCCAAATACACCCCATAAAGATAGTGGTGCCAAATATTCAAAGCAAAGACCACAGCCGCCAAATCCAAGTCGTGAGTCTGATAGTTTCTCTCATGAACCTTATGCTGCCTAGAAGCATAAGCTACAACCTTATCATGCTGCATTAACATGCAACCCAGTCCTATATGGGATGCATCACAAAATACCATAAGCCCCTTAGTATCTTCGGGCAGGGTCAAAATAAGAATAGAAGTCAACTTATCCTTCACCTTCTCAAAACTACCTTCAAAAGCATCGGACCACAAGAACTTCACCTTTTTCTGACTCAACTTTGTCAACGAAGCAGTAATTGAAGATAAACTCTCTATAAACCTGTTATAATACTCAGCAAAGCCCAAGAAGCTCCTAATGTCAGTTAGAGTTGTGGGTCTAGGCCACTTCTTAACCACCTCAACTTTTTATGAATCCACCTTGATCCCCTCTCTAGATACCAGATGCCCCAAAAATGTCAAAAATTTAACATATAACTTTAGTTTCTTAAGGGTCTGCAACACAATTTGGAGGTGATTGGCATGATACTTCTCACTCTTAGAATACACCAAGATTTTGTTAGAAAAGACTATCACAAAAAAATCCAAAAAGTGTCTAAAACCTAATTCATATGATCCAAGAGCGCAGCTGGAATATTAGTTAACCCAAATGACATAACCAGGAACTTATAATGGTCATACCAGGTTCAGAAAGTAGTCTTGGGAATGTCAAGATCCCTAATTTTCAACTAATGATACCCCAAACAAAGAAAAATCTTAAAGAAGCATCTAGCACCCTAAAGCTGGTCAGAAAGATCATCAATCCTAGGAAGGGGATACGTATTCTTCATTGTGGCCTTATTCAACTGTCGATAATCTATACATTTTTGAATGGACCCATCTTTCTTACGTACAAAAAGCACAGAAACACCCAGCAAAGAAATAGTAGGACGAATGACACCCTTATCAAGAATATCCTTTAACTGCTATTTCATCTCCTTCAATTCAGACGGAGCAATTCTATAAAGAAGAGTGGAAATTGGATGGGTATCTCATAGAAGATCAATCCCAAAATCTATTTCCCTATGGAGAGGATTTCTAGGAAGATCCTTGGGAATCACTTCAAGAAATTCACTAACCACAGGGATAGATTACAAGGAGAAAACCTTCAAACTGGAATCCCTAACACAAACAAGACGATATAGACACCCTTTGTAAATCAACGTCTAAGATCTAAGATAGCAAAATAAACCCCCTTTAGGCACTAAGGAAATTCCCTCCCATTCAATTACTGGTTCGCTAGGGAATTGCAAATTGACTATTTAGGTCCTACAATATAGAGATGCATAGAACAAATGAAGTCAATCCAACCCCAAGATCACATCAAAATCTACTATGTCAAACTCTATCAGATCCATCAATGTCTTCCTAGGAAATATAGATACCACACAACCATTATAAATCTTTTTAGCAATGATTGAATCATCCACCAGAGTAGAAATAAAGAAGGAGCTGGGAATACTTAGCGGACCAAAATCAAAATGCATAACCACATAAGCGGTTACATAGGATACAGTAGAACCCGAATCAAGTAAATAGTAAACATCATGAAAGAAGAGTTGTAACTTACCAGTAACAACATCAGGAGACTCCTCAGACTCCTGACAAGTAGAAAGTGAATAGAAATAATTTCAACTAGTGTTGGTACCAGAAGAGGGAACCTTTGGTGTAGGGGCCAAAGAATCAACGACTGCAACTATATTGGCTCTAGCAGCAACTTCAGTTGTAGGATAGTTCCCCTGCATATGTCTCGACTTACCATTGTTGAAGCATAAATTCATTTTCTTATCATAATAACTAGGGTGAATTTGTCCACAAAACCTACAAGGAGGATAAATTAGGATAGACTGAGCTCCACTAGCCTGAGAATAGGCACCTTGTGCCTTAGGACCACTACTAGTCTGAAAATAAAGATCACCAAATGGAATAGGATAAGGAGCACTAGCCGATGAGTAAGAACTAGAATTTTCCCAAGTGTTATTCTGGGTTCTCTGCTTACCATGTTTCCTACTATTTTGCTTATACACACCCTGCTATAAATACCTAAACATCTTATTCTTCCTCTCTCATATCTTTACCTGCCTCTTCTTTTCATTCTCGACCTGATGCATATAAACTACAATTCTGGAGATACCCATATCATTATTCAACTTTGCAGCCTTACACTCCAATACCAAGTCATAAGATAAACCAGAAGTAAACTTCCTCATTTTACATCTCATAGTAGACACCAACTCTGAAGCATAATGAGACAACTGCTGAAATTTCAATGCATACTCTTGCACACTCATCTTGCCTTTCTTTAGATTCATGAATTCCTCTACCTTAGCTTCCCGTAGATCCTGAGGTAAGAAATGATTGACGAAGGCACCTGAAAACTCATCCCACACTGTAGGATCAGCATCATCACGTCCCAATTATTCCCACTCCTTATACCACTAATAGGCTAAATCTTTTAATTGATAGACAGTAAAATCCACACCCTCAGAATCAGTAGCACGCATCGCCCAAAAAATCTTCTCCATCTCATCTACAAACCCTCCTCAACCATAGATCTATTAAAGGTTGAGGGATTTAACTTCATAAACTAGCCAACTCGAGTGACCGCAGACAAAGGAGCAACAGACTAATAAACTATAACTGATGAGACTAAGACGTCACTAATAAAGTAAGCTAATTAATAGACTGACAAAACTCCTCATTAGAGATGTCTCCCTGAGGCAGCTAATCATAGGTGTCACTATCTTGAGGAGCTCAAGGAGAACTAGTGGGGACTGGTGGAATTCCATGAGCAGTACAATCGACAGCAGGGACCTTAGAATAGGTCTACACTGTATAAGCAGGGTGATTTCCCTCTATATTGTCCTCATGTCGGATAGAAGGTCTAGCAGATTTTATACGAATATCAAATCTTTGGGGAGGCATGATCAGAAATGTGAGTAAAATGGGAGTTAGAAAGTTTTCAAGACACTAGAATCTATAGCCCAAACTAGAACATAAGAAAGGGAAACACTCCTAAATTTGTTGTACCCTCCCCCCAAAAAAGTGTGGTGCACAACACAGCCATAAAAGAGACTCTACTTGACACGATTTTTGGACACCCAAAGACCTTGTACCTGGCTCTGATACCAAGCTCGTCATGACCCAAACCAGCGCATAGTCGTGATGGGAAACTCAAGCCCATCGTAGGCCGAAGACCACCCCCTTATCCTAAGTACCCGACCACCATAAAGATCAAAGCGAAAGCAAAACCAAATAATACGAATAATATATAAACAAATAGGAAGGTTCTAAGAATCCGAAACAAATAATCAACCCATATTTTGTCCAAAAAAGCCTCTAAACCAGAATACCAAATTAGGTTGGGACATGCCCTAACCACGACAATAGAACTCTTCAATTCCCAAAATTTGAAAAGAAACCTAAGGAAATAGCAAAGGTTTCCAAAAGATAGAGACTCACCACATCACAGCAACTCAACAAACAACTACACCACCTAATGTTGGGGGTAAAAAAAATTCTTTAGACCCTACATCATAAGACAATGTAGTGTCCTAGGACGGTCAGTGGGATAAATGCAAGCATGTAACTCAGGGAAAGCAATAAAATAATATCATTTCCAAAATCAGTCAAACCACATGCACAAATTCATAATTGTATTTATAAGATGCCGAGATAGGGTAACGGTCATGAAGATGAGAGTATAAAATTATTAACCTGAAATGTGTAGCTCTATCGGTCCTAAGGGCACCTACGAGCTATATGGGCTCAGTTTCCCTACTGAAAGGGCCTCAATACGTGTTAATCGTATGAACCAAAGAAATCCCTAGGAGGACCAGAGACACCAAGGCACCAGCCATCCCAAAATATATAATGTAATAAATATGAACATGATGATAAAGACCCCTACGTCGGCAAACATCATTTCTAGTATTGGTCCCCCCAGGACCTCCACCTTTATGGCAAGCTACACAACCCTCTTTAAGCTCAAAATAAAACATTTGCACATAATCCCAACCACTATCCTAGGTGTCATTTATCAAGGAATTTACTATTTGGTATCATCATACCATTTTATCGTTGCAAGCTAATCCAATTATGTCATTCCAATCCAATTAATCAACTTAACTCCTAAGTTCCATTTTAAAAATCCAAAACCATGGCCTCTATGGATTTTAAATACATTTTTATCTATTTATCCTTTATATTTAATGCAGTGTTCTAAAAACAAGTTAAATCATGCACATATCCATGTTCCAAAACCAAATTACAATGTAGGTTAAGGTTAATGCCAATTCCAAACCAAAATTCCATAAATTTGAGAAAACCCATGTCCCCATTCCAACCATTTTAACCATGCACCCATTTAGCCGTAAATTTCATTAATTAGAGCACTAACAAAACATTTAAACCATGGGAAATATAATTCCAGTAACAATCATCAAGAATACTCAACCCAATTTCAAACCCAACTAGTAAAACCATATGAACATGGGTCAACAAATGCCATTATATAAAATTAAAGTTTAGGGAGGTGAGATATGCCTGAAACACATAAGAATAGGTAGAAAATCCAAAGTTGAGAGCTTTAAGATTTAATTCATTGAAAACCCTAGTTTTCTCTTGCTTTGGGATTTTAAGATGATAAGAGAAGTGGTAGATTTTATCAACTAATGTAATAGGGTTCCTTAGATGTTTTAAGGTCGTGGGTAAACTGTAAAGAAAGGAAAAAGACTAAATTACCCATAATTAAAGCGTGCAGGAGAAATAGCTCCCAGTCGTTATGGGTTGGGTTACAACATGCGGTGATTGGTCACGAGTCATTCTTGGACTCTTGGCCTAAGCAAAAACTTTGTGCCATCTTATTGTTTTGGTCAAGATTCCCTAACTACAACTTGTGACCTTGCCTAACAACTCGTGAGGTCTAGTCTTAATCCAAATAGTAACCATAGGAAAATTCACTCGTGCAATGATGAGTCTCATCTAACGACTCGTGATGAGTGATAACGACTCAACACTTGAGTTGTTGCCTGGGTAGTTTTGAATTTTTCTTCAGAAATTTCAGAGTGCAAAAACCTGGGGGATTACACTGCCACACCCTAAAGCTGGTCAAATAAATCATCAACATGAGGCATAAAATAATAGTTCTTCACCATCTTTTTATTAAGATGCCTATACTCAATACACATATGTGTGGATCCATCTTTCTTCTTCACAAAAAATACAGGAGCTCCCCAAGGGGACACACTTGGTCTAATAAAACCCTTACGAAGAGATCCTGAAGCTGTGAATTGAGCTTCTTAAGGTCGGTAGGATCCATATGGTAAGGTGTCATAGAAATATGTTGGGTTCCATGCTCAATATCAATAGAAAACTCAATATCACAAGAAGAGGGAATACCAAGAAGGTTGGTAGTGAACACATTAGGAATCTCACAAACAACAAAAACAGATTTAAGCGGTAGACTCTACGCACTAGTATCATAAATATAAGCGAGATAAGACTCGCAACCTCTTGAAATAAGTCTCCTAGTACGAACATAGGAAATAATCCCCATCAGCTCACAGCTAACCATTCTATGCCATACCATTAGGGGTATATCGAGAATAGCTGACGCATTGGTCTTGGTAAATTAATCCATGATCTCATGATAGTGGGATAACTTGTCCATGCCTAGAATTATATCAAAATCCACCATATCCAGAATAATTATATCAACACAAGTATCAACATAGTTAACAGTCTCAACACATGATTTGGAAACTTTATCCACTACTAACAAATCACCAACGGGAGTAGACACGCACAATTGTGCAGATGATGAATCACAAGAAAACTCCAACTACGGTGCATAATAAGTAGAAATATAAGAATAAGTGGATCCCGGATCTAATAAAGTAGGGGCCAACTGGCAGCACACTAAAATTGAACTTGTAACAACATTTGAAGTCTCAGCCTCGAGTCTAGTAGGTAGTGCATACAACTAAACAAACCCACAACCTGGCCGGACACCTGACCAGTTGCCTGAGAACCTTTTTAAGTACCATATAAATAACCCCTACGACCATGAAAACCACCTCTAGCAGAGGGATTAACTACTCTAATAGGGGGAACACTTAGGGTAAAGTGACAATCACCCCACAACTAGGGCAATCTTGCGAATAGGAACCAGGGAGTCCACTACTAAAATAGGAAACATGAGCTAAACTAGAACCAATAGATTCTGCTAACCCGGAGTAACCACCACGACTAGTATAACCAGAAGATGATCCTCTCAAGGACTAACAATTTTCCTTATCAGGGCGATCACTATTACTATACTGACCTCCACCAATAATCTAAAGCACTGCTTGAAATGGTCGACTAGCCTGAAGCTGAGATTGATAAGATAGACGTGTAGGATACCTACTCTAAGAATTGTTATCTCTAGGTTGAGAACTATGACGGCTCCCACTAAATCTACCCTGAAAATTAGGTGCCTTATCACGGCCCTCACGAACCTTACGGTGTATCCTCTCCATCACCCTAGTATGATCTGACACCTCAGTAAAAGATCTACCTAAAGTAACTAAACTTTGAGTATCCATACGAATGAGAAGTCTCAACCCTCTAACAAAGCAACAAACTCTCTCATACTTAGTATCTAAGATAGAAGTCGCATGCCTAGCCAACTCGTAAAAACAAGCCTCATACTTTACAACTGTCTTAGAGCCCTACGCCAATCTAAAGAATTGATCTCTCAAATGATCTCTAAGGCTACAAGGCATATATTTCTCCATGAGCATCTCAGAGAACTTTGTCTATGATAAGAGAGAAGATCCAGTTGGCCTAGAATCTATATAACCTCTCCACCAATGTCGAGCAGCCAAATCCAACTGAAATATGGTGTAATCCATACCACAATTCTCAACAAGGCCAAAAATATGAATCTTATCCTCATAAGCAATCAGAAACTCCTATGCATCCTCAATTGGAGCACCAGAAAATAAAGGTGGAGTTAATACCAAGAATCTACCCAATATCTTTTACTCATCAGAAGACATAGTCGGCTGGGCAACCACTAGTTAAGAAACTATCGGTTAGGCAACTTCTGGTGTAGAAGGAACCTTAACTCTGGGGGCCTCAGTACCACACTGACCTATAGACTGCGCACCATCAGATGGTGCACCACTAACTAAACCCATAAGCTGAACCAATTCATCTCTAAGCAGTGAAGAAAAAATAAACCCAGGTAGAGCTTGGGCTAGTCCCTATCCCACCATTGGGTGAGGTAGAATAATCTCTGGCTCAGGAGCGAGAATAAGACCTGGGGAAGGTGGCCTATCCCGACCCCTAATTGGGGATACATCAAGCATTTTTCCATGACCTCTAGGTTATTCATGAACAAGATATGGATCCCTAGACTTGGTCTCGAGACCCTCATCTCGTGTAATAGTAGCATGTGTCTTGGACATACGTGAAATATTAAAGTTAAGGAAATACTTCTACAAACCAACTCAGACTCTTAGCACGATATGAGTGAAAGAAATGAAGAACTCCTAAGAATGTCCCAACCTCCCAAAGATAGGAAATAGATGTCCTCATTTTGATTTGTAGAACTCTAATATACACTTGCTTTGGTACCAACAATATCAGTAAACTTGGCTCTGATACCAATTTATGAGTTATGATGGAACCTACTAAATTCCATCAATAGGTAAGCCAAAACCATAACCCAAATCTAACATAATGGGTTAATTAGATAGGAAATATCTATCATAGGATAAATTCAGGAACATAATATATAAATAAGCAAAGGTCCTAGGTAGATAATGATCGTCAATATAAGATACCAATCCTACGGCCTGGTAGAGCCACTACAAGATTATCTAATGGTATCAATACAACTAAAAGTCTAGAAAGATCAAAACATCTATCTCAAAACAAAAGACTGAAAATAAAGATTGAGGAAAATGGGTGACTTAAACTCCAAGAGCTCACCCTATCTCCAAAAATCAGTCACCATATGAATGATGATCAATAGCGACAGGTAGTTCTCGAATTTGCACCATAAAGATATAGAAGTATAGTATGAGTACTAAAACAACAGGTACTTAGTAAGCATCATCGGTCGACTGATCTAAATCATAATGTAAGTATGATAAAATGCAAGATAACATAACTAAGTCAAGGTATAGAAATGAACCTGAATTATCTCCAGCATTGTTGTACATAATGAGTAATTAAACCATAGTAACACGATAACATAAGGCATCAACACATGATAATATTGTCGTGCATGATATCTAAGCAATTCAAAATAATAATGTATCATAAAACATTAATAGAAGAAACCACAAACCACAACATTAGCTCCCATACACCAATTGGTGTAGAAAAGTAAAGAACTCGTCACATCCTCCCATACGATTAGAGAGTACACTCAAAAGAATAATAAAGTAATCAACCAATATTGTAGCTAGCTTTCATCATCATATAACCATCATTCCACAATTATCATCAACTGGTGAATTACCAATATTTCACAACTCACCAAAATTAGACAATGTACTCACATTCAATAATATTATCATCATTTAGAAATCTAATTCTCAACATACACTAGTCACCATTTTCTAGCTAACCATCTCTTATTACTAGTCCATTTGACTACTAGTCATCATATAACCTCTAATCATCCTTCAACAACTATTTACCACATAGCCATTAATTATTAATTGTTAGCTAACCATCAATTATCACTAGCATTATTTATTATCAGTCATCATTTATTAATAACCATCATTACCAACTAAACCTCATTTATCAACTAGTCATTACTATCCACTTACAAAAATATACACCATTAATCGTCATTCATGACACGACCCAAAACCAAACCTTAGCGTATGGGTATCTCAAGCCCAACTTGGGCTAAAGATCGCCCCATTAACCTAACCCAACCATCACATAAATCAGAAGTATTGGAAATCAGAAGTATTGGGTGAACTTTGACTATATAATCAAGGTAGTGGAAACATATCTTAAAATCATAACTTAGACATTTCTAACATTTCATTTACATTGACATACTACCAACATACCCAAGCTCATAGTCATCCACAATGCCTCTACACAAATTCAATGTCTATATATATGTCGAGACAAACCCTCGACAATAGCCAAACCAAGTCTAAATATATATATATATATATATAGCTATGACCAAAGATAAGAGACTATGAAATGTATGCCTTCCAAAAAATGGAAGTTCACCACTTCAACGTCAACACACGAACCGCCCGAAAACCTGTCACTACGTAAAAAGAGAAGAAAAAGCTCCAGCCGCTATGTCTCATGGGGACATAGCATTCAGAGATGGTTAACGGTTGGAACGCTAGCATGTAACTCAAGGATAAGGATAAATAGCATTATCAGTTAAAGCCAAATCATTACATCATTTTTAATTATATTTACATACATAATCATACATGTAGTATTATAAACAACATATTCGTAAAGTGCCATAAGGAAACAAGGCTTAGCAAATATTCTCTATGTACTCATTCGCATGTCATGAGGTGGAGAACTATGACCTTCCAATCTTATAGATTCAAACATTTCTCATTAGGTAATTGAATTTAATCGCACTCACATTTTCATTTGGCAAGGGTCTTTACCCACATACACGTTTATTATACAAGGGACTTTACCAACACACACGTCTTGGTTAGGTAAGAGACTCTAACCCCATGCCTTTCATTAGGAATAGGATTCTAACCTGATGTATTTTCATTAGGCAAGGGACTCCAACCTCAAGTTGTATTAGATAAGAGACTTTAACAATAAGTAAGATCATTTGGCGAGGGACTCTAACCATACGCAATTTCATTAAGTAAGGGACTTTAACCACAAGCAATATTATTAGGCAAGGGACTCTAACCTCAAGCCACTTAGTAGGCAAAGGACTTTAACTATAAACCGTCGTGACTATCATTAGTTGAGATTGGTACTCTAACCTATTGTCCATACACCACCATCATCCAACTCCTACGTAAGGACTTTAACCTATTTAAACCAAATCAACACCATTTATGACCACAAGGCCTTTATGGGACCATTCATCCATCAAATACTATAATAATCCAATGACTTATTTCAATTCATCATTTAATTTAATGTATGGTCATCAAGACCCTTACAAGACATTCATTCTTTATTAATAATCTTATACCACACTCTAGTTCAAGCACCATTTAATTTCATGTTTAGGGACTTTAACCTGTTTTTGCCATCAAACCAACAAAGTCATAATTTAACCCATTACATGGCTAACATTATCTTTACCATACCATATATAAACCATTCATATTTATTAGGCCATTACCCTAGTTCAAAACATCTTCAACCCGTGACTAGTTATTTTACTTAGACATTTTCACAAACACCTTGTATGCATACCTTTATCAAGGCCAAACTCATGGTAGAATTTATCAATATTAGGATTACTCAAGACGTATTTGTTAAACCCCAAACAACAAGCACCCACATATGCAAATCATCACTGATAACATGTATAAACATAAGTCTAAGCAAGAACAAACATTATTCATCATTAGACAACAAAACCCTTATTACTTGAATTCAAAATCACCATTTTCAATTATTAATCCATGTGTAAAATACATGTTTTTTGTGTTATTTAACAAGGGATAGAGTTACATACCTTAAAAAAGATGATCCACCAAGAAATTTGACTCTTCTTTGCCTCTAGATGACCACCCTTGAAACCTAGCCTCCAAATCTTCAAAGATGTGTTTGAGAGAGTATTTAGGATGTTTGATCCACTCAAAATATGTTTTAGAAGGCCACATACACTTATATAGTGAGAGAACTTTAGGGTTTTAAGGAAGGAAATGACCATAGTTCCCTTAACTTATAAGCTAGAAAATGACCCTGAGTTAGAGCATGACTTACTTACTCAACTGTACCCTAGGGTACGAGTGGTACCTTAACACGTACCCTAGGATTCACCTAGGACTCATACACTATCCAAGGTACTACTATGTACCCTAGACTCATATTCCAATGGTATAAATTGTGACCTAAATCATACCCTCAACTCGTACCATAAACAGTACACTCAAGTTCAAGACAACACTCTATATGACTAGGTTAGTTATGACTCGTACCTTTATATAAGATTGAGGGGAAGCTAACCCATACCTAGGACAGTGAGTAACCCCACTACACTACCTAGGGTATGATAAGGGTCACCAAGTTGTATCCATAGGGTAGGACTGGTACCCTAAGTCGTACTAAGTCCAGAACCCTTAAACCAATTCTCTAAGGGTCCAAAGCCTAGGTATTTCAATTCTCCTTTACTTGGATCATTCGTGTGGGAATGATGGGTAAGGTAACCATAAACACAAGTTATTACACATCAACAAACCTTTTAACAATTAGAAAACAAAGCACACAACAAGAATACAACACATAAAACAATCATCATCAATCAACCATTCATCTCATTTACTATGGGACTCAAACCCACTATTTATCAAAGACACTTGTTCGATTCAAAACTTAGGGACTTGAACCCATTATCTATCAATTACATAAATCATATAAAAGAATTAGAGACTTTAAACCAAGGTCTATCGAGGACATAAGTCAAGGTAAGAAGATTAACACATACCTCAATCACGAGTTTCCAAAATGGAAAACAAATATGGATACTTGGACTCTGTGTCCTCTTCCACCTCCCAAGTAGCTTCCTCAGACTTTTGGTTATTCTATAGAACCTTCACCAAATCCACCTCTTTTTTTTCAACCGGCGAACTTGCCGATCGAAGATCCTCACTGGGACCTCCTCATAGGACAAAAAATCCAAAATACCAATATTCTCTAAGAGAACAACCAATAAAGGATCGCCTACATATTTGCGCAACATAGAGACATGAAAAATAAGGTGAATAGAGTTCAAACTAGAGAGAAACACTAACTTATAGGCAACATTGCCAACCCTCTTCAAAATCAAGTAGGGACCGACATACCTAGGACTAAGTTTCTCCTTCTTACTGAATTGCATTACTCCCTTTATAGGAGACACTTTAAAGAATACCTAATCGTTAATATTAAACTCCAAATCCCTATACCTCATATATGTATAGGACTTTTGGCAACTTTAAGAGGTTTTCAACCTATCACAAATCACCTTCACCTTCTCTAAGGCTTGTGAACTAAATCTGGGCCAAGAAACTTACCCTCGCCAACTTCGTACCACCAAAAAGGAGAATGACATCTCCTATATAAAATGCCTCAAAAAGGGCCATGCCAATGCTTGAGCGGTAACTATTATTATAGGCGAATTCAATCAAAGGCAAGTGGTCATAACAACCACCACCATAATCAATCGTAGTAGCCTACAACATATCCTCTAATGTTTTGATAGTCCTTTCTGCTTGTCCATCCATCTGTGGGTGGAAAGCAATACTAAGGCAAGCCTTAGTCTCCAAACCTTTTTGGAATGACTTCCAAAAGTGAGATGAAAATAGGATACCATGAATCAAAATGATAGAAACCAAAGCACCATGCAATTTCACAATCTATGCAAGATACAACTTAGCATAATCTTTCACCGAGTAGTTAGTCCTCATGGGAAAGAAGTGAGCGAACTTGATCATACTATCAACAATGACCTAAATAAATCACATTGATTTTGACACCAGGGAAGACAGATACCAAATTCCATATTATTTGCCTCCCACTTCTATTTGGGCAATGGAATCTCTTAGTATAAGCCTCCGAGCCTCATATGCTCAACTTTTACTTGGTGGTACACCATATACTTAGCCACATAACTAGCCACATATCGTGTCATATTACCCCACCGATAAAACTCTCTAAGATCATGATACATCATTGTAGAATTAGGATGAATAGCATATCGAGATTTATGAGCCTCATCCATAATCCTTTCCCTCAATCCATAAATGTCAAGAACACATAGCCTACCTTGGTACCTCAAGATATAATCGAAACCAATAACAAAGTCAACCATCTTTTGTTGACCCATATTACCCTTGATACTCATCAAATAGGGATCCAACACTTGCTTTTTCTTTATCTCAACAACAAGAGATGATTGAGATATCGGATGCACAAATATACCACCATCCTCAAAGTCCACGAGATGAACTCCAAGATAATCCAAACAATGAATGTCCTTCACTAATTCTTGCTTATACTCATCCATATGGGCTAAATTTCCTATGGACAATCGGCTAAGAGCATCAAGGACTATATTAGCTTTACTTGGATGGTAATAAAGACTTATATTATAGTCTTTCATCAACCCAAGCCACCTTTTTTGCCTGAGATTACACTTATTTTGAGTAAATACATACTGAAGGCTCTTATGATCAAAAAAATGTCAACATAAACTTCATAAAGATAATGTCGCCAAATCTTCAAGGCATAAACCACGGCTAACAATTCCAAGTCATGAGTAGGGTAGTTCTTCTCAAAAACTTTTAATTACCTAGAATCATAGGCCACCACCCAATCATGCTGCATTAAAACATAACTAATCCCAATACGAGAAGTATCACAATATACCACAAAACCATCATTACCCTCGGGCAAGGTCAAAACTAGAGCCAAAGTTAATTTATCTTTCAACCTCTTAAAACTACCCTCATACGCATCCGACCATAGTAAGTTGACCTTTTTCTGGGTCAACTTAGTTAATAGGGCAGCTATAGTCGAAAAACTCCCCACAAATCTCCTATAGTAATTGGCTTGTAATACCCCACCCTTCTCCCAGTTCAAATTTATCTCTAGAACATCAAAGATATTTCTTCAAAGATGAATATATTTTGTTTCATGTAAAATTTTTAATATTTTGAATTTTTATCCCATGGGAAATCGAATAAGCTTTCTATCGATACCAAATTTGGACAAATACGACACTTGGGCGAAGAATTAGAGCCATTTTAGTGAGACAATATACCACCTGGTACTTTAGTGCATCGTGGAGCAAGCCAAAATGGCAATTATCAAAATACAGTAAGCCTTCGTGATTCCACCGCATTGCGGTGGCTTTCCAGTTCACAACCAAGGTGGCAACGCGATTTCCACCACATTGCGCCAAGGCTTAGTTTCCCAATTGTCTAATTTCCAGTAAGCTGGCACGATTATGGCGCATCGCGCCAACATATAAAATCAAAAAAAAATTTCAGTTTTGGATTTTAATTCCAAGGGCAAGATGTTCATTTTTCTACCACTATATATACTTTTTAACATGAGATTTTTCATTATTTCACCTAAATATACTAGTTTTCTCTCAATTTTCTTCAAGAACAACCATTAGGGTTCATAGCTCAAGACCTAAATCATCAAGATTCCTGCATAAATATTTTGAGAATCATATAACAAGGTATGCAGAGGTTGATTCTTGGGTTCCTTCCACCCAATAAGTTCAAGAATCCTTTTCTAAATTCAAAGATCTTATATTTATTAGTTTTCATGATTCATGTGAATTGAAATTGAAGTTTATGTTATTATTGAGTTTTAATTCATGATTTAGACTACCAATTTCAAGAATTGATTCTAGTATGTGCTGAATTGTATGATGTTCATGATAAACCTTATTCAAGTTGCATGATATTGATGTATTCATGATAATTAAGTATAGAATTTGTGGTATAACCAAAGCATGCTCCCCATATGTTTGATAGAATGCTTAAGTAAAGAGAATAGTGCCCTCTTTAGTATGTTAAGCATGAAATTCCCAATTATGTGATAACTAGTGCATGCCAAGCGTTTGTTGAAATTCCTTAGTGAATGTATTATGATAAGTTACATGCATTCTTATCAATGTGTATTCCTTATTGAACAACTATGAGGTATTAGTATGCATTCTCTATACATTTACATGTTTATGACATTTAAGTGATTGACGAGATATCATATTGATGGTATTGTGAATGAAAGTCCATTGTCATGATACTCAAGTATGGTCCTGTCTTATTTATTTATGCTATCGAGTTTTAGGGGTATTTATCCCTAAAATTTAGCTGTGTCTAGAGCTGAGTCAGTCTCAAGATAATTTCAATCGTGCTATGATCAGTAGAATTCAGCCAGTGCAGAACTTAGGAAAATTTAGTAATCTCAATACTAGTTCAATTCAGTTTCAGTATTAGTCTAGTCCAACTCAGTATTCCGTTCTGATTGTATAGTATTCAGTCTAGACTTCAGTAAAACTCAGTAAGATAACAAGAATTCAGTAGCATTCTGTCAGATAATGGAACCAAGTAAATTCAATTAGCTCATTTAAGAAAGATGACCAGTAACAGATTTAGCTCAGTCTAGGAATCAGTTTAGTATCTATTCAGTTGGGAGTAGGATTCAGCACTAAGCAAGGGCAAGGATAACAGCTTCCCCTTTATTTTAGGCAGAGTCTCTAATAAAAATTCCTGCACTCCGAACTGCGTAGCCAATGTAGGATGAGGAGTCACCCGTCATATTAGGCTTGACTACCTCCCCGAAGTCACCCATTATATTAGACTTGGATCCAACCAGGTGCCACCCATTATATTAGGCATGGAATCCAGGGTTCAGAGAGAAGTGTATTTACCCTTGGCATGGTACTGACACCCTTCCAACTGGGGTTACATGTTAAACCCCAAAGAAGCTAGAAGGGGTATGTCGGTTAGATGACTACCTCTCACTATCTTAGTTTCAAATTCAGTCTCAGTAATAGAATTTAGCTGAGGAGTCACCTGTTATACTAGGCTTGACTACCTCTCAGAGATCACCCATTACATAGTCTTGATCTCAGATTCTTACAATCATATTCATTATCAGTAAACTCAGAGGTCACCCATTGTATAGGCTTGATCTCAGATATAATAAATCAGTATCAGTATCAGTAAGATTAAAAATTAATCTTAATAGACTCAGTTATTTTGACTCTCAGTATTAGTAAACTCAGACATCAGTACTAGTAGACTCAGTCATCAGTAAGTCAGTATTATAAAACCAGTATTTATAGTTCATATTCAGTGTTACTGCAATTCCATTTTTGGTTTGTGTGTTCATGCATATGTCCTCATTCAGTACTCTTATGTTATTCAGTTAAGCTATGTGCATGCATAAGCCCTTGTATTTAGCCTTACCTCATCTAGCATACCAGTACATTCAAAGTACTGACGCATACTTTTCTTTTGTGATATGGTGTCTTATACCATAGGTTCTGAAGTGCGAGATCCAGAGCATCCTTAGCAGTCCAGACTCAGTCAGCATCAGTAGACATAGCAGTGAGTCCTCTTCATTCGAGGATCATACTTATTTTATTATGGCATTAGACTCAATTTATTTTCAGCAAACGGAGTTAGTTGGGTACATGTCCCATTAACTCCACAGTTCAGATAAGTTTAAAGGCTTTTTGTACAGATGTATTAGTATTTAATTTTTAGTATTGAGTATTTTTAGATATTTGAACCTTATGGCAAGTTTCCACCAGTTTTCTGCATTTATTTCAGTATATTGATGTGTGAGTAAAAGCTAACACATTTAATGCTTTTTAGCTCAAAATAATTATGAATTATGAAGCAACTCTTGTTGTTTTGATGTGTTTTCTCATGATATTGCAGTAAAATAATGAAGAAATAAAAACAAATGACAATGGAGCAAAAAAGTTAAAAATCTGAGCAAAAGAGAAGAAATTATGACTGACGAACTCTGTGATACATCGTCGGCCTTGTGATAGCTTATCATCATTGGCTTCAACCTTAACTAGAAACTTGAAGCCTGAGAAAAAGTTCTGATGACGTTGGTGATAAGGCATCAAGTTGGTGATAAAGATGTCACGAATGGCATCAGCTTAAACTAGAGAATTGAGTTTGAAGAAGAAATTTGATGACGTTGGTCATACGCCATAAGATTGGTGACACGACATCAGCTACATCGTCAGCCTAAGATAGATTTTAAAGAAAACTGAAGTATTCTAATGCCATCCATGATAGGGCGTCAGACTCTTGACGCGGCGTCAGCTTGGGCGTCACCTATTCCGACAATTTTATTAAGTTTTGTTATTTTATTTCCTTAATTAAGCTTTAGTATAAATAGCATATTTTAGGGTTTCATTCAATATATATTGGAAGCAGCTTTTGACATCGTGCAACTTAGTAAAGGGGAGTTCACTTGTTTTTGACTCTCTGAACTTAGAATTCAATTTTCCATCCTTTGATTTAGTTGTGGGAAACTCTTATTGTACTTGAAGGAGAAACAACTTTGAATTTCATCTTTTGTAAGTTCACTTGCTTTAAGTTATGAATTCAATCTTTGTTATCTCTCTCTATCTTATGAGCAACTAAAACCCACAACTAGGGTTGTGGGACCTATGATTATTATTTCATTGATTTAATAGTTGGATTAGGGTTTGAGTGATTGTGGGAACATCTTGAAATTCTGTTGTTTTAACTTGAATCTATTGGTTGCAAACATTAGGTCATGCCTTAGATTTTATTTGCTTCTAACGGAGAAATAGACTAGAGATCGTGAATTATCAACAGGGACTCGGAAGCTACCAACCTTTTGTTTAATGATTGATGTCGTAACTGGATCAATCTACCTGAGATAACATCTGGTTGGAAATAGATATGTTATCTAAGTTCGAGAGAATTAGATAATAAATTGTCTGGTGAGGTCGAGAGATAAGTCAGATAGTATCATCGGTAGGGATAATCTGTTGTTCCCACCTATCACAAGAATAATGAACAGTTCTTATTTAATAGAGATTAATAGTCATAGTGATCACAACCCTAGTTCTCTATATTATTGATTCGAAACATTGAAATCTAAGTTTTGATTTCTAAAATAAGTTGAAATGTTAGAATTTGTTTGATTGATAAAAACCCCTATTTTGTCTTTTTTTTATTATTTATTTGAATTTAACTTGTAGCTATAGTTTCAAACTAGTTTAATCGCCACTCACATTGTTCCCTGTGGATTCTACCTCGACTCCAAAGTTGGGTAAATATATTGATGACGACCGCCTTACACTAATTTGAGGTGTAAGTTGATCATTATCAAAAATGACGCCGTTGCCAGGGAATAATTTGGCGTATTGAGTTAGTTTGGAATGTTAGCTTACTTTCTTGAATTCAAACTTGTAAATATTTGTGGTGATTTTCTTTGTTTCTTGTGTTACGTAGATTTTCTTTATTTTTGTTTATTTCTTACTATGGCATCATGGAATGAATGTAAGTTTGATGGTTAGAAATGTTATCTAGATGATCCATGTCCATATTGTGATGGACCCCATTTTTGGCAAGATTATAGATATGCTCCCCGGAGAGAGATGTGTGCATCATCTCTATCCTACCAGAAGTATAATTGTTCTTTATATGATGGTCAAGATAGACACTGGAGTGATTTCCCAAATGCCCCCTCCCCCTATTGCGCAAACCCAAGTTCTAGTTCTTCTTATAAGTATGACTGGTCTTATGGTCAAGAAAAGGAAGAACGAAGCACTGGAAAGAGTGACATTGAAGCTATGCTTCAACTAATGTTGGATTGTACAGACACAACGAATGATACCATATGTGACATACGTCAAGACTTAGGGTATTTAACGAGGGAAAAGAAAGGATAGAAAAGATAGATATCGAGGTCAATCATCCAAAACACTTTTCTACATTGTTGTTAGAGGATATCTTATCTGTGGAATCATTTAACATAATGGATGAGTGTAAAGATGAAGAGCAAGAACCCTATATCGATGTTGTACTTGATGTTGAGCATACCTTGGATATTTCCCAACCAACTAAACCAACCATGAGGGAAGATGCCAAGATTGAGGAAATGGTGCTAGAGGCAAAAAAAGAAAACAAGCCAATCTCTTATGAAGACTCTAGCCCAATTCAAAGTAAAAATATTGAGAAGATGAATAAAAGTGAGTGTGTAGAGGATAGTGTAAATTTTGACATAGGATTTATTGGGCAACACTCGAAGAAGTTTTCCACATTATGTTTAGATAATATCTTGTCTGTGGAATCATCTAAACTAGTGAAAAACTGTGAAGATGAGGAACAAGAATCCTATATTCTTTATTTTACACTTGATAAACAACATAAAAACACACCTCACTTTAAGGTCGAGTTGTTTACCTTGCATCATTCATTACTTGGCTTCTTAATCTTTGTACCACCTCCTTATGAGTGAGGTAAGAAGATGGACTCTAAGTTGGGGGTGAAATTCATATCCTCAAAGTAGAGGAAAAAACTGAGTTGGATCATACCGCAACGTTAAACTTGGCGTTTCTTGGGAGGCAACCCAAGGTATTTTGTTGTTTATATTCTTCTTATGTGATTGACATCAGATCTTTGCATCCATAATGCCACAGGTATGTTTCTAACTCTCTTGTTTTGGTTTGATACATTAGAGACATTGCATGATTTTAAGTTGAGGGTGGGGCTACTTGTGGGTGTTGATGTCCTCCATGGGTTTTTGTTGCTGTGCCTCTTTTCCCTGGAGTCTTATTCCTAGTAGAACTGGCATGTTTAGGCGTATTGTGTTTGTTTTGTGATGTGTTGTGGTTAACTGGAGAAAAAATAAGTATCTAGAGCAGTTGACATATTTTTATTGATTTCTTTTGGAATGACAAATACCTCTCCAATTATCTATATGATAACTGTGTGATGTGCATCTATATGTGACTGCTGTGAATCTTTTTATGGCATTAGTTCTAGGGACATGATAATCATTGCTAACAATTGCATGAACCAGATAGCTAGTAGCTTGTGATATACCTTTGTGCCACGTGTGTGTGAGGTCTAGCTCAGTTTCCTTTGTGTGTTAAGTCTAGAACTTGCCCGGTTAGTCTTGCCTAGGTTGAAAGATAGGGGTTAGGAAAGGATCATAGGTCGTTTTTTAATTGAGTCATTTTTCAACCTAAAATAACCTTCTCTGTGTACATGTTACCACTTGATCCCTGTTTTGAGCGTAAATTAACCATTTCTTTCTATAATACCTATCACCTTCCCATTTAGATCATAATGAACCTGTTTTGACCCCGGTCCTCCTTAGACATTATGCACCTTGACTTAGGTAAACAACTTAAGTTGGGAGTGGCTATCATAGGGGTGCGTGATATAAACTGGGTATGAAGAAAGGTAGAATAAAAAGAAAAGAATAAGTGAAAAAAATAAAAAGCTGGGTCGTGTGGAAGAAGAATAAGAAAAGAAAAAGAATGAAAAAGAAAAGTCACATCCATCCTAAATAATGTGTGATCAAGAAAATGAGAAAAAGAAGAAAAAGGTTAATAAGTGAACCCCAAAAGTTAAGGTAGTGCCAAGGAGGCTTAGTCACTCTATATTCCATGGAATATCATACCAGCCCTTAGCCTACATTACAAGCCAAAGAAAATACCTATAGTGATCCTAATTTATTTGTCTGGACACCTTGGTAATGAAAATAAGGGCAAGCATATGGTATTTGACATGCATTGATTGGAATTTCTTTCTGAGAGTGAGTATCTCTTAACAGTCCCCGCATTGACATGCTTGAGTTCATAAAATGAGTGAGGAGGGACTTCTTTGTTGTGAGGGCACATCGGTTGCATTGCTAGCTGTTTACTTGTTTGGGTAGTGTAACTTGTACATATGCATGGTTATTGTTTCTGAATTGAGGCCATATCTTGATTCCTTTGGGCACATTGTTAATCTTCATTGATATGCACAATTGGATTTATAAGTAATTGAACGTGGAGAGTGGCATGAGTTTGAGCTAAACTTGATAATCAACTATGATAGGTATCTTATGTGTCTATTGGTTAAGCATCGTAGTATGGCGTTATGTAGTTACTTAAGGACAAGCAATTGTTTTAAGTTGAGGGTGTTGATGTGTGATCAAAAGCTAACACATTTAATGCTTTTTAGCTCAAAATAATTTTGAATTCTGAAGCAACTCTTATTGTTTTGATGTGTTTGCTCATGATATTGTAGTAAAAGGCTGAAGGAATAAAACCAAACAACAATGGAGAAAAAGAGTTGAAAATCTGAGCAAAAGAGAAGAAATCATGGCTGACGACCTCCGTGATATGTCATCAGCCTTGTGATAGCTTATCAGCATTGGCGTCAACCTTAACCAAAAAATTGAAGCCTGAGAAGAAGTTCTGACAATGTTGGTGATAAGGCGTCAAGTTGGTGATAAGGTGTCACAAAGGGCGTCCGCTTAAACCAGGGAACTGAGTTCGAAGAAGAAATCTAACGACGTTGGTGATACGCCGTCAGATCGGTGACACGGCGTCAGCTACATCGTCAGCCTAAGATAAATTTTAAAGGCAACTGAAGCATTCTAACGCCATCCGTGATAGGGTGTTAAACTCTTGATACGGCGTCAGCTTGGGCGTCACCTATTCCGACAATTTTATTAAGTTTTGTTATTTTATTTCCTTAATTAAGCTTTAGTATAAATAACATATTTTAGGGTTTCATTCAATATATATTGGAAGCAGCTTTTGACATCGTGCAACTTAGTAAAGGGGAGTTCACTTGTTTTTGACTCTCTGAACTTAGAATTCAATTTTCCATCCTTTGATTTAGTTGTGGGAAACTCTTATTGTACTTGAAGGAGAAACAACTTTGAATTTCATCTTTTGTAAGTTCACTTGCTTTAAGTTATGAATTCAATCTTTGTTATCTCTCTCTATCTTATGAGCAACTAAAACCCACAACTAGGGTTGTGGGACCTATGATTATTATTTCATTGATTTAATAGTTGGATTAGGGTTTGAGTGATTGTGGGAACATCTTGAAATTCTGTTGTTTTAACTTGAATCTATTAGTTGCAAACATTAGGTCATGCCTTAGATTTTATTTGCTTCTAACGGAGAAATAGACTAGAGATCGTGAATTATCAACAGGGACTCGGAAGCTACCAACCTTCTGTTTAATGATTGATGCCGTAACTGGATCAATCTACCTGAGATAACATCTGGTTGGAAATAGATATGTTATCTAAGTTTGAGAGAATTAGATAATAAATTGTCTGGTGAGGTCGAGAGATAAGTCAGATAGTATCATCGGTAGGGATAATCTGTTATTCCCACCTATCACAAGAATCATGAACAGTTATTATTTAATAAAGATTAATAGTCATAGTGATCACAACCCTAGTTTCTCTATATCATTGATTCGAAATATTGAAATCTAAGTTTTGAGTTCTGAAATAAGTTGAAACGTTAGAATTTGTTTGATTGATAAAAACCCCTATTTTGTCTTTTCTTATTATTTATTTGAATTTAACTTGTAGCTATAGTTTCAAACTAGTTTAATCGCCACTCACATTGTTCCCTGTGGATTCGACCCCGACTCCAAAGTTGGGTAAATATATTGACGACGACCGCCTTACACTAATTTGAGGTGTAATTTGAACGTTATCATATATTATGCAGTTCTCAGGTATAGATATCAAAAAAGGGTTAGCGTGTGGTCCTTCGGGATCATGAGCACCGAGTGCCGTTTTGGTTCCATAAAATCGGGGTGTTACACGGCTTGACCTAAGAAGCTCTGAATATCGATTGGAGTTGCAGGTCTAGGCCACGTCATAACCTCTGCAACCTTTTGAGGATCTACCATTATCCCTTCACTAGAGATAATATAACAAAGGAAGGTCACCGTCTTCAACCAAAACTCCCAGTTAGAGAACTTGGTATACAAATGATGATCCTTTAAAGTTTGTAATACGACGCAGAAGTGATCAACATGATCCGCCTCACTCTTAGAATAGACCAAGATATCATCGATGAAGACAATGACAAACAAGTACAAGAACAGATGGAAGACCATATTAATCAAATCAATGAATATCGCCGAGGTATTTTCCAATCCAAAAGACATGACTAGAAACTCATAGTGACCATAACGGGTTCTAAAGGCAGTCTTAGGGATATCCACTTCCCTATTCTTAAGTTGATGATAACCCGACCTAAGATCAATCTTAGAGAAACACTTCACACTTTGAAGTTGATCAAACAAATCATCAATCCTAGAAAGAGGATATTTATTTTTTATGGTCACTTAGTTCAACTGACGATAATTGATGCACATACAAAGGGTACCATCCTTCATGCGCACAAATAACATGGGGGCGCCCCAAGGAGACACACTAGGATGGATGAAACCTTTATCTAAAAGCTCTTTCAATTGCTCCTTAAGTTCTTTAAGCTCCACCGAAGCTATTCTATTAGGAGGGATGGAAATCGGACGAGTATCCAGAACAAGATCAATCCCAAAATCAATTTTTCTATCGGGAGAAATACCAGAAAGGTCACTTGGGAAAACCTCAGGAAACTCATTAACCATGAGAACAGATTCTAGAGAAGGACCTTCCGAGTTAAAATTTGTAACTCAGATTAAATGATACAATCATCCTTTTGAGATTAACTTTTGAGCTTTAAGATACGAAATGAACTTCCCCTTAGGCACTGAAGAACCCCCTTCTCATACAATGACCGGTTCATTAGGGAATTTAAACATGACCCTACGGGTCCGACAATCTGAAAAAGCAGAACACAAATGCAACTAATCCATCCCTAAAATAACATCAAAATCTACCACGTCCGACTCTATCAAGTCTACAAGAGTTTCTCTAATAAAAGTTATGGTTAACCCATTACATTAGAGTTTAAAATATACGATAATGAAATAATATTAGATGATTAACATACATGAAAACAAAACAAAACATACACAAGAAAATAACAAATACTTAGTTTATTTAAACATATTTGAATTTTGAATACAAGAGAGAGAAAGATTTGAAAGCAGGAATTATCTTTTTCACTTTTTATTTGAAGATCGAAAATATATCTTTTAAATTAAGGTAAATTGTTAATAGTTATAACATTAAATTAGAAATTATAATTATTTTTTCTAAGTTTTTAAATGTCTATATATGTAAAAAAGAAACTTTTATTTTTGTAATATTGAAAAAGTATTATCATTTATGTAATTATGTTTTAAGGATGACTTTTTCATATAATTTGCCTAAATAAGAAGGCAAAATAGGACCAATAGGTAAACGTGAAGGACATTTTAGGCCCAATAGGTAGGTGAGAAGGGCATTATAGTCCCCATAGGTATGCGAAAAGGGCATTTTAGGCCCAATAGGTAGACAAGAGGTATTTTTGCACCATTTTATATAGTTGAAGGGAATTTTAGGCCCTTTTTGAAACAAAAAATTAGTGCAAATAATGTCAACAAAACACACTAATAAATGGTCTAAGGGGGCCATAGGACCCCACAAAGTTCTAAGGGAGTCGTAGGACCCCACAAAGTTTAGGTATATTTGAGAGCATGTTTCCTAATTATATAGTTTTGACTTATCATATAATTAGTATGAAATTATATTTAAACTTGGTCGGCATATAATTGATGAGAGTAGTAATTACATTATTCAATTTTTAGGAGAGGTGAGAATTGCTAGTAATTACATAGTACTCAGTTATTGATTACTTTTAAACTTGTTTCCTTTTTGTTTTTATTCTAATTTTATTTATTTATGTTTTATTTCTATTATTTAAAATCAGAAATCACAATTAGACACTCTTTGCTTTTAACTTTTATTATTATCACTCAAGCATAATTTTTAATTCTATAAGGAGAAAATACATAAGCCCCCCCCCCCCCCCCCCCATGTTGGCCGACTTGTTTAAAAAGACACCTAAATTATACTTCTGACCTATTATCCCATGAATTTTACTTAAATAGTTGCAAATATACTATTTTGACCCTCTGCGTGTATGGACGCACAACAGGTGCGTGCAAGGCTCAAAATTGACTTTATTGACCAATTAAAAGCTGCTACATGTAAATAATTTGATATATAATTTATCTTCTTTTTTAACAAAAAATCAATATTTATTTACTTTTTAAAATTATTCCATAACGCCTCCCCCCTCTCCTCCACCCACCATTGTCTTCTTCAACATCTCCATTAAATCTTTTCTTTTTAATGAAATAATCATTTAACTATTTTTACTAAGAGCTTTAATGGAGCTTCAAAAAATAGTTTTAATGAAGTTTTTTAAAAACTTCATTAAAACTATTTTTCGAAGCTCCATTTTTGAAACACTATTAAAGCTCCATTGTCTTCTTAAACACCATTTTACTTAAATCATAAAACTCCATTAATGGAGCTTTAATGGAGTTTTATGATTCTTAATAAAAATAGTTAAATGATTATTTCAAAAAAAAAAAACTTTAATGGAGGTGTTGAAGAAGACAATAGGGGTGGGGTGGGAAGGTTGGGGGTAGGAAGGGGATAAGGGGAGATGCTGGGTTGGGAGTGGAGAGAGAGAGATGCTAGGCGGGGGTGAGGGGTGGGGTAGGGTGATAAAAAAATAAAAAGGAAAATTTTATTAAAAAATATAAATAAAATATGAAATTAAATGTATTTATACGTGGTAGCATTCGATTGGTGCTTGCATTTACTCTCTTTTTTGTGATTGAAATTCAGTGAAAAATGGTGTATTTGCAATGATTTAAGTAAGATTCGTGGGGTAATAGATCGAATATATAGTTTAGGTGTCTTTTTGAAAAAGTCATCCAACAGCAGGGAGACTTTATGTATTTTTTCTTCTATAAATAATTTTAAAATTATACACTCATTATCATGGGATACACACAAAGCTTGTGCCCAGAAATTAATAGTAAAAAAATAGTATATGAAATTTGCAACAATAGTTTTCAAAGGAAAAAATAAGTGTAAATCCGGATATTATCCCAGAAAAAAAAAACAAAAAAAAAAAGAGAATCAACATACTACCATTTATACATATTAAAAGATCTTGAAATTGGCTATGAGGGTTAATCCTAGAATTATCATCCACAAGTTGCTTATAGACGATCTTAAATTGTTTGATCCACCGCAAACTAGCTTGTGATCATGGTATGTGCATACTGGTTGCTTCCTGCAATTTTAACATATATATCAAAGTTATATACTCGTATTTTTATTTGATAAGGAAAATGAGTCTACCTAGGGAGAAAAATTGACAAATATTATTCTTCATCACCCTACGAAAATTTGCTTCGCTTCAAGGTGTGTTCGATAGCAAAGAAAATATTTTTTAGAAAAACAAACTATTTTTTACTTATTTTCTTGTTTTTGATATGCAAGCAAAATATATTTCCTAAAATTATTTGTATATATCTAACAAAAAACAATAAAAATAGATACGAGTAGAGTGATTAATTTATGATGCATGGGAGAATGGGAGGGTAGGGGATTTTGGTGAAGGGTTGGGGAAAGAGTAGGTGGAGGTTGAGGTTCGGACTAGGGGCGGGAGAAGGTAGGGTAGGGGATTTTTAAAAATAATAAAAAATAACCAAAAATATTCTTTAACTATTGAAGGTGGTTTAAAAATACCTTTCGTTTATCTATTGGGTTCAAAATATTTCTCCATTCATTTTTATAACTCAATATATCTTTATAACTAACGATTCTTTTTTAAATCATAATTAAAATTTTATTTATTACGTATCATCTTTCTATTGATTGCAAATTAAATTAATTTAAATCATATTACCTTATAACCAAATTCAAACCCAACTAAAACTATCTGACCCAATTGATTAAACTCGCCCCAACCTATTTTATTTGTTTCAATTCTTCACGGACCTTGGTTTCCATCATAGCTCCAAGAAACTCCCCTCATATGTACACACGCAGATGCAACAAATATTCAGATTGAGCGAGTCTAGCTCATTTCATTGTCAGTTTAGCTTAGTGAAACACCAACACATCATTGTTTTCCTAGACTAAGCCTGAAATTTTCTGGGGCGGATTTTAACAGATTGAGTCGGATAGCTTTAGTTGGATGCGGGTTTGGTTATAAGATAATAAGATTTAAATTAACTTAATTTGTAATCAATAAAAAGCTGACACGTAATTAAAAAAAAATTGATCTTGCTTTTTAAAAAGGATGTTAGTTTTAAAGGCATATTTGAGTCATAAAAGTCAATGAAGGAGATTTTCATCCCAATAGGTAAATGAAAGATATTTTTGAATCAAATTCAATATTTGAAGGATATTTCTGATATTTTTTCCTAAAAACGAATTGATTTTTTGGGGGGAGGGAAGTGAAGTAGGAAAAAAGTTTTTTTTTTAAAAAAAGAAAAAAAAATATTTTTTCCGGAGGTGGGTGGGAGAAAGTCGAGGAGGTTGGGGGTGGATAAGAAAAATATTTTTTTTTCAGAGGGGAAGACGCACGTTGTGCAAAGGGGCACAATTTATGGTTTTTTATTTTGACAAATTCTTTCTCTAAGTTATGAAGAGCTAGTCTTGACAATGTTCTGCTAGTTTCATATGATCATACTGCCAAGGTATATATGGTTTGAGGGAATTACATGTGATTGAAAACTACTTGGCTAGGAATTTGTAGTTTTTTTTTTATAATTTGATTTTCCATTTATTGGCATTTAACTTCTTTTTTTCTGTTTAAAACAAACTATTTTTTCTTATTTGCTAATTATTTAATGACAATATCTCTATCTTATTCTTACTAAATTTCACTTAATAAGAAAATACAATTAAAAGATAAACTTTAAAAGAGACAATATCATTAGATGTGATTAATTTAACATACCTTGAGGAGCAAAAAGCAATAACATAGTCGGTCCCTGAGCAAGTAAAAATACTAGTTGGATCATCGTAGGCATAACTATAAGCAGTGGGACAAACTTCTTTGAATTTCTTGGAATAAAAAGTAGGTTGACAAGTCGTTGGATTTCCATAATTGCCCCGACAACAATACTCATCCGTGTTAAACACATCACAAGCACTCCTACATGCAATAACTTTCCCATTGTTCTTAACTGCAAGTTCAGAGGGACAATTTTGTCTTAAATCTCCATTACAACCAGCAACACTGCAATTTCCCTTGCCATTGAGTGGAGTAACACTCATGGGCACGTTAAATCCATCAACAAGGCTAACATCATAAAAATCAAGCGATGCAAGGGTAAATTCGGCAAGCGAAGCAGGAGTTTTTCCCGTGCCTGTACACTTTAGAGATGAGCCACAATCACCAGTTAAGCATGAGCCGTTGCCATTTTTATCAAAATTGCATCCTGTTCTTCCCCAAATTCTGCCTTGAAAACTTACTGGTGCCGTGAAAATCATGGATTGGCCTGGTTTTAGAGTAAATCCACCACCATTGAAGTTTTCGCCTGGGAAGACTCCAGGCCAAACTGTCTCTTTGCAATGATTTATTATGGTGAAAATTCTCGCAGACTCGGAGAATTTTACACCTGTCATACAAATTTAGAGTAAGTTGATCCACAATTGCGATATCAGGTTCATTTGACCCTAATAGTAATTTTGACGCATAACAAAAATCAATTTAAATTGCGATAAACAGTAGCTATAAATCTAGAACTTTAAGCCAAAAATTTTAAATTCTTAATTCGCTTATTTAGCTAATGTTTGTACATTTTAATACTAAAATTAAAATATTAAAGTACATACTTCTATCATTTCTTATTGTGTTCAATGTTATATTTATGGTGGCATTACTCACATTAGTTTGTGGTAGAATGTGGCCTTTAATTAGTTGATTGTTAGATGAATTGGGCCATCTACATTCTGGTAACTTAAATGGCCATTAATTCTTGTAACATGTCACTTATTATTTACTCATTATTCTACCTCTTTATGTGATTTAACTTATGTATGTAATAACCAATCATTAATTTTCCTCACTTAATATTTACCACCCCTCATTTACTAGATCGAAGAAATATTACACTTATATAAATGATGTTTTCTTTATTGTGATTATGAGTTATAGTATATTGTGAGATATGAGAAAAAAAAATATGGAATATCGTAATGTGTAGTAGTGAAAGAGAGAGTTGAGACATAAAAAAAAATTTAAGTCTTAAATTGTATTCACTATACAAAAGAAAGTAATTATATTTGTGAAAGAGAGAGTTGAGACAGAGAAAATATTCTAAGTCTTTAACTATATTTACTATAAAGAAAAAAAAGAATTTTATATATTGAAGGAAGGTGTTATTATGGTGAAGCTTTGGACTCTTCAACTAATTCGGAGTTGCTTGAATTATACATCGTTGATGAGTTGTTGTATTCTGAAGGGGACAAGTCGAGAATTGATATTGTTGGATCGGTATAGATTATGTTGCAATGGGATTAAATTTCCTTAAAGAGAGCGAGAAATCTGTACCTCAACCAAGAAGAAGATTATCTTATTTTCTTCATATTTTTTGTTCATTTTATTATTTTTAACTGTAATTTATTATAATTGTAATATATTACACCGATAATTTTGAGAAGATTTATGTTTTGTTACAGTTTGAAAAATCGGGGATATCAAGATGAACGATCTCAATATCTCAATGTCACTAGCCTCTTCAAGAGATGAAAGGAAAGAGATGAAGAGTAAAGTATCTTTCTACTTGCTCAATTCAAGTGAAACAAATGTAAAATAACTTTTTTTATTTCTTGTGGAAGAAAAGTAAAAAAAACTTTCTATCTAATACTTTTAATGAATAAAGTGATACTACTTTTCATGAACAGAAAGTAGTATTCAAATTCTTAAAATAGTGGGGGTTAATGACATGAGAAAAAATATTATCACGAAAAATGTGATGTTTGCACTTTAAAGAATATTTTTTTAAAAAAAAATATTACAAGTGCATATATTAGTCTTGGGATAAATCATATGTTATTATTTATATATGAGTTGAGGTTTTTGACTCTAACATGCATGTTTTCAAAGAAGTGAGAAAATTGAGTAGCTATTTTGACATGAAAAATTGGGTGAGACAAATTTCATTAAATACCTTAACACATGTGATAAAATTTCTCTTGACAAGTCACATTATACTAAAAGATTGTGAAATACAATTTTGTTTATTGTAAGAGTCATGCAACTCTTTTTTATTCAAATATGTGAAAGTGGGTGTAACAAATTAAAAAAGAAGAAGTTTGCTACTCTAACAAAAAAAAAGATATGTGGCTAATTGCAGTTAGCTTGGTTATGTGTATGCACTAAAAGCACTTAGCATATACAAGCAAATCAGGTACATTTACTTGGTCCGAAGTTGATGCTTATTTTATAGAAAAAATATATTCTGCTAAAGTATTTTTTTGATGCAATGAAAAAATTGGTGTTAGTTGAAATGAGAAAAAATATATTATTATTTGTTAACTCTACTATGGAGGTTGAACTAATTATTTTTGTTTCAACTAGTGAAAAAGTAAATTAATCAATCACTTTATTTTGAGAAATTAAGTTCTCAAGTTTTGAGTTATTGTGATCACACCAATATTATTGATAGAGTTTGAAACTGTTATTACAATAATAAATTCAGATCCGTGAGGAAAAAATAATATTGTGATATAATATTTGACAAATGATAACAAAATACTGATTATATCAAATTTTGTGATAGTCGTGCAGATGAACTAATCAAGGTCTTGACAAGATAAAGGGTCTGAAACACATCAAGGAGAGGAATGAAGCCTATAAAAAAAAATCATAAGTCATATATGAGGAAACCCAACTGGGGACTAGAGATCCTATAACCAGGTTCAGTGGGGAAAACAAATCATATGATGACTTGGTGTGGGATTGCATTATTGTTTAATAATTTCTATGATGTGAGTGCATTTTGTTCCTCTAATGATTTGTGAAGGTTGAGTCTAAGAACTCCTAATGAAATTTTGTATCTCGTATGAGTGGGGTGTCGAAATTAAAGGATCACCCTTGACAGATTTCACCTGTATGAGTCTGAAAGTCGGTTGCTCCTATGAGAATGAGGCTTATTCTAAAAAATGCTCATGAAAATTCGAGATAACGCATGATTGTAATGTGTTAGTTATTAAAGTTTATGTCAACACCTTAATTATTGTGTATAATCAGTGATACTCTATTTCCCTTAAGCAGTCATAGTTCAAGTTTGAGACCACTACTGACTCTGGAGTAAAGTTTATAGTTTTACTAAGTAAAGGTTCAGTGCAGATTACACCTTCATTATGCACAACAGTCTCCCTTCAATTAAATTTGTGCATTACTTTTATTGAATATAAAAATGAGTGGGGAATATTGATGCATTTTAATTTTAAAATTAAAATATTATAGTAGATAATTTTACCATTTCTTATTTGTGTTGAATGTCTATACCCATGGTGGCATTATGTGTCATTATTCACATTAGTTTGTGGTAGAATGTGGCCTTTAATTAGTTGATTGTTGAATGAACTTGGCCATCTAAATTCTTGTAACCTAAATGACCATTGGTTCTTGTAATATTTCACTTATTATTCACTCATTATTCTACCTTCTTATGACATGTAACTTATGAAACTACTAAGCATTCATCTTTCTCACTTAATGTCCACTACTACCTCATTTACTAAATGGATGAAATACTACACTTATATACAAGATGTTTTCTTTCTTGTGATTATAAGAGATGAGTTGTAGTATATTATGAGACACATGAGGAAAAAAGATAAGTGTTAAAATATTGTAATGTGTAGTCAAGAAAGAGAGAGTTGATATATAGAAAATATTCTAAATTTTTAACTATATTCACTATATAAAATAGAGTAATTATAGTAGTGAAAGGGAGAATTGAGACAAAGAAAATATTCTAAAGTCTTTAACTATATTCACTATAACGAAAAAAAAAAGCTTTATATGTTGAAGGAAGGTGTTTTTATGGTGGAGTTTTGGGCTCTTCAACTAATTCAGGTTACATGAGTTGTATGCCGTTGTGGGCTATTGTATCCTGGAGGAGACAGGTCAAAAGTTGATACTGCTGCATCGGTGTAGATTATGCCGCAGTGTGCTTGAATCTCCTTAAAGAGAGCGAGATATCCACACCTCAGCCAAAAAGAAGATTATTTTATTTTTTTCCTATTTTTTTTATTTTATTATTTTCAACTGTAATTTCTTATAATTGTGGTGTATTACACCAATAGCTGTGATAGATTGATCTCACGAAAGACTGAAAAGACTGGTTTAACAAAATTTTACGTGCAATTTCATTGTCATGATTAAAGAAAAGAGCAACCCGATGTATTAAATCTCTCGCTATACACAAAATTCGGAGAAGGACCCCCAACAAGGATGTATATTCTTGGGTTAATACATGTTTTGGGATGCTAATAAAGCACATACTTATTATAATTAGTTATAAAAGATGTGGAAAATTTGATACAATAGCAAGAAAATGTCACATAACATGAGTTTAACTGTATAGTAAAAAGTGGATTCAGTTTAGCAACAATTTGAATATATTTAGAAGAGGAGAGAACCAAAGATTGCAACCAAAAGATGGAAAAAGATAAAAATGTGTTTAAGCATGCATGCTGCCACTTTCACTAAATGTTTACTGAGAAAAGACATCATTTTCATCCTAAATTATATCCGAAAAGTCGAAGACACACTTCAACTATTAAAGCAACCTAATACACACTTGAAATACTTAAAATTGAATTTTTTTGCACCCTAAAACTGACGTGGCAAAAAATAATTAATTAAAATAAAAGATGGAGTGTGGGTAGTACAATTAAAGCAAAATAAAAAAGTTAAAAAATTAAGATCTTCTTCCCTACCAAGCATCCTCTTCTTCACCACCATCCTACCCGCCACCCGCCACCCACCACCCGCCACCCTCGCCTCCTTCACAAATCTTCTTCACACCTCACTTGTTGTTATCTTCTACTTCTACTTTTTTTTAATCAATTTTTAATAGTGATTGAAACTTCTATTTCTTTTGAAGAACTTTCTTCATCAATTTGATTTTTCTTCTTACTCCATTATTGATTTTTCATTCAATTTCATCACTTAACTCACTACTATCAATTTCAACAACTCCTATAGCCATCAATTCAACACCTGCAATTACTAATTTCATCAGTGCCACCATCAATTTCATCAATCGACCCACCACCATCAATTTTCTCATCTAATTCACCATTATTGATGTAAATACCTCAATTATTTTTTATTGATAGCATAGTAATATGAAGAATCATTTCATTATCAATTTTATTGAGAACTATAAAGAATGACCGATTTTAATTCATCGAAAATTTTCAATCCAACGAACTTTATTTTTCAATACTTTCATCGATTTTTTGTTGGCTAGATTTTAACTTTCAAGTTTTTCTCGTTTCATGTCTCTTCCATCACTCTAAAAAGAAAATTTTCCATCTCGTCGAAAAATCGATTAAGAAGGAGAAAAGAAGGGTTAAAGATGAGTGACAAAGTTAGCAGAAATTGAAGAAATCGAAGGTGATGACAATTTTGTTGGTGGTTTATAAAGTTAACGGTGGTAATTAATTGATGATTTGAGTTTGGCTATGATGATGATCAATTGAGGTTTTGAGATTGGATACAAAAGAAAATGAAGAAGGAAAAAGTTTAAATTAAAAAGAAAAAGGAAAAAGTAGGAAAAATAATAAATTTATTATTTTTTTCATATTATGCTAATGTGGCAGGCGCGTGTGAAACACCGCACTACATGCAAGTGGTAAAATGCTTTACAGGGTGTAAAAAGTTTCACTTTTATATAGTTTATGTGTGTAATAGGTCACTATGATAGTTTAGGTGTGACCTAAGCTTTTTGAGTATAGTTTAGGGTGAAAAGGATGACTTTTTTTAATGTTTATAATTATTATTTGAGTGTATATATAGCTTATTACTTTGTCTGTTTAAAAAAGAATGACTTATTTTGATTTGATATGCAGTTTTAAAAGATAAAAATAACTTAAATTTTATAGTCCTAAATTAATGTTGTACCAAGTATATCAAAATACTCTTTAATTATGTGGTCTTAAATATGCCATGTGAAAAATTGAAATTAAAATATTATCAAAAAGAAAAGAGGCCATTCTTTTTTTAAACAAATTAGAAAGAAAGGTAGGTCAATCTTTTTGAAACAAAGAAATATTAAACTGTATTGACTTGAGAGCAGGGGCAAATCCACATAGGTTCATGTAGGTTCATATGAACCCACTTCGTCGAAAAATTAAACTATATATATAATTATTTTTTTAAAAAAGATATATAATAAATTTGAACCCATTATGCGCAAAAGCAGTGCCTAGCCCAATGGCAAAGTGGGTTCATGTTGTTAAACCATCTTCATGGGTCCAAACCTTAAGCGATCATTATTTTTGGATGCTTAATGTCCATTGTCCAGCTGGACTAAATATAATTCCTAATTCTCCCCCTCCCCCGCCCCCCCCCCCCCTCCCTTTCTTTTCAGATCAAAGGACCAAATAAGCCAATTTTGTTTTGTTATAATTAAAAAATCGTGCTAAGTAAAACTTAAAACAAAAACTTTCAAAAAAAAAAATTAAAAATTCGCCATTTGTATGGTGCCTTATGTGGAAAGAAAATATTTAATTGTCTCTTGTGAGAGTATTATGAATAGGTTTCAAGAAATGAAAATTCATAGAATAAAATTGTAATAATAGATTTTAATTTATTAAATTTAGTTTTGTGTGCTTCGTTTTTACTTTTTATAGATTGAAGCCACTTGGTGAAAATCTTAGATCCGTCACTGATTGAGATTATTATAGATATTCTTAAATTTCAAATTCTGAATGGACCCATATAATAATTTATGTTCTATGTGTAGATCAGTGCGAAATTTCAATCAGTGAAGTGCATTATAAACTCCCATGTTGGGAGTCAAAAGGGTTGTTTCTTTTATCAAAAATATCAAAATGGACATTTAATTTCGGAAAAAATCAAAAAAAATAAAATACCGTGGACCCAACGACTTGAAAATCACTCAACCTGCAGCGACTTACAAGTCACATATGCCACAACGACTTACAAGTCGCATATGCCACAACGACTTACATAAATACTGCTAGAGTGTGGTATGTTGATTTTTTCATAGAAAACAAAGTCACTGCTGATCAGCTAACCATCAGCATCCCATTCTCGTGGGATTAACAATTTTCAATTTTAATATATAAATAGAAAAAATCTTTGCTTCTTTCATTCTAATTTATTAATAATTAATACTAATATTTGCGCGATGTGTGGTCGATATTAAATGAAATTAATTATAATAATTATTATTTTATTAATTTTACATAATAAAAAATTAGAGTTACAAATATAAAGATAAACATGATTTAATTCATTGTCTGTTTATATCAAATAAAAAAAAAAGAAAGTTTGTAGAATAATGTTTATACATAATAAATGATCTTTAATTTCACATTAGTATAATATGCTACGTAAAAGTACAATAATATTTGCAGTGAGAATTTAAATATAATGAACTTGAAAAAATTAATATTCATAAGTATTTGTCCATCAGGCACGGGATACTCACCCAAACTTTGATCCTGGAGATGTAGCTTTTGAGATAGCAGCCCTAATATCGGATAGATTTCATAGGTAGTTATGCAACTATTATTTTTTTCACTAAGGTCACTTAACTATCATTGCTAATATAATATCACTAAATTTATAGTATACTACTAAAATAGCACTATTTATTATACAAATTAATTGTTAATCATAACATATAGAAATATAGTATAGACAAATCAAGTGTTACTTCTAACGTATAGAAATATAATGAATTAGTAATTTAGTATCATAGTTTTTATGATCGCATACAACTCATGGTCTAACAAAAAAGCTAATGCTATTAATTTTTGAAATCATATTATTATCTCTCTAAACTTTAAAATAACAATATTTATAATGTAAGAAAATTAATGAATAAATTTTTTTATTATATAAAATTAATAAAATAATAATTTCTATGATTAATGTTATTTAATATTGATCGTGCACACGGATATTAGAAAAGAAGAAGCAAAGATCTTTTCTACTTATATATTAAAATTGAAAATTGAGGACCCCACAACAATGGGATGCTGATGGTTAGCAAATCAGCCATTAGTGACTTTGTTTTTTATGAAAAAATTAACATACACAGTACTATTACAAGTCGCTGCAGGATATGCGACTTGTAAGTCGCAGCGATGGGCGGTTTGTAATTCGCTGGGTCCTGAGCGATTTGCAAGTCGCTGAACCCATGACGTCCCTTTGATTTTTTTTCAAAATTAAATATCGCTTTTGATATTTTTGATTAAAAAAAGAGCCCTTTTGATTTCGGACTCATAGACTCCCTCATTCCTTTTATTTGATTGTAAATATAATTTATTATTAAAATATATTAACTTAAAATTATTATAAATATTCCTAAATATCAAATTCTCAATGACCCATATGATAATTTATGTTCTCTGTGTAGATCATTGCGAAATACTACCTCCGTTTGAAATAAGTGAATTGTTGGGGTATTTATTGGTGTTTCAAAATAAGTGAATCATTGAATTTTTTTTCAAATTTACTCTTATGATTTGACAACGAAAAAACTTTTGAAAAGGTATTACAAGGTCAGCTTTTTCTTTTTTGGGAGTAAAAATGGAAAGTTGTGTTAAATTTATGTCTTTAATACTTTTTTCTTAATCTGTGTGCCAAAATCCAACAATTCATTTATTATGAAACGGAGGGAGTATCAATTAGTGAAGTGCATTATAAACTACCTCATTCCTTTACGGTGAAAAAAGGGTGCGCATTTCTCTAATATGTGTAACAAGATTGTTTATAAAGTACAACATATACTCGTCTTTAGTTTCTTTGGTTTTTCATATTTGTATCTTGCAGATGTCACGGACAATATTTAAAGGATAAAAACTTAAGTAGAATACTCTGTTGCACTTAAATTTTTTTCTTTTTCAAACTTCTACCAAATATTTGTTCAAATAGTAGCTTTTGTGAGTTTCGAAACCAAGCTTCACATCCACATTGTACAATCAGATGATGGACTTATTTAATTTGCAATACACAATTTCATTCTCTTTTGTTAATTCAATAAATGTGTCAAGTACTTGAAAAAGATTATGAAGAAAATCAAATAATCATTTCCTGTGTTTAGGACGGAGCAGTACAAGAGTTACAAATTTTAGTAAGAGATGAAAAATTTATTACATGCAACAGAATGTAATTTTTGAATCATCTTTGTTATTATCATAAACGTTTCTCTTGTGTCAAGCCTCAATGGTATTCAAATGTTTGTTTTTATCCTACTTATCAGTTTTTAACTTTTTTGCAAACGGATCCTATTGATACAATATAAAGTAGTTAAGCTAGTAAATAAAAACATAAAAACAGTACCTGATAAAAGAAATAAATTGAGGAGAACTACTAGATATGGAGCCATTGTCTTTTCCTTTTCTGTAAAACGTTGTTGGTTTTGAAAAATATACAGCATTGGCTGAACGAATAAATAAGGTACGTCGAAGGAATGTGTATGAAAAGAGGCAAACTTCACAAGTGAAAAATAAAATAAAAAAATTCCTTTTCCAAGTTTATTGCTGGAAGATTAATGAGATTCCATTCCAATCTTCAACAAAGGGGAAATACTCACCACTCATCTCAATTTACGTTTGCATCAAGTTAATGGACTATGATGTAATTTACTCTTGCATCAAGTTTTTGGCCTAATTCTTATTTAGTTTAAAATGACGCAAAGATGAAATTTCAAGAAATACATCATAGAAGCATCTTCCGAAATATTAAAGAGGAAGGCAGAAGCAAAACAATGGCTGTCATGGCTCAATATATGGTTACCAAAACAAGAAACAGAATTAGAATTTAGATCTTTATTTGATGTGTTCTAAGCTTTATTTGTTTTGATGGACATGGGCGACGGAAGGGTGAAGCATACTCAAACGAGTGCTTTAGGCCCCATCTATTTCCAAAGACCCCAGCCCAATATTTTTAATAATAATATGTTGATTTTTCTTTAACTTTTAAAAATATTTTAAAGGAGAAAGTTTTTATATTATGTGTCTTTAAACAGTCAAATGTGCTAGTATTAAACTTTAAAAATGGGCTCACGTATGCCATTCTTAAAAGGAAAAATTACATATTATAGGCAAAATATTATATTAATTACATGATATGATTAATGTTTTAAAAAATTACAATTTATAGTCATTTGGTAGTTGAAAGTCAGTTTTTTTTCGTGGGCCCTATATAAAAATATATTAAGATTTATATGTATGAATTTTCTCTCATATATTTACTTTTGGTATTTTCTTTCTATTCTCTCTATTCTATTGATTCAAAAAAAGACAACAATGGAATATCAAAACACAAGATTTTTTATGATATCTTCTTCAACTATTTTTTCCTTAATTTTCTCTCAGAATCACTCTAATATCCTTGATTTTCAATTAAAGAAACGATAACATTGGCAACATCATAATACATGATTATTCAAGAGATCTTCTTCAACTTTTTTCTCCTTATTTTTCTCTCAAAGTCACTCTAATATCACAAAATATAATCCTTGATTTTTCTGTGATAAATCATTTTTGTGGATTTTTCACCACAGAAAATCAGTTTAGGATATTTATTGACATTAGATTTAATTTTTTTAAAATTTTTATATATTATGTCAGTTAGTCGTTAAATTTCTTCGTTGTTCATATATTTTACAAAAAATATAGAAAAGGGGGAGCACTCCCCTTTTTTATATTTTTTTCGTTTTTGCGGTTTTTTATTTTATAATATAAATTTTTATAGATTATGTAAGTCACTCCCCCATTTTTTTGATGGATGATTTATCGAAAAAAAAAAGAATTTTGCATCTTCTAGCAAGACGGAAAAGAAGAAATATTTTAAGGTATCTAAAACTAAAAGGGGGAGCAATGAAGTTGACAATGATTACGGGTTTTTTTTTTGTATATATTCTCATGAAACAGAATTGTTGGTCAATATACATTTTTATTTCAATATATGTTGATACGTATACTTTTTTTTTTGTAGAATAATACATGCATATATAGAGAGAGTTAGAGTGTATGTATGTATATACAGTTTGTATTTTTGATATTTGTATATACAATTTACATATATGTATAGACAGTTAACTTTCACATATACATTTTGAAAAATAATGCATATGCAGATATAAACAGTTTTAGAGTGCATATATGTATTTACATTCAAATTTGTTATTATGTAAAACATTCAAATTTGTATATACAGATATACAAACAACAGATATACAAATAATAGACATATATGTATATGTTTATTTCGTTTGCATATATGTATAGACAGATATACAAACAACAGATATACAAATATGTATATTTCGTTTGCATGTATATTTCGTTTACAAACAACATTCAAATTTGAATATACAGATATACAAACAACAGATATATAAATAATAAACAACAATTTTGATTTAAATATATGTATATTTCGTTTGCAATATCATTTACAAACAACATTCAAATTTGTATATACAGATATACAAACGACAGATATATAAATAATAAACAACAATTTTGATTTGAATATATGTATATTTCGTTTGCAATATCGTTTACAAACAACATTCAAATTTGTATATACAGATATACAAATAATAAACAACAGTTTTGATTTGAATATATGTTTACTTCATTTCCATATATGTATATATAGATATACAAATAACAGATATGCAAATATCAAATTTATGTAAACTAATATACAAATATACAAACAATAGATATACAAATAATAAAAACAATCTTTGTAACCTTTAAAACAGATATATAAATACAATTATACACTTATGTTAATAGATATACATAAATTCAAATGTACTATTAATAGATATACATAAAAAAATACTAAAAGATTGTCAATATGTATATTATGAAGTATGCAGTAGAGTAATGAATGAATATATCACACAAATTGCAACTATAAATGGGATTTAGAAAAGAAAAAAAACTAACACAAACAAGGATTATAACCTTTTAACAACTTCTGTGAATTTTTTTTTTTAAATTATGAAAATAAAAATTGAATATGAAAATTAAAACACAAAATTTCAATTGAAGTTATGGTATACAACAATAATAGTAATTATAAAATTGACAATTTGAAAGTGTTTGAAGATTATATTGTGCATTCAATTTCGAAAATCTAATTCAAACCAATGATAAAATCAATTTTCATTATGTTGAAATTGAATCAATTTTTATTGTGTATTAGATTCAAAAAAGAATTTTAGTAAATAAATTCAAGTAAAAAAATAATTTACGTAAATCGTATATACCAGAATTTTGTATGCACGAATTACCAATTTTTTTCTGTAGATCACAATTTTTTTTTTAAATTATCAACTTTTGAGGGAATAATTAATGCATAAATTCATATTTATTGATCTGTTATATTAGAGAAATAAATGAAAAGTTGGAGAAGATTAAGGACATTTATTACATAATTTTTTTTAATCTCCTTTTGTTGTTATGAAATATATATATATATACTGACTATAGATAACTGGAACATGCCTCTAACCACTAATCAATACACATGAATAATCAAGATAAGGTATAGGAACTACAACTGATTGGAGTCCCCGAAATAGAACTCATCACCTGCCGGCTAGCTGCTACAACAGTCTGATTCTGATGTGTAGGCTACAACTGACACCTACATTATGAGACAATGTAGCACATAGACATATGTAGACCAGTACTTTGGAATGCACTAAGTAGGGGTGAATGCAACACGTAAAACTAAATAGGTACATACTTCTTAAAGACATACGTGCTAAGTATTAGTAGACTCACCAAGAGACTGAGATAAACTAAAAGAAGAAGTATCTTAAAACATGAGTAACAAACAAAATCTGATAAGATGGTGAATCATTACACTTAGTTTCTAAAATTTTTTACTTTTGTAGAATAAGTAGAACTGAAGTTGGGAAGCGGTAAAATAGAAATACTGTATGTAAATCTCATGTAAGGTTGAACATACTGTAAAAATACACCGAAGATCATGTATGAATATTGATCATAAAAACATAAACATGTAAAACTGAGAATGCAAGACCAAGCATAAACATGTACTGACATGATTTGAATAACTGATATCTGAATAACTGAATAACTGATGTCTGAATACTTGGTCATGTAAACCTGAACTGCCACACTCTAAATACTGTACTGAGACTTTGAGAGGTATCATGTAACCGATATGCCCCAATCTGAGCTAATCGGGCTCCAACCTGTAACCCTAGTTAGAAGGGTGTCAGTACCGTGCCATGGGTACTAACACTGGCTGTGTGGATCCATTAATCTGATGTCCCAAAGGACCAGGGTATCAAGCCTAAATTGACGGATGACCCCTCATATCCTATGCTGGATATGTAGTTCTAAAATACAGGGACTGCTACTAACGACTCTGCCTAACTGATCGGGAAGCCGCCGACCCTATATTCACTCAGTGATAAATCTTATTTCCAACTGAACTAACATTGGTATTGTAATGACCTTTCATATCATTGTCTGTGTTCTTTCTTATTTTTGCTGATAGAGATTCTCCATAGCTGTCCCAAGTCATTAGTGACTTGTTGGAATCAATAGATCAGTTACCTAGCGATTCATTTGGTTTTTAGAACCACTTTCCCAATTTGAAGTCTTTATTGTTTCTTACTGATCACCAAGCAAAAACTTCAGTAAAATGACCTTAGATGTAAAATACAACTTCGCCAATGCATTCGAAGCATAAAAATCTAGGTGGTTACATATCTTATTTTCTCAAAATGGACTTTAAATACATCTCGAGGCATTGGTCAAAGCTCGGAACCAAGTTACAAGATTCAATCATAGCCTGACATAGAGAGAGATATCACGATTATGGTGGGTAAGGTGCAAACGTATGAGCTGTGACCGCGGGCAAGTGGGGTGCGCTATTGCGCTGCCCGAGGCTTGGGCAAAGACTATTTAAAGGTTGTTTTGCCCAAAATTTTGGCCATTTTGTGCCTCCTTCTTGAGATCTAAACCCTAACAGAGTGAAAAGTCTTTAAAGTGAGTTTTGTGGGTTGATTAGGAGTTTAAATAACTTGTGTAATCCATTTTTCCTATAAATCTAATGTAAGGTTCCTTCTAGTTTAGTGCTAATTTCTTGATTTCTAGATAAAAAATTCCTAAGTCTTCGAGGCTTAATTGTAGCCATAAATGTGATTGATTTACTCAAATTTCTTAAGGGTTATAGCTTTTTAATGATAATTGAGAAACAAGTTAGTCTCGAAAACTTATTTTCCAAAGATGGGACATACTTGAGGGTTTGGTGTCATTTTGGACCCATGGCATAATGGTGCCATAATGTATGTTGTTATTTTTGTAATGATGCTTAGATTATGTTTTTGATAGCTTGGCTGATGGAAGAAGCTTTAAGAAAAGGAAAGACAAGGCTCGTTAGTTCGTGAGCAATTTGGACTCAAGGTATGTGTATAATGAAGATGCTTATTGAAATATCTACATATGTATGTGTATAATGATGTTACGATGATGCCCAGTGAATTCGGAGGATATAATGAATTATGATGATACCCGGTGAATCTGTAGGATAAATCCAGAGGATAAAATAATGTTATGATGATGCATGATGAATTCGGAGGATATAATGATGTTATGATGATGCACAGTGAATTCAAAGGATATAATAATGTTATAATCATGCCCGGTAAATCCAGAGGATATAATGATATTATGATGATGTCTGATGAATCAGGAGGATATAATGATGTTATAATGATGCCTGGTGAATCCATAGGAATAATAATATTATGATGATGCTCGGTGAAATCGGTGACTATAATGATGTTATGATGATGCCTGGTGAATCCACAGGAGGTAATGATGTTATGATAATGTTATATGTGGTGAATACATATGAATACATAGATGTATATGAGGTTATCCATGTGTGGCTAAACCCATTGTGTACTTGGGACATAATGTTTTCCTTGGTAAATTGTTATCCATTCTTTGTCACTAATCACTAGATAAGAGGTGTGACCCTTGTTAACACTAATTAGTAACTAGAAGTAGATTATGCCGAGTATTGGATTAAGGCTAATTGATATGTGTAATCCTGTTTAGAACTATGGGCTCACCTAGTAAATCTACTTGACTTGGATAAATGGTTACATAATGGAAATTTTGCCTAGTAAAGTAGCTTATGTGATAACTAGTTGTTTCTAATAAATGACTATGACTTGTAGGCTAGAAGACTAGTGAACTAGTTGGTGGACCTTACTTAGCGAGAATATGGAAACTAGTCCTTAAGGTTGTGATATACTCAATGATAATAGACCTAGTATTGTATAATGAGTGGTTAATTTGACATCTAGTATATGATGCCGTGGTGGCTTAACTGATAAATTATATAATTAGGAGGCTAACTAGAAGATGGCTTTATGATGGGTCAATAAATAATAGTGTTGGTAACTTATAACTTTTTCTTATTTGATGACTAGTAATCTATAAGACTTATAAACTAGTGGCTCGTGGAAATAAAGGATAACTAATATAGACTAGGCATAAAGTTAATAATGAGTTATAGACTAAATAACTATAACCATGTTATGGTGATATCGACTTTGTTGTGTCAAATTGCGTTATTGATGATTATTGTAGACCTCGGTAAGAGGCCTAGGTGGGAATGCACAACCCGCGACTTTGGTAAGTTGCTTGTATTGTTGTGCCTTGATATGCTGATGAATTGATCTTTTGGTGTACTCTCCAATTGTATGGGATGCCATGATGAGTTCTTTTGTTTGTTATCCTTGAGTGTACTTCCTGGCGATATGGGACATCTTGGTAAGTTCTTTTGCTTTACTCTCTAATGATGGTAGTTGTATTAATTATGGTAATTACATGATTGTTATTATATATATGTGGATTTATGCTTCCAAAATAATTACTCATGTTGTATGAAATTTATGGTATATGTGGATATAGACTGTCGTACTTTGTTTTAGTTGATTAGTTATTTAGACAGTGATACCGAAGAAGATTCTGGTTAGATTATGTACCTTCACTTTAAGTTATTATCTTACTCGATATCATTCTTATATCATAATTTAGCTCAGTCGATCGATGCTGTCTACTGAGTACCTGTATTTTGGTACTCATACTAAACTAATGTACCTTTTTGGTGCAGACCCGAGCTCTAGCTGCTGCCATTGAGTCAAGATTATACGTTGTTGATCATCAGGAGATAGGGTGAGCTCTTGGAGTTTGAGTTGCCTTTTTTTCCTTCTATCTTTATTCTGTCTTTTGTATTCATGATGAATTTATAAGACTATTTAAGACTATTATACATTGATTTATAATTTCTATTGTTGAATATAGAGATGCTCTTGTACTAATACTATCAGGTCATGGGATTGGCATTCAAATATTAGTTGTTTAACTGTGGAATATCGTTGTTACATTGTGTTCCTATACAGTGTCCGTGTTGGACATTTCTACTAAGGTAACCCATTGTATTAGTTTTGAGTTACGATGTTGGCTTACCTACTAGTGGTTTATGGTAGGTGCCATTGTGACTCGAAAATTGGGTCGTGATAAATTGGTTTTAGAGCCTAGGTTTCATCATTATTATTGGTACAAGATCAAGTGTCTAATAGAGTTATGCTGATCAAAATATTGATGCTGGTTTCCTATTTTTAAGAGGCTATAGGACATTCTTCGGAGTCCCTTACTTCGTTTACTCATATCGTGCTAAGAGTCAGAGTAGGTTTGTTGTATATTCTCTTGACTTTACTCTTTCGTAGATATCTAGGACTTATGCTATAGTTATATATGAAGAGGGTCGTGAGACCCAGACTCGTGATATGTCCCCAGTTAGGGATCAGGGTGGGCCTTTCTGAACCCTATTCCTGCACCCGATCTAGAGAATCCTCCACCTCAGCCAACGGTGGGCCAAGGACCAGCCCAGGCTCCACCAGGATTTATTCTCTCTTTTTTTATTAGAGTTGCTTTAGTTCTGTTGTTGGGTATTATTGATGGTTCTCAGACTACTAGGACAAGAGTGTCGCCTGTAGCTCCTGGAGTTGAGGTTCCTTCTATTCCAGAAGTTGTTTAGTTGGTAGTCGCTCAGCTAGCTGTGACCCAATTTGCTATATTTGCTGAGGAGCAAAAAATGCTGGGTAGATTCTTGAGGTTGGCTCCACCTAGGTTTTCTGGTGCTCCTGGAGAGGATGCATTTGAGTTTTTGACTGCTTGTGAGACCCATGGTATGGATACACCACGTTTTAGTCAAACTTGTCTGCCTGACACTTATGGAAAGGTTTTGTAAATTCTAGGCTAGTTGGATCTTCCCCTTTCTCTTAGGCTCAGTTCTTCAAGATATTCTTAGGAAAGTATATGTCGCACAACCTTAGAGATAGTTTGAGAGATTAGTTCTCTAGATTGGAGTAGGGTTCTATGACAGTTGCTGAGTATGAGGCTCATTTCCATGAGTTGGCTAGGCATGCAACTTCTATCTTGGATACAGAGTATGAGAGAGTTTGATACTTTGTGCAAGAATTGACACTTCTAATTTGGATGGCTACTCAGAGTTTAGTTGATATGGGTAGGACTTTTGATGAGGTTTATGATCATGCTAGAGTGATGGAAGGCATGTAGTGTTAGGTCCATGATAAGAGGCCTAAGTTTTAAGGCAAATTTGGTGGGAGCCGTAGTAGTTCCTAATTTAGGGGTGGTATTTCTTAAGTTGGACATTTTACACATCTATCCTTTCAGCCTCAGAGTCAAGCTAGTCGACCAGTTTAGGCAGCTTTTCAGACTACTTACGGGGGTTAGTTTCTTACTAGAGGTCACCCTAGTAAGGGAGATGATCGGTCCTTGAAAGGTTTATCTGTAGGCCATGCTAGACGTGCTAGTAATGCTGAATCAGCTGGAACTATGAGTTTTGGTTGTGCTTGTGATTCTTGTTTTACTTGCAGACTTTCTATCATTTCTCTAGAGAGTGCCCCAGTTTTGGGGCGATGGTTGTTTCATCCTAGGGAGCTACTCCTATTAGGGCAATTCATCCTTCAGGTATAGATGGTTTACGAGGTCGTAGGAGTGGTTATCGGGGTGCTCTAGGTGGTACTCAAGTAAAAAGAATAGAAGGTCGATCAGGTGCCCAGCTAGGTGGCGACCATGGTAAGTTGTATGCAGTACCTACTAGACCTAAGGCTGAAACTTTGGATTCGTCGTTACAAGTGTGATTTTGGTATGCCACAAGTCGGCCCTTGCTTTATTTGATCCTGGATCCACATATTCTTATAAATCTACTTATTATCCACCACAGTTGGACTTGACTAGTGATTTATTATCTATACCATTGCACGTATCTACTCCCGTAGATGATTCTTTAGTAGTGGATCGAGTATTCATATTATATGTTATGATAGTTAGTGATGTTGATACTTTTGCTGATCTTAGTATTAGTAATATATTGGATTTCGATGTGATTTTTGGCATAGACTGGTTATCCCACTATCATACGGTTATAGATTGTTTTGCAAAGACCGTTACCTTATCCATACCCGGCGTACACCTAGTAATATTGCAGAAAGTGGTTAGCAATGAGCCGACGGGAATTATTTCTTATATTTGTACAAGACAGCTTATATCAAGGCATTACAAGTATTATCTCACCTATGTATGTGATACTTATGTAGGGAGTTCGATGCTTGACTCTGTTTTAGTTGTGTGTGAGTTTCCTAATGTGTTTTTTGTCTATCATCCTGGTATTCCCCCTGACCGTGATATTGAGTTTGCTATTGATGTTGAGCTTGGTATCCGACCAATTTCTATGGTACCTTACCATATGAATCCTACTGAGCTTAAGGAGCTGAACTACTAACTTTATGATTTTATTGGTAAAGGTTTCATTAGACTAAGTGTGTTCCCGTGGGGAGCCCCTATTTTGTTTGTAAAGAAGTAAGATGGGTCGATATGAATATGTATTGATTATAGACAGCTTAACTAGGTGACGGTGAAGAATCGTTATCCTATCCTCAAATTGATGATTTATTCGACTAACTTCAGGGCACAACTGTATTTTCTAAGATATATTTGAGTTACGGTTATCATCAGTTGAGGATTCAGGCTGAGGATATCTCAAAGACATTCTTTAGAACCCGTTATGGTCAATATAAGTTTTTGGTGATGTCTTTTGGGCTGACTAATGCCCCATCCGCATTTATGGACTTGATGAACCGTGAGTTCAGACCCTAACTAGACTCCTTTGTTATTGTGTTCAGTGATTATATTCTTGTGTATTTGAGGAGTAGTAAGGAGAATGCGCAATACTTGAGGATTGTGATCTAGGTCTGGCAAGAGTATGTTCTATTTGCCAAGTTCTTCAAGTGTGAGTTTTGGCTTGAGTCAGGTCGTTTCTTGGACATGTGGTGTCTAAGACGGGTATTATGGTAGACCCCACTAAGATTTCAGTGATTTGTGACTGGTCTAGGCTTACGTCTCTGACTGAGGTTGGTCTAGACCCTATGACTAGATCAACTCAGAAGGAAGTTCCTTTTTGATGGTCCAAGGAGTGTGAGTTGAGCTTTGGAAAGATCAAGGATTGTCTCATTTCAGCCTGGTGTTGGCCGTTCTAATTGAGGAAAAGGGATTCATAGTGTCTTGTGATGCATTTGATATTGGTCTTGGATGTGTTTTGATGCAGCAGGGTTGTGTCATTTCCTTTGCCTCTAGATAGCTTAAGGTGCATGAGAGTAACTACCCCACTCTTGATTTGGAGTTGGCGGCAGTAGTTTTCACGCTTAAGATTTAGAGGAATTACTTGTATGGTGTGCATTTTGATATTTTCACCGATCATTATAGTCTTCAGCATCTTATGACTCAGCGAGAGCTTAATGCTCATCAATGCAGATGGATGAAGTTGCTAAAGGACTACGATATTTCCATATTGTATCATCCGGGTAAGATGGATGTAGTGGTTGATGCCTTGAGTTGCAAGGCAGTGAGGATAGGTATTTTGGCATGTATATCAGTTTCTTAAAGGCCCTTGGCATAAGTCATCCAGTACTTAGCCAATTTGATAGTTCACCTTGATATTTTGGACCCTGCAAAGATTTTGGCTAGTGTGAAGGTGAGGTCCTCCCTATTTGAGTAGATTCATAATTGTTAGTTTGAGCATAGTAAGTTGTGCCTTCTCTGTGAATAGGTGATAAATAGGGAGTTTGGGAGACACACCATAGATTTCAAGGGTATCTTGAGATTTCAGGGTCGTATTTGTGTTCCCTGACTTGATTAACTTGATTCAGTCGATTCTGCATGAAGCTCACAGCTTTGGATATTCTATTCATCGCAGTATGGCCAAGATGTATAGAGATTTAAGGAAACTTTATTGGTGGGATGGTATGAAGATAGGTGTGAAAGAATTTGTATCTCATTGCCTAGGTTGTCAGCAGGTTAAGGCCGAGCATCAGCGTCCAGGCGGATTAACTCAGAGGTGACCCATTCTCAAGTGGAAATGGGAAAAGGTTACCATGGACTTCATTAGTGGTTTGCCTCATACTTCTTATGGTCACAATCATATTTGGGTTATTGTGGATCATTTAACCAAGTTGGCATATTTTATTTCCTATCGTGACCATAAGAAGTATGAGGCAAACCAAGCATAAAAGATAATGAAATATGCCTCATATTTCATGATATTTCATTTGCATGGTGTCCCTATGTCTATCATATTAGACCATAATTCTATATTTACTTTGCGGTTTTGGAGAGCATTTCAGGAGGAGTTGGGTACTCAAGTGAATTTAAGTACAACCTTTCATTCGCAGATGGATGGTCAGTCTGAGTGGACTATTCAGGTACTTGAGGATATGCTCTGATCCTGTGTTATTGACTTTGGAGGATAGTGGGATCAACACTTAGCATTGGCAGAGTTTGCCTACAACAAAGGTTACTATTCAAGTATTGAGATGGTGTCTTATAAGGATTTGTACAGGTAGGAGATGTCATTCTCCTAAAGGATGGTTTAAGACTTCTAAAGTTAGACTATTTGGTATATAATTACTTCAGGGCTCATTGGATAGAGGCCGGATGATTCAGGATAGGCTGAGAGCAGCCTAGAGTAGGCAGAAGGCCTACTTCGACCGTAGACTCCGTGCCTTGAGATTTAGAGTTAGTGATCATGTGTTCCTTCGTGTTTACCCTATGAGAAGTGTGATGAAATTTGGGAGGAAGGGTAAGCTTAGCCCTCACTATATTGGTCCTTTTGAGATCCTCTATGTATTTGGTGAGGTGGCTTATAAGTTAGCTTTACCTCAAGACTTTACCATTGTTCATCCGATTTATCATGTCTTTATGTTGTGAAAGTATATTCTGGATCCTTCTCATGTGCTTAGATGGGACTTAGTCATGTTAGATAATCAGTAGACCTTTGTGGATGAGCCCATGCATATTTTGACTAGTGATGTGAGGCAACCACATTCTAGGGAGATTTTGGTAGTCAAGGTTCAGTGGAGGCACCGCCCAGTAGAGGAGGCTACTTGGGAGATAGAGAGTGAGATACAGGCCCAGTATCCTCATTTATTTGAGACTTTAGGTATCTTTTTCATCTTTATCTTTTGGGGATGAAAGTTCCTTTTTAAAGGATGTTGTAATGACCATTCAGGTCATTGTCCGCATTCTTGCTTAATTTCGCTGATAGAGCTTCTCCATAGCTTCCCCAAGTCATTGGCGACTTACCAGAACTGATAGTTCGATTACCTGGCTATTTATTTGGTCACTTTCCCAACTTGAAGTCTTCGTTGGTTCTAATTGACCACCGAGAAAATACATCAGTAAAACAACCTAAAATGCAAACTCCGACTTTGCCAACACGTCCATAACATCAAAATCTATGTGGTTACGAATCTCATTTACTTGAAACGGACTTCGAATGCATCTCGAGGCATTGGCCAAAGCCCGTAACCAAGTTCTAAGCTTCGACCATATCCTGGCATAGAGAGAGATACTATGATCACGGTGGATGAGTGTGAAAGCATAAGCCGCGGCCAAGAGGGGTGCATGATTGCGCTACCTGAGGCCTGGGCAAAGCCTATTTAAAGGATACTTCGCCTGATATTTTTTCGATTTTATGCCTCTCACTTGAGCTTTAAACCTTAATAGAGTGAAAAGTCTTCAAAGTGAGTCTTGTTGGTTGATTAAGAGCTTCAATAACTTATGTAATTCATCTTTTCTACAAATCTAACAGAAGATTCCTTCTAGTTTAGTATTAATTTCTTGATTTCTAGACCCAAAACCCCTAAGACTTTGAGGCTCAATTGTAGCCACAAATGTTATTGATTTACTCAAATTTCTTGAGGGTTATAGTTACCCAAAAATAGTTGAGCAATGGGTTAGTCTCATAAACTCATTTTTCAAAGGTGGGACTCACTAGAGGGTTTGGTGTAATTTTGGACCCATGGAATAATGGTTCTATAATGGGTGTTGTTAATCTTGTAATGGTTATTAGATTATGTTGTTGATAACTTGGATCGTGGAAGAAGCCTTAAGAAAAGGAAAGGCAAAGTTCATTGGTTCATGAGCAATTTCGACTCAAGGTAGGTTAGGCTTACTTGTAGTTAGATTGAGCTTAATTATTATATAATTATGATATCTTATGAGACTGGGAGGGATCTTATATGATAAATGGGTGAATGATGATACTTAGGATTATTTAATCCTCGTATGCTATTAAACTTATAAAATATGATGATTGACTATAGCCTAGAACCTTTGATAGTTATACTTGTAGTCTCATGAATAGTATGAGAATACGTTAGTTGATCTAGTAGAGGAGAATGATGTTGTTGATCAACCTTAAGATTATGTTGACCTAGATATGACTAGTTATGAATTAACCTTAGTGTTTGGGGTGACTTAGAAAGGATACATGAAGAATATTTTCACTTATAGGCTTAGTAAGGATTGATAAGCCCTTATGGTGTGATTAGATAACCTAGCCTAATTCCGGGTAGAAGTTAGTCTTATAGAAGTGAACTTTTGCATTATTGGGATTTAGGAGTGGGACTCGACCCACCTTAAGCTTGAACTATAAAATTCCTTAGTGACCTAGATACTTGTTGAACGTCTAAGTTACTTTATTGATATTATAATGGTTAAACTTGATTGTCGATTATGCATGTGGTCGATGGTTGGATAATGTGTATACTTGATTGGTTATCTTGTTTTCATGATATGGATAGCCTTGGAAAGTCTTGTAAATTGAACCTATGGTTATGCTATCTCTTGTCTTATTGATGAGTTCACCAAGTGAACCTTTAATTATGTTACCACTCTTACTATGACCCAAGCCTAACGATTAAGCTAATGTTTATGTGAAGTTTTTTCCTTTGTGGTTAGTATTTTTAAAAGTGGGGGAGAATGAGGTATCCAGAGAGCATGCACTTGACTTCTAATTAACTTTCTAATAAACATGTTAACTTGGAAAAGTGGTGATTGCATTTATCATTTAGATACTCATGCTCATGCATCTACTTATATTTTGTAGTGATGATTAATAGTAAAATATGAAGTTATGTGTTACCTTACATCACTTATACTCAATCATTGTGGGTTGTATATTCTTATTAAATTGTTGACATATGCATGTGTATAATGATATTATAATGATGCCTGGTGAATTCGGAGAATATAATGATGTTATATGATGCCTGGTGAATTCGAAGGATATAATGGTGTTATTATATGCTTGGTCAATTCGGACGATATAATGATGTTATGATAATGTCCGGTGAATCCAGAGGATATAATAATGATAGGATGATGCCCAGTGAATCCGGAGGATATAATGATGTTACGTTGATGCCTGGTTAATGTGGAGAATATAACTATGTTATGATGATGCCTGGTGAATCCAGAGGAAATAATGATATCATGATGAAGGATAACTAATATTGAATAGGCATAGAGTTAATAAAGAGTTAGAGATTAAGTAACTATAACCAAATTATGATGATATCATCTTCGTTGTGTCAAAATGCTGTATCGATGATGATTGTAGACCTTCATAGGAGGCCATGGCGGGAATGTACAACATGCGACTTTGGTGAGTTGCTTGTGCAGTTGTTCCTTTATATGTTTATGAATTGATCTTTTTGTGTACTCTCCGGTGGTATGGGATGCCGTGATGAGTTCTTTGTTTGTTTTCCTTGAGTGTACTTCTCGGAGGTATGGGACTTTGTTGTAAGTTCTTTTGCTATATATTCTAATGATGGTAGTTGTATTTATTATGGTAATTACATGATTGTTATTTATATATGTGGCTTTACGCTTTCAAAGCGATTACTTATGTTGTATGAAAGTTATGGTATATATGGATACGGAATGTTGTACTATTGTTCTAGTTGATTAGTTATTTAGGCAGTGATACCAAAGAATTTTCAGGTTTGATTCTGTACCTTGACTTTAAGTTATTGTCTTACTCTATATCATCCATAAATAATAATTTATCTCAGTCGGCCAATGATGCCTATAGCGTACCCATGTTTTGGTACTCATACTATACTTTTGTACCTTTTTGGTATAGACCCGAGCTCTAGTTGCGGCCATTGAGTCTAGATCGTGTGGTGTTGATCATCAGGAGACAGGGTGAGCTCTTGGAGTTTGAGTTTTCCTTTTTCCCTTATATGCTTATTTTGTCTTTTGTATTTGAGACAAATGTATAAGAATATTTAAGACTTTAGACGTTGAGTTGTAATTTCTATTATCGAATGTAGAGATACTCTTGTACTAATACTATCAGGTCATAGGATTGGTATTCAAATATTAGTTGTTTCTTTGTGGAATGTTATTGTTAGATTGTGTTTCCATATAGGGTCCATGTTGGACATTTTTACAAAGGTAACCCATTGCATTAACTCCGAGTTACGGTGTTGGCTTACCTACTGGTGGGTTATGGTAGGTGCCATTATAACTCAGAAATCGGGTGGTGAAAAATTGGTATTAGATTCTAAGTTTCCCCGATATTATTGGTACAAGAGCAAGTGTCTAATAAAGTCCTGCTAATCGAAATGTTGACATACGCTTTCTATCTTCGAGAGGCTATAGGATATTCTTAGGAGTCCTCCACTTCTTTTACTCATGTCATGCCAAGAGTCTGAGTTGGTTTGTTGGATATTCTCTTGACCTTACTCTTTCATAGATGCCCAGGACTTATCCTATAGTTATACATGAGGAGGGTCCCGAGACCAAGACTCATGATATGTCCCCAGTTAGGGATCAGGGTAGACCTTCCCTGAACCCTATTCCAGCACCCGATCCAGAGACTCCTCCACCTTAGCAAACGATAGGCCAGGGACCAACCTAAGCTCCATCAAGATTCATCCCCTCTTCTTTATTTGGAGATGTTTTAGTTCAGCTATTAGGTATTATTGATGATTCACAGACTACTGGGATATGAGTGTAGCATATAGTTGTAACTCCTGGAGTTTAGGTTCCTCCTATTCCGATAGTTGTTAAGCCGATAGTCAGTTAGCCAGTTATGATCCGGCCTACTATGTTTGCTAAGGAGCAGAAGACACTAGGTAGATTCTTGAGGTTTGCTCTACCTAGGTTTTCTGGTACACCTGGAGAGGATACATTTAAGTATTCGATTGCTTGTGAGGATATGCTTATAGGTTAGTCCTTGTTGAGACTCGTGATGTGGATTACACCATATTTCAGTTTGAATTGTCTACCCGATACTTATGGAAAGGCTTTGTGAGTTTTACGCCAGTTGGATCTTCCTCTCTCTTAGGCTTAGTTCTCCGAGATATTTTTGGAGAAGTGTATTCTGCATAGCCTTAGAGATCGTTTGAGAGATTAGTTCTCTAGATTAAAGTAGGGTTTTATGACTATTATTGAGTATGAGGCTTATATCCATGAGTTAGCTAAGCATGCAACTTCTATCTTGGATACAGAGTATGAGAGAGTTTACTGCTTTGTACCAGGATTGAGACTTCCTATTCAGATGTCTACACAGAGTTTGGTTGCTGTGGGTAGGACTTTTGCTAAGGTTTATGACTATTCTAGAGTGATGGTGGACATGCAACGTGAGGTTTGTGATAAGAGGCCCAAGTTTCAAGGCATATTTGGTGGGATCTGTAGCAGTTCCCGATTTAGGGATGGTATTTCTTAGACTAGACATTCTCCACGTCTATCTTATCAGCCACAGAGTCAGGATAGTCGACCGTTTCAGGTAGCTCTTTAGACCACTTACGGGGGTTAGTTCATTACTAGTGGTCTCCTTAGTAAGGGCGGTGATCAGTCCTTGAGAAGTTCATCTATAGGCCTTGCTAGGAGTGGTATCTATGCCAGATCAGACAAAATTGTGAGTTTTGGTTTTGCTCATGATTGTTTTTTTCTTGCAGACTCTCCAGTCGTTTCTCTAGAGACTGCTCCAGTCTTGGGGCGATGATTGTTTCAGCCCAGGGAGCTACTCCCATTAGGGTAGTTCATCCTTCAGGTACAGGTGGTTCGTGAGGTCGTAGGGGTGGTTACAGGGTTCTTAAGCTGGTACTCTGCCATGCAGGACAGGAAGTCGATCAGATGCCCAGCTAGGTAGCAAGCGTGGTCATTTGTATGTAGTACCTACTAAACCCGAGGTTGATACTTTAGATTCTATAGTTACAGGTGCGATTTTGGTTTGTCGCAAGTCTGCCCTTGCTTTATTTGATCTTGGATCCACTTATTCTTATATATCTGGTTATTATACACCACGGTTGGACTTGACTAGTGATTTATTATCTATGTCTTTGCACGTATCTACTCCCATAAGTGATTCTTTAGTAGTGGATCGAGTATTCAGATCATATGTTGTGATAGTTAGTGATGTTGATACTTGTGCTAATCTTATTATTATGGATATATTGGATTTCAATGTGATTCTGGACATGGACTGGTTAGCCCACTATCATGCTGTCATAGATTATTTTTCCAAGACCGTTACCTTAGCTATGCTTTGTGTACTCTGAGTCATGTATCAGGAAGCGATTAGCCACGAGCCAATGGGGATTATTTCTTATATTTGTGCCAGACGGCTTATATCAAGGGGTTGGGAGTATTATCTAGCATATGTAGGTGATACCTGTGTAGTGAGTTCGACGCTTGACTCTGTTCTTATTATGTGTGAGTTTCCTGATGTTTTTCTTGCGGATTTTCTTGTTATTCCCCCTGACCATGAGATTGAGGTTGCTATTAACCTTGATCTTAGAACCCGACCTATTTCTATGGAACCTTACCATATGGCTTCTGCTGAGCTTAAGGAGCTGAGCTCCCAGCTCCAAGATCTTCTTGGTAAGGGTTTCATTAGACCAAATGTGTCTCCATGGGGATCCTCTATTTAGTTTGTAAAGAAGAAAAATAGGTCGATATGAATGTGTGTTGATTATAGGCAGCTTAACAAGGTGACAGTGAAGAACCATTATCCTATGCTTCGTATTGATGATTTATTCGACCAGTATTAGGGTGCAACTGTATTTTCTAAGATAGATTTGAGATGCTATTATCATCACTTGAGGATTCGGGCTGAGGATATCCCAAAGACGGTAGGACCTGCTATTGTCATTATGAGTTTTTTGGTGATGTCTTTTGCGTGGACTAATGCCCTAGCCATGTTATTGACTTGATTAACCATGTGTTCAGACCCTATCTAGACTTCTTTATTAGTGTGCTCATTGATGATATTCTTGTGTATTCGAGGAGTAGTGAGGAGCCTTTTCAACACTTGAGGATTGTGCTCCAAGTCTTATGAGAGCATGTGTTATTTGCCAAGTTCTCCAAGTGCGAGTTTTATCTTGAGTCAGTGTCATTTCTTGGACACGTGGTGTCCAAGGCGGGTATTATGGTATTGTTAGCTAAGATTTTAGCGATTCATGATTGGGTTAGGCCTACGTCTCTGACTGAGATTCGTAGTTCCATTGGTTTGTCTGGTTATTATAGGTGCTTTGTTTAGAGCTTTACTACTATATTATCCTCTATGACTGACTCGAAAGAAATTTCCTTTTCGATGGTTCGAGGAGTGTGAGTTAAGCTTTGAAAAGCTCAAGGATTGTCTCACTTTAGCTCGGTGTTAGCCCTTCCAGTTGAGGGGGAGGGATTCACAGTGTTTTGTGATGCATTTGCTGTTAGTCTTGGATACGTTTTGATACAGCAGGGCTGTGTCATTGCCTATGCTTCTAGAAAGCTTAAGATGAATGAGCGCAACTACCCCACTCATGATTTGGACTTTGCGGCGATAGCTTTTGCACTCAATATTTAGAGGCATTACTTGTATGGTGTGCATTGTGAGATTTTCACCGATCATCATAGTCTTCAGCATCTTATGACTCAGTGAGAGCTTAATGCTCGCCAACACAGATGGATGTAATTGCAAAAGAAATACGATATTTCTATCTTGTATCATCCGGGTAAGGAGAATGTGGTGGCTGATGCCTTGAGTCACAAGGTAGTGCATATGGGTAGTTTGGCATGTATATCAGTTTCCCAGAGGCCCTTGGCACGGGACATCAAATACTTAGCCAATCTGATTATTCTCCATGATATTTCAGACCCTGCAAGGATTTTGGCTAGTGTAGAGGCAAGGTCCTCCCTATTTGAGCGGATTCGTGATCGTCAGTTTGAGGATAGTAAGTTGTGCCTTCTCTATGATCAGGTGATCAATGGTGAATCTGGGATACACACTGTAGATTTTGAGGGTATCTTTAGATCTTAGGGTCGTATTTATGTTCCCCGACTTGATGACTTGATTCAGTCGATTTTCCATGAGGCTCACAGATTTAGAATTTTTATTTATCTCGGTATGGCCAAGATGTATAGAGATTTGTGGAATCTTTATTGATGGGATGGTGTGAAGAGAGATATGATAGACTTTGTAGCTCATTGCTATGTTGTCAGCAGATTAAGGATGTGCATTAGCATCCAAGCGGCTTGACTCAGAGGTTACCCATTTTTGAGTGGAAATGGGAAAAGGTTACCATAGACTTCCTTAGTGGTTTGCCTTGTACTTTCCATGGTCACGATGGTATTTGGGTTATTGTGGATCGTTTGACCAAGTCAGCATATTTCATTTCTATTCAGCTGACCTTCAGTGCTGAGAGATTAGCCCGGATTTATGTTTGAGAGATAGTTCATTTACATGGGGTCCCTGTGTCTATTATATATGACCGTGGTTCTTATTTACTTTGTAGTTTTGGAGAGCATTTCAGGAGGGGTTGGGTACTTGAGTGGATTTGAGTATAGCCATTCATCCGCCGACGGATGGTCAGTTCGAGTGGACTATTCAGATGCTTGAGGATATGCTCTGAGCTAAGGTTGTTATGTGGGCCGGGCTGGGCCAACCCGGAACTGCCTCATGAAAGTTAATCGATTAGTGGGCCGGGATGGGTTCGGTTTGGGGTTGAAGTGGGCCGGGCCGGGCCGGGCTCAACAGTAAAAAAAGGTAAAACAACCCTAGCCCAGCCCACTTAACCCAACCCGGTCAAACCCACCTAAACCCGGTCAAACCCAGTTAAAAAACCTGTCAAACCCGGACAAAAATATAAAAAAAAACTTTTTTTCAATATACATTATATATATCCACCTATATACATTATAAATACGTTAAACAATATATATACACTATATATATAGTATATACTACATTAGAATTTAAAAATTATATACACATATACACAATTACACATATATACGCTACACACCATCCAAATATATATGTACTACTTTAAAGGTTAAAGTTTAAAGTTTAAATAAAATATACTACAATATATATATAATTATATATATATATAGTTATATACTAATTCATGAAATATATACACATGTATACGTTAAATATACACGTCTATAGAAGATCTATTCACATATATACACTCTATTCTATGTATATGTAATACTTTAAATGAAATATACTACAATATATATACATTACAATATATATATTAATGTGTTGAGAAGGTGAATGCAGTAGTGGCATTGGGTTCTACCTCCAAACTATTCAAAATTGAACATGAAGAAGAGCCAAAGTATCTTAATTGTAGATTGGCAAATTTTTTATCTCAAGGGCAAGGAAATAAATCTCGAAACTATTATAATGATAGATACAGAGATAAAAATAGAGATAAAGATGGTGATTAGTGGTGTAAGAATGACTATAAAGAGTAGAGTGACAAATATAATCCTCCAACAAGTCAAGATACTAAGTCCAAAATGAAGGCACTACTGGCCAAGCTGGTCAAAGGTCATGACAGTTAAGAAAACTGCTTGCAGGATATAAAAGCTGACCTATTAGGGTTAAACCAGAAAGTTAAGTAACATGCTACGACAAACAAGTAGTTGGTCCAGTAATTTGGTTAGATGTCAGCCATAGTGAATCGAAGACAACTTGACACTCTTCTAAGTAATACAGTGGTAAATCCCAGAAATGATAGTCAATGCCATGCTATTACCACTAAGAGTGGTAAGGTTTCTATAGATCCACCTATACCCACAGTTGATGAGAAGAAGAGTAAGGATGAGTCGGTTGATGTTGGGAGCAACAATAAACTGAATAAAGAAGAAGAAAAAGCTACAGAGCCTATGCTGAAACCCATTTCAAGACCACACCCTCCCTATCAAAAAAGACTAAAAAAGAAACAAGAAGAAGGTAAGTATCATAAATTTTGGTCTATTTTAAAAGAATTAATTGTCAATGTACCGCTTGTAGAGGCATTGGAGCATATGCCTGGTTATGCAAAGTTCATGAAGGATTTGATCACCAAGAAGAGGTCCGTCAACTATGAGCTTGTTGACAATATTTATCATTACAGTGCTTTAGTTACTAGATCTTTGGTAGAGAAGAAGAAGGACCCCGGTGCTTTCATAATACCTTACACTATTGGGTCTTTTAATTTCACTCAAGCATTATGTGATATTGGGGATAGCATCAACCTCATGACCTTTGCTATATTCAAGCAGTTGGAGTTGGGAGCTCCCAAACCAACCACCATGAGACTAGTAATGATGGAGAAATTAGTAAAAAAGCCTGTTGGTATCCTTTATGATATTTTAGTAAGAGTATCTTCTTTTATATTTCTTGCTAATTTTGTTAATTAGACTATGAAGTGAACTTACAAGTCCCCATTATCTTAGGAAGACCATTTTTAGATACAGGTAGGACACTGATTGTCTATTTTCTCTAATTTGGTCAAAGACACAGTTGAATTTTTTATGGATAATTTTTTGGTTGTTGGTGATTCTTTTGATAATTGTCTTAGTCACTTTTCAGAGGCCCTATAAAGGTGTGAAGAATGCAACTTGATGCTTAATTGGGAAAAGCTCCATTTCATGGTCAAAGAAGGAATTGTACCTGGGCACAAAATTTCTAAGACAGGCATAGAGTTTGATTGAGCAAATGTTGAGGTGATTTAAAAACTACCTTATCCAATTTCTATAAAGGGAATTCAGATTTTTCTAGGGCATACAAGTTTTTATTGGCGATTTATCAAGGACTTCTCAAAGATTGCTAGTCCACTCTGCAAACTTCTTGAGAATGAGGTAAAATTTGGTTTTTATGATGCATGTAAGAAGGCTTGTGAAAGCTTAAAAGAGAAGTCGGTGTTTGGTTCAATCATTGTGTCTCCTAATTGGTCCTTCCATTTTGAGATTATGTGTGATGCAAGTGGTTTGGCCTTAGGGCCTGTACTAGGCCAATGGAAAGAATAAATCCTTCATCCCATCTACTATGCTAGTAAGGCACTAAATCCCACTCAGAAAAACTATACCGTGATGGAGCAAGATTATTGGCAGTGGTTTTTGCCTTTAAAAAGTTTAGATCTTACTTGATTGGGAAAAAGATGATTTTTCACACATACCATGCAACATTAGGTACTTAATGGCTAAGAAAGATGCAAAGCTAAGACTTATTCATTGGGTGCTGCTGTTGCAAGAATTTGATTTTTAGGTCAAGGACAGGAAAAGCACAAAAAATCAAGCTACGAATCACTTATCTAGACTAGAGGAGGAAGCTCTGTAGAAGGTTGCTTAGGGTTTGCAGATTGATGAATGTTTTCTAGACGAGCATATATTGGTAGCTTCCCAAGATTTAATTCCATGGTTTGCATATTATGCAAATTAGTTAGAAAGTGATCTAGTCCCAGAAGATCTCTCATTTTATAAAAGGAGAAAGTTCATGAATGAGGTAAAAAATTCTTATAGGATGAACCTTATCTATTTAAAATTTGTGTAGATGGAATCATTCAGAGCTGCAAACCTGAAGTGGAGGTGATGAGCACACTAGAAACGTGTCATTCATAACCAGTTGGAGGTCATCAAAGAAGGGCTCGAACGTCCCATAATATCCTACAATGCGCCTACTATTGTTCGACCATATACAAAGATGCTCATGACTATGATGCTACCTGTGATCAATGCCAACGATAAGGTTCTATTGCTAGAAGACATGAACTACCTATGACCCCTATCTTAGAATTGGAAGTGTTTGATTTATGGGGCATAGATTTCATGGGACCTTTTATGAGTTCATATGTCATGAAGTACATAACAGTAGCTATTGATTATGTGTCGAAATGGGTGGAAGAAATTGCGCTTTCTAACAATGAATCAAGGAGGGTCACAACATTTTTGAGAAATAATATCTTTTCCCAATATGGTATTCCACGTGCTACTATTAGTAGTGGAGGGTGCTATTATTAGTAGTGGAGGGTCATATTTTTTCAATCATCTATTCAAAAGTCTTTTTACAAAATATGGAGTGAATCACAAGGTGGCAATACCTTATCATCCAAAGAAGAGTAGACAAGTTGACGTGTCTAATAGAGAAATCAAGTCCATATTGGCAAAGACTGTGAATGCCAATTGTACAAAAAAGTTAGATTATATTTTATGGGCCTACTATACAACTTACAAAATCCGCATAGGTGCTTTACCCTATATGCTTTTGTATGGCAAAGCTTTCCATTTACCAATTGAGGTTGAGCATAAGCCATTATAGGATTTGAAGAAACTAAATTTAGAGTGGAAGGATGCAACCAAATCTAGGTTGATTGGCACAAATGAGTTGGACGAATTTCAGCTCAGGGCATATGAAAGTTCAGCACTTTACAAGGAAAAGATGAAGTTGTATCTTGACTGGAAGATTGATTGAGAAATGGGTATTTGATAAAGGTTACCAAGTGCAACTATACAATTCTAGGTTTCATTTGTTCCTGGAAAGCTAAAATCTAGGTGGGATAGTCCATTCACTATGACAAGAGTGTATCCCTATGGTGCATTAGAAATATTGAAGGATGGCATAATTCCATTCAAGGTAAACAGACACAGAGTAAAGAACTATATGGGAAATATAGAAGAAGTAAAGGAACTAGCTGATATTGACCTTGATGAAGTCTGAGTAATCAAGGCAATTGCGTCGTACCGCAACGTTTAATCAAGTACTACATGGGAGGCAACCCATGAGTATAGTTGGTGAGATTTGAGTATCAAACTTAGCCATTCCATGCCACGACTAAATAAGACTAATTATAGGGTAATGTGTTTATTCAATGTGTAGGACTAAATAAGACAGATAAAATCTAGAGAAGATAAAAGGGTATCATATGGACTCTTTAGGAGTAGCATCTATATGGGACGACTTGTGAGTAGGAGTCATAGTGACCTGGGAGAACAATCAGAATCAGAAATTAAGTTCTCTAATGAATACGACTCTCGATACGAGTTGTACCCATTGCTTATAGATCATGACCAAAAGTTGTACCCACTTCAGAGCCTAGGTAAGTTTTCGGGAAATACGAGTCAAACAAAGAACCCATAAGCCTGGTAAGAATTGTTTACACCACTCATACCCAAGCTTACTAGGTCATATCTTAGGTTGACCCAGTCCAATGCTTAATAAAAATAAAAAGAAAGGGAGCGATAGCATCATTCATACCCAATCCATTTCTCAACCAAATTTTAAATTTTAAACTGCAAAATTAAAGTATTTTAAACTTGATTCAGCTACCACCAACTTCAAATCTTTCAATTTTTGAGCTTTAAACTCAGATTTAGGCAGCAAAATAAATTTCAACACAAGAACTTATTTTGCCCATTCACCAAGTAAGTTGTTTTACCCTATTCTCTTTACTTTCAGGTCAGAATGAGAAATTATTGCTACTAAGATCTTGTGTTGAATAGATTTAAAATAACGTTGAGTTGATTGGTACCCTAGTTAGAAATTTTAGTCAAACATTGAACTTGGGGAACAAATAGGGTTTAGAAATGGATTTTTGATGTATTTAGGTGTTTAAAATACTGGATATAGATGAATAGAGGTATAGATAATTTTGGATTTTCATCAGAGTCAAACTTTGAAGTTGGACTTCCATGTTGCAGTGGATATAAGGCTCCTTACAACTCGTACCCACTAATATGGGAGTCGTATTGAGACTCCTACCTATTGACAATATGGAAATCTAACAAATTCAAGATTCTACAATAGATACGCCTCTGCCATACGAGTCGTATCCTAACCTCATGACTCATATACATTAATCATACCCACCTGGGAAGAATGAGAAAAGAATAAAAGTTTTTGATCAGCTTACTATTATTGGTAATAAGTCATAACCACCTGGTATAACTAATGAGGAGGAGTCGTAATATGACCCGAGAACAATGATCATATACTGTCTAGGATATGACTCAAGTATATGAATCATACCCAGTGGATACGACCAGTACCCACCACTCATACCCAACTTAAACCAAGTATATTGACCATTAGATTTAGAACTTTTTTTTTCTTTTTATAGTTACTCATATTAGTGTACTTGCAAGAAAATGCCACCAAAGAATGTATCCTCATATAAAAAGTCACTAAAAAAGGAAAGAAACAAAAGCCAGTCGAAAGTGAAGAAACCAGCTTATCCAAAAGTTGGATGAAAAGTAGTGGAGAAGAATATGATAGAACCACATCAATGAAAGCTGGTCTGAAAGGAAAGGCAGCTGCTAAGACAAAAGGGAAAAAGTTCTTTCCCCAAGAATCTAAAACACCACTACCAAAGGGTCCGAGAAAAAAGAACACAACTATCTCTCTTCCGTACATACCACAGCCTGTGGACGATGAAGATCAGGATAATAATGATGAAGCTAAATCCATTTAAGCAGAAGAGAGTTCAGATGGGGGTCGAGGTTCTATGGTAGAGGCTATCTCAATAGACAGACAAAACCCTCAACTCGCACTAGCCCCTTCTTCGATGCCCATTGTAGAATAATGAGGCTACCCTGACATGCAAGTGATATTTAACACAGGGCTGTCTTATCTATTGGGTGGTAAAAGAAAGTGAGTGCTATATGAAGAAAGGAGAATGACTAATGACTATTACAGGGATGGCTGAGTTAACTGAGTTTGGTGAATGCTTTAGGTAATATGAGTTTAATTAGATGATGAGGGCACCTGGTAGATCTAAATAGGTACTTGTTTATGAGTTCTATGCCACATGTAAAGGAGAATTTTAGAGGCAATATCCATAGGGTATATTGTGGAAAGGATGATAACTTATTACCTCTCTCATGATTCAAAAAGTCAAAGTAGATATCTTGCCCCATACCATCGAGAGATTATTATATGGGCAAAATTATTAGGCTTTGGCTAGCAAAATTGACATAGATTATAAAATAGTCGAGATGAAGTAGATCACTAACTGGATGTTGGGTATTGAGTATAATATGGTGATGTAAAGATAGATAGCAAAAAGGATAACTGTACATGGCGAGCATACAACTTGTGTTCCAGGTGGCATTGGCGATTCACAGTAGATAAAAAATACTCTCACCTTTGAGGTAAGGCATGGTGGACAATAGCCTGACATAGGCTATATCCAAGACAGGTGATAATGTGTTGAGCCTGGTTTGAGAAATGATGATAGTTAGTTTCACTGTCGAATACACATTTGATGTTGGTGAATTCTTGGCTAGAGAGCTAAGAGATAGAGCTATTATGGAGCAGAAGGGATTCTTGGCTTACCCATGCATGATCACACAACTATGCTTGGCTGTGGGAGTGTTAGAGATACCCGAGGTTGATGAGATGATTGAGGCCCATAGGACTTTTGATATCAGGCTTATTCGAGATGCGACTAACCTATTGGTACAACCTATGAGGTAGGCCATAGATACGATGGTGGGAATGTTACCGTAAGATGATCAGACGATGTCCCTATGACAACAAATATTATGAAGAAAGGTGTACAGACTGCGATTGCACATATAGATGCAATGGGTAATTTCAGTGGTCACTGAGTTATCCGAGAAGCCAATAGTTACTGAGACTATTGTAAAATTATGATTCCCATAGTTGAGGTGCCAAATATTTGTGATATACCGACAGATAAGCAGACTGAGCAAACCAAGAAAAAAAGAAGAGAAAAAATAAGAAAGAAGAAAAAAGCCAAAGCTGTGAAGAAAAAAGCCAAACTTGATAGACTCCAGGATGAGCAGGACCGTCAGACACGGGTCTAAGAGATGGCTATAGGAGCTGGTAGTTTGAGTTCTCTGGTTTGGGATGCTGAAGGGGTTGATATTGTTCCCCCACCTATTATTGATCCAGTCCCAAGTGGGACATTAGTAGATGCGAGTGGGACCCGATCTGATAGCACATGTACAAATATTGATGCTTTAGCACCTTGACCGCTAGGTATGAACCTGATCCTTACTCAGTTTTATTTTTGTAACAATGGGGATAGTGTAATGTTTTCAAGTTAGGGGTGGGAATACCAAAAATTTTGGGAGCAGTTTGAAATTTTTCAAATGTAGCTAAAACTAAAAGTCTATTATGACTTTGCAGGTTTGAGGCAGGCAGCTGAGATAGGGAGTAGATCAGTGCGCCTATGGATATTTTTGAATTTTGATGATGATTTTTATGGATTTTTTAAAAGTTGGGATGTATTTAAAGATTTTTGACTCTGATTTCGATGTTTATTTTTTGATTGATAAAACACTGTTTATTTTGTGCTAATGTCTGAAATGAGATGGTGAAAAATGGTGAACTGTGTTGAAAAATTTAAAATGTTAAGCTCTCTTAAAATCTTTGTTTTATGAATTGCGTGATTTTTATAATTGTGTGAGACGGTTGGGTATCTGATAATGGTATTAGGATTAGGGATAATATAGTTTGGGACAAAACTGTTGCATAAATAGATAACTAGTACTTAGTAATACAACCCTGTGCAAGTGTGCGTGTAAGGCTTACTTAGTGCTGGGGTATACTGGGATCTAGAACTTGCCCGGTTGCTTTTGCCTAGGTCTAAGGATAGTTAGGTAGGAAATGATTATTGGCCATTTTTGGTGTGAGTCCACTTAAGCCTAAAATGCCTGAACTAAATGAACGAATCCCCTTGGTCCAAATATTTGAGCTTTAATAGAACAATTTTTTCTTGTTACACTTATAAGCTTCTCATTTGACTTACAATGAACCTGTTCTAGCCCTGGTCCTCCTGGGGATACTGTTCACCTCAACTAATGCTAATGGCCTAAGTTAAGGGTGGCTATTATAGGGGTGCATAAGAGAAAAGCTAGAATGAAGAAAAGTGTGTATAAGGAAAATAGTTGAAACATGGAAGGTGTGATGTAATAAAAAGAAAGGAAAGTACAAGGTATAGAAAAATAAGAAAAATAAGAAAAATAAGTGCTAAAAAGTAACACCTGGACCAAGTGAAATGTGCTCTAAAGAAAAATGATGTAAGGGTGGAAATAAAAGAAATCAACAATTGTGGATCCCGAAAAGAGCGTAGTGTCCAGGAGGCTTAGTCACTTTAAAAATCCATGCGTATCATACCAGCCCCAAGACTATGTTACAAGCCAAATAAAGTCCTATAGTGATCCTACTGTGACTGTTTGACAACTTAGGAGAAGATCATAAAGGAAAGCTTATGGTGTGTTTTGCACACCGGTGATACTTCTTTTTGTGTGTGAGAGACTATTTGTATATCTCTAAATAGAGGAGTCTATCGTTGAAGAGCGAATGGGTTTCCTTGACCATGAGTGCACACGGGCTATATTGCTAGGTTGCTAGATTGTTTGATGATTTTAAAACACGTTTATGCCCAAGTGTCTATTGCTAATGTAATGCCATCAAAGGATTCCTTCATGTTTCTACATGTGATGAATTTCTATACATAAGTATGAGTTGGAAATTTAAAAATTGAGAGGGGAGCAACACGGTTTAAAGTTGAATCCAAAATCACTGCCATGGGTTGTTTGAGATCTTCATGTTTTAAGCATTGCCTCCGGGTTAGGAAATAATATTTATTTTTATTTTCCTGAGGACATGGAAAATTCTAAATTTAGGGTGTTTATATGGCGTGGAAACACGGCACTTTCAATTCTTAAAACCATGAATTTATACATAAACTGAGGTTGTTTTATTATATATAATGCACTTTGGTGTGAATTGCAAGTAAAATAGGTTTATAAAATTATTTGAATAAAAAAAGAGACAAAGATTTGAAAAATACCAACTCCGATAAGTATACAGGTCTGTCCTTGAGTCGTAACCATCTGATATTACTCGTTGCTGAATCATATAAGGAACAGAACCAAAATCTAAATCGATAAACTGAGTATGAAGAAGATACGATTCCAGTATCCTAGTCATAAGACAAGATATGAGTCATATGCTAAAGACATGAGCATAAAAGAATCGAAGCTACTATCTAGGAATTGAAGTATTAGAAGGATACGAGTCAAAAGTTTGAGTACGACTTGTATAGGGATGTTATAAATAAACAAATGTTCAAGTCCAAAAAAGAGTGAAGTCCTAGGTGGATACAGATTAAGGACATGTGTTGTATACCTTTTATGACTCATAAGCCAAAGTAGTAAGCTGAAAAGAGAATTAAAGCCATGGGAAGATTAGACATATGAATAGTTACAACAAGGCAGAGTATGACTTTTAAGCTGAGGATACGAGTGTAGATCGAGTCGTACCCACTACCGACTTAACTTTACTTTTCCCATTTTTAATAAGATTTTTGTGTTATTTTGAGATACTATAAATACCCTAGGGTTTAAATTTTATTAGGTTACACGTAGTGACATTTTTTTATGCGCAATTACATATTAATACATACTTTTACAATTATTCTTGAGATTTAAGGGTTTTATTCAATTAAATACTTTGGAGTTTATTCATCTTATTCTTGTGCATTTGATTTTATGTGTTCTTCATTGATAATCATGGTTTCTTGCACAAACCTAAGCAACTTATCTCCTTTGCTAGGGTTATGGGAATCCTGGCTTATTAGCTACGTAGAAGAAGTGTGAGACTCAATTATTCTAGGGTTTTTGCATGTATCTTAATTCTTCTTTATAATAATTAGCCTCAAGTAGCTGCAGTATCTTGAGATTTCCTGTATTCATATCTATTTGATAACCAAGAAGCATGCGATTGGGAAAAGAAGATTAAGAGAAGGAATACGATAACCAAGGATAACTGAGGCCATAGCAAGGGGATATATAAAGACACCCCTGAGATGATAACCAAGTTAAAAGGGGTGAAATTTATCTTCTAAGCAGGGGATATACCGATCTTGTAGGCTTTGCATGCAGAATAATAGAATAATTGGGTTGAACACAAGAAATTTATGCAGTTGAGAAGCCAGTAGAACACAAACCTAACGTTCGTCTCGTATTGATTTCAACTCGTCAACACTCATGAAATGGTTACTATTTGCAATTAATAATAAAACTCCCCCCATTTACTTTCCTATACTACTTTTGGATTACATCAAGGCACGAAAAATATTCACGTTTTCCCTGTGGGATCGACCCCAACCTTGTTGGGTTACTATATTTGCAATCGACATCACTTCATTTTCAGCTCCAACACCAAAAGATGCACCATCTAGTTCCAGCAATAATTGGAACTATCGTTATGTACTCACTACCCAATAGGAGCTCGAGGCATCGCCTGATATCGTGAATGGTATATTGTAAATCTTTTCTAGCAATGTATATTATTTACCTTATTTTGGGTCCACTCTCTCTTATATGACTGCCTTTGTGGTTGTGCATTTTGGTTTTGTTCTAGAGTTTGTTTCAAACCTTTTTGATATTTCTACCTCGGTAGGTAAATCTATGATTGGTAAAAGAGATTATTGGGAGTGTGTGGTATCTATTAGTTGTAAGAAGACTTTGATGGATTTGTATGAATTAGTTATGGTTTATTTCAATGTTATTTTGGGGATGGATTAATTGCACTCTTGCTTTGTATCCTTAGATTTTTGGACTCATAAATTGTTATTAAAGTTCCTAATGAGCCTATTATTGAGTGGGAGGGTGGTTCTATAGCTCCAAAGGGAAGTTTATATCATATCTTCGAGCTCAGAGATTAATCTCTAAGGGATGTCTCTATCATTTAGTCTGGGTTAAAGATTCTAACTCAGAGGGTCTTTCCATACATTCAGTTTTAGTGGTGAATAAATTTCATAAGGTCTTCCTTGGTGACCTTCCTAATGTACCTCCAGATAGGGAAATTAAGTTTGGTATTGGTCTTGTTCTGTACACTCATCTAATTTCTATCCCCCTTAAAGAATGGCTCCGATAGAGTTGAAGTAGCTTAAGGAGCAATTAGAGGATCTTTTGGATAAGGGTTTCATCCGTCCTAGTTTTTCCCCATAGGGTGAACCAGTGTTGTTCGTGCGTAAGAAGGTTTGATCCCTTTAAATATGTATCGACTATCGATAGTTGAATAAAGTGAGGTAAAGAACAAGTATCCTCTTCCAAGAATAGATGACTTGTTTGATCAATTATAGGGTGCCAAATTATTTTCTAAGATTTATGTTCAGTCTGGGTATCATTAGCTTAAGATTAGGGAGGTGGATATCCCTAAGACAACTTTTCATACCCGGTACGAGCACTTTAAGTTCTTAGTGATGTCATTTGGTTTGATCAATGCCTCAACGACATTCATAGATTTGATGAATAGGGTCTTCCATTAATTTTTAGATTTTTTGTCACTGTCTTCATAGATGACATTCTGGTGTACTCTAAGAGTTAGGTGGATCATGTCGATCACCTCTATATGGTGTTGCAAACGTTGAAGAAGAACTAGTTGTATGGTAAATTCCCTAAATGTGAGTTCTTGTTGAACCCTGTCACTTTGCATGGTCATATTATTTCTATTAAGGTGATCATGGTAGATCTTTAAAAGGTTGTAGTGGTTAAGAAGTGGCCTACACCTATGACTCCAATTGGTATTTAGAGATTCTTGGGTTTAGCTGGCTACTGTAGGAGGTTTGTGGAGAGATTTTCTTTTATAGTTGCCCCATTGACTAAACTGACTCAGAAGATGGTTAAGTTCCTACGGTCGGATGCGTGTAAGGGTAATTTTGAGAAGCTGAAGGATAAGCTAACTTCAGCTCCGGTTTTGATTTTTCTTGAAGGCACTGAGGGGATTATGGTTTACTGTGATGTATCCCATGTGGGACTTGGTTGTGTTTTGATACATCATGGTAAGGTAATAGCCTATGCTTCTAGGCAATTGAAGGTGCATGAGAGGAATTATCTTACTTATGATTTAGAATTATTAGTTGTGGTATTTGCACTAAAAATCTTGCATCACTATTTGTATGAGGTATATGTGGATATCTTTTTTTATCATAAAATCATGCAGTATGTGTTCACTTAGAAAGAGCTAAACCTCAGGCAAAGGGGATGGCTTGAGCTTCTTAAGGACTATGACATGAGTCTTCACTACAACCAAGGTAAAGCTAACATGGTTGCTAATGATGCTCTTAGTAGGTTATCTATGGGAAGTCTTGCTCATGTGGATAAGAAGAAGTGGGAGTTGGTGAAAGATATTCACCATTTGGATAACCTTGTAGTTTGCCTCTTGGACTCTATGGATGGTGGTATGTTCATTCATAAGGTGGCGCAGTCATATCTTGGTGCTGAAATTAAAGAGAAGCAGATGCTAGATCCTGTCTTGTTAAGGATAAAGGGTAATATTAGTGGGAAAAAGGTGATAACCTTTGAGATTAGTGGTGATAGTACCTTATGGTGCCAAGGGAGGTTATATGTTCTCGACGTCGATGGTTTGCGAGAAAGGATCTTGTTTGAGGCACATGAATAACACTATGTTGTTCATGTTGGTTCGATAAAGATATATCATGAACCTAAGAAGATGTATTGGTGGAATGGTATGAAGAAGGGTGTGGCTGATTTTGTAGCCAAATGCATGGTCTGCCAACAAGTGAAAGTTGAGTACATGAGGCCCGGAGGATTATATTAATAAATTAAATTTCCTAAATGGAAATGTGAACTGATCAACATAGATTTTATTACCAGTCTTTCTCGGTCTAGGAAATAGTTTGATTTGATTTAGGTCATCATGGATATGATGACAATGTTGGCTCACTTTTTGCTAGGTAGGCCTAAATTTTTGGCTGAGGATTATGGAGGTTGTATCTTTATGAGATTGTGAAGCTACATAGGGACCTGTATCTATCATCTCTGATTGTGGTACGTAGTTTACATCTCACTTTTTATAGTTATTTCAGAAAAGGTTGGGTACTAAGGTGAGTTTGAGTACTACTTTCCATTCTTATTTGGATGGGCGAGGTAAAGAGAACATTTAGACATTGGAGGACATGCTGTGTGCGTGTGTGATTGAATATGGTGGCAGATGAGTTGAGCATTGATCTCTTATAGAGTTTGCTTACTATAATAGCTGTCACTCTAGTATTGGGATGGCTCCATTTGAGGCCTTGTATGGTAAGAGGTGTAGGTATCCTATTAGGTGATTTGAGGTCGGCAAGGCAGAGACATTTGGCCTGTATTTGGTTTACTAAGCTATGAAAAAGTTAATGGTGATTTGGGATAGAGTTAATGGTGATTTGGGATAGACTTAGGACTACCCAAAGTTTCCAGAAGTCCTATAAAGATGTAAGTCGAAGAGAGTTAGAGTTTAAGGTTGGGGATAGGGTGTTTTTCAAAGTGTCTCCCATAAAGAGAGTGACGCAGTTTAGTAAGAAGGGTAAGCTCAGTCCCTGGTATGTGGGTCCTTACTTGGTTTTATAAAGGGTTGGTAAGGTTGCATATGAGTTAGAGTTTTCTTCTAGTTTGAGCTCCATTCATCTGGTGTTCCACGTTTCTATGTTGAGGAAGTGTATGGGTGATCTATGAAAAATTGTTCCTATTAAAGATATTGGTATCTCAGATTCTTTATCTTATATGGAGGTCCCAAATGAGATCTTGGATCGATAGGTTCATTGGCAGTGAACCAAGGATGTAGCTTCATTTATAGGTCTACGGAGTAACCATAAGGTTAAAGAATCTACTTGGGAAGGGAAAGAGAACATAAAGTCCAAATATCCATTCCTATTTTTTGCTTTAGAAATTCGTGCGGAAAGTATGTGTTCTTTATCATACTTTTGTTGTCAAACTTTGTTAAAGGAAAGTTTGATTTCCTTGCATCTATATTTTGTAAGTTAGTTAAATGTTTGAGTCGAGGTGTTGGGTGTAAATTATGCTTGTATTTCCTTGTTCCATAATTCAAGGATGAATGATCCATGTGGGGGAGAACTGAAACATCCTGGCTTTGGTCCTTAGAATATTTCCAGGGTTTTGAGTCTTTGTTGATCTTACAACTGACCATACGAGTTGTTTGGTGAAGATATGGGTTATGTGACCCCATTAGTATTCTAACCAGTGTTTGGTTTTAAGTTTCTAGTTTGGTTACATTTTAATGGTATGGGTCATACAATTGGTGAGGGGTTGGTTGGTTGATCCTTCACTTAATCTGAAACTTTGTGATTTGACTTGCCTCTGAGTATGAGTGGCTCACTTAGACCCGTAAGGATAGGTTCGAGTGGTATGATCTAAATAGTATGTTATTCGGTATCCAACCTAAATATTTCTACCTAGGGTATATGTTAAAGGTATGAATAATATGGTCATAGTACGATTAGGCCAAGGGGAGTCGTATAGTAGACAATCTGTGATGTCCAACATCCTTTCCAGGGTACGAGTGGTGGGTACCACTCGTATGATGTAGGTATGATTCAAGGGCGGGGAGTTGTACCTTCTTATGGGAATTTTTACAGTTTAAGTTGGGGGTATTCAGGATATTTCCCCTCTTAATTCCTTGTGACCTAATGACCTATAACACTATTGAGACATTATTTACCTTATTATTCTAATATTAAATATTTAGAAACTCTCTCTAAACTCTCTCAAGCTCTTGGGTTAAGCAAAGGCTAGGGTTTCCTTCAAGATAGTCAATTAAGGCTTTAAAAAGGTGATTTCTCTTTGTCTTCTTCATAATCTAAGGCATGTTACTCCTCCCTCATTGTTAGTTCAATTAAAGGCATGTTTAATGAATGGTTTTCATGGAATAATTGTGGTATGGTTTTGGGTTTTGAATTATATGTTAGGAGTTTTGGTTGTCAATGGTTGATTTATGTTTTCCCATTTTTTTACTTATGATATTCATATTATAATGGTGGTTTGAACATGTGGGTGCATGAGAATGGTCAATTGGTATTTGGTTTTGGATTTTAAAATTATATGCCCTCAACATGCTTGATAAAATTCCTATGAGAATGCTTTTATTACATAGTTGGAATTTTCATGGAAAACTTTGCATGGTATACTATGGTAATGGAGCCTAAATTGGTCAAATGGTTTCAATGGCTAAATTGTAAGGCCTTGGTGGCCATGGCTTTGATTAAAAACCTTATGGGGTGCATAGAAATCCCCAAGTGAATCTAATAATGAAACCTACGAGGTACATGGGAATTTCCAAGGTAATTGGCTAAGGATACTGCTTGTAAGCTATAGTCGGTATGATGATACCATTTCTCATAGCCTTGGTTAATAATATAAGGATTTGGTGGTTTTCTTGTATGCTAAAAATTTTAATTGGGAAATAATGGCAGGTTGTGATAGCTAGCCATGAAGGTGTGACTCCGATGGACGAGCACTAAAAACTCATGCTTTCCGACATGAGGATTGGTCATGGAAACCATATGCTTTTGGGGTACACATGAATCCCCCAAGTTAAAATTTTATATATGTATCATGGAGGGTGAACGATACACGGGAATCCCCTGCACTTATGATATCTCGGGTACATGCGACTACACATATTAGGGTTCGTTCAAGGGGTAACACTGGACTCATATAGCCCGTGGGTGGTTCTAGGACGATTATGCTACACAAACCTAGGTTATTAGTTTTAAATGCATTATATATATGTATGGATATGAATGCATATGGTTATTTACTTGGTTATAAATGTTGGAGTTATTTTATCCTTATCCTTAGTGCATGCTAATATTCACCCGCTGACCCGTCTTTGGGCGTTGTATCCCCAAGCGATGTAGAAACTGACCATATTCCTCCTCTTGCTCAGTGATTGAATTCAGGGATAACTTAAAGTTGGATTAATGTAGTGAGCTTCCATACTATGGAAGGCTCTATTTTGTGTTATGGTCTTGTAATCATACTTTTGTTATTTATTAAACCTAGGTTTCAGCTATGGTCGGGGGCATGTCTTGATTAGATTCTGTTTTACTTTTGGATAAAGGCTTTGTGAGACTATAATGGGTCAGTATGGGCGGTGTTAGCATTGGTGTCAACCTTGGCATTGGTAATGGTATTATGTCTGGTATCAGTTGACTGTATTTGATTTGTCATTGTTCCATTTTATTATGTTATAGAATGGTTATGGATTGTCTTACATTATGGTTGTTGGTTCGGTATTGGATAGTTTGACTCGTTTGGGTTGGTCATGGTCATGGACCTATCCCAGAGTCTTAAATGATACACAACTCTATCTTGTTATGTGTTCGGAATTCAGCTGACTCAGGGTATATGTTTGGAGTTTGGGTATTGGGGCATGTTCCTGATCCTTGTTTGACTTGGGATGCCCATCATGTCCAAGTCTTGGCTTGGGTCGTGTCATATGCTCACCTCAACCAAGAAGAAAATTATTATATTTACTTATATTTTTGTATTTTCAATTGTAATTATTGTAATTTCACCAGTAATTTTAAGGAGATTCAATGAAAACAATTGAAAAATCTATGGATGTCAAGATGGGAGATTTCAATAAGTTATACTAATTCAATGGTACTTATTTCAAAAGGTGGAAGGGTAAAGTTCTTTTTATTATTAAGTCTTCTTAATGTTTCTTATATGTTAACTAGAAAGAATCCAAATAAAGTATATAACTCTTCTATTAATTATGATGAAGTTATTTCTCTTCTAAAGAAAATTGAAAAGCCCGATAGTGGCCTCTACATGTGCTGCTATTTTTTAGTTAATTGTCTATCTGATTATTTTTGTGATTAATATGATTGACTTACTCTAGAACAAAGAAAATTTGTAAAGCATTGAAGAGTAAATATGATACCAAGGAGGCCAGAGCAAAAAAGTATTCTCCTAGAAAATTTTATTATTTTCAAATAGTGGACAACTAATCAGTAGTAAACCAAGCTCGGGACTTTATAATGATTGTTGGCAAGTTGTAATGACCCTCTAGGTTATTTCCTCGATTTGCATGAATTTTCAGCATTTAGAGCCTTCCCACATCGGCTATAGGTTATTATGACTTGTTGGAACTATCGGTTTGGTGATCGGACAATTCGTTTGGATTTTAAATGGTTTTAAACTCATTTCCCTTTTTCGGCATGGATTATATTTGTATGGATGTGAATGCATATGGTTATTTACTTAGTTATAAATGTTGGCACTATTTTATCTTTATCCTTAGTTCATGATAGCGGTCACCCACTAAACCATCTTTAGGCGCTGTATCCCAACGCTATACAGGAATCGGCCATACTGCTCCTCCTGCTGAATGATCGAATTCAAGGATAGCTTAGAATTGGATTAAAGTAGTGAGCTTCTATAATTCAAAAGTCTTCATTTTGTGTTATGGTATTGTTATCATACTTCGGTTATTTCTTACACTTCAGTTTTGGCTATGGTCAGGGGTATGTCCTGACCGAATTCTATTTTACTTTCGAATAGAGGCTCTAAGACACTACTATGGGTCAGTATGGGTGTCGTTGACATTGGTATCTACCTTGGCATTGGTATTGGTATTATGGATGATACTGGTTGACTGTATTTAATTTATGATTGTTCATTCTTATTATGTTATGGAATGGTTATGGATTGGTTAACGTTATAGTTGTTGGTTCGGTATTGGATGGCTTGACTCGTTGGGTTGGTCATGGTCATGAACCTATCCCGAAGTCTTAAATGATACACAACTCTAACTTTTTATATGTTTGGAATTCATCCAATTCAGGGTATGTGTTCGAAGGTTAGGTTGGGTATCGGGGGTGGTCCCCATCCTTGTTGGGCTTGGGATGCCCATTACGACAAGGCCTTGTTCCCTCAACCAAGAAGAATATTATCGTATTTCCTTATATTTTTACATTTCCAATTGTAATTATGGCAATTTTACAGTAATCTTAAGGAGATTCAATAACAATAATTGAAAAATCTATGGATGTCAAGATGGGAGATCTCAACAAGTTATTCTGATCCAATGATACTTATTTCAAAAGGTGGAAGGGTAAAGTTCTTTTCTAATTAAGTCTTCTTAATGATTCTTATGTGGTACGAGAGAAGAATACAAATAAAGTATATAACTCTTCTATTAATTATGTTGAACTTATTTCTCTTCTAAAGAAAGTTAAAAAGCACGACAGTGACCTCTACTTGTGCTGGTATTTTTTACTTAATTGTCTATCTGATTATTTTAATGATTATTATGATTTACTCTAGTAAGAAGAAAGTTTGGAAAGCATTGCAGAGTAATATGATTCTGAGGAGGCCAGAGAAAAAAATATGCTCCGAGCAAATTTTCTCATTTTCAAATAGGGGACAACTAATCACTGGTAAACCAAGATCGGGACTTTATAATGATTGTTGGTGAGTTGTAATGACCCTATAGTTCATTTCCTTAATTTGCATGCATTTTCAGCATTTATAGCCTTCTCATAATTCATTTGGATTTTAGGCTCATTTTCTTATTTTGGAGCTTTCACTATTTCGGATTTGGTCTTGGATCAAAATTCCTAGTAGATTACCTTGGATGAGAATTCCTAAAGCGCCATCAGCTCCAGAACATCTATTTTAGGTTAGGGAGACCCTTGTTTTAGATCCCGAGGCTTTTAGAATCATTTAGGACTATTAGGCGGATTATGTAAAAAATGAAACTATAGGTATGAGTCCCGCATTTAGTCAAAATATTCTCAGATGAAATTTAAGATAGATCCACTGAGTCTTGAATATCGAATTTGGTAGGGTAACATATTTTGTTGCACACACAGGATTCCAAATAAATCCCCAACACCGATCAAAGTCCATTTTGGACTTAGTAAATCTGGGGCACCAGTTCACTGATGCAACCACGATCGTAAAGGGTAAATCATGACCGCATTGCACGATTTTCCCTTTATGCTAGATCACGATCGCAATGGGTAAATCACAATTTCTATGTGTGATTTACCCTTGCCAAATAGAGATAGTGTTTTCAAAGTCGAGACAGCGACTCTCGACCCCATATTTAACCCACTTCTTCCACCTAATTTTCCAATATTCTTTTCACTATTTTCGCACCAAGTTGAGAGCTCAAAGAAGGTAAAAGAATGGAGAATCATCCAAATATGCTAAGGTAAGCTAGCCTAATTCTTTTTGGCGATTTACTATAGATTTTCCCTTTGATTTCCATCCAAATCCATGGTAAATTCTTGTAAATTAGGGCTTTAAATTTCTAAACTTTATGAGTTAATTTGATACCCGTTTTGTGTTCCATTTGTGCTCAATATTTGAGCAGACATTCCTCATCCGTCAAGGGATCTTGTGACGAATCTAATTTTGGATTCTATTTATGGGATCCGTGGGCCGATTCTTGACCAAAAATTTGACTCGATCCATGATATGAAAATATTAGTCTCATTTGACTCCTAATGATGCTTAGATTACAATTATACTGTGGGTAAATTTCAAGGCCGTGGAGTGAAGATGGATATTTTATGGATTATTCAAGGATTTGCGATTCGGTTTAAAGGCGGTCTTCTGGCTACTCTTCTTCACAAGATGATGTGTTTTATATATTTCATATAAATAAGAATGTCAAGATTTATTAAGGGTAGAATCTTGGGTGTATTTATACGCCTAAGCACCATAATTTATTCATATTTTAACTATTTTTAGAGAACAAAGTGCCTAGTTTCTTATGTTTTTACTCTACTTCTATGTAATTGAGTTAATCGATGTGATTAGCATGATTTCACGTATTAATGAGGTAGATGAATACATTATGGGACTATGGAATGCGGATGGCGTGTGACACAAGAGAGAGTAGCAACTTGGACCAAATGTGGCACCTAGAAACTATAATCTGGACCAAATGTGGCGCCTAAAAACTATGTCCAAGACTAGTTTATCATTTACAATTAGTTTAGGGACCTAGAAGGGAATTATGAAAGAAAGGATTATTAAAAGGCTTAATGATGAATTTTTATTCATGAAAAAAATTATTCTGTATTTTTTTTTGGGAGAGCAGAGAAGGGCGACTTAGCTTGAGAGAGAGAGAAAAATATTTTTTGCTCTTGCTTTTCGTATTCGCACACCAAGATCGTCTTCTAGATTTTGGTATGATGAATATTTCTATTGTGATTTTTATTTTATTCACGAGTAACTAAGTTTATTAGTTAGGGTTATGGAAGCCTTGTAGCATACAATCTATTACTTTGGGTTTTGAATTCATTATGCATTGATTTATTTACATCATACTCTCTTCGTTTATCTTGAATTCTCATGGTTGAAAACATAGATGATACGCCTCAAAAGAAAGGTTGTTGTTCGAAAAGGAGAGTAGTGACAAGAAAATAGGATTACCAACCCCTATTTCATATGTTAATGCCTTAGAAGGATTAACTACTTGGAGATTTCGTATTGTTTTTGGTAAACGCTTTTGATTCGAGAGAATTAAAGTGAATTAGTCCTTGATGGTTGAGAAATACTAGGATTATGTTATTAAATACAATACGTTTCTCTGTAAGCATGATGCATGTATGAATTCATAAAGCCCAGAGTTAGAAAGTATTGAAAACTACAAGGTGGACATAACTTTAGCTTGCTCTTTCTCTGAATTTGAATACTACTACACTTATTTCATCTAGTTAAAATGAAATCATTAATTTGTGAACTGAATCAAATCCTCCCTATTTATTTTACGGAAATGAATAATTAAAAGTCAACTAATCTGCATACAACTTAATTAGCGTCATATTCGCTGTGGGATTCGACCCCAACCTAGTTGGGTTATATATTTGACAACGACCGCTTACTCTCTCGTAAGAGAGGTGTTGTTTGGGCGTATCAAATTTTGGTGCTGTTGCTGGGGAATATGGTTGTCGATTGAGTTTATGTGTGTATATTGATTGTTAGTTAAGTTTCCTTATTTTATGTTTATTTGTTGTTTTGGTTTGTTATAGGGTCATTGTTGTTTATGCCACAAACCAGAAGTTCAGGAGAACCATTATTACCCTTCAATCCTGAACCTCATCTCATTAAAAGAATGGCTAACCAATAGGAAACTGAAATATTAGTTGCTTTGGCTAATGCTCAATTAAACCTCCAAAATACTGATAATCCAGGTCGGAAACCTAATCCAGATGAAGAGGACCTGGGAGACGATAGTTGTTGGGGATAGTTAATCAAAGGAGTACAGAGGATATAGATGCCCCAGTGAACAGAAATGTGAACAGAAATCGTCCTTTTAGAGCAAGACCTGAATGCCAAGCTATATATTTTAATCTGGAGGATGATGATGTTGACTTGGATGGAGCCGATGCAACAGGGGCTATTATTCCTCCACCCTTAGCACCCGGAGCCAAGTTTAATATTACAAGAACTATGATCCAGCTGTTGCAACTCAAAGGGTTATTTGGTGGACTCGCAGGTGACGACCTGAATATGCATTTGGTTAATTTTATCTCAACATGCAAGTCGTTTGAGAACCCAGGGGTTGGACAAAATGCAATTCGACTGCGCCTATTTTTATTGTCTCTATTTGGAGAGGCAACTCTATGGTTAAGTGGGCTAACTCCCAACTCTATTACCAATTGGAGACAACTTAAAGATGATTTCCTTGAAAGATTCTTTCTGCCATCTAAGAGAGCATAGTTGAGAGATGAGATAAGAATTTTCAGACAGCTTCCAACTGAAGCTCTCCACGAGACTTGGGAGAGGTTCAAGAAGAAGTTTATGCGGTGCCCAAATCATCAGATGACCAATGTCCACTTGATGGAGATATTATATAGGGCTTTGAATTTGGTTACTAAGCCAGTGGTAGATAATGCTATGGGTGGATCATTCATGGACCTCTCTTTTACTGAAGCTTCTGAGATGCTTGATCGAATGACAATGCAGAGTAGAGCTTACCATGCTAGGGATTCTGAGGTAGCAAGCTCTACTATATCTATTGGGATGACTGCAGAACAGAGGCAAAGAGAAGAAGAGCGTTACCAGGACATGGCTCACATAAAGACACAAATAGATCTTCTCACTTAGTATTTATTATTGAGAAAGATAGAGAAGGTTAAAGCTGTAGCATCACAGGGAAGGGCTGACTCCGATCATGAGGAAGAAGCTAATTACTTGAACAATCAGATGGGTTTCCGAGGTGGTGGCCAAGGAAACCAAGGTTAGAACCATCAAGGAGATTGGAAGAATAAAAGTGACCGAAGTGGACTGTATGTACCTTCTGGAAGTTGAGATAATGCTGCCACTAGTTCAGGCAAAATATCCATGGAGGATATGATAGAGAAACTTTTAAAGGGAGTTGAGGCGACAAATTCTGGGGTGACTACTGTAAAGAGTGACAGATCTTCCATGAGTCAACTAGTAAATTTGCACTCAGTCACTATTAAACAATTGGAGCAGCAGATGAGCCAATTATCCGTAGATTCAACCTAAGATAGAATGGGAGCCTACCAAGTGATACAGTTCAGAATTCGAGGATAGATGGATCATGTATGGCCATTACAACTAGGAACGGTAAGATGTTATCTTGTACAGAATTAGGAGCATCCTCTCATACTGATAAAGTCAAAATAGATTAGGAGATAGTTGATGAATCTTCAGTGGTGCCTGTGGAGTTGGGAAGTTTGAAAAAAGAGAGTGAGGAAGTGGAAAAACCACCTAAGCCGAAGCATATTAGTGATATGGATCAAGCATAAGAAAGGAGGTAAAAGTTGCTCCAATTGAAATTCCAAGGCCACCACCCCCATTTTCACAATGATTAAAAAAAAAAGAAGATGATGGCAAGTTTAGCAAATTCATGGATATGTTAAAGCAATTGACAGTGAATGTGCCCTTAGTTGAAGCATTGGAACAAATGCCCGGATATGCGAAGTTTATGAAAGACCCGTTGACGAAGAAAAGGACCGTGAGCTATGAAATAATAGACAATATTTATCATTGTAGTACTATTGCTACAAGATTTATTGTCCAAAAGAAAGCTGATCTGGGAGCATTTACTGTTCCATGTACGATTGGATTGCTAAAGTTTGAAAAGGCCCTTTGTGATGTTGGGGAAAGTATCAATCTTATGCCATTGACGGTTTTCAAGAAACTGGGTTTGGGAGATCCTACACCCACTAATATATGGCTTCTAATGGCGGATAGCTCGGTAAAAAGACGGATTGGGATTCTACATGATTACTTATAAAAGTTACTGATTTTATATTTCCTGCCGACTTTGTAATTCTTGATTGCAAAGTGGATTTTGAAGTATCCATAATTTTGGGTAGGCCATTTTTAGCAACTGGAAGAGTGTTAGTTGACATAGAGCAGAATGAGCTGAAATTTAAGCTTAATAAAAAAGAAGTTAGTTTTGAAGTATGTCGATCTATGAAACAACAAAAGGAGATGAGTGTCTTCTCGATTGTTGATGTATTCTACAAAGATGAGCGAGATGTACCAGTTAGGGACAGGTCTACTGTGGAGACCATAATTGGTTTGGTTGAACTTGCAATCAAGGATATGGGTGATTTCAAAGTAGTTGGACTAGGAATAAAGCATTTTTTGATCCAAAAAATAAGGTACAAATGATATCATCGATGTATCTTGATGAAGTCTGAGTAGTCAAGATAATCGAGTTGTGCCGCGACGTTAAATTAAGCGCTACATGGGACGCAACCCATGATTTTATTTTTACTTTATCATGTTAAATAAAAATGCAAAAAGAAGAGTCGAGCCACGATCGAAACTACGGCGCTTGGTGGGAGGAAACCCATCTTTCTAATTATTTTTGTTGTTTTTGATTAAGTGTAGGTGCATGAAGTACTAAGGAGGAGATTAGTTCCAATTTTGATTTGGAAGTGAGCCATGTCAATGGTGGTACATTTAGGAGTGATGGGAACATTAGAGGTAAGTTGGAGTGGTCAAATATGTAAGGCTCAAGTATGATTCACATTAGAGTCGTTCCTTGAATCATGTAAATTTGACCCAAAAAGTTTTGTGGTGCGACTTTATTTTGTGACCTTGATGGGGCTGTGGGGGTAAAGCCCCTGTTGTATGGACCTCTCCGACCAGGAGTGCGCATACATCTTAAGATATGCACCGCATTGTAAATCACCTATGCTCACTGCCTCACTTAGGCGATAGGTTAGGCACCACCTATGTCAACATAGGCGATAGCTTAGGCGCCGCCTATTTCAACATAGGTGATAGGTTAGGCACCACTTATACCATTGCCAATGCTCACTGCCTCACTTAGGCGATGGGTTAGGCGCCTCCTACTTATGCTTAAGGGATTTCATGGGCGCCGCCTATCAGTGTAAGTTTGCCTAATAATCCATTTTTTTATTGGATCAACTTGACCCAAATCTCACCCTTTAATAGAATCCACACCATGAATGCACAAAGTCATCCTTATTTCACTCCTAACCTGCATAAGATTGCTCTCACCATTTTCTTTGTCTTTCAACATTAACTATCTCAAGAATTTTCCTTTACTTTCACCAAACTTTCATCTTCAAGGTAAGTTTTACTTTCTTAATCATTAGTTATTGTGAATCTATGTTATAGCTAAGTGACTTATTAAGGATTATGAATTAAATTCTTGCCATTTTTATGTTGTGAAAGTGATGGCATTTTTTATATCTTGATATGGTTGAAAGTGTAGAGCATGATTCTGTTAAAAAAATGTTTCCTTGAAATAGAATTGGGGGAATTGAAGTGAATGAATTGTATTGTGACTAATGTTGATGCACCATATCAAAGTGTATGTCGGTGAAGTCTGAGTACCCGATAAAAATACTTAATTGGTTTATACTAATAAATTAAGTATGGGGTGGTGACTTCACCATCTCCATCTTAATTGAAGTTAACTTGATTATGTGTGACTGAGATGGATGATATAGGTAATGTGATAAGTACAGGAAAAATGGTTCCAATGATGATCTCCATGAAGGTGGCATGACTCCTAATATGGATGAGAAGTACTCCTAGCTAGGTTCTTTATCTTTTTATTTGCACTGGGGACAGTGCTGAGCTTAAGTGTGGGGTGGCTGGGTACTTTGCTATTTGTTTTGTAAGAAAATAGGACCTTTTCCTTAGTCTACTGCTTGATAGGATTAGTTATTTTGTTCATTTTGTTAGTTATTTAGTCATAATTAGGTGCTTTTCTCGATGATGGATGGATGACGACCGTCTTAAGAGAAAAGTAGTCTTTCAATTACATATAACTGCTCTTGTGGATAACATGACATGATAACATAAGTATGTGATGGATCATTATATTTGAAACACCTAGGCTCTAGTTGTGACTCTTGTTGTGATTGTTGGTTTTAATTGAGTTCATGTAATTGTTTGGTCGAGAATCTATAATGCTACTAATTGAGTTGACAATGTGCCATGAGTGTGTAAGACTGTTGTATATTCCTTATTGCAACTGATGCTAGAACTTGCTTGGTGTGTATGCAAAGCGAAATAAAGATTGTGAGTTTAGTAGATAATTTAGGCATTTCTTTGATAGCCATTGTTCATACCTTCTTTTGCCCTACCTTTGTATATGACTTAGCTAGCCCCATTGAGCCTTTAGCTTGTTCTTTTGTTAGCCTTATAAGTAGCCTAATCCGTTCTTTAATAGACCATAATTTGATCCAAAATCTCCTAAGCGCTTTAATGTAAAATCAATGTGAGTTAGGAGTTCGACAATAAGAGGAAAAAAGGTAAAATTGATACCCCAAAGTCTAGTTATTGGCGTGAGCAATTGATGTGGTTGAGAGTAGCTAAAATTGTTGAAAAAATTCAAAATTTTATCCCGAACATGTTATAATGAACCTGTTTTAGCCCTGGTCCTTCTTGGACATTGTGCACCTCAACTAAGGCAAATTGCTTAAGTTGAGGGTGGCTATTATAAGGGTGCGTAACGTGAAAAGGGTGCCAAAAAAAATTTGAAAGGGTTGCATACTCCCACCATAGCGTTATTAATTAAGCTTAACGAGTTGAGGTGAAAAGCAAATTTGTGAAGATAGCAGAAGTGGAAATTGGTTGTTAAAGATTGATCTTAATTGCATAATGTAATGTATTAAAGCACTTAGGGAAGATAGTCACTATTTCTGGCCAAAATAGTTCCTACCCATCCTTTAGCCTGCATTACAACCCGTAAAAGACCTATTTGATCCTAATCTTAGCATTCTAATATTAGTGGAGTATTACAATAAGGGAAAGCATATGGTCATCAGTAGTAATTTGAGAATTCTTTATGAGAGTGAGCGCAACTTGATTCTTGTCCCCATTTTGTTAGAAATTGCATAATTGTGAGTGATTATGGGTAATTTTCTTGTTGTGAGGGCACATGGTTAATGAAGGTTGGGTAATTTATATGATTTCTATGCTTAAACGAGATGCATGAAATTGCCAACTTAATGAGTCTATTCTTGAGGGTAGGTTGTCTCTAGTAATGTGTCCTGAATCTACTTCTTGTTCATAATTGTTGTGTGAGCCTATTTGAGCATCTTGTCTTCCTTTGTGGGTGCTAAGGCTTGTGTAGTATGTATAAATGGATATGTTGTTCGATGACGAACAGAGCTTGGGTGTGGGGTGGTGATCTTGGGTATATTTATACGCCTAAGCACCATAATTTATTCATATTTTAGCTATGTTTAGAGAACAAAGTGCCTAGTTTCTTATGTTTTTACTCTACTTCTATGTAATTGAGCTAATCGACGTGATTATCATGATTTTAGGTATTAATGAGGTAGATGAACACATTATGGGACTATGGAATGTGGATGGCATATGACACAAGAGAGAGTAGCAACCTGGACCAAATATGGCGCCTAGAAACAACAATCTGGATCAAATGTGGCACCTAAAAACTATGTCCAAGACTAGTTTGTCATTTATAATTAGTTTAGGGACCTAAAAGGCAATTATGAGAGAAAAGATTATTAAAAGGATTAATGATGAATTTTTATTCATGAAAAAAATTATTCTGTATTTTTTTAGAGAGAGCAGAGAAGGGCGGTTTAGCTTGAGACAGAAAGAAAAACATTTTTTGCTCTTGCTCTCCGTATTTGCACACCAAGATCGTCCTCTAGTTTTTGGTATGATGAATATTTCTATTGTGATTTTAATTTTATTCATGAGTAGCTAAGTTTATTAGTTAGGGTTATGGAAGCCTTGTAGCATACAATCTATTACTTTGGGTTTTGAATTCATTATGCATTGATTTGTTTACGTCATACTCTCTTTGTTTATCTTGAATTCTCGTGGTTGCAAACATAGAGGATATGCCTTAAAATGCAACTTGTTCAAAAGAAAGGTTGTTGTTTGGAAAGGAGAGTAGTGACAAGAAAATAGGATTACCAACCCCTATTTCATATGTTAATGCCTTAGAAGGATTAACTACTGGGAGATTTCGTATTGTTTTTGGTAAACGCTTTTGATTCGAGAGAACTAAAGTGAATTAGTCCTTGATGGTTGAGAAACACTAGGATTATGTTATTAAATACAATACGTTTCTCTGTAAGCATGATGCATGTATGAATTCATAAAGCCCAGAGTTAGAAAGTATTGAAAACTACAAGGTAGCTTGCTCTTTCTTTGAATTTGAATACTACTACACTTATTTCATCTAGTTAAACTGAAACAATTAATTTGTAAATTGAATAAAATCCCCCCTATTTATTTTACGAAAACAAACGATTATAAGTCAACTAATCTGCATACAACTTAATTAGCACTATATTCCCTATGGGATTCGAACCCAACCTAGTTGGGTTATATATTTGACAACGACCGCTTACTCTCTCGTAAGAGAGGTGTAGTTTGGGCGTATCAAGAACAATGTGATGCAGCCTAGTATATTAAAGTTAAGGATTAGACGGGTGAATTGAACCATAAGATGAAATACTTGTTATACTTCTATAATCCTATTACCTTTCTTATAGATAGAGCAACTTCGTGGCATGATTATGATGTTATTCTATATATTAAATGAGATTTAGGTATCGGAAGCATAGGTAGTATTATTGGCCTTAATTTAACCATTTACGCTAATGTAAAATCATAAATTCAGAGTAATTGGCTTAGTTATTCATGTCTTAGGTGAACTTGGAGTCGTGGCTCATGTTTGGAAGGGAAATGCCTTAGTTGCTACTATTTAGGATAAATTTCTTTAGTTACTCATGTTTTATAAGGGATTTCTATTGTAAGACTAATATATCATGACCTAAGGCTACCCGCTAGTTGCGACAGCAGTGCTTACGGCCACCAGTGACCACAAGCTAGCCCATGAGTTGGTACCTGCTGTGAGCACTAAGTAAACTGATAATAAACAACATATGCAGAAAAAAAATAACTGATAACGCCATTAGGTTTTAAATACCGAAACACGATTAAATCATAGATCTAAAATGTTTGAAGACATACTAAAAAGATTGATAAAATAACTTTTAAACGGACTAATAGTTTGAATGTCTGAAAAGCCTCTAACTGACTGACTGTGGAGTTGATGGGATAGACCCCCAACTAACTCCAACTAAATGGAAATACTCAACTATTGAGATAAACTGAAATGAAACAATCATGTCCTCGATATATAAGGACTCATCACGACTGCTGCTGCTGATAAGCTGAACTGTCTAAGCACGGTCAGGAAACTGAATGTCCGAAGCTATGATATAAAACATCATAGCATTATGAAAAGTATGCGGTCAGTACTTTGAATGTATTGGTATATGAGATGATATTAGGCTATATTTCAAGGGTTAACTATGTATGAAATAATGACTAGCTGAATAGCATAAGATAACTCGGTATGCATGCATGAAAACTAAAATACTAAGAATACAAGAACAAGCATATAATGTTTTTGAAATAATCTATAAATTGAATTACTGAAATATGATAGATGAATAAATGGAATTCTATATGCTATAGTTAAGTAAACTTGAAATAGATTCTGTACTGAATATTGTACTGAGATTGTGGAAGGTATCATTTAACCGACAAGACCCAATATGTTCTAAGTGGGTCCTACCTGCAACCCAGGTGCAAGTGTGTTAGTACCATTCCACGGGTACTAACAACAGCTGTGTGGATCCACTAGTCTGATGTCCTAAAGGACCAAGGTGTCAAGCCTAACTGACGGACGACTTCTCATATCCTACAGTAGCTATGTAGTTCTGGAATACAAGGACTGCTATTAATGATACTACCTAACTGATAGGGAATTCGCCATCCCTGCATTCGCTCAGTGCTAAATCCTACTCCCAACTGAACTAACACTGATTCCTGGACTGAACTAAGCTTAACTATAATACCCCATACTTTTCGTTGCTTAATTTCCCTCCTAGAATGTCAAAGGTTAGCTTAAAAAATGAATAACTTTTGTTACATATGAAATCTTCTATAATTCGACCCTTCATTTTGTAGGAAATGGAATAAGCCTTCCATCGATACCAATTTTGCCCAAATTCGATACTCGGTTGAGAAGTTACAATATTTTTAGTAAAGTAGTCTGCCATCTGGGCAATCACCGCCTCATCGTTAAGGTTAAATTCACGTTGTCAAATTCTAGTAGACCACTACGATAAGCTCACATCGTGATGAGCTCTAATTTCCTATTTTTCAATTTTCAGTAGGCCAACACAATGGTACTGCATAGCGAGGATGGCCTAAATGGCATTCCAATAGAGTACCACAATTGGCCCGCATTGTAGAGAAATTCTAGTTCCCGATTGTCAAAATCCAGAGGGGAAATGCAATAGCTCCATATTGCGGAGGTCCACAATTTCCTAGTCATCTGTTTCCAGTAAGCCACCACAATAGTGGCACATCGCTGTGGCATGTTAAATCAGAATTTTTGTTCCTGTTATCCAGTTTCAAGTAAAGTTTAAAAAAAGAAGGGCATTTTGGTCGATTACCAAGCCCCCAATTCGTGTAAAATACAAGATTTAAACCCATTCTAAGCCTATTATGCTTATTTTTATCCATTTTCTCCCCAAAAAAACCCTAGAGCTCAAAACTCAAGCTCCAAGAAATCAAAAGTCCTCCATTGTTTCTCCAAGAAAACTCAAAATTGAGGATTCCCAAATAAAGATAACAAAGAGTTCATCTTCAAAGGCTCTAATAGAGATTCAAGTTCAACCTTTCTTAGGAATTTCATCAATTAAGGTATGTGGGGTTTATGAACAAGGATCCTTTTTTATCCTTGTGCCCAAAACCAAGTTTTTATTTGAAATTGATATGATTTTGAATGATTATACATGATTTTTAAATTAGGTTCATACCCATTATTGCCAATTGCAAGATTATAAGATTTCAAGTGTTTTAGAAGTTGAATTGCTTGACTATTTTTATATTTTCATGCCTTTTGTAGTAATTTCCAAATTTTTTGATGAATTATTATTGTTTTCATTATCAAGCATGATTATTATGATGTTTTGACATAAGATTTATGCATGGGTTATCATCCTAAGATTGAATATTATTATTTCAAGAGAGATTATGCTTTAAGCATCAAATGATCATCTTATTTTTAGACTTTCAATAAAGATTTGATATTTTGATCCTCAGATAAGATTTGGAATCCACTTTATAGATTTATAACAGATTTCAGAGGTCTGATTAGCTTTATTTACAGATTGACTCAGATAAATGCATAATTAATTTTGTAATAACCCTTATGCTAGTTTTGAAGTGGATTTCCAATAGAATGAGCATACAAATTAAATGAAGTAATATTTAGTTCCGAGCAAGAAATATGGGATTAGCATCATTATCTTCCACAGAACTACGTAGCCAGTGTAGTTACAGATTATCAGATTATTCCTATTTCTATATGGATGGCAGTTATAGATGTGATCACTTAGATTAGGTTATACTTCTTGGAAAGAGTATAAGACCTCTCCTCATCATGAGGTTTTCCCCATAGGGGAATGAGACATTAGACTCCATGTTAGCTCATATGGTTTATGTCTGTTAGAAGAGCCTCCCTAATAGAAAAGCTTTTAAGAAAGCTAAGTTTAAAGGCTTACAACTTTATTCAAATTATGTGTTATAGAAAGATATTAGTTACAGATTTTAGCTTTTAGATTTAGATATAGAAGTGAGCCCTTTTCACAATTAGACAATATGATTTACAGACAGAACATTAGTACAACTTTCAGATCTAAACGTTATGACTCACTAGATTTACAAAGTGTACTTTGTTATTCATGATTACAGATTTTAGTATTTCAGATATTCTAGCTTATGTGAGTCATTTACATTTAGCGTGCATTGTTTTAAAAACTATGATGACTATTTAGACTTTGTTTTACTTATGCATTTCACCCCCATATAGTCAGTACATCGCTGATCTATATATATATATATATATATCTATATGCTACATTGTCTCATAATGTAGGTTTAGGTGCTTAGTTTCTGCAGCGTGAGTGATTTTGAGCATCTCCAACTATATCTCGACAGTTGGTGAGTCCTCATAGTTTGGGTACTTAGTTATTCAAAATTTCATCTTAGATGATTCAGTATTCTTTCTTGACAGTTCGAGTTTGCTGGGGTTTTGTCCAGTGGCTCTCTTGTTATTAGTAGTAGTGGCTTGTCAGATTTCTAGATTTGATTTATACTTATAGTATTTGGTTTTCAAAGATTATATTCAGATTATTCTTAGTTATTTCAGATAGATTTCCATATTTATCATGACTTCTATGTCTATATTTCCCATTATTATGAGATTCAGACTTAGTACCAGGCAGACAAGGTTAACTTAAGGCTACTCATAGTCTTGAGCATCGTGTGACGTCTTGGGACCAGGTTTTGTGGTATTACAAACTTGGTATTAGAGCCTAAGGTTTTTATGATTCCTAGGGATTCAGATAAGCTATGTAACGAAGAATCTTAATCATGGGTGTAAAGTGCGCTATATTTATGAGGAAGAGGCTATGGGACATTTTTAGGAAATCATCTCTTTCTTTCATGATCTATCATGCTTACAGTATCTCTATCTACTTTTAAGTCATGCTCTTACGTGACAATTGAATATGCTTCCTCGTCAAGCTAATGCCCGCATAAATGATAACCAACCACCCAGCCTGTCGATCCTCTAAATGAAAAAGTATTCTATGCTGAGTTTTGGGCTACCTTCTAGGCATTGGCCCAGTCAGTGACTGCTAATATTTAGGGCAACTATCAGAATAAAGTAACACTTCAGGTGAATGGTGATTTAGCAGCAGCTAGAATTAGAGATTTCATAAGAATGAACCCACCAGAGTTCTTTGGGTCACAAGAAGATGAGGACCCACAACTTTATTTAGATGAGGTAAAGAAAATCACCCAGATTATGCATGTTTTAAAGAGAAGAGCGTAGAGTTAGCATCCTATAGATTGAAGGATATAGCATATCATTGGGGGCTTATGTGGAAGAATGTTAGAGGTAAGAATGCAGCTCGTATGAGTTGGCAGGTATTTTGAGATGCTTTTCTAAACAGGTTCTTTCCGCATGAAATAAAATAAACTAAGATAGAGGTGTTTTTAAAATGGAGGTATGGCCCGATGATAGTGAAAGAGTACTGCCTTAAGTTCAATCCGTTGTCTAAGTATGACCCAGATACTATGGCTGATCCTAGGGAAAGTATGAGTAAGTTTATTACAGGAGTGTCTAGCTTGGTAGTCAAGGAATGTAGCACCGCCATGCTTATTGGAGACATGGATATTGCCATATTGATGATTCATGCTCAAAAGATTATGGTAGATAAGTTGAAAGAAAGAGAGAGAGGAAAGAAGAAGGCTAGAACTGGTCAATTTGAGTTTGGCCAAGCTAGGTTTCTAGGGGGAAATCATTCATAGTTTCAGAATCTTTCATCTATGACGACACTATCTTTAGCTAGTGCTCCCGCTCCCAAGCTAGGTTGGAGCAGTGGGGTAAGTCTTCTATATCCATATCTTAGAATAGTATGAGTGGAAGACCCAGTTGTCCTCCATGTTCTAAGTGTGGTAAGAATCATCCTAGTGAGTGTATGTTAGGGCAGAAGAGTTGTTATGGTTGTGGTAAGTTCATTCATGGAATCAGAGAGTATCCGTATGCTAAGTAGGGAAACAAAGATATTCATCCCCAGACTCAGGCTACTAGTGCTCCAGCTCCTTTAGATCACCCAGCTCTTTATTAAGGTGCATCATCCAGTACCGGTGGCGGTCAATGCCAGAATTGGTTTTATGCTTTACCATCCCACTAGGAGCAGAAAAATTCACCATATGTTGTTACTAGTATGATTCATGTCTTTTATCTTGATGTTTATGTGTTGTTAGAACCTGGGTCGAGTTTTTCTTATATGACCCCATTAGTTGTAGTAAATTTTGAGATAGGTCCTGAAAAGTTCACTGAGCCCTTCTTTGTTTTTACCCAGTGGGTGAGTCAGTTGTTTCCAAATAGATTTATATAAAGTGTCCTATCACTGTCCTTTTTAAAATCATGTTAGCAGACTTAATAGAGCTAAATATGGTTTAATTTGATCTTATTCTTGGTATGGATTGGCTTTATTCCTGTTATGCATTCATAAATTGTTGCACCCAAGTGGTGAAGTTCTAGTTTCCAGATGCGCCAGTTTTTGAGTGGAAAGGAAATTCAGTATCTTCCAAAAGTCGTTTTATATCTTATCTTAAAGCCAATAAGTTGATTTCCAAAGGATGCATCTATTATTTAGTTCGATTCAAAGACACTAAGTCTAAGACTCCAATAGTTCAGTGAGTGTAGTTAATAAGTTTCCTAATGTTTTTCCCAAAGATTTGATAGGGGTACCTTCGATAGAGAAATAGATTTCGAGATTGACCTTCTCCCAAATACTCAGCCTATCTCTATTCCTCTATATCTTATGGCTCCAGCTGAGATTAAAGAGTTAAAGGAGCAGCTTAAGGATATATTAGATAAACTTTTCATAAGGCCTAGTATTTCTCCATGGGGCGCTCCCATTCTATTTGTGCAAAAGAAAGATGGTTCTTTGTGAATGTGCATTGACTATCATTAGCTAAATAAAGTTACTGTCGAAAAGAAATATCCTCTTTTTAGAATTGATGACTTATTTGATCCACTCCAAGGTGCAAGTTATTTCTCCAAGATAGACCTCAGATCCGGCTATCATCAGCTTAGAGTAAGGGAATGTGAGATTCCGAAGATAGCTTTTAGAACCCGTTATGGTCATTTTGAGTTTCTAGTCATGTTCTTCAGGCTAACAAATTCCCCAACAACCTTTATGTACTTTACGAACAGAGTGTTCAAACAGTATCTAGACATATTTGTCATAGTCTTTATCGACGATATTCTTGTCTACTCTCATGTAAGGATGATCATGCAGACCATCTTAGAATTTTATTGCAAACTCTTAGAGATCACAAGTTGTTTGCCAAATTCAGTAAATGTGAGTTTTGGCTAAGGTCGGTAGCCTTCCTTGGTCATATTGTTTCCAGTGATGGTATTAGAGTTGATTCTCAAAAGACAGAAGCAGTAAGAAATTGGCCTTGACCTATCTCTCCATTAGACATTAGGAGTTTCTTGGGTTTAGCTGGATATTATAGACATTTTGTTGAGGATTTCTCATCTATTGCATCTTTTATGTCTATATTAACCCAGATGAAAGTTAAGTTTCAGTGGTCAAATTCCTACGAGAAGAGTTTTTAGGAGTTGAAGACTCGACTTACTTCAATCTCAGTTTTAGCATTACCGGATGGTACGAATGGTTTAATTGTGTATTTTGATGCTTCTAGAGTTATTCTGGGTTGTGTTTTGATGCAGAGAGGTAAGGTTATAGACTATGACTCTAGACAGCTTAAGCCTCACAAAAAAAATTACCCGACCCATGATCTTGAGTTAGTTTTTGTTGTGTTTGCTTTGAAAATCTGGAGACATTATCTTGATGGGGTGCATTTTGATGTGTTCATAGATCACAAAAGCTTGCAGTATGTGTTTACCCAAAGGGAGTTAAATCTTCATCAGAGAAGGTGGTTAGAATTGTTGAAGGATTATGATATGAGTGTGTTGTACCATCTGGGAAAGGCCAATGTAGTGGCAGATGCCCTTAGTAGATTGTCTATAGGTAGTGTTGTCAAAGGGGAGAATAATAAGAAGGTGTTAGTTAAAAAAGTTCACTGGTTAGCTAGATTGGGTGTGAGATTTTTTGATTCAGCTGAAGGGAATGTTTGGGTTCAGAGTAGTTCCAAATCTTCCCTAGTTTCTGAAGTAAAAGAGAAGTAAGATAAGTATTCTAGTTTGGTCAAACTGAAGGATTCAATTAAAGGCCAAAAGGTTGATGTTTTCACCCAAAGGGATGATGATTTGTTGAGATACCAAAGTAGATTGTGTGTTCCATGTGTTGATAATGTTAGGCAATGGATTATGGCAGAAGAACATGGTTCACGTTATTCCATTCTTCTAGGTGCTACCAAGATGTACCATGACTTACGAGAAATCTATTGGTGGAATGGTATGAAGAGAGATATAGCAAAGTTTGTAGCCAAGTGTGCAACTTGTCAACAGGTTAAGGCAGAGAACCAAAGACCTGGTTGTACATTGCATTAGTTTGGTATCCCCACTTGGAAGTGGAAAGAGGTGAATATGGACTTTATGACTGGATTACCCCATTTACATCATCAGTATGATTCGATTTGGGTTAATATAGATAGATTGAATAAGTCAGTGCATTTCTTACCAGTTCACACATCTTACATAGCTGAAGATTATGCTAATTTATATATCATAGAGTTAGTCAGATTGCATGGAGTTCCTTTGTCCATCATCTCAGACAGGGGTACTCAGTTTACCTCTCAGTTTTGGAAAGCCTTTCAGAAGGGTCTTGGCACCCAAGTTAATCTTAGTTCAGCTTTTAATCCACAGACAGATTGTCAAGCAGAAAGGACCATTCAGACTCAAGAGAATATATTGAGAGCTTGTGTTCTTGATTTCAAAGGTAGTTGGGAGACCATTTGCAATTGATTGTGTTCGCTTATTATAATAGTTGTCATGCTAGTATTCAGATGGCTCTGTTTAAAGCTTTTTATGGATGGAGTTGTAGATCGCCAGTCGGTCAGTTCGAAGTCGATGAGGCCGCTTTGATTGGGCTAGACATGGTGTTTAAAGCCATAGAGAAAGTTTAGCTGATTAGGGAGAGATTAAAAGCATCCCAGAGTCGTCAGAAATCTTATGCAGACGTAAGAAGGATAGATCTTGAGTTCGAGACTGGTGATCTTGTGTATTTGAAAGTTTCACCGATGAAAGGGGTTAAGAGATTTGGAAAAAAGGGAAATCTTAGTCCACGATATGTAGGTCCCTTCCGAATTTTGAGTCATGTTGGGAAGGTAGAGTATGAGCTTGAGTTACCCCCAGATTTATCCTTAGTCCATCCAGTATTCCATGTGTCCTTGTTGAAGAAGTGCATGGATGATTCAACAATTATAGTCCCTCTAGAAAGTACAAATATTCAAAATAGCCTCTCATTTGAAGAAGTTCCCGTAGAGATTCTTGATCATCAGATCCGTACACTAAGAAACAAAGAAGTTCCCTTGGTCAAAGTTCTGAGGTGAAATTAATTTGTTGAGGCTGCTACTTGGGAAACAGAAGCAGACATGCGTACCAAGTATCCTTATCCATTTTCCATGAACTTAGATTCAGTCGAAGGCAATAACCTTCCTTCATTCAGTTCTTTTCCAGTCTTAGATTCTGCTATATAGCTATCTTCATGTAATTTCATGCACTTGTAGATCAATTCAATAGCTCAGTATATTTTAGATTCAGTTATTCATATATTTTAGTTGTGCATGATAGCTTATAGCCTCAGATTTCTCAGTATTTTTATCTTAACTAGCCACATTCGAGGACGAATGTTCCCAAGGGGGAGATATTATAATACCCCATACTTTTCCTAGCTTAATTTCTCTCCTAGAATGTCAATGGTTAGCTTTAAAAATGAATAACTTTTTTTACATGTGAAATCTTCTAGAATTAGACCCTCCATTTTGTAGGGAATTGAATAAGCTTTCCATCGATACCAATTTTGGCCAAATAGGATACTCGGTTGAGAAGTTACGATATTTTTAGTAAAGCAGTACACCATCTGGGCAATCACCGTGTCACGGTGAAGGTTAAATTCATGTTTTTCAAATTCTAGTGGGCAACCGCGATAAGCTCACATCGCGGGGAGGTCCGATTTTCCATTTGTCAATTTCCAGTAGGCCAACGTGATGGTACCGTATTGATATGATGGCCTTAATGACATTCCAATAGAGTATTGAGATTCGATAGCGTGGCAGAGAAATTCCAGTTCCCAATTGTCAAAATCCAGTGGGACAACGCGATAGCTCTGCGTCGCGGAGGTCCCCAATTTCATAGTCGTCAGTTTCCAGTAAGCCACAACGATAGTGGATCGTTGCACTGGCATGTTAAATCGGGATTTTTGTTCCCTTTTTCCAGTTCCGATTAAAGTTTAAAAAAGAGGGAGGCACTTTGGTTAATTTCCAAGCCCCCAATTCGTGTAAAACACAAGATTTAAATCCATTCAAAGTCTATTATGTTTATTCTTCATCCATTCTCTCCCAAAGAAAAAAAAATCAAGAGCTCAAAACTCAAGCTCCAAGAAATCAAAATTCCTCCATTGTTTCTCCAAGAAAACTCAAAATTAAGGATTCCCAAATCAAGATAACCAAGAGTTCATCTTCAAAGGCTTTAATAGAGATTCAAGTTCAAGCTTTCTTAGGAATTTCATCAATTAAGGTATGTGGGGTTTATGAACAAGGATCCTCTTTCATCCTTGTGTAGAAAAAAAAGTTTTTATTTCAAATTGATATAATTTTGAATGATTATACATATGTTTTAAATTAGGTTTCATACCCATTATTTCTAATTGCAAGATTATGAGATTTCAAGTGTTTTAGAAGTTGAATTGCATGACTATTTTCTTATTTCCATGCCTATTGCAGTAATTTCTAGATTTTGAGATGAATTATCATTGTTTTCATTATCAAGCATGATTATTATGATGTTTTGACAAGAGATTTATACATGGGTTATTATCCCAAGATTGAATATTATTAATTCAAGAAAGTTTATGCTTTAAGCATCAGATGATTAGTTTATTTTCAGATTTTCAGAAAAGAATTGATCTTTTTATCCTCAAATAAGATTTAGAATCCACTTTATAGATTTATTACAGATTTTAGAAGTCAGATTAGCTTTATTTATAGATTGACTCAAATTAATGCATAATTAGTTTCATAATAACCCTTATGCTAGTTTTGAAGTTGATTTCCAACAGAATGAACATACAAATTAAATGGAGTAGTATTTATTACCGAGCGGGAAGTATGGGATTAGTGTGCCCTATCTTCCACAGAACTTCATAGCCAACGTAGGTACATATATATTTCTGTATGGATGACAGTTACAGATGTGATCACTTAGATTAGGTTATACTCCTTGGCAAGAGTATGACACCTATCCCCATCGTGAGATTTTCCCCATAGGGGAACGAGACATTGGACTCTATGTTAGCTCACATAGTTTATGCTTGTTAGAAGAACCTCCCTAATAGAAAAGAATAACAAAAAAGATTTTAAGAAAACTAAGTGCAGAGGCTCACATCTTTATTCAGATTATGTTTTACAGAAAGATATTAGTTATAGATTTCATCTTTCAGATTTCAGATATAGAAGTGAGCCCTTTTCACACTTAGACAGTATGATTTACACACAGAACATTAGTACAACTTTCAGAACTAAATGTTATGACTCACTAGATTTACAAAGTATGCTTTGTTATTTATTATTACAGATTTTAGTATTTCAGATATTCCAGCTTATGTGAGTCATTTACATTTAGCATGCATTATTTTACAAACTATGATGACTATTGGACTTTGTTTTACTTATACATTTCACCCTCATATACTTAGTACATCCTCAAAGTTCTAATCCACATATATGTCTATGTCCTACATTGTCTCATAATGTAGGTTCAGCTGCTTAGTTTCAGCAGCGTGAGTGATTTTCGAGCACGTCCATCTTCATCCTGATAGTTGGGGAGTCCTTATAGTTCGGGGACTTAGTTATTTAGAATTTCAGCTTAGATGATTCAGTATTCTTTTCAGACAATTTGAGTCAGTTAGGGGTTTATCCTAGTGGCTCTGTAGAGGCTTCTCAAATTGCTAGATTTGATTAAGACTTATACTATTTGGTTTTCAGAGATTATATTCAGATTATTCTCAGTTATTTCAGATAGATTTCCATATTTATCATGACTTCTATGTCTATATTTCCCATTATTATGAGATTCAGACTTAGTACCAGGCAGCCAAGGTTAGCTTAAGGCTACTCATAGTCTTGATCACCGTGTGACGTACTGGGACTAGGTTTCGAGGCGTTACATTAATTGAACAAACAACTGACTGAATGATAATTCTCATGGTATATCTAAATTCTTTCTGAAGATACTGAAATTATGTAAACAACTAAGTATCGGGGGTTCATAACCCTCCAACATTGAATAGAATTAACAATACTGGCATGTAAAAGCATTGAAACCATAGTAAGGGATCATTGTTCAAAATCCAACACTTAGGCATTTCATGAAACACATGAGAGTCATGAACTTGAACATGGGAATGGGTAAATCATATGATGATAACATAGTTACAGTACTAATACCATGAGTTTGGGATTTAACATGAAAATTTCATTATTTAAACGTGTAAAGGCTCATTCCATTAAAATACTTGTAAACACAATACATAAATAGAAATTCATAAGAGCTTCAAAGAGATAATTCATCAAAAACATGTAAAATCCATTATTTAAAACATAAAAATAGATTCTTTTACACCATGGGTGAAGGATGAACATCACACATACTTTAAACCCTTAAGATTAAAAGAAGAATACCAATCTTGAAGCTTTCTTGAAAGTTCTTGGATTGGAAAACTTAAATTTTTGGTTTTCTCGGAGAGGGGGTAATTGAATTTGATATTCTTGGAAGACTATTAGGGTTTGTTTTTGAGAGAAAATTAGACAATATGGACAAATAATTCCCTAACCAAAGCTTTAATTCGTGTTTTTACGAATTGGGTTGATGGAAAAAGATATAACTGCCCCTCAGGAGATTTAATTTGTATCTGGAATACAGATTAAAAGGGTACCGTGATGCAATGAGTGTCTCATCGCTATACGCAGTGTGACATGATGCCATTGCGGTGAGCTTCTGGAATTGAAATCCAAACACGACCTAATCCTCGTCAAAAAATTTTTAAAATTCCCTGAGCCATGTTCCTTATACCCCTAAATATGAATTGACTCAAAAACCACCATATCGAGGTCAGGAAGACCAATTTAAAAATCCTTGAAATTAAGAGGACAAAAATAAGACTAAGTCTTCAACACTTATTGAAATTTTTAGGCTTTAAGCCTCTTATGCATGCAAATGAGAGCTGAACTAAGCTTAGTATAATACGGGGTATTACAATATCTCACTGTTGGGAACATTCATCCTCGAATGATACTGATTAAGCTAAGAATATTTGGGAAATTGAAATCACATACTAAACATACATATCTAAAAACATGATTACATGATTGAGTCTGAAACATGAGACATGATTGAACTGAATTTGTGAATGCAAGCAAAGACATGAGAATGATTATATAGCAGGAACTGAGAATGGAAAAGAGTAAATCTAAGGAAAACTATTACCATAAGCTGAGTCTGAGTTTGCGGAGAAAATATGATGGTACTTGGTAAGCATATCTTCTTTTGCTTCCTAAGTGGCTCCCTCAACAGACTGATTCCACTAAAGAACTTTGACCAAGGGAACTTCTTTGTTCCTTAATCTATGAATCTGATTATCAAGGATATCGACTGGGATTTTTTTGTAAGAAAAGCTATCATGAAAATCTGTTCTTTCTAAAGGAACTATAGCAGCTGGATCAACAATACACTTCTATAACAGGAAAACACAAAACATTGAATGAACTGATGCCAAATCTACAGGCAACTCAAGCTCATAAGATACCTTTCCAAAATGACTTAAAATTTTGTAAGGGCCAACATATCGGGGATTGAGTTTCCCTTTTTTCCAGATCTCTTCACTCCCTTTATGGGTGAGATTTTCAAATATACCAAATCTCCAACTTAAAATTCAAGATACCCCCCTCACATCTGCATAGGATTTCTGATGACTTTGGGCTGTCTTAAGAATCTTTCTAATAAACTAAACCTTCTCTATTGTATCAAACTCTAAATCTAGTCTTATCAAAGTAGTCTCACCTAGCTTAAGCCAACAAATAGAAGATCTACATCTCCTCCCATAGAGAGCCTTAAATGGAGCCATCCGAATACTAGAGTGATAACAATTATTGAAGGCAAACTCGATCAAAGTAAAGTGATCATCCCAACTTTCTTTAAATTCAATAACACATGTTCTCAATATGTCCTCTAATGTCTGAATGGTCCTTTCCACCTGACCATCTATTTGTGGATGAAAAGTTGTAATGAGATGAACTTGGGTACAAAGGACCCTTCTGAAAAGCCTTCCAAAAGTGAGGTAAATTAAGTACCGCCATCTGAAATGATAGACAACGGGACTCTATGATACCTAACCAACTCTTTAATATAGATCTTGGTATAGTCCTCGGCCAAACAAAAAGTATGAACTAACAAGAAATGAGCTGATTTGGTCATTCTTTCTACAATCACCCATATCGAATCATGCTAACAATGCATACGAGGCAAACCCATCACAAAATCTATGTTCAACACTTCCCACTTCCCACTTCCCAGTACGAATGCTTAACAATGTGCCACTAGGACTCTAGTTCTCAACCTTAACCTGCTGATAATTAGAATAATTAGCTATAAACTCTATGATATCTCTCTTCATACCGCTCCACCAATAGATTTCCTATAAGTCACAGTATATATTAGTGGCACTTGGATGTACTTAATAATGCACACCATGCACTTCTGCTAAAATCTGTTGTCTTAAACCAACAACACACGACACACATAGCCTGCTCTAACATCGCAACACGCCATTTCCTCCTTGGGAGAAAACCTCCACTTTCTGATCTCTAACTGACTCCTTTATTTAACAAAACTGGAATCCCTATTTTGCTTTTCTTTCACTTCGAAAACCAAAGAATAATTTGAACTATTCTGAACACATATACTACTCAAAACTAAATCAATCAACCAAAAACCTAGTCTAGCAAGCTAATGAACCTCCTGAATTAACCTTTTTTTATCATTCTTAACTTGAGCAATGCTTCCCATAGACAATCTAGTAAGGATATCTGCTACTATATTGGCCTTGCCCAGATGAAACAACACACTCATATCATAATCTTTCAACAACTCAAGCCACCTTCTTTGACAAAGATTTAAATATTTTTGCTAAAACACATACTACAAAATTTTTTAATCCATGAACACATCAATGTGAACCCCATAAAGATAAAACCTCCAATTTTTAAGGCAAAAACAACTACTGCCAACTCAAGATCATGGGTAGGGTAATTCTTTTCTTGGGGTTTAAGCTGTCTTGAGGAATATGCTATGACCTTAACTCTCTGTATCACTACACAACCAAGACCAACTCTAGAAGCATCACAGTAAGCAACAAACCCATCTAGCAAAGTCATGACTGGGGTTGAGATGAGTTGAGTTTTCAACAACTGAAAACTCTTTTCACAAGAATTTGACCATTGAAATTTGAATTTCTTTTAATTCAGTCGAGACATTAGGGATACAATAGATAAAAACCCTTCAATAAACCATCTGTAATAGCTAGCCAAACCTAAGAAACTATTAAATCTGATGGAGTGATAGGTCAGGGCCTATTTCTTACTGCATTGGTCATTTGAGGGTCAACTCTAATTCCATCACCAAAAATAATATGGAAAAGGAAAGCTACTTATCTTATCCAAAAATTACATTTACTTAATTTGGCAAACAACTGATGAGGTCTAAGAGTCTGCAATACAATTCTGAGATGGTCTGCATGATCATTTTTACTATGGAAGTAGACAAGAATATCATCAATAAAGATGATGACAAATTTGTCCAAGTACTACTTGAACACTCTTTTCATCAAGCCCATGAAAGCTGCTTCCACATTCTTTACTCCAAAACACAACTAGAAATTCAAAGTTACCATATCGAGTTTTGAAAACTGTTTTGGGAATGTCACATTCTTTGAATCTAAGATAATGATAGCTGAATCTGAGGTCTATCTTAGAGAAATAACTGTCACCCTGAAGTTGGTTGAATAAGTCATCAATCTTGGAGAGTGGATATTTATTCTTTATGGTGACTTTGTTCAACTGATGGTAATCGATACACATTTTAAGAGAACTATCTTTCTTTTACACGAAAAGGATAGAAGTGCCCTATGGGGAAACACTAGTTCTGATGAATTCCTTATCTCAGAGATCTTCAGGAATGTCACATTCTCTGACTCTAAGCTGATGATAGCCTGATATGAGGTCTATCTTAGAAAAGTAACTGGCACTCTAAAGTTGGTCAAGAAAGTCATCGATTCTGGGAAGTGTATACTTATTCTTGACCGTGACTTTGTTCAACTGATGGTAGTCAATACACATTTTGAGAAAACCATACTTCTTACGCACGAATAAGACTGGTGCACCTCACGGGGAAATTCTAGGTCTGATAAATCCCTTATCTAGGAGATCCTTCAAATGTTTTTTTAGCTCTCTGAGTTCAGCTGGTGCCATTCTATATGATAGAATAAAGATAGGCTGAGTGTCTAGAAGAAGGTCAATTCTAAAGTCGATTTCCTGTATGGGAAGGACTCCAGGAAGATCTTTGGGAAACACATTTGGAAATTCACATGCTAATGGAATTGACTCAGGACTAGGAGTCTCGGATCTAGAGTCTTTAACTTGAATAAGATGGTAGACACACCATTTAGATATCATTTTCCTTGCTCTAAGGTAGGAAACAAGCTGTCCCCTAAGTGTTGAAGTACTACCTCTCCATTCTAGAACAAATTCATTTTGATACTTAAAATAGACAATTCTATTTCTGCAGTCAACTGAAGTATAGCATAAATAAAGCCAGTCCATGTTGAGAATGATGTCAAAATCTGTCATTTCTAATTCTACTAAGTCTTCTGAAGTAACTTTCTGAGATACCATAATCGGACAGTTCTTATATACCCATCGGGCTATGATAGATTTACCCACTAGGGTAGAGATTGAGAAGGGTTTTACTAGGATTTTGGCACTGACTCTAAAGTCAACAACTATATAAAGAGTTACAAATGACAAGGAAGCTCTTGAATCTAGCAAAGCATAAACATGTAAATGATAAACTTGTAACATACCAATGACTACATCAGGAGAACTTTTCTGATCCTGTAGGGACTGAAGTGCATAGAGTCTATTTGGGCGTTTCCCATTGGTGGCACTAAAAGTGGCACCCTACAGATTTAGGATACCAAATAGAGCTAGGGGACGATTATACTGACTATGCAAACCTACCTAAGGACACTCTCTGACCCTATGGCCTAGCTTACCACATTCGAAGCATACATCACTGCCAGCTCTGCAGACAACCTGGTGGTTTCTGCCATATTTTTTGGCAAAAAGGATTTGTTTGGGCAGTGCTAACACTACCCTGAGGTTTATAGCCTCGTTCCCTATCTTTATTACCATCTCTGAATTTTGGAACTGGAGTAGTGGCTGAGGATGGAGCTGGAACTAAAGATTTTAGGCAAAACTGAGAATGATTACCACCATCTAACTTAGGCTGAGTAAAATTAAAGCTACCTATTCTAGATCTTTTGTTCTCCCTCTCCTTTTCCTTATTCTTAGCCTTCTCTATCTACTGAGTATGGACCATGATCCTGGATATGTATATCTTCTTAATCAATAGTGCGGACCTATACTCCTTGACCACAGTGCTAGATACACTCGACATAAACTTACTCATTTTAGATCTTCTATCTACTTCCACATGAGGGGAATATCTATCTAACTGAGTTAACTTAAGAGAATACTCATTCACTGTCATGTTGCCCTATTTCAAATTAATAAACTACAAAACCTTAGCTTCTCTCAACTCTAGTGGGAAGAACCTATCCATAAAAGCATTGGTAAACTTTTCCTATGTCCCTCTCTGCCTTTTGCTACTTGAGCCATGAGTAAGCCATATCCTACAACTGATATGCGGCCAACTCAGCACTCTTACTAGCATTCACCCCTATAATGTATGTGACTTCCTGCACCTGATCAAGGAATTCCTGTGGGTTTTCATCTGACTTAGACTCTGTAAATGACGAGGGATTCATTCAGGTGAAGTATCAAATCCTGGCTGTAGCATTATTGGCCACTGGGTTAGCTTGAACAGCAGCTGGCAGCTTATTTTGAGATGTTACTTAATGGGCTAAGGTGGTGAATGGAGCTCTAAATTCTTCTTGAGAGACATGCTTGTCCAGGGGATTAGCCTGAACAGGTTGAGGTGATGGCTGGTTTCTTGTTTTTCTTTCATTGGTTCATTTAGAAGGCATATTCTATAAATGAAAGGGGAAAACTAGATTAGACTGAGAGTTTAACTTGAGCTCATGCTCACTAGCATGACATGAACACTGAAAGAAGGGAAACTTTTCCTAAAATACCTCATAGCCTCTTTTCCATATGTGTGGCTCGCTACACACCATGCACAAGACTCTACTTGACGCAGTTTTTAGACTTCCTAGGACTCTTTAGAATGTTAGGCTCTGATACCAAGTTTGTAATGTTATGAGTCTGTACCCCGGATGTCACATGGTGCTTGCGACCCCAAAGCACCCCAAGCTAGCCCATGACTGGTACCTGCTGTGAGCATTGACTAATAATACTAAAATAAATGTGGAAGTTAGGCTGAAGTTGCATAAGGTTCATAACTAAAAAAAATAATGAATACTGATATGTTAAATACTAAAAGATTGAACATTTTTCTAAAATAATCTTGCTTGAAAGACTCTAACTGTCTAAATATAGAGTTGATGGGACAAGTCCCTAACTAACTCTGACTACTGAATATGCTGAATACTGAAATAATAACTCTGTCCTCGAACTATGAGGACTCACTACTAAATTGACTGCTGATAGTTTGGGCTGCTAAGTACGATAAGGAGCCCGTGCATCTGAACCTATGATATAAGACATCATAGTGCAAAAGAAAAAATATGCATCAGTACTTTGAATGTACTGGTATGCTAAGCGAGGAAGGATGATATGCAAGGGTTCATATGCATGAACAATAACTGGCTGAGTAACATGAATATAACTGAATGAGAGTACATATATATCTTAAATGGATATAATTTAATAATTATACAATACTACATGTAAATCTACTTTACTGTACTAAGGTCAATTATAACTGAATTACATATAACTGGGTGACTGTTTTTGACAGTCTCGATTCTGTGGAACTGAACCTAGTTCCATATTGAGCTGGGTAAGTATGTCTGACAGTCCTGATTTTGAGAACTGAACTGAGGATTTATACTGAGTCCAAAACTAAAACTGTAACTGTGGGAGTGTTCATCTAATCGACATACCTCGATTATAAGCTGAGTTGGGGTTCAACATGTGATCCACTGTTGAAAATGTGTTAGCACCTTGCCAAGGGATACTAACAATGGCTGTCAGTTAACCCTATCTGATAGGAAGACATATTGTTAGCCTTCAATGGCAGGAAAACTCATATGATATGTATCAACCCTTACCTAGCAGGAAGATATCTGAACCTATGCTGGTTACGTAGTTCTGTAACACATAGATTGCTGCTAAGGGTCAAACCCTTTGTTGATCGAAATGCCCCCATCCCTGGGTTCTCTCGGTGATGATTTCTACTCCCAATTGATAAGGCACTAAACTAATTTGTTGAGTGTTCTAGGCTTGACTGACCTATAACTGATCGTGCTAACTGACAAAACTAGCCTGATTTCACTGAGTTCTGTTAACTGACTGAATACACTGAGTTCTGTAACTAACTGAGTTCTACTGTATGTGACATCACTGAGACTATACTGAAGCTCCTATAATTCTAGGGAAACAACTAGATTTTGGGTATTGAATACCCCAGGTTTCGATAGCATTGAAAGTAAATCATGGCATGGTCATAATAGCATAACAATAGTAGCTTGTCAACAATGCTTTCATTTAGACATTTTGTAAAACACTTAATAGGCATGAACTTATGCACATACTACTATGACATGATTTCATTATGCAACTCACATGAGCATTATATCAAATACTTGGGGAGCATAGTCTATGTATTTAGTGATGAACAACATGTACGTATCATGATTAAAAATACAAACTTACACATTCTAGGTTTTTTTAACATGAATCGACTAACATTACACACATGTTAATTAATTCACACAAAAACTCATAATTCCTCATGAATTATACCCCAACTACATCATAATTATGAATACAATAAAATTCAACCTAAAATTCAAGAAAGAAACCAACTTGTAATTTGAAAAGGGTTTCTTGAACTCCAAGGGAGGAAGGAAACCCTTGGATGAACATCTAACATACCTTGACTATTAATTTCATGAAGATTGTGGTGAGTTCTTAAAACTTGATTCTTGAGCTTGATGAAACAAGGGCTTGTTCTTGGGATGATATTGAGAACAATGAGAGTATTTTAAATTTTGTGTTAATTCTGAATAATGTAAGGGGAAAATGACCTATTTTCCCCCAGAAACCTGGATAAAATAATGCTGGATTGGGTCCCGATCGCATCGCGAACCCTGATTGGGTCAAGAAGCACTCGCGGTGCGACCCCTACTCGGGTCAAGTAGCCCTCGAGGTGCGGACTTACCACAATATCCAAACTTACCCTTACGATAGTCCGAAAAGTCCAAAACTTGCCTGAGATGACCTACAAGTGACCCTGATCATGAATCAATTTGAAAATCGACATACTAAGGCTGGAAAGGTCAAAAATAAGATCCTTAAATCTCGAAGGATAAAAATGATTCTAAGCCTTGACACTTCGCTGAAATTTTCTAAGTCTGAGGCCTATTTTGGCATGCTTTTTAAGATAGAAATAGCTAGGATTTTGTGGGGTCTTACACATAATCACGGCCTTCGGTCCATATACATATCCGAATGCATATCGATAATCATATTTATAAAACGTATCATATCTCTAATCATCTCACATATAGGAGGCATAATATTAATAAAAATGGAATCATCTCTCACATATGAGGCATATCATATCTAGGAGAGATAATATCAATAAGCATATAATCTTCTTTCACGTAGGAGGTATCTCATATCTAGGAGGCATAATATCAATAAGTATGTAGTCATCTTTAACGTAGGAGCTTAATATCAACAAACATGTATTCATCCATAAGATATCTCATAACAATAGGTCATGCATCATGACTTATGAGGAATATCGCGTCTCTCATATTGTCATATCTAAGAGGAATATCGTCTCTACAGGTCCCATAATCATATATATAAGGAGATAGAATTTATATAGGCCCAACATCATATCTAAGAGGAATAACATCTCTATTACCCCAACATCAAATGTTAGAGGAATAGTATCTCTAAGGACCCAACATTGTGTCTAAGAGGAAATATCATCTCTATGAGCCTAAATATCAAGTCTAAGAAAGAATAGCATCTCTATAGGCCCGACATCACATCTAAGAGGGAATACATCTCTATAGGTCAGACGTCATATCAACAAGGAAGTAGTATCTCTATAGGCCAAAATATCATTATTGGTGGAAAATACTTCATCATTCAATAAGCCACGAAGTACCCTTATACTATAGTTTACTAGTCTCAACCATGCCTAACATCCTCAACTAGGTCCACAAGGTTAACACAAGACATGGCCTAAGTGGGCCGAATAATCCCACTTCTAATCTTTAATTTCCATATTTAGGCAAACTATGCCCCAAACTAGGCTAAGGTATCTAGTTCAACTTCTAGATGTTGAGTAATCCATAACCAATCCAAAGATAGGGACTTTGTCTAGGAACAAGGGAATTTAAGTAAACTTTTCCCAAATCACAATTTCAATACTACCACACTAGTCCTATAAGATTAAAATATGCTCATCACGCTTCAAATGCTAAACCCACATCCCAAAGCTAGCATCATATCGTATCTATGATACAAACTAATCTAAACTAGGGAAAAGGCAATATGATTCTCAATGGTTATAAGCATACCATCTTACAGGTCTAAAACACTTATCTAATCCCCAAACATCAATAATCAATGCTTAGTTATTCTGTGCAAAATCAAGCCTAACATCTGCATTCACATGCGATATATATCACATCTCATCTACAAAGAAAAGTAGATAAAAGGTTACCTCAGAGCCTAATCGCAAAACCTTACATCATGAACCATATGCTCGACTTTGCTTCAAAATCCCCAAAATGCCATCATACAAACAAAACCACAATTAAATCATCAATACGAGTCTAACAATACGCATATTGTATTATTATGCTTCGGGTCTAAAAACGACACCAAAAACTCAAGTGAATCTTTATACAAAAAATGAGTTTTCGAGACCAACCCATTGTTCACATTTGAACAAGAAATTATAACCCTCAATAAATAGGTGAAAATAAGAATACTTTAGGCTAAAATCAAGCCCTAAGTTGCATTGGGGTTTTGGGTCTAAACTAGGAAATTCAAGGGATTCTTACGTTAAATTTGAAGATAATCTTGATAAAACATAATAGTCAAGCTCTCAAGTCACCCACCTTGACCAATTTATGATTAGCACACCATATTAGGGTTTGTAGGTCTCAATGGAAGAAGAATATGGTCAGTTCTCATCCAAAATGATCATAAATGACCCTTCCCAGACCCTCAACTAGGGAGATTGTACACCCACGCTAGCTGCGATTACGGCATCGCGATGGCAAGCCTCCTTCCGTGATTGCGGTACTTTGCTACACTACGTGACAACTAAAATTTGGAATTTTATTCCTTGGGATACATCTTGAATCCAATTTTTGCACACAAAATATGTATACACACTAAAATCAAAGTTCCAGATGTGTTGGCGAACTCAGATTTTCAATCCGGGGTCATTTCGACAAAATATGGGTCCCACTCCTAAACTTTCAAATTTTTAACTTTTAGATCAGTTGGTCAAAATGATCTCGAGTGCATTGGGTCTAGAACCAATGGTCTACCTACCTTAAAATTGATTTTCGAGATGTGCTGGTGCAGTTGGAATTTGCATTCGAGATTGTTTCATTGATGTTTTTGCCGGTGGAAAATTGGGAATTGGTTCTAAAAACCAAATGAACCACCCGGTAACCGAAACGTCAGTATGAGAAAGTAATAAATGCCTTGGGGAAGCTATGGAGAAGCCCAATAGGCAAAAATAAGGGGAAATATGGAAAATGACCTGAAGGTTCATTTCATTATCCACTACTAAAAGGACTTTCGTCCCCAAAAATAAACAGATAGAAAAAATTTTGAAAGCTCAAAGGGATGAGATACTGGGCCCACATGTTCTAAGCATGACTTCCCCGATAACCTCAGCAGAGAGAAAAAGCTTTTAAGGGAATTTTTCCCCAGGTATCCCTTTTCAACAAGCACTGCCATTCTTCTTCCAAATAGCTAAAACTCAACTTAACCGCTAACTGGCCTCAAACTGAACTAAGAAGACTGATGCATGCACGTCTGAACCATATCACGCTGATACCATCTCTATATTTGCATATATCAACAAAGGCTTATCTAAGACAAAGACAACCCAAGTCAGGAGTCACGCCACCAAATCCAAATCCAAATATAACCTTCTTTTACTATTTTGCACATGCTATATAATCCAAGCCAAGAGGAAAATCACTTGAGTCTCGCCCACATAGGCTAATCATCGAGGACTTAAATAACTGAAGCTGACACGCTGAAAGTCCGTACGACAGACATGAGTATAAGCTCATAAGACACTATTTGGAAACATAAATGGAGATAATCGATGCAATCCATGCCAATGCTGCAACTAGTTCGGATAAAAAAACAAACTGAGATCATAAAATCTAAGGTAGCACTACTCATCACTGAATATTCCACTTCAGGATGTCTTATTTATTCAGAACAAATCCATACTGGATCCAACTCGAGTATATTACTCCCACTGAGTAAATTATCCAAAATTCCAAAAGAAAACTAAAACTCTAGGTCATAACTGAAATAACCAATATGGGGCCCATAGGCTATCATCTTAACACTTATCTTTTGTAATCCAACTGATGTCAAGAAGACTGAATAGGAAAGCACGGAGTAGGCTCAACCAGCCTATAAATAAAATCTGAGCAAAGACAAGTATAAAACAAAAGTGCACACAAGCTCAATAACACCAAGCTGAAATCTCAACACCAAGGCTGAGTTGCTCAATCTCAACAACGAAAACTAAACCTAAAGATGGCGAGGCATTAATGCTCCCAATCTATCATAACTCCACATCGCCATTCCAAGGAGTTAAATCTGAATTGAGCCAATAAGGATATATCAATGTGAACTAACCCAAATCGACTTTAGTATCCAAATTTGAAATTTTTGAGATAACTCATACCAATCTATATTTGATACATATATGAAGAGAAAAACCACCATAGGGATAACCATTGACTGAAATACAAGTGACCAAATCTATGTTAGCTGGAGGGTACAAAAATATCCATAAAACAAAAATCATGCCAAAGGGTAAAACACTGGCTACAAATGCAAATATCCCACTCCATATCAACTAGAGGGCATGAACTATCCAAATATATAAAAAATCTTCACAAGGTTTAAAACCACATTGTTAAGGAAAAAACAATAGCAGCTCAGAGAAATGTACCTTTAGCCGATGACTAATCAATCTAACACTCCACCACAGCAAGGAATAGCCACAGACATATATCATAAAAAAAAAACACTCCACCAAACCTCATCAGGATATACAAACTCTGAAGTAGGGATTTCTTAAACCTACCTAAGAATCACATCATCAAAGAAGAAATACCAATATCAAAACAAAGGTCAAAGTCAAGACCACTACCAATGAACCAATAATTCAAGATAAGGAGTTTCTAATTTACCAACTTAAGAAGTGATTACAGGAAATGCCATCTTTCTCTAACTTTCTAACTCTACTAAACAAAACCATATCAGAATAACAAAGGAGTTTCATATCCCTACACTAACAATAGGGTAAACTATCCCAAAGGAAGGAACTCATCAAGCCTATGATATGAATCCACGGCATCTCAACATCGAAATGAAAATTTCTATCAGATGATAAAGTAGCCACAAACGAAGAACAAACCCAAAAACTAGTCAAGCTCATTACGGGCTATATAAAAAAGAGTAGCCAAGGTGAAAACATTTGCAACCTAAAAGGCAAGCTTAAGGATCTCAAACTCAATACTAGGCAATATAACTAAGTTTCCCACTCTAGGGTCATAAAAGAGCCATAAAAGGTCAACCTGCCTTTGATATCATAATATATCCCCAAATTAATATAATACAACTAACCAAGAGGGAATAAAGTCAACATTGCCACACTAAGGGAAAGAAATCATTACAATGAGCCATATCTACTCCAGCCACCAAAGAATATCACAAGAAGATGTAACTCTAACTAGATAACACTAGTTCATACAGCTACCCAATAAGAATCAATTACATCAAGTAATAATATCAAGAAATATCAATAACCTCATACAGTGGTAGTAGTAGAAACAACAATATCAAAATTAATATACTGAACAAGCAGTACCAAAATAAACATCAACATGATGTACCTCGCAAGTACCATAATAGGGCTAAAATGCTATGATAAAAGGGACTTGAACCTAAAAACCACACCTATAGGGGAAAACATCAATATAGATCGACTTTATCCACTACTAAAAGAAGTAAACCACAGAGTAGTAATATAATAATGAATTCAACAATAAAGTACTAAATGATAGATATCGATTCGTCATGGCATATATTCATCAATGAGTATGAAAACCCAATACACATAATAAGAGATAAATGCAAAAAATAAAACCACACCAATCGGGGTAACTCTACAACCACATGCCTGACGAGCATAGGGAAAAATAAATCTAAATGGGTCCAACTCAGACTAACCGACTTTAATCATCAACTAAGGTTCCACGCTTACTACCTCTAACTGAATATGCCATAATATCACAAGGATGATCTAAATGAGCTAAATGACTAGAAATTCCAATATCAAAAACTCTCTCTAGACTAGTAGTCAGTCTCTCTTTAGTCATGGCAACGTCTGAAGCATCAATATGGATAGAACATAAATTAATCGCAAATGTATAGTCAACAAATGCTTAGGGAAATTAAAATGTTTATAGCCATACCTCCAATATAAAATCCTATCTCAAGAACTCTAGGCTGGCGGGGAATACATACTAACTTTAGTTGATCATCTATCTCATACATGGGGCATTGTTTGAATCAGTATCTCATCATGACAAAACAAATTTAAGATTTTGGAATACTTTGAGATACTACTTCTCATAATAAAAAATGGTCGCCATGACCTGAACAACCACACCACACTCTACAAGTCTAGTGGGGACTCTGCCTACTATGATCATCATGACTAATCTGAGAACTACTCATAGTATAAAATACTATCTATGTTGAGGTAATGGGATGCAGGTGAAGCTGCATTCTACTAGAAGGATCCTTACTTTCAAATAAAATACCAGTAACACTATACTAATGGCCTGTCTCTTTCCGCTATTTCCATAAGTCTCAATAGTTATTCTTTGTATGGTCCCCTCATAATTAATATCTTGATAAAAGGATGATCTAGCTTCTATCTAGTGCTCTAATGCCAAATAGAGTGCTAATACTTATTCTCTAAGAAATCTAATCTCGTATTGAAAACTTAGTAAAAAACCTTGATGAACACCAACAGACCAAATAATGGTTTGAAAACTGCTCAATAAATCAAACGTCATCCATTGCTGGGAGGGATCTATACTATGACTCGAATTCCCAATGCTAAACTTCAAAGGTTGAAGTAGTCATAAGCTCAACTGGAGCCTAAGCTATCCCAAATCCTTTTTGGCTACCACAAAAGATCTTCAATATCCATCTTTGACTCTCTAGTTTGATGTTGCGCTAAAACTTTAGAAATGCATGTTGAAGTCCCATTTATATCTATTGAAAAGGTCTCATCATACTTCGGGGGTAGAATAAAGTTAAAGAATATGCTTGAGGTCCATAGAAATCCAAACACATGATAAGGAGTCAAGAAGTGAATTTTCTAAAATATCCCCATAGCCTCCTGAAGATAGGTTACGGATGTCTCTGCACCGATCCTTAGGACTCTACTAACACTTACCTCTTGTACTAACACACCAAGGAAATCTAGGCTCTGATACAAATTTGTCATGACTCTATTTTTAAGGTCATAATGGCGCCTAGCATAAACTAACAGTAGGTAAGTCCAACCGTTGTTCGGAACGGTTAGTAATAGACTACTCCATAATATAAGGAAAATAATGCAAAATAAATGGAATAAAGATCAATACATAATAAAATCCCAAAAACTGGTGGTAACAGTACTAGAGCTTATAATATATGAAGAGTACAAAAGTAAAGTATTAAGGATAGATACTCTAATACAACTTATCTTTGAATATAACATAGAGTATAGTCTAATAAATAGTAGAGAGATAAGTAATACTCCAAATATTAGGAGCTTACTCTAAGTCTTTGATCCATGGCTTCTCCGAATAATGCACACATCAACAATGATAACTCGCACTATGATCTGTAGGCTGCAAAAGTGTAGTATGGGTACTAAATAAATAGTACTCAGTAGGCAACAACCAACTGAGCTCCAAAGATAAAGAAGATATATATAGCATAAAAACAGAATAGATACTACACCCAAGAGTCCAGAACTCACATAACAAGTCAATGAGAATAATAAGGGACAACTATCCTATTCAAGTCCAAGAGTCTAACATAATAAAACTAAGAAAGTATTAGGGTGATCTATCCTATTTCGGCCATAATCAATAGATGTCAATACTATACCATATATCCTAGTCCAATATAACAATGAAGAGTGAAGGAAGATATGTATATATAGCATCATACAAAGCCAAGAAATAATATACAATAAACCCTTTGGGGTTACGTCACAAAGTGAGACACTAGGTCTCTCAAGGTCATTCTCAAGCGATAGAGTAGTAAAGCAACTAGGAGGTGCTAGAAAATTAAAAGCAATACAGAAAGAGTAAAAACACAAGTCTTAACATGGAAACCCAGGAAGGGAAAAACCATGGCTTGAATTCATAATCACCAAAAAAATTATAATCAACCTCCTGATTACATTCTAGATTTCATCCTACCTCTAGGATCCTTTCATTTGTAGCAACTCTACTATAAGCTCATAGTAGTAACTCTACCAAGGACCTCTCTACTGATTTCCTCTAATTAGTAATAACTTAACTAGCTCTACGTAAACACTCACAAAAGAAATACTACTTTTATAGTATGAGTAGTTAGATTACAAATCAGTACTCACTCAAGAACAATTTTAATTTAAGCTTAATAGATACCTAAGAACTTGAGCAGTGATGAAATATGGTTTTGCTGTTTCTCTTTTCACTATTTATAATTTGAAAAAACCATTAGATGAAGAGGATTTTTTTTTATAGTTGAGTGATGATTTGACCTTAAAAATCATTGGACTAGCTGTCCAAGTTAGTATAAAATAGCACCTACAAGTTTGTTACACAAGTGGTCAAAATTGTACATATACCGTGTGCCAGATGTACTGTATATTGCACATCCAGGGACCTATTCCCTTGTAGTTTAGGTACTTATCATCAAAACTTTATATACCAGTTTTCCCCCTTTTTGATGATGACAAACCAAACCAGACAATTTGAGCATTAGTGTATATTCATCACATTTAAGCAGTGTGATTACCACTTCAAGATAAATATTCCTACTATCATTGCGCTTTCTCTTTTCATCATGCAACATAGAGACCTAGTCCCTTGTTGTTATTTTGTTCCATACAATTTTCCTTATCATTATGGACCTTTGTTTTTCTTGGTGCATTTGCATTTCTTCCCACTATTATCATGACTCCTTTCATTCATCTATTTGGCATATCACATATTCCCTCTATCAGTATGCACCACATAAGCACACTACTTCTTAGCTCATTTTATGATACCTGGTCCCGACACACCACACTCATCACACCTGGTCCTTACACAAGAATTCAGCATTCCCCTTTTTGACATCATTAAAAACGAGTGACAGTAAACCATAAGTAAAAAAAGTGTGAGCTATTTAACTCATGGCCACTGAGGCAGCACTAACATGAAGAGAAACTTCAAGTAAAGAAAATAATATATGAAGAAGACAAGTAGAAATTTATTCATTGTTATTAGCACTAATTCCATACACCATTCAAAATATCAAACAACCATTTTCAAAGGCCATAATAGGAACAGACACAGGAGATAGCTACACTAGGATTCAGGTAAAGGGGGGTCTAGGGTAAACTGTTTGTAGTAGCATGTCTATTATAGCAGCCTCAACATGATGATATTTCAATAGTTTTTTAGTGAGGATATTTACTTCAACATTCAGTCCTTGAACCTCACTAGTTAATTTGACAACTTTCTCTTTGAGCTTAGCATTTTTTGCTTCAAGGTTTTTAGTGGAACATAGTGACTCTGAAGACAACTTCTAATTATACAATTTTAGGTGTATTATTTTAGTGTCCTTTATTCCTATCACAATTCTCAACTCCTCTATTTTCTTGGTTATGATTTCTTGAGCAACCAAATATTTTGACACTTGGGACACAGTACCCAGTTTCTCTTTCATACACTCATTTTCAATAAAGGTTATCAGACTGAACTTTTGTTTGATAGTTTCTGGCGTTCCTTTTATCCCAATTACCCCAAAGTGGAAGAATAATTTGTTTAGAAAATACTCGTATGGTATTTCGTGTTTCCCTTCCTTCTAACAAATTACCTTTTTTGTGTGCTTTATCATAAAAGTTAGTTAGCTTATCAACTCAAACTTACTCAAATATTTGATCAAGAATAGGTCAATACTGGAGGCTATTATTCTCTTTTCTGACCTTGGCAATTGGAATTTGTTAATGAAACCAAATACCAGTTGATACTTACTTTTTAGAAACTTCTTCACTACAACTATTGATGTTTCTCCAACATTTAATGCCTTAATCATGAATTTAGTAGTAGCTGTTGATTTGTCATAGTCTCACCTCTACAATAAGTATATTTAAGATTCTCCCTGTGTTTCTTCATCCAAGTGTTTCTCCTTCCCTTGCATTAGACTAGTAAGATTCATCCCATCTTCTGAGAAGTCTATGGTATAATAAACTTCTTTGACTTCATTTTAAAATAGCAGGGAAGCCAATTTTTCTAGTAGGTGCATCCATCTTTGGTGTTTTACATATTCCACTGAGTCTATCATACCAGGTTTTTCATAAATCTTTGGATCAAATAATCTCCCAAATAGAACTTTTTGGGTTTCTAAGATAGAAATCCTTGCTTTTTTAGGAACAATCTTCCTTTCTTCATCTTTTATTCTTTCTTCTGAGTCATCACTTGGTTTCTCAGCTTTTTCTTCTTGGGACCAGGTCCCTCAAAGACTTTATTTTACTTTATAGCTAAGTGTTTCTTCCAGCTTGCAGTGGAACTATCAAACTTTGAGTATGAGGACCTGGTCTTTTCAGCATTATGGACTTCTTATCTTTTCCTCTTAGTTGCAATAACAATACCAGAATCAGAAACTTTATTTTCTCTATCCTCTATAACTTCATTATCTTTTGCCTCTCATAAATATATTTTTTCAATTTTCTTCTTTTAAAGGTAGAGGACATATTATAATTCATGGCATCTTCTAACAACCTTTCTTCAAACCTCCTAGTAGAATAAGATCTAATGCCTTGTATACGAATATTAATCATTGCCCTTTTTTCTTTACTTACCTTCAGTTTGTTCATTTTCTAGACCAGAGGTTGTTCATCCACAACCTCTTTATTATCCTTATTTAGAGGTAAAACGAATTCCCTATCCTTCTTCAAGTCATCCACTTCTCCTGCTGTTTGCTTTTCCCCATTTGCAGAACTTTCCTTGAGATTATGTTCGAGTAAAAGCAAATTTTCAGCTACCCAGTTTATGACACTGAATGGATTTGCCTTTTTCTTAGAAATTTATTCATTAACTAGCTGGAAAAATATGGGATTTACCTGAGAGGACCCAAGTTTTTCTATGGAAGAGGGAATTTTTGGTTGAGACATTTCTTGATACCTTAGCGAGTCAAAACCTTGGTTTAGGTTTTCCAAGACTAACACATCACAATTTCACTAAAAGTTTTAAAAATTTTTGAAGAAGGACTAATGGGCAAAGTACTATGTAGATTTTGAGGTTTATTTGAGGATAGTTCTTTCACGGGGTTTGAAACTTATGGTTCTTTAGCCATTTTTAACTCTTAGACAGAGAGAGTAAGAGGAAGAAAAATTATGTTCCAAGTTACTTGTGTAGAGGATGAAATGACAGGTTTTAAATTTATAGTTGACGAGATGGTCATTTAAGAGAAAATTTTGAATTGACCCTATTAATTAATAAAGGAGACCCTTCACACTTCTTTTAGCTTTACAACTTTTTTCAGGCAGAGAAGGACATGTGACCTTTTTCAAAAAAAAATTTAATGATTTTTAACGTACATTGTATTGGTACTAATCTGAGAGATGGGACCAGGTCCCTCTTTTTATTGAGTAAATTTCCTATTTATGTTTGCTTCAATTATTTCCTTCCAAGATGTTCCCTTGGGTGTATACCTGCAAAGGTATGATAATGAGTTATATTAGCATAAACCTATTTTATCATGGATACCTGTCTCCTTGACATAGAAATTTTTTTTAGAGAAGACGCGGATATATGTGATCAGTCAGGTTGTCATGATAAATTTATGCTTTGGCCTCTACACACCCCTTTTTTCTTAAATCTATTCATAAAAATTTGTTAGGGACCAGGTCCCTTAAAAGACCTTATTGTAAACTATGATACCTACGCTTGAAATTTCTTGAAAGAGAGGTTGCATTTAGATTTTCCATACTTAAGCTTTGAATAGTGTCTTTTAACGAGTATTGTTGACAACATCCCCTTTATCAAACCTGAAGTCATGATTACTTGTTTGATTTGGGAACCCATTTGAGCTTGAGTTTCCAGTACGAAGACAATAGTGTGATCAGAACCTTCTTGGCCTATTTAGGTAGAGAATTCCTTTTCACCTCAGTTGGTTATGTGTACCTCTGCTAAACATATTTGAATTTCCTTATCACAACTCTTATCCATCTTTTAAGATTTCCCATAATGTCCCTATATTCTCTATAATGATTACATATAGGTTTGGAAGACTTGTTTCTGGCATCATTTACTAACTTCTCTTTGGACCCAGTAGGCTGAGCTTTTCCTTGGTAACCTAGCCTTTTGACATCATTAATACTTTGAATTTTAAATTTAGAAGGATTCAGTAAAGAATTAGACTATTTAAGATATTTGTCAAACTCTTCTTTTTTAAACCTAAGGTCTTCTTGACAATCCATCAGCTTCGGGGATTTTTTATCTCTTTATTCTCAGAATCATTGACTTTCTTCAATTGACTCACCAAATTTTGATTGCTAAATTTTAACATAGCAAATTATTCTTTTGTTTCAGAAATCCAAATAATCAAGGCAACTAGTTCAATATCCTGATTCTCTACCTTTTCTTCCAGAGTATTTTTCTTAGAAGTTTGTGCACATACAAAGTCTATCAACTCACTAGCAAGACTCTTTAACACTTTAGAAGAGTAGTTATCTAGATTATCCTTAATATAAAAAAGAGTTGCCTCCTTCTCCTTTTCACATTCTATGTTTCCGAAGAAGGTAAACAAGGAATCATAGATAACTAGACTATCTTCCACTGCTAGCATATATCCACCTCCAGTCTTCTCATCTTCATCTGGACAACTGGACATGTCTCCCCATACTACCAGAGTTTGCTTTTCAGCATACTCAGCTACTGGTTTCCTCCTTGAATTTTTAGGATTTTGATTACTATTTTGTATTTGGCATTTTTTCATGGATGCTTTAGAGCAACCATCTTTATGACAACATTGAATATTACCATTTCCTTTGCTAAGCTGACCACTCCTTTTTATAGCTCTAAAATGTTTTGTTGCCAAAAGTGCAACATTGGTGCCTTCTTTACTTAGGTCAGACTCTAAAGCCTTCAGGGTCAGGAATATTTCTCTTTTTGCTTCCTTTCTTTCCATCTCTAGTTCAGTTAAAGCGACCAATTTTTCTAGAACACTCTACGAGTAAATCTTTTAGACTAAACCTCACTCTCATACCAATTGATGAATCCTTGGGGATTACTCAACGCAGTGAGGGATCAAGTCCCTGAAGGTTAGTCTCGGGCCATAGAGCAGTAAAACAACTAGGAGGTGCTGGAAATTTAAATGTAATACAGAAAAAGTAAAAACAAAAGTTTTAATATGGAAACCTAGGAAGGGAATACCATATTTTAGCCTACCTCTAGGCTCCTTTTTCTTGTAGCAACTCTACTGTAAGCGCATCTTGGTAACTCTACCAAGGACCTCTCTACTAATTACCTCTAATCAACAACTAACTTAGGTGACTCTACCTAATTACTCACAAAATAAAAACTACTCTTGTATCATGAGTAGTTCGATTACCATAGTACCCACTAAAGAACATTTTCACTTTATTCTTACGTAGATAGCTCAGAGCAGTGATGAAATGGGGTTTCACTACCTCTCTTTTCACTCTTTAAAATTTTCAAAAACCATTTGATTAAGAGGTTTCTATTTACTTTTATAGTTGAGTGATGAATAAAAATGAAATATCATTGGACCAGCTATCCAAGTCAGTTAAAATAGCACCTACAAGTTTGTTACACAAGAGGACAAAATTATGCAGATACCATGTGCCAACTGTACTGTACGTTGCACATCCAGGGACCTACTCCCTTTATAGTTTAGCTACCCATCATCAATACTTATAATAGAAGAAGGGATATATGGTAGTTCAATTACTTCATATAGCTAGAAGATAGAAGAGGTCGTAGACATACCCCAGATTTTGATCCCGAATCAATGATCAATCTGTCATAACCTATCCATAATAATGATCATAACAATGATGATAAAAATAAAATACTGCAGACAACCAAATACCTAGCCGAGTCCATGCATACCCTCACCACCCCAAACTTGAAAGGTTCAATCAATATACAATAACATAAGGCATACTCTTTAGCTATATCTATGCAACCGTCCTATACCAGCTGATAAACATAGGTGTATATGGGTGATAGGAGATGCACATGAAGGAATCAATGAAAAGTACACAATCAATTTAACAATATCATCTTCATAACCATCTTCATCATAACTATCATCACCATGACCATCATCAGCGTAATCAATCTCCGGCCTTGTTGGGTATCAATACATCATCATAGTACTCTCCGGCCTTGCTAGGTATCAATGTCATCATCACAATATCATTCTTCCTTGCTAGTTATTAATATATTATCATCACAATATCCTCTGAACTTGTTGGGTATCGATATATGATTACAATATCCTCCGGTCTTTCCTGGTATCAATATGATCATAAATATTAATACGCATATATTTATACACATATAATAGGAGCACGAGCTCAAGACATAGAAAAAGAAGGTTAAAAATACAAACCTATTAATATACTCATAATCATAATTGTATCATCATAAAATATCTTCATTTTCAATATTTCCCAACTATTCAATATTAGCTAACCAATGCTTATTATCACTAAACCACTAGTTCACTAGTCTTCATTTGACCTATAATTAATAGTCTAAACATTATCCTTCACATAATCCTTATTCATGGAATAATAACTAATTGTTGTATAACAAGTAGTCAATACCCAGCACAAGTTAAGATACATTAACAGACACGAATCATTATTTATCCATTAGACAACATTATCAACTTATCTAACTATATCCGTTTATCATTATTAGACAACACATTACCATTCATCATCTAACCATCTTTATTTAACTTACACCATTCATTAATTAACCATCATTTACCAACTAACCCTCATTTATCAACCATTCATTAATTATTAACTAGTAGTCTTTTATCACTAGTATCTCTTACTATCTGGCTTCATTAATACACAATTCCTTGCTTAACAACTAATTGACATCATGAACTTAGTCGTTAATAACAACTAGTCTTCACCTATTCCATACCCGACATTATCATTACCCATGTATAAACAATCACTAGCTACCATATTTCAACTAAGCAATGTTCATTAACAAGAACATTAGATTCCTTACCATCAAATGCTATAGTCATCTAATAATCAACTAGTTACCATATAGCTTAACCCTTAAGTAGGAAGAATAGTCATAAGATTATATTCCAACTAAAATCTCTTCAATTACCTATATAATAATCATGAATGTACCCAATCTATTCAGGCTATCACCAGTATTCAAATCAATAAACTCGCAAACAACATACCTCATCTTCCTTTATTGATATGTATATAAACATATATTTATGCATATTCATAAACTGAAATCACATCCTTTATAAGGATAAACACGACTCGGGTATCTAATCATTATCATAATATGACTTTAGTCCCAATAATATTTTTAGAATAAATACAACATCATAATCACGATCGTAAACCCATATACGTATTCGAATGCATATTGATAATCATATTTCTAAGTCGTAGAATATCTCTAATCATCTCACATATAGGAGACATAATATCAATAAACATAAAATTATCTCTCAAATAAGAGGTATCTCTTATCTAGGAAATATAATATCAATAAGCATGTAATCATCTTTCACATAAGAGGCCTCTCACATCTAGCAGGCATAATATCAATAAGCATGCAGTCATCTTTCACGTAGGAGCATAATATCAACAAACATGTTTTCATCTATAAGATATCTAATGTTAATAGGTCATACATCATGACTTATAAGGAATATCTCCTCTCTCATCCAATTGTCATATATAAGCAGAATACCATCTTTATCGGTCCTATAACCATATCTAAAAGGAGATAGCATTTCTATAGGCCCAACATCATATCTAAGAGGAATAACATCTCTATAAGCCTAACATCATATGTTAGAGGAATAGCACATTTAGGGACCCAATGTTATTTCTAAAAGGAAATATCATCTCTATGCGCCTAATATCAAGTCTAAGAGTGAATAGCATCTCTATAGGCCCGACATCACATCTAAGAGGGAATAACATCTTTATAAGTCAGTCATCATATCAAGAAAAAAGTAGTATCTCTATAGGCCAAAATATCATTATTAGGGAAAATACATTATCATTCAATAAGCCATGAAGTAACCTTATACTAAGGTTTACTAGTATCAACCATGCCTAACATCTACAACTAGGTCCACAAGGTTAACACAAGACTTGACATAAGTTGGTCGAAAAATCTCACTTCTAATCTTTAATTTCCATACTTAGGCAAACTATGCCTCAAACTAGGCTAAGGTATCTAGTCCAACTTCTAAATGCTGAATAATCCATAGCCAATCCTATGATGGGACTTCGTCTAGGAACAAGGGCATTTAAGTCAATTCTAGCCAAATCACTATTACAATACTACCACACTAGTCCAATAAGATTAAAATATGCTCATCATGCTTCCTATGATAAAACCACATCCCAAATCTAGCATTTCATCATATCCATGATACAAACTAATATAAACTAGGGCGAAGGCAGTATGATTCTTAAGGTTTATAAACATAACATCTTCCGGGTCCAAAACCCTCATCTAATCCTCAAACATCAACAAAAAACTATTCTATGCAAAACTAAGTGTAACCTCCACATTTACACACAATATATATCATACCTCATCCACAAAGAAATGTAGATAAAAGCTTACCTCAAAGCCCAATCGCAAAGCCTCTCATCATGAACCATATGCTAGACTTTGCTTCACAATCCCAATATACCATCACACTAACGAAACCACAATCTACTTATCAATATGAGTCTTATGATACCCATATTGCACTATTGTGGTTCGGGTCCAAAAACAACGCCAAAACTTCAAATGGGTCCAACATATGAAAGATGAGTTTTCGAGACCAACCCATTGTTCACACATGAACAAGAAATCATAAATCTTGAGAAATGGGTAAAAATTCAGCATACTTTGGGATAAAATCAAGCCCTAATCTAAACTTGGGTTTTAGGTTCAAACAAGGAAATTCAAGCATTAATTCAAGGTATTCTTACCTTAAATTTGAAGATAATCATGATAAAAGATAATAATCAAGCTCTCAAGTCACCTACCATGATCACTTTATGATTAGCACACCATATTAGGGTTTTTTGTTCTTAATGGAGGAAAAAGATAGCCAATCTCATCCAAAATATGTATTTAAATGATCCTTCCCAAGCCTTCAGCTATGGCGATCACGCACCCATGCTAGCCATAATTGGGGCATCATGTTCATGAGTTTCCTTCCACCATCACAATATTTTTCTACACTATATGATACCTAAAAATTGGAATGCCTCAAGATGCATCCAGAATCTAATTTTTGCAAAAAAAATATGTAAACTTACTAAATTTGATATTTCGTATGCATTGGAAAACTTGGATTTTCAATCCAAGGTCGTATTGACCAAATGTGGGTCCCACACCTAAACTTTCAAATTTTTAACTTTTCGATCGATAGATCAAAATGAGCTTGGGTGAATTGGGACTTAATCCCAATGTCTACCTAGATTAAATTTGATATTCTAGATCTGTTGGCATAGTCAGAATTTGTATTTGAGATTATTTCACTAAAATTTTTATTTTGTTGGCATTTGGAACTAGAAAAGACTTCAAAATAGGGAATTGGTTTTAAAAACCAAATAAACTACTCGATAGTCGAAATATTAATCCCAGCAAGTGATAAATATCTTACGGTAGCTATAGAGATGCTTAATCAGAAAAAATGAGTAGAAATATGGAAAATAACTTGAAGGATCATTATAATTTCTATTCTATATTCTTCAGAACATGATATGGTGTGTGGATTTATTAGAGGATTAGCGCTATAACTCTATTTGGCATCAATGCACTTGAGAGTGGTTGGGTCTTCCTTCCCTCAAATTGTTTATAATGCGAGAGACATAGAGAGAGCATGTATTTAGACTTATAAAGGTGGTGATAAAAGGCCATGTCCTCAGTACATTATTATTAGTATTCCATCTTGGAGTGATGATCCTCTCGGTGGGGGTCAACATCACTAGCATTCTATTGGTTCTACACAAGTAGCATTTCAGACTATGGGTAGCTTTCAAACAAGCCGTAGTGATCACAGTGGGTGGAGTTCTCATAAGACATTGTAGAGTTTTTTGTATGGGTCTTCAGGCGATAACAGCCATTCTAGATTAGGAGGGGCAGTATCTCAGAGTATTATAGGAGCTTTTTTCTTTTTGGTATGATGGGACATTGGTCTAGAGAGTGCCCCAGACGTGAGTTGATTGTTCAGATAAAGTTAGCATATATTTCTTACCATTCTAGAGTTTTTTAGATGTATGACTATTATGGAAAGGATGATCATTTTAGAAAAGAGTAACCTCAGTTTTGGTTGGTCAACCAGTTGGGGTCATCTCATATTTCTCGCTAGGTTAGAGCTTTAGGGGTTTGTTATGATAGTAGAGAGATCGATTACTAGCCTAGAGTAAGTCCCTGGCATAGGACTATTGTTTATTTAGCTTATTCAAATTAGTCTAGTGTTATGACACCCTTAGTTAGAGATAGTGCACTTAGTGCTTCAGTTGTTGATTAAGTTTATTGGTCTGAGTTTGGACCTATTTAGACTTGTTCCCCTTCACGCGCGTCAGATATATGACTTTGAATTCTACCATGGTTGGTGTATAATTATTTTGGGTATTGCTTCTCATGATTTAATTTATGATTATTCATTTTTAATAATGGTTTTGCACATGTGTCTGGATAGGAATTGGGGTTTAACTAATGGGTCATATTTAAACCTAAATTTGATAGTTTTTGGTTTTGATGATGGAATTCCCTCAACTTGTTTTGTGAAATTGTCAATGAGAATGAACTTGTTATATATTGAATTGTGTTTTAAACTAAGACATTGGCCTAAGCATGTATGATTAGTAAATAATTTTATGAATGCCTTGTTGGCCATAAATTGATTAGAAATACTTAAGGGGTTCGAGTCCCTAAATATTTAATTAAATTGATGTTTTGTTTGAATAATATGTTTGAGTCCCAGGTTGATTAATAATGGTTATGGCATATTGTACGCTTACAAATGGGGTTGGTATGATGATACTAGTGGAACGTCTTTGGTAAGTAATTGGATTGATTGTTGTGTATGTGTAATGAATGTTTTAATTGGGCTTTAAAGCAGGATGTGTAGCCAAGCCATGAAAGTAGAGTCTGAAGGAATAACAATAGAAATCATGCTAGTTGGTGCGGGTGTCTATATGATCGGGAGGTTCTAGTCCTCTGAATAAATATATGAATGGGAGGTTCGAGTCACCCATATTTTATATTTTGGTACTTAAGTCAGCTAGATAATGCAGGGAAGTTTGAGTCCCCCATAAAGAAATATATGGATATGGATATTCTCTGGTTTATACAGTTTCACGCACTGAGGCCCATCTACCTAGGGAAAAGCTGGGCCCATATAGCCTGTGGGTAACTTGTTATATGAAACTTATACTACACATGCCATGTTAAGGTTTTCAAAGTTCATGCTAAGCTTTGTTCCCTATCCTAGCATATGATATTATATCTATATTTATGCAAAAGTAATTCACATGATATTATGCTTTGGATGTTATGTTGGTTTTGAACTGTTATCATAACTTTATTTTATTCCTCTATCCCTGAGTTACATACTAGCACTTCAACTGCTAACCATCTCCGAATATTGTATCCTTGTGCGATGCAGGCACCAGAGCTTCTTTTACTTTTCCGACGTACTGATCAGGTTCTCGAGTGTCATGAGTTAACATTGAAGTGGTGAGCTTGCATACTTAGGAAGGATTTATTTAATTGTCCTTATTTTCTATGTATTAGACATTTTTTAGACTTTGTTTTAGTTACTATTGAGGGCACGCCCCGGTATTTTATGATTTTTATTTCATAGAGGCTTTGTTTCATTACTGTGGACTTAGGAGGTTTGGTTGATTGTTCCGGTGACAGACAATTTTCCAATTACCGGTGGATCATATACAAACATAATGAATTGTTATTTGATTTATTATAAGTTATCTTGTTATATGTTTGGAATTCATCTGACACCTGAGGTTTTTGTACTAGTTAGGTTAGATAAAGGGGTGATATCTAGTCCACATGGGACTTGAGATACTCGTCAGTCCAAGCCTTGGTTTAAGTCGTGATGGATAATGTGCTTGACTAACTCTTAAAGTGGCCTATGCTAAATCACACAAAGGGTTTCTTTAGCAGATGCAACCGTTGAGAACTTAGAATTTTCCAACTATCCATCGACCCCTTAGGATTCATTTAGAATTATTTGAATGGAAACAAACTATGCTACTCAATCAAATTCAATATTTTGGACTCAATGGCTCATTTAAAATTTCCATTGAGGTCATTTTGATGAAAAATGGGCCCCACACTCTAGGGCTATTTTATTAATTTCCAACCAATAGAACAGAATGAGTTAAGAAACCTTTGGACTTAAACCAAAGGTTCCTCTGGCCTAAAATTGATGTTCTAGAGCTGATGTAACTATTATAATTGGCATACAGGTAGTTAAACTGGTGCTTTAACCTGATAGCCATTTTTTACCAATGAAGAGTTCAAAATAGGGAATTATCTCTAAAAACCAAATGATCTACCCGATAACTGAACTGTCAGCTCTAGCCAGTCGCAAATGACTTAGGGCATCTATAGGAAATCTTTAAATAGAAAAAATATTTAGAAATAAATCAAATGACTTGGATGGTCATTATAATATCTACTACTAAAATAACTTTTATCTACAAAAGTTAAGTGTTAGGATTTACCTTAAGGCTTAAATAAGTGAGGATACTAGGCTCGTATCTTACTCTTGATCTCCCAGGTATCCTCATCAACTGAAAAAAATCTCCACTAAACCTTAACTATTGGAATCTATCTTGAATGCAATCATATTATATCCATAGACAATATGAACATCGACTTTTCCACAAAGGTCAACCTCTTATTCAGCTGAATCGAGTCCACTCAAAGCATATAAGACTTATCAGGAATTTACCAATGCACCATAAAACATGGAAAATAGGATGAACAATAGCAAAATCTACGGAAAAGAATAACTAATATGCCACCTCACTAACTGTATAAATGATCTCAAAAGGTCTAATATATTTGGGACTGAGCTTGCCTTTCCTACAGAACTTCATTACAACCTTCATACATGATACATGCAGGAATACTAAATCTCCAACTCTAAACCTCAAGGAAGAAAGTCTATAATCTTCATATGCCTTTTTCCTACTCTAAGTGGCCCTTAGCCTTTCCTCAATCACCTTGACCCTGTCTAACGACTCCTGCAGCAAGTCAGTTGTAATGAATTAATTTGTGGTAGTTTATGTGAATTATTTATTTCTATATGATTTTACCATTTTACCATTTCCTGTGGTTGCATTAATGTATTTTTGTGGTATGCAGATGATTGACATAGTTCTATATATATTTAAGTGTGATTCGTACGAGATTGTGGTTTTTGGTGGTTATAAATGTTTCATAGTTGACTTTGGTTAGAGTTTATTGATTCGTAGTACATTGTATGGCATAATGGACTATGCTAGACGATCCAAAACATTAATTTTAGGTTGGTAGCATGGTTGGTATAGTTTTACAACTTTTATATATCATTTCCATCCTTAGTAAGAAAAGTTTTCGAAAAGGATTTTGGGTGTCAACTTTGTGAAAGTGATGTTTTTTTTAAAAAATTTGATATCACTGTTGAATCCAAAGCATCGAATTGAGTTTAGTAGCTCAATTAATTTGTGTTCTTGAGGTTCTAAATTAGTGGATTCTCTTAGTCTCTAGCTGGTGTACCACTCAGCTGGAACACCTCTTAAGAGACTCTTTTGTCGCTTAAGCCACTTGCCTTGACAATCAAAGTGTCTCTAAAGCAACACCAGGCTCACCTAAGCGACTATTGCTCAAGTGATAGCTTGGTTGCTTATGTGATAAAGTAGGTATCTCTTGGAGACACCTGGTCTCTTAAGTAATGTCCACTTAAATAACCCGTTGATCACTTAAGTAATGCCCGAGTGTGTTAAATTCCCCATTTTAATAATTTTTCATCATTTTTGAGACTTAGATCTTGATGTTTTGAGTTTTTTGGCAATTTTTTCTATTTTCAAGCTTGGGTAAGCTCCAAAAATCCTTTGTCAATTAATTTCTTTGAGTTCTATCATTTAAACCTAGCTAAAACATAAATTTAAAAGTGGAATTTGGGAATTTTGGCTCGTAAGGCCAAAATTGGTATTTTTTCACTTTAAACCTCGATTTTAACCGATTTTCATTTATGTTTTCTTCTATAAATTTCTATAATTATGGAAAATATATTTTTGGACAAAAAATCTGGCTTTACCCTTTTATTTTTAAAAAACCATTTTAGGGGTCTATTTTGACCTTGACCTGGAAATAAGCAATATGGGTATCGTTGGCTTTATTTTAAATTGATTCTATATTTGTATATTTTATAAGTTTTTTGCTTGTGTGGATCCTATTTCAATGGGAAATTGATGAGTCAATCCACCTATACGTCGTACTTTTACTGTTATATCAAGAATGACTCCATGTATTGCTTGATGTAAAATCGATAGTGGATTTTTTTATATTTTTGTTGAATTTTTTTTCACAATTTTGGGTCTATTCATGAGGTAAAATCTTAGTGTACTTGGATTGTTTGTATCAGTTTCAGTTTGAGGTAGGTTCTTGCTTAACTTTCTTTATAATGGGCTAGGTGTTAATATTAGTATAAAAATCATATTAAGGGTGTGGAAACCAATCATATAAATAGATTTATTATTGTGTTGCGCCTATGTGGGGGCCTGCATTGTTGTTATTTGATGGTTTTAAGATATTACGTGCTATGTGTGTTTGTGTGTGGTCTTATATGATGTTGTTGGCCTTGTTTATGTAATTATTTTGGCTATGTCTTTCTGGTGAAAAAGCTATGTTTTACTCAATTGGCTTATAGACAATATTGGATTCATGGATGATTGCTATAATAAGTGGAATTGGGCTCACATTGCCGGTATATTGATTTGACTTGGAAATTCACATTCTAGTTAGTTGTAAGCATTACATCATCATATCATATACATTCATAAACCATTGGTATCACTATGGAAATACTAAAAACACTGGATTTATTACATCTTTAAAAACCCTCTACGAATGTATATGCCAAAGATGAGTGTCAATATTGGTACTGGATATTGTATTGTATATGGGTTGCGAAACCCTCATGGATCCTATTGGAATAAAGCTTGGTAGGTGTATATGTAGGTTATACAACAACCTCAAGCACCACATCATCATCATTATCATCATCATCATCATCATCATCTTTATTGCATTTCATATATATTGTGCTCATGCTGTTTTATTATTGCCCTTGATGTTATATCTGTCTATTTGCTACATGTATATTATAGAACGGTTGTTATAGACAGTGTGGGCTATCATTTGGGACATTTTTTTTATAGTAGGTGACGTGCCCATAGTGTTTATTTATTTGCATTATTTTCTACTTTGCTAGTCAGCTTATGATACCTACTAAGTAATAGTGGATCATACTCATTCCCACTGTGCCTTTTTGGTGGAAATCCTGGTATGAGTGTGCTGCAAGATAGTTGATTTAGGTGGTATTTGGGGTATATTCGAGGTAGCAAATGATGTATGATTTTAGAGTTATTCTTCTGCCTCTTCCTATCTATTTCATGTCTTCTTTTGTATTCTAAGATAGATTTTGATCCTTTTTGGTCATTCATTATATCTTTGATATTTGAGATGTATTTAGCGGTTCTTAAACCATAAAACTAAGTTTTAGGATATTATATGGTATCGTTGGTTTGTATTTTCACTATATCATGTATGTGTTCTTTGATTCTATTCTTGAAGTCTTGCCTTGGGTTTTGGTATTGATTTTTCTTTTCATATTAGTTTTGGTGATTAAATTACTTCTCAAGGCTTGCTGTGACAAGTAGAATCATGACCCTTGGATTTTGGGTTGTAATAAATTGGTATCAAAGCAACCAAGTTTCATTGGTCTCATTAGTGTAAAAAGAAAGTGTCTAGTAGAGTCTTCTGATTCGTATCTATCTTTTAAAGGCTATAAGATATCTTTAGAAAACTTCTTTTATTTTATTATATATCTTGAGGATCTTTTATGTCCCTTATTCTAAATAGTATTTTACTCTTTTTGTATAGATGGTGAGGACTAAATTTCATGAGGTTAGAGATATGGAGCATCATCTAAGGAGAGGGCTCAGTCTAGAGGGTGAGTTACAATCCATGAATTGGCTTGAGGCACTGGATGGATACGAGGATTTTACCTGTGCATAGGTAGTACTAAGGGGCTCTCTCCTGAGCTTTGAGTTGAGCATACTAGAGATATAGGTCCTACTCCGGTCCCACAGAGTTCTTTTACCCCACTCTTAGAGTATTTGTTGGCTTGCTTGTTGAGTCATTTGGAGGGTGCTTCTTTAAGTGAACGTGGTGTTCCTCCAACTTCGAGTATTGTACTTTTATTTATGCCAGCATTTGTTTATCGTGTTCCGCTAGTTTTGAGTATGGATCCTCCATTGGTAGCGACACCCACTTATGGTACTATATAGACTTCGAGTGTTATTCATCTTTCTATGCTGGCATCTAACTATGGTATTTTAATATCAAGAGTTCAGTGTACATCTATGTTACCTCATGAGTTTAGGATTCGGCTAGCCAGATTGAGTATATCTTATATTATTGCAAGTATAGTTATGTCTTTTGATGATTAAAAGAGGTTTGGGAGATTCACTCGTTTGGCTCGTCCTAGGTTCAGTGGTTTTGTAGGCGAGGATGCCTATGAGTTCTTGAATGATTGTTATGATAAGTTGCCTAACCTTGGTTTGCTTAAATTGCATGGGGTTGCTTATACTACTTAACAGTTAAGAGATGGAGCCATGGTTAGTGGAGGTCATTTGTTAGTTGCTAATCTCTTGGTTTGCCAAAGATAACTTGGGATTAGTTTGTCGAGACCTTTTTGGATAGGTTTGTAGAGGTGAGTTTGGTCACCTGGAGCAGGGCTCCATGATTATTGTAGACTATGATGAACATTTCCATGCCTTGTCTTGCCAATATTAACATAGAGTCTAAGAAGATTCAAAAGTTTATAAAGGGGTTGGATATTTCTTTTCAGCTTGCTACGACTTAGATGGTAGTTTATGGGGTGTCATTTTAGAGTATAGTGGATCATGCTAAGATGATGAGTCTATTCTTCAGGTATCTCAAGGAGGCACCAAGAGGGTGCCAATAAAGGCTAGTTCAGAGGTCACACTCCTTGAGGTAGAGATTCTAGAGGCTTTTATGGGTATCATGGTAGACCAGTGTAGAGAACCTTGTGGGGTTTGGGGTGGTGGATCTCCTATATCAATAGCTTTGGGTGATAGTTCTAGCTCAGTTATACCTCCTTTTTATTGACTTGGTCCATATATATTGCTTTGAATGTGAAAAGGTTGTCCATGTGGCCAAGGATAGTCCCTTTTATATTCTTAGTGCTAATCTGATATTGACAGTGAGATATGAAGGTCTTACTAAAAGTGTGATAGGCAGAGGTAGTAATTACCATAGTAGTGGTTATTGGTCTACCTATGTGGGTGGTGGCCATGGAAAGTGTTATTCTATACTCACCAGACCAGAGGTAGAGGCTTCTGATATTCCAAAGACATCTTTTTGAACTCAATATGGTCATTATGAGTTCTTTGTCATGATCTTTATGTCGAACAATGCCCCAGCAACAGTCATAGAGTTGATGAACTGGGTATTTTAATTGTATCTTGATGATTTTGTCATTGTATTTATAGATGATAGCTTGGTTTATTCTAAGAGTGAGGCTAACCATAAGGTGCATTTATGGATTGGGCTTCAAAGATTGAAGGATAAGATTTTGTATCCTAAGTTCTCTAAGTATGAGTATTTATTAGGGTCTATTTATTTGTTGGGTCATGTGGTGACCAAGGATGGTATTATAATTAATCCAACAAAGATTGCAGTAGTTCATAGTTGGCTTTGTCCTACTTATCCAACTGATATTTATAGTTTTATTGGTTTGGTAATTTACTATCAACGCTTTATTAAGGGGTTTTCATTCATTGCAGCTCCAGTGACCAAGTTAACTTAGATAAGATTTCCTTTAAGTGGTACAATGCTTGTGAGAAGAACTTACAAAAACTCAAGGGTTTGTTTACTTCAACTCCTATCTTATCTTTACCCAAGAAGAGCAGGGGCTTTATCATCTCTTATGATGCTTTTGGTATTGGGTTAGGTGCTATCTTGATGCAAGAAGGTAAGGTAATTGGATGTGATTCTCATTAGTTAAAGCCCGATGATAGAAGTTACCCTACCCAAGATTTTGAGTTATGTATAGTTGTATTTTCTTTGTAGTCGTGGTAACATTACTTGTATGGAGTCTGTTGTGAGATCTTCTTAGATCATTGTAGCCTTCAATATTTCTTCACCCAGTGAGATCTTAATATGAGGCAGCGCTATTGGCTTGAGTTTCTTAAGAATTATTACTTGACTATTCTCTATCATCTGGGTAAGGCTAATATGGTTGAAGATGCCTTGAGTTGTAAGTTGTCTAGCTTGGTGCAACTTTTCACCTAGGAGAGCCTTTTGACATTAGAGTTCTAATTTTTGGATAATTAGATGGTTAGGCTTGATATTTGTACACTTGGGTGTGTTTTGGCATTTCTTGAGTCCAAGTCTTCCATAATGGAGCAAATTTGAGCTCATCAATTTGATGATACTGGTTTAAGAGTGATTCAGGATAAGATGTTGAGTGGAGAGACTAAGGGATCCTTTCATGATTCTAATGGTGTTTTGAGAATTGTAGGTTGAGTTTGTGTGCCGAGAGTGGGTGATTGGATTAGATTAATTTTTAAGGAGGCTCATTAGTCCAGATATTCCATCCATCTGAGATTAACTAAGATGTATCGTGATTTGAGATAGTATTACTTGTGCGGTGGTATGAAGAAGAATATAGTAGATTTTGTAGATCATTGCTTGTGTTTTTAGCAGGTAAAGGCCAATTATTTGAGACTTGATAGTTTGCTTCAGAGGTTACCCATTCCCAAGTAGAAATGGGAATAAATCACTATAGACTTTATGACCGGATTTTCTCATACTTCACATGGTTATGATAGTGTTTAGGTCATCGTAGATTGATTAACCAAATCTGCTCATTTTATTTTGGTTTAGGGGTTTTTAGTGCCGATAGGTTGGCCAAATCTATATTCATGAGATAGTTTGTCTTCATGGTGCGCCAATGTCTATAATCTAATATCAAGGTTCAGTGTTCACATCTCACTTTTGAAAGACTTTTTAGGAGGATTTGGGTATCCGAGTTGGCCTTAGTACAACCTTTCACCCCAGATCAATGGTCAAGAAGAGTGGACTATTCAGGTTTTGAAGGATATGCTCCGCGCTTGTGTGATGGATTTTGGAGCTCAGTAGGAGCAACATCTAGCTTTGGCGAGTTGCATATAATAATAGCTACTATTCAAATATTGAGGTGGCTTCTTTTTGAGGCTTTGTATTGTAGGCATTGTCTCTCTCTAGTTGGTTGGTTTGAGGTTTCTGAGATTAGACCATAGGGTACAAACTTTCTTTGTGAGTCTTTGCATAGAGTTTGGGTGATTCAGGATAGACTTTGAGCGGCTCAGAGTAGGAACAAGTGCTATGTGGATTGTAGAATTTGTGTTTTGACATTTAGTGTTAAGTGACCAAGTTTTCCTTCGTATGTGGCCCATGAAGGGTTTGATGATTTTTTTTTTGGAAGAGGTTCAAGCTTAGCCCCAAATATCTTGGACCTTTTGAGATTCTACGGACTGTTGGGGATGTGGTTTATGAGTTAACATCACCCCCTGATTTAAAAGTTGTTCATCCAATTTTTTTTTTAAGTGTCCACGGTTTGACATTACATTTCGAATAAGTCTCATGTCATTCGTTGGGATTCAGTATAGTTAGATGAGAGATTATATTTTATTAAGGATCTTATCTCCATTCTCCAGACCCCACTAGGTGGGAATACACTGGGTTTGTTGTTGTTGTTGTTGATCCTATCTCCATTCTATCCAGGGATGTTAGACGGTTGCATTTTAGATATATTTAGTGGTTAAGGTCCAGTCGATACCTTGACCTGTAGATGAGTCTATTTAGGAGGTTGAGTCTGATATACGTGGTAGTTATCCCAGCTTTTCGCTTATTCAGGTATTTTTCTTGCCTTTAGTTCAAGGATGATCTAGATTCTTAGTGTTGGATGATGTAATGACATAATTTTTGGTGATTTATGTAAATTATTCATTTTATGTGATTTGACCATTTTACCCCTTCTCGTGGTTGTATTGTGGCATTTCTGTGGTATGGGAATGATTGGCATTGTTCCCATTTGATGTGATTTATGTGAGATTATGATTTTTCGTTGTTATAAAGTCTTCATAGTTGACTTTGGTAAATATTTATTGATCTGTACATTAGATGGAAAAATGGACTGCGCCAATAAATCTAGAATGTTGATTTTAGGTTAATAACATGGTTGGTGTGATTTTACGGCTTTTATATCTCATTTCGACCCTCAGTTTAAAAAGTTGTGAAATTGAGTTTCGTGGGTCAACTTTGTGAAATAATGTTCTTTGAAAATATGATATCGCCATTGAATCCGGAACATCAAATTTGTTCTAGTATCAAAGTTCGTTTGCATTCTCGCGATTCTGAATGAATCTCGGGGGTCCACAGAGAATTTAAATTTTCAAAGTCTCCATCTGGTGCACCACTCAGCTGGTGCATCTTAAGCGACACTTTGATTTCTTAAGTGACTTGGCATGATAGCAAAAACGTTATCTAAATGACACTAGGCTTGCCTAAGCAACTGTCTCTTAAGAGACAACTTGGTCACGTCGCCTAAGCCACACCTGGGTGGGTTAAATTCCCCATTTTCGTGATTTTTCACCCTTTTCAAGACTTGGAGCTTGGGTTTTAAAGTTCTTAGTAAATTTCTTCTATTTTCAAGTTTGGGTAAGCTCAAAAACTCCTATTTTAATTACTTTCTTCAATTTTCATCATTTAAACCATGTTAAAACTTGAATTGAAATGTGGAATTTGGGAATTTTGGCCCGAAAGGCCTAAATTGGTATTTTCTCGATTTAAACCCCAATTTCAACTCGTTTTCACTTAGGCTTTCTTCTATAAGTTCCTTTAATCACGGAAAATATAATTTTGGACAAAAGTTTCAATTTTACCCTTCCTTTTAGGAAAACCCATTTTAGGGTTCGTTTTAACCTCGACCCAAAAATAAGTAATATGGGTATCACTGGCTTCCTTTTAATGTGTAGATTCCATATTTGTGTGCTTTAGTTGATTCCATGTCTGTTCGCGAGGTAAATCTTTGTGTAGAAGGCTTGCTTGTACCAAATTTTACATTTGAGGTAGGTTTTGGCTTAGATTTCTTTAAACTAGGCTAACTAGTTTTTATTGGTGACACGACATGCCCTGGGGCCTTATTGTAATGGGCATCCCAAGTTCGACAAGGACCGGAAACTAGCCCCATTACCCAACCTAATCTCCAGCTGCCTGCCCTGAGTTAGCTGAATTTTGATCATGTAACAAGATAGTGTAACAACTCACATAAAGACTTTGGGAATACATCAGAATCGTGACCGACCTAACCGAGTCCAACCATCCTATACCAACAATCCAACCATACCAAAACAAGGGCCATAAACCAGGCTATAACCAAGGATGTTCCAAAACATAATATAATTAATCCCAAAATAAAATAGGGTGGAATAACCAATAATATCATCGAATGATATCAGCCCTTCAGCTTATTTCAATGCCAAGGCTGACACCAATACCGATCCCAGCTATTCCAACATATAAAAGTACCACAAAGTCTCTAAACAAAAGAGTAACGAAAGCTGGTTGGGACATGCCCCCAACCATAGACAAAACAAGTATCCAAATAAAATCGAAGTTTTTAAAAATAACCATAACATAAAATGGAGCCTTCTAAAAGGACAAAAGCCCACCACTTCAGTCCAAATGTTGATCCCCGAGTAAATTACTATATAGGAGGCGTAGAACAACTGATTCCTGTATAGCATGGGTATACAGCCACCGGTAGATGGGGTTAACGAGTGACAGGTAGCATGATCTCAGGGTAAGGATAAAATAATGCCATTTATGAAACCAAGAAACACCATCCATATAAACACAACCATACATACATATATATATATATATATATATAACCATGCTAGGAAAAGGGATGAGGTTTAGCATTTCTTTAAAACCTTTACTTGGGTTGTGTAGCTTTTCCGTCCTAAACCATCCACGGGATATATGGGTTCAGCTCCCCCTACTGAAAGGGCCCTAGTGCACGTAGCTGTATGACTGGGAAAGAAAACCTTAGGATGACTAGTACATCCCCCAAATATAGTGTGACATCATGCACATGATCACCAAGACCAACCTCATATTGGAAAATATGAGTTTCCAGTTTTGATCACCCCAGGACCTCCAGCTTCCATAGGTTTGCTATACATCCCACCATTATTGCCCAATTAAAACCAATTTAAAATTAACCAAACAATTCTCCATTTATTAATCGAGGCCATGAATATTGTTATTGTCATACCAATCCTTACTTGCAAGTATTATTTATAGCCAACCATATATAGGTTTAAGAGGACTTTCAAGTGCCCTTCCATTTACCATATTAAACTACTTGGGGGATTCCATGTGACCCTCAATCATAACCATTAGCCATTTACCATTCCAACACTTTTAAACCATACGTAATTCATTTACCAAGTTTTAAAACAAGCAAGAGTTCCATTAAAAGTAATCAATGCAGTGAACATATCTTTATAAATATTTTGTCAAACATATTGGGGGTATAATATGACCAAAACCAATTCCAATTGCCATTAAATCATTCACATGAAATCCAATTATCCAAAACCACCATTAATACATATAAAAGGATAATTAAAATAGTGGAAAACCATAACCAAATATTTAATATCAAAACCCCCAAATCATATTTGAAAACTAAAATCATACAGTCAATGAAATCATGAAAACATTGACAAAAACCATGACTTTAGTTAGAATTAACAACAAGAGAAGTGAACATGACTTAAACCAAGATGATGATGGAAATAAATCACCAAGACAAGCCCTAAATTGATCTTTTAGTTGCCTCCAGCTTTCCTTGCCCAAAAGCCCTTGAGAGAATGATGGAGTGTTTTTGAAAAATTTCTAAGTGTTAATGAATGGAATAATAGGATAAATAACCTCCCAAGTAGTTTATAAGTTGTGTTTCCTTAGTAGGATAAGTGGGTAAATGTCCAGAATACCTCCACTTAAGTTGCACCAAAATCCCATCAAAGGGGTACAAATAACCTACACGAGTCGTACCCTCCAATAAAACTGGTATCCCGCACTCATATCCTAACCTCAAATCTTGGATCCAACACTCTCCAGAATATAACTCATCCCACTAAGACATATTGATAGCATACAATCCATACCCTTTTTTTGTACCTCTTGTAGTTTTAACCTCAAGAAAGATTCAGACACTTCCACCATATGAGTGTATGATACAACTCGTACCCTGGCTTATGGCTCATGGTGAGACACTCATACTCAGATCCAACCCAAGTAACAAAGTATAAGATTAAGTTAAGGAACCAAACAATCCGTAACTACTAATACGACTCATGCCCCTAAGTCGTAACCATTCTAGTAACCAAAATCCATCCCACCAATCAATATTGGTCAGTATACGACTAGATCTTACCATATGTCCCCCAACATATGGCTTATACCCTTGAGTCATATTGGGTCCAAAGACCAACATTCTAGGAAATTTTCTAAGGGTCAAAACCCAGGGTGTTATAATTGGTACAAAAATCATGTTAAGGGTGTGGGAACCAATCATGGACATTGATTTATTATTATTTTATGCTTGTGTTTGTGGGAACCAATCATGGAAATAGTTTTGAGATATGTCTTTCTATGTGTGAATATGTGGGGTCTTATATGATGTTATTAGGCTTATGTATGTATATATATTGATTGTATGTTTCTGCTCAGAAAGACTAAAATTTAAATGATGTGGTATTAATGGAAATTTGTGTATATTTTACACTATTGGCTTATGGAATATATGGAATTCATGGATGGTTGGTATAATGTGTGGATTTAGGCTCACATGGTTAGTATATTGATTGGACTTAGAAATTATCATTCTGATTGGTTGTTAGCATTGCATCCTTATATCATATACATTCATAAAACATCAGTGCACTGGGGAAATAATGGAAACACTAGCTTTTTTTGATTGAAATATGACATCTTTAAAAACCTCAGCTGATTTATATGCCGGAGAGGAGTATGGATATTGGTATTGAATATTGGATTGTATATGGGTTGCGAACCCCCCACATGTCCTACCTAGAAGTATAAGTCGATAGGTCTAGACATAGCTTGTGCGACAACCTCGAGCATCACATTAACATCACATCATCATAGTCATCATCTTTATTTCATTATATATATTGTACTCATTCTGTGTTATATTATTGCCCTTGATGTGATATCTGTCCAATTTTGCTTCTTTTTTCTATTTGTGCATGGTATATATGTATATTGTAAACCTGTTATTAGAAACAGTGCGGGCTACTACGTGGGACATTTGCTGATTGTAGGTGACATACCCATTGTTTGTATTGTATATGCATTATTTTCTACTTTGCTCAGTCAGCCTATGATACCTACTTAGTACATGTGGATTCTACTCACCACTATTGAACCCTTTTGGTACAGATCCACGTATAATACACCGCATGGTAGGTGATTCAGGTGATATCTAGGGTATATTCTAGGTAGCGGATGGTCTATGCTTCTGGAGTTGTTCTTCTACCTCTTCCTTTCTATTTCATCTCTGATTTTGTATTCCGCGATAGATTTTGATCCTTTTTGGAATTTCATTGTCTCATTGAAATTCAAGATGTATTTAGTGGTTCTTACACTGTAACACTAGGTTTTGGAATATTGTATGGTATTATTGGTTTGTACTTTCGCTATTATCATGTTTATATGGTTCAACTACATTCTAGGTGTCTTGCCTTGGGTTTTGGTGTTGATTTCTCTTTCCATATAAGTTTGGGTGATTGACTTACTTGTCAAGGATTGCCGCAAAAAGTGCCATCATGAACTTTGTTTTTGGTTCGTTACATCAGTACCATGGATGTTAATCTCGGAGGACTCGAACCATCCAATTGGAGATTGAAAATATATAGCATATAATGCCTCAAATGGTGCCATCTTAATACTCGAATAGTATATATTATTCTATGCAAACTCCACCAAAGCCAAGTGTTGTTCCCACTGGCAACCAAAATCCATAACACAGGCTCAGGGCATATTCTCAAGAACCCAAATAGTCCACTCTGACTACTCATCAGTGTGAGGGTGAAAACTATGCTGAGATCTACATGAGTGTTCAAATCCTTGTTAAAAGCTCTAAGAAGGTAGAAGTGAAAACCGAACCCTGGCTTGAAATAATAGACATAGGCACTCCATGCAACGAACTATCTCACGAACATAGACATGGGCTAACCTCTTGGAACTAAAGGACATCTGAATAGAAATGAAATATGTTGATTTGGTCAACCCATTTACAATGACTCAAATACCATCGGAACCATGAGAGGTTCAAGGAAAACCATTAACAAAGTCAATGGTGATTTTCACCCACTTTCACTCGAGAATGGGCTATCTCTAAATCACACCATCAGGCCTCTGGTGCTCAGCCTACACCTGCTTATAACATACAAAATGATATAAAAAGTCCCTCATATCTCTCTTTATGCCACTCACCAATAATGTTACCTCAAATCTCTAAATATCTTAGTTTTACTAGGGTGAGTAGAATATCTGGATATAGGAGCCTCATGTAATATTGACTGAATCAAATCACCAACCCTCAAAACACAAATTCGGCTATCATAGTTCAGGATACCCTCAAAATTTATAATATCTCTCCTAGACTCGCCACTTAACGTTTGATAATAAATAAAATATAGTCTCATATCCTCAAGCTAGCAACTCTGAATCTGCTCAAGTAAGGTAGACCTCATCTCAACACTAGCAAGAATCCTCCTAGGGTCAAAAATGTCTAGTCACACCATCAAGTTAGAAAAGGACTAGATGTCCCATGCCAATGACCATTGAGAAACTATAATAGAAGACAAATTACCTATACTCAACACCTTTAAGCTCAAGGCCACGTTCACCTTGCCCAGATGGTATATAATAGAGATGTCAAAATCCTTAAGTAAATCTAGCCATCTATGCTACCTAGAATTAAGCTCTCTCTAGGTCATAAGATCCTAAAGACTATGATGATCGGGGTAGATCTCACAATGTACTCCATAACGATAATGCCTCTAAATCTTAAGCGCGAAAACTACCACTACCAACTCTGTATCATGAGTATGGTAATTTTACTTGGACACCTTTAGTTGCCTCGATACATAGGTAACAACTCAAACTTGCTCCATTAACACACAACCCAAACGAACATCAAAAGCATCATAAGATATGGTGAATCCCCCACCCTCAATAGAAAGAGCCAATGTAGAAACTAAAGTGTAAAATCTCTTGAGCTTCCAAAAGCCTGACTCACACTCCTCCGACAATTGGTAAGGAGCCTCATTCCAGGTTGATCTGGTCATCGGCACTACAATAGTAATGAAAGACTCAACAAATCGCCTGTAGTAACAAGCCAAACCAAAGAAGATACGAACATTAGATGGAGATGTAGGCTTAACCCAATCATGAATAGTCTCAATCTTTATTGGGTCCACCATAAACCCATCCTTAGACATCAAATGTCCTATGAATGTTACTAACTCGAGCCAAAACTCACACTTTGAGAATTCGGCAAAAAGCATATGATCTCTCAAAGTATGGAGCACACTCCTCAAATACTGCATATTCTTCTCCTTACTCCTCAAATACATAAAGATGATGTCAATGAAAACAATTATGAAAGAGTCTAAATAGGGCCTAAAAATGCGGTTCATCAAGTCCATGAATGCTACTGGGTAATTGTTCAACCCAAAATACATCACCAGGTAGTCATAATAACCATAACGAGTCTTGAAGGCTATATTTGGGATGTACTTAGCTCGAATCCTCAACTGATGGTAACTGAAGCTCCAATCAATCTTATAAAACAAAGTTGCTCCTTGAAGCTGGTCAAATAAATCATCCATATGAGGCATATGACACCTATTCATCACTATCACCTTATTAAGCTGTATATAGTCAATACACATACGTAAGGAACCATCCTTCTTCTTCATGAATAAGATAGAAGAACCCTAAGTAGACACACTCAGTCGAATGAAACCCTTGTATAGAGATTCTCTATGGACACAAGAATAGAATAGAAGCATTCTCCACCTTAAATAATAAATATAATAGCCCTTAAATATAAGCATGCTTACCCACTATGCTTTCAGCTATGGATACAACACTTCACCATGTTAATCTTATAAGTCCCCTGCCAAACACATAACTACAAAAGCCTAAGATTTATATAGTCCAAAAACAAGACAAGGGTTGCTGCTTTAATTTATTGCTTCTCATTCTAAGAACTGAAAATGGTAACGAGTCTTCATACATTGCATCACTTTGGTCTAAGACATTCCATAAGATGAATCGATGGCATATAGAATGTATAGTTCCTTAGAACTAAGCATAATGTTAGACATGAGTTTATGGATAACGAGTGTCATAACATAAATCTTGAATGCTTGGAGGGTTGGATTTCGGAGAACCTTTATTGCATCTACTTCAAGGGTTGGAGCCTGGACATAAGCTGTATAGAGAATTCGAACCTTAGGCATAGGCACAATTAGAATACATATGACATTAGTAGAATGTCCTCTTGATCTGAAATAGAAGGAATTTTCAAGAATGAGTGTAGATTTACTAGGACTCTTTCCTTAAACTCACCATTATTAGAAAATTTAAGATAAACCTTAGTTCACCATCTCCCCTTTATCTAAAAAAAAGGTCACCATCCTATACTTGTGGACATAGCCTCTCATTAAACCTATAAGTACAACATTTCACACCATAGGGTACCACCGTACACATGAACACCAACTTCCCCCTGCTAACAACAACATGAAGCTACTAACCTTCATAGTACTAACCTAATTTTTTGCTAGCCTCAATAGATATCACCATATAAGTCATACTCTCATGAGCATACATATCTATACTTCTTAACCCATAACAACACCTTTAATCACATAACCTCACAACTTAACAAAATTCATAAGACTAAACCAAGGGCGCACACCATTTATCTATATTCTCCTAAATTCGACTTTGAAGAACACTATATAAGAGCTCAAAGATTTCTCCATACTAAGACATTATATAAAATAAACTAGGCATGCATAGCACTTACATACTTAAAATCTGATCTAATAAGAGGCTACATGGGTTCAACATATTCTTATAAACCTAATGCTCTTATCCACCTAATTACTTAGTCCCAATTTATCACTTCAACACTAGACCTCTAGTATATATCACAATTATCCAATCCAATATTTCATAAGTTATCAACCTAATATCTTTCACACATCACATGAAGCCTACTAATCTATTCCCTGAAATCTTGCATCACTATCCTTAAGCTAACATTCTTGTCACCAGTATCAACATCTAAGGTTCAAACTTAGGGTCAAGTAAAAATCATGCACCACCAATGAAATATTACGCTTAATATACTAGTCCATCCAATAGAGAAAACAACATAAAATCCTTATTTAACTTAGATAAGGACCACAAGCACATTCTTCTTTACAACAACCTTATTTGATTACCTATAGTCTATACATACCCGAAGACACCTATTTATCTCACGCACATAAAACACAAGAGCATTGCATAGAGATACACTAGGGCTGATGAAACCTTTGTTAAGAAGATCTTTTAACTTCTCCTTAAGCTCCTTTAACTCAGCTGGATCCCTTATATAGGGAGGAGTATAAATACGATAGGTGTCTGATAGAAGATCAATCCCAAAGTTTATTTCTCTATCGGGAGGAATACCTGGAGATAATCGGGAACCACTTTGGGAAATTTCTTAACCATAGGGATACATTGTAAAGGACTTCTGATATCAGTACCTTTAACCCATACTAAATGGTATAAACACCCTTTGTAAATCAAATTTTGGGTTCTAAGATATAAAATAAACCTTCCCTTAGGTACTAGAGAACTATCTTCCTAATTAATCACTGGTTCACTCGATAATAGGATACTAACCCTTTGGGTCCTACAATCCAAAGAGGCATAGCACGAGTGAAGCTAATCCATCCCTAAGAGTACATCAAAATCTATCATATCTAGCTCTCTTAGGTCCACTAGGGTCTCCCTATGAAAGATAAGCACCAAATAACCCCTATAAGCTTTTCTAGCCATAACAGAGTCACCCACCAGAGTAGACACAAAAAAGGGTTGATAATAATCTTAGGACCAAACCTAAAATGAACAGCCACATAAGGGGTCACATAGAAAAAGTTAAAACCAAGATCAAGTGGACCATACACATAACAAGAGAAAGGCTGTAATGTACCAATAACAATATTAGGAGGTGCCTTAGATTCTTGATTGGTCCTAAGAGTGTAAAGATGATTTAGGGATAGTACCGGTACCAGAGGTAGCACTCGTTGGTGTAGAAGCTGATAAAGTAGCAATCAGAACCTTTTAGACAAGTAGCAATATAGGCTGAAGGATATTTCATCAAGATATCACCATGCTCGCCATAATTAAAGCATAAGTTCCTTCTCTTATTGCAATAACCATGGTGAATCCATCCGCAAAGTCTACAAAAAGGATAGGGTGGGGTTGTCTGGGCTCCACTAGCCTAAGATTGGGAATCTTATGACTTAATCCCACTATTAGCCTGAAAGAAACAATTACCAAATGACTCAGGATAAGAAGCACTAATAGTCATATGGGAACTCCCCTAATTCCTCTTCTTAATCCACTATTTACCATTTCTATCATTATTTTGCTGACCTTCCTCCTTGATCTGAATATCTAAACTTTTTGTTTTGCCTCTCTTCCATCTTTGCCTATTTACTCCATCCATTAATAAGACCAGACTGGGGTTTATGAGAGCTCACTATCTGGGTCAGAAGATGACTAAAATAGTAGAAATTAGCATTGGACACAACACCCTGAAGCATCAAGGCATGAGTATCATCGGCTCTAAAAACTCGAGGAAGACTAGTATAAATTGGTAGAACTCTACAAGGGGCAGTACATTCAGGAGCATGGACCTTAGACTAGGTATGTACTTCATAGACAAGTCGAGTTCCATCCACATTATACTTAAGTGGGACAGAAGAGTTTCTATGAGCATTAAATCTTTAAGGAGGCATGATCTAAAATGCGATTAACGAGAAGAGAGAGAGTTTTTAGAACCTCGGACTCTATAACCCAAAAATAGAACACAAAAAAGTTAAACATGCCTAAATTTCTTGTAGCCTCTCCCTTATAAGTGCGGCATGCTACACACTCATAAAAGAGACTCTACTTGACACAAATTTATGGACATCCAATGAACATTAACCTAGGCTCTGATACCAAGCTTGTCACGACCCAAACCAGGGCCTAGTCATGACAGTTATCTTAAGTCTGTGAAGAACCAAAGACCACCCTACCTTAGACTATCCAATAAAAACATAATATAACTAGAGACAAATGAGTTCCAAATATATAACAAGATAAAGATGAGTTCCAAACATATAACAAGATAGATAAATAACTCTCAAGAGGGATCTAAGAATCCAAAATATAATCCACCCACACTTTGTCCACAAAAACCTATAGGAAACCAAACATCAACCTAAGTCGGGATATTCCCCTGACCATAGCCAAGAAAAATCCACAGAAATAGTCTAAGACATAAGTAAAGACAAGACCATGAAATTAGGGACTTTCAAAGAATAAAAGCTCAGGACTTTAAAGTTGGCTCACGAATAATCCAAAAATCACCTACCACTATGTAAGAAAATAGATGTGTCTTCAAACCTATTGTATGGGGATACAACATTCGGGGATATTTAGTAGGGTGAGAGCTAGTATGTAACTTAGAAAAGAGATGAGATAATACCATCATCATGGTGGGATAGTGAACAGGGTTTAATATGATATTTAAAATATTATTCTAGATTGTGTAGTTGAAACCAGCATTTATGCCCATGGGCTATACGAGTACAAATATCACCCTACTAAAAATGTGGCACAAGCAAACAATATAGGATACAAATATATAAAGTGTGACACAAGCACACAATCATCAAGACCAACCCTCACACCGGTAAATGTGGGTTTCCAGTATCATTGTCTTGGGACCTCCACCTTCACGGCTAGCTACATAACCCACTTTAAGCCCAAATTAAATGTTTACAAATTCCCATTCACCAAACCAAAAGTCACTTATTATGGCACACACCATTGGTATCATCTAACCAATTACACTTGCAAGCTAATATCATTATGCCATTTCCATTGACCATCAACTTGAGGGAAACCTTGACCTCCATGGTATAATTGTTCACTAACTTCGAATGGTCCAATTGTTCATTAACTTAGGGGTATCCACGACCCCAAGGTTCAATTTAACATTAAGTCATGGCCATAAAGGCCTTTCAAAGTCATTTGTATTTCATTAACCTTTTATGCAATGCATATATCTATGTTTCAAAGCCAATTTCAAAAGGTTGGGTTGAGATTATTACAAATTCAATTAATAATATCAATAAAGTTAGGGGAATCCATGAACCATATAATTTATCAAGTTAATTTGGGGGAATCCACGATTCCCTATTCCAATATCCATGGCCATGCACCTAATTATTTTAAAAGTTATCAATTTAAAAAATGAATGATTCACAAAAGCCATAGGAAAAATAATTCAATCAACAACATCCAAAGGTCCTCAATCCAAATTCAAAGCCAATAATTAAATCACATAGATAACAATTTAAGCACATGCTTTTAGCAAAACAAATTTTATGGAAGAGATACATGCCTGAGATATCTAGAGTTATGGAGAAGAAACCATACTTTAAGCCCTAGATGACCAACCTTGAGAAACCCTATCTTTACTCTTGACTTGGGAATTTGAGAGAGTAAAGAGTAGTTTATAATTAAGTGATAAAGAGTTATAAGATCCCTAGGGTATTTTATGTCATGGGTTACAATTGGGGAAAGAGAGAAATGACCAACCTTGCCTCAATTAAAACACTTAAAAATAACCACCCAATCATTATGGGTCACATGCTGACTCATAACTAACTACGAGTCATCACCTAGACTCATAGTTTAGGCAAAAAGATAGGGTATCCATACTGGTCTGGTTATGACTAACACTATACAACTCATATAGTATCCTTATGACTTGTTAGGTGAAAGTCGTGACCTAGGCAAAAGCAATGATAATTCCTTACTGTTTGACTATGATTAAACCCTATGACTCATAATGAGTCTTCACAACTTGTTAGGTAAGTAATCACCTGGGTAATGAGCTTAAAAGTCCAGAAACTTTTAGAGGCCAAAATATGGGGTGTTACATTTAGTGATTAGGAAACCTAAGATTTATGTCAAGAAATTAGAAGTAGTAATATAGAAAGTAGTTTATCCAAATAAGGACACCTTAGATAGCAGTACAGAGGTAATGGTTACTGGCTAACAACTTGCAGTAGGTAGTAATAAAAAAATTCTAGTTATAACATTGCATGAACTAAGCAAAAAAGTCTTGTTAGAACATTGCATGAAATAATCACTCATCAGATAAAAGACAATCTTTTAGAAAAATTACAAATAAGCAGTGCTAATTAGATGAAAGATGGCAATGGAAAAGAAAATAATGAAATGGTGCATATTAGTAAACAAACAATTTATATCCAAATAATGACAAGAAAAATTACAAGAAAGGGAAAATACAAGAACCATATAATCAGAAACCAAAAAGAATAATCCAAAAAGAGGGGTGAGAGTGTATAAGTAGTAAATGATGAAGGCATTATTTTGGAATATTAGGTCTGTAAATACTCAACAGGAATTTACAAGACTATAATTTCTCATCAGATATCATAGATTCTTTTTAATAACTCTTATGGAGCTATTTTAGTAGGTGGATCATATTTAGAGGTATAAAAAAGTCTTAATATGTATAGTGCACGTGCTAATATCAATGGGAAAATATGGTTTTTTGATAACTAAAGGAATTTTATTTCACCAAGTGAGATATTTACATAACTAAATATAGCTAACCAATTGTCTCTCAAAAATGAAAATCATACAAAGTACCAATGGGACTCACACTAACATACCTATGGAGTCACTACTGTGTGCTTTAAAATAAAATACCATCTAAGTATCTAATAGAGTCAAAATGGTAACTATTCAAGGAATAGAATTTAGTTACTTTAAGTGTGCAGTATATTTCTTTTGCTGAGTTCCTCTGATATGTACTTGCACAAATATCTCCTTGCAAATTCTATAAGGCATGAAACTGGTTAAAGATTCTTGGTAGTAGGTAGTCAGCCTCTACTAATCCATATCTTTGTAACCATTGATAATTGCTCATATCCCAATAAATTCTAGAATATACTTTGTAATTTTGGTCCTATTTATTGTAAAAAGAGTAATAACATCCTATAGATCTTAAGAAAGTAAGTTGCAGGGCATCCATAAAGTCCCTAAAGTCCTGTGTTTTAGTAGGTGTAATAGGGGAACCCAAACTATCATCAAGACTTAATATATCTTTAAAATCTTCACTCAGGATCTAAGGTTCTTGAATGGTTGTACTCAATTCCTTCAAGGCAGTCCACAATGAAATTCTTTCAGCAGTAGTATTTTTTTGCATATATAATAGTAACATAAGAAACAAAAGAATCTACTGTATTCCTAAAATAACAATGTATACATTGTTAATGAGAAATTAATCCCTGCACCTTCACATGGGTTCTCCATAATAACCAAATTCGACCATTTGGAGCCATTGAGTAATTACAGCTAGTATTCCATCCTTGTGCAACCTTCGCCAGTATGTTAAGACTTTTGTGCTACTTCACTCTTGTTTTAAGACATCCCATTATTTCTATTATGTTCTTAACTAGAAAGAGCTTTAACTTTTTCTACTTAAGGTATGGGTTCAACCCACTCAAATTCAAAGTTGCAAAGATAATGTAATGTTGGGTGGTTTTTCAGTATCACCTGGATCGCACTCATGGTCACCCATAATATCTAAGGCTGAGAATCTATTATCATCCCTAGAGGTGCTAGCAACTCTTTCTTGTGAAATCCCACCAGCCCCAGATCCTTACTTTGCAGGTATACTCTTTATTGGTAGTTCATGGTCACTTTCCAAGTGATGGGGTTGCTCTTGACCAGCTAGTGGTTGAGGGGTGACAGTTTCCCCACTTGTAGTATTCCTTATTTCTTTTGCTTACTATTCTTTATGTGTTGGTCTTCTCTTCTTCCATTTCTCCTTCTTTTTTTTGATTTCTCTTAGAAATTATTTTCCTGATCCCTACCCTTGTCATGGATTCGACAATCATCAGTAGAGTGTCCAAATCATAAGTAATGTCTGTAGAATTTGGATTTTCAATCATACTCAATAGGTGGATAGAATATAACAATTAGAGTCACCATTTATATGGAGTCAATTAAAGGTTGAGATGCATCCACTTTAACACATATACGAGCATAAGATATACGCTCTATGCTAGAATTAAAGTAATATGTGTCAAGAGTTTGACCAATTCCACTCACTATCTTACCCAACGAAAATATGGTTTTTCAGAGAGGATACAAAATTTGAAGTTATTAGCAATAGATTTTGGTGACTATACTATATGCTAAGTGCATAGAAAAGGAAAGAGTGTCCTTATGGAGTAATATATATATATATATATATATATATATATATATATATATATATATATATAGCATGGCTCTAACTAATTTACCTTGGTTGATTAGGGGAGATTTTAATATAATTTTTTGTGAAGAGGAGAAAAATGGTGGTTTACCAGTGACTCTACAGGAGATAGAGATCTTTGCTTTTTGTAGAAATTCATGAGACTAAAGTTTCTTTTAAAGGAAGTCCATTCATATAGTGGAATAATAGAGCAGGGGATGATTGTATTTGAGAGGTTGATAGGTTGTTCACTAATAATCTTCTTCAGACATGGTTTTCAGAGGTGGAATAGAACATTTACCAAGGTCAAGATCTGATCATGCTCTTTTACTATTATCAATGAAGAAGGTACACAACAATTTGCAAAATTATTTAAATTCCTCAATTTCTAGGTAAAGAATAAATCCTCGATAGTAGTGGTTAGACAGAACTAAAAAAAAGAAAAAATTGGTAACAGTTTTTGGCTATGCAAAAATAAACTGAAAATATAAAAATGGCACTAACCAGATAGAGTAGGGACACATATGGAGATATTTGTCAGTAATTGGTCATTATAGAGGATATCATGTCTATTTAGGAGAAGCTTTTTGAACAACAGACTATACAAAAAAATAGTATTATAATAGGCACATGCTAATATGAAAAGATATTTACATTTGGACAAGCAGTTTTAGAAGTGGAAGGCAGGAGCAACTTGCTTTGAATAGGGAGATAGAAATACAAGATTTTTTCATAATCTTGTGAAAGGGAGAAGTAAAAGATTGCAGCTGCATAGGTTCAAAAATAGTGATGGTGACTCGATTGAAGAATTAGGATTGACTACAGATGAGGCTATAAGATGTTTTAAGCGTCAATTTACGCTGGAACTAGAAGACACTAATTTTGAACTATTGGAACACATTCCAGACAACAGAAAATCAGGTCTTATATATAGAGTCAACTTTGGAAAAAGTGAAGAAAGCTATTTTCAGCTTAAATGGTAGCAGTGCTAGTGGGCCAGATGATTTCTTAGGTACATTTTATCAACATTGCTGGGAAGTGGTAGGACAAGATATGCTTACAATAGTGAGATATTTTTTTAAAGGTAATACTCTATCTAAAAGTACTACTCGTACCAATCTTGTGTTGATCCCTACAAAAATTGGTAGAGAGTTTTATTGATGTCAGACCTATAAGTCTTAAAAATTTAATTAATAAGGTGATTTCCAGAGTCATACATGACATGATAGAGGGTTTTCTACCTAAGATAATCTCATGCAATCAATCAAGTTTTTTAAAATGTAGGAGCATTATTGAAAATTTCCTACTCACACAGGATATTGTATTAGATATAAGATTAAGAGGAAAGTTTGCTAATGTGCTAGGCATATCTAAGGCATATGATAGGGTCTCATGGTTATTTTTAACCAAGGTGATGAGAAAATAGGTTTTAATGAAGACTTTATTAATATAATGTGGAGATTGGTATTTAATAATTGGTACTCTAGCATAATCAGTGGGTAGTCATATGGATTATTCCATTCTACTAGAGGATTGAATCAAGGTGATCCACTATCAACTGCATTTTTTATACTCACAACTAAGGTTTTATCTATGGCTCTAAATGATTTATTTGAGAATGGATTGTATAAAGGCTATGGTTTGCCAAAATGAAGAAGAAATTTAAACAATTTAGCTTATGCAGATGACAGAATAATCTTTAAATCTGCTGATAAATCATCTTTAAAGTTGATGATGAAGGTGTTGAAATATTACTAAGATATTTCAGGTAAAGAATTAGTAGTCACAAGAGCTCTTTCTATATGTATAAGAAGGTGGCAATCTTTTTGATGGAAGAGGTAAGTAGTATCGCTGATTTTGTGTAAAGAAATTTTTCTTTTTAGTATTTGGGGTGTCCTATTACACATACAAGAAATAGGATGGTAGATTATAATCACCTAAACAAAATGGTGTAGAATAGGCACAAGAATTGGAAGGGGAAGATTTTGGCATTTGCACAAAAATTAATTTTTATTAATAGTGTTATACAGAGCATTCCTCTATATATGTTATCAGTAGTTATGCCCCCTAAATTTATTATGTATGAGCTGCATCAAATTTTTAATAGATATTTGTGGAGCACAAAAGAGGAAGGGAAAAGTAAATACTGGGTTACATGGGATAATATGTGTTATACCAAAGAGGAAAATAGAGTAGGTTTTAGAAATCTTTTTGATGTCTCTAAAGACATGTTTACTAAACTCTGTTGGATATTTAGGACTACAAGATCACTGTGGACTAATTACATATAGAATAGGTATTGTAGAAAAATTATTATGAGAGTGATACAATTGAAGAATAAGACTCAAATATTGAAGAAGATGCTTAAACTAAGAGACTCTATTAAACAAGATATTTGGTGGGAGCCCACTGTTGGATCCTCAAGTATTTGGTTTGATAATTGGACTAGGTTGGGAGAATTATATTATGTGGTTGAGTATGATTTTGAGATAAAAGAAGAAAATAGAGATATAGAATCCTTTATTACAAAAGATAGTTGTGATATACAAAAATTGGAAGGTCTACTGCCTGAAGATATTGTAGAGTACATTGTTAATAATATTACCATAAGTAATGAAGAATCACCCTAAGATATCACTTGGTGGATGCCCACATCAAATGGTAAATTTACTGTCTCTAGTGCCTACAATCTCATCAGACAAAGAAGAATAATTAAAGACCATTGGAAGTTCATATGGATTAAAGGGGTTCCTTTTAAAATCATTTTTTTTCTATGGAGGCTATCGAGATTTAAGCTACTAATTGATGAATTTATGCGGAGATGTGGTAAAAATCTAGTTTCTAGATGTAGGTATTGCTTAAACCCTCATCTAGAAATAGTGTATCTTGTCTTTATTTCTAGTGATGCTACTGCTAGAGTTTTGAGCTATTATGCATTGAGTGCAGGGCTTGAGGGACTTTTTGCACAGTGTCATCATACACTATAAAAATGGTAGAATGAAAAATTCCCAAACAGACTTGAACCAATTTTTGGAGCTATTCCTACAATGATCTACTGACAACTGTTGAAGAGAAGAAATAGCCTGAATCAAGGTAAGTCTATGTCCATCAATACGATTATATACAAAATAAATGTGAATTTTCATTATCTAGCTTGCAACAGTTATCCTTGGGTGAAGGACATACCAACTAATTAGGCATTATTGGTGGGTTTCTTCTAGAGTATAAAACTCAGTTAAAGACTACTATAGTGGAGTGGAAAAGGCCGAATATTGGTTAGTATAAATGTAATTTAGATGGTACATCTAGAGAGAATCCTAGAAAGAGCTCTATAGCATTTTGCATCAGGAATGAGGATAAGTATCTATACATGCATACCTTAGATAATCCAGGAAGGATCAAGTGTTTTTGCTAAAGGTTTAGAAATGATGGAGGGATGTAAATACTGTACACAACATCAACTTTTACCTATAATCATAGAGACTCATTCTATAACCTTTACTTAAATGGTAAAAAGGGAGTGAGAGAATCCCTGAAACATTGTGGAGGCAATTAGAAGAGTAAGAGTATGGATGAAGGACTACTGGATACTAGTCCAGTATACATACAGAGAACAAAACTCCCTAGTAGATTGTTCACTAACTGATGTTTTAGTTTTGTAGGTACAAACACATTTAACACATTTGTGGAAATACATAAATAAGCAAAAAGCATTCTAATATTAGAAAAGCAACAACTACCACACATGAGAATCAGAAGACTAGAGAGAAAAGCACCTGACTGTGGATATGATCTAAAAGTGAAAAGTAAATACTCTCTAAAATTAGAGAAAATCAAGGTAGGGGAGGAAAACACAAAACATATAGATAAATGCATAGCAAGCTCATAAAAAATAGTAAAAGTTGCACCAATAAATTATAAGTATTCTAAGAGGATAAAATTACTTAATATGATATGAAGGTGGTATCAATCTTGTAAATATCCAACCTTTTATAGAGGATTAACTAAGGATATAATTTTAGTAGCTTATAATTGAAGAAAGTTCAGATGTGCATCCCAAATACGTAGAGATAACATCAAACAACTTGGAAACACATTCCATGGGTATCTAGTGTACAACATCTGATGAGAGATTAGGTGAGATATCATGTAAAAGTTTGATGAAAGGTAATCCTATCTCATTAAGAGGTTTGGATCAGAGCATGGATAATAAGTAAAATAATTTTAAAGAGGAAAAGAGGCACATGAGGCATATAAGCTCATCAAAAGTAATTGCTCATCGAAAATAACCCGAGTGAGCCATTATCGAACTGCTAGAAATCAATGGAAGCTACTGGAAGCTCATGGATGTGCATCAAGAAAGATTGTGATTTTTCCGCTTTCCTAATTTTATTTAGTATTCTAGCTGATTTGGACCTATTTGTTTCTTTGTTTTTTAGGTTGAACTACAGATTTGCGCCTAGTTCGGTAATTTTTGTTTTGCACTCTTTTTTGTGTTATGAATAAATGAAAAATTGTCACTTTTTTGGTAATACAAAATAATTTATATTCAATAAAAAATACCTTATCTCTATTTTTTCAAGTATAAGGTTGGACGAATGACACTTGTCCATTTATTAAAGGTCTAGATTAAATTAATCTAATAAGTATCTTAACCATCATAACCATAGTTAAAAGAAATGATTTTGAAAAACTAATTTAATTTTAGTAAAAATGATCTCTCTCCACAAATTTTGATAACCCCCAAACTTCATTAGTCATTTCATTTTATAATTATTTTTTTTTACCTTCAAAAAACAACTCGTACGCATTAAATCTCCTCAATATCAAAAAGGTTGTTGAACATCAATCAACATTAGTAATTCTTTACTACCCTACTAATTTTTTTTTTAAATCTCGTAGGACTTTTGTGCCTATTTTTATATCTCTAAATCTGATAATATTGGCTTAGGAATTTCAAGTTTAGTGTGCCTTTATAGATAAGTTTGTAATGACAAACAAACGTAATATCGAAGATTTTTTTTAAAAAATAAAAATTATGATTTATTCCCGATGAACATAAGAACTGCCAATAAAAATGAGATTCAACTTTATTTTCTTAAAAAGTAACAGTCTTAGAAGGGATTGGGGGTGGGGGCATATTTTACTAATGTTGATGTCTAACAATTTTCATATTTAGTTGTAAGATAAAATTAATGATATTTAGTGATATCAAAATTATTTGAGAAGATTTTCTTGCCTAAGTTTAAAATATTTTTTGAGAATCAATTTTTTAAATTATTGTTAGGATATTAATTAAATTAATCAAATCTATTCCCTTATATATGTATGTGTGTGTGTTTATATATGTATCTATAAATATGTGTATATATATGTGTGTTTGTATATGTGCATATATATATATATATATATGTATATATTTATGTATATCACTCTTGGTTATTTTCTCAATTTCTGCACATTATTGATATTTCAAGCCTTTTCACTACGGCTATAGGTCATTTATGACTTATAAAAATTTCCATATATATATATATATATATATATATATATATTTTATTAAGAAACATAGTGTAATGACCCTCCAAGTTATTTTCTCAATTTCTGTGAATTTGTTTTGTTTCATGCCTTTTCACTGCGGCTATAGGTCATTTATGACTTACCGAGCCTTGGTTCGGAAATAGTATAAATAGGAATAAATTTTTGTTATAATGAATTTTTTTTTCATAAATTTGATGATTCCATTGGATTCAAAATGCGATTTACAATCAAATTTCACTATTGAATCATGTTCATAGGGTTCCGAATGAGTTTCGAAGGTCAAAATTAAATTTTTGAAATTACTAGTGCTATTGTGGTCATGTACATGAACTTTTGGTCATGTGAGAAATATTTTGACCCTTTGAACAAGTCTCTTAAGTGATCAAAGTGTCACTTAAGCGACCATCGCTGAGTATAAGACCCAAATTTGTATTTTTGATATTTTGGGAGCTAGGTAGCTCCAATTTTGATGATTTTTGATGCATTTTTCTTGTAGAATCTTTATCTATCAATTTATATCTCTATTTGAACCATATATAAAGAACTATTTTATTTTTTGTGATTTTCACCCAAGTTGAGAATCAAAACCTCATTTTCATTATTTTAGAGAATTGGGAGCTTGGATTTGGACGATTCCAAAGAGGTTTCAAGATTTATTCCATGAGTAAGTTTCTAATCTTATGAATCATCATTTTTTCTCTATTTCATCTTCGAAACAACATAAATTTTTGATTTTTAAAATAGATTTTTGAGGGGGTTTTGCCGATATAGCTTGAAAATAGTTTTTCTTTGATTTGAATATTTTTTTAACTCATTTTCGTATGAGTTTTTAGATGTAGACTCCAATAAGTATGGAAATATATTTTTAAAATAAAATTACAATTTTCCCATTATTTTTTTAAAATCCATTTAGGGGGTCCATTTTGACCCCTACTCTGAAAAAGGCAATATGACTATCGTTGACTTTCTTTTGATGCGTAGATTCTGTATTTGTATATTTTAGTTGATTTTGAGTCCCTTTGCACGGGAAAAACTCTGGATTAAAGGTTTTTGGATTGATTTTTGGCATTCGAGATAGGTTATGGCTTAACTTTCTTCAGATTAGGTTGCGTCGTTAATAATAATATAAAAGCATGCTATGGGTATAGGATTGTATCATAGAAAATGTGTTTAGGTGACTCATTTGCTCCTGTAGAGGCCTATGTAGATAATATTTGGTAATTATTGAGATATTATTTGCTATGTATGACCTTTGGGGTCTTATATGCTTTTGTTGGCATGATATTGATATATGTATATCTAGTTGTACTCTTATTGGTGGATAAGCCTAGATTTTTAGATTTATGTGGTGTTAATGAAATTTCTTGCATGTTCTACTTGATGGTTTCTGGATTATATTGGATCATGGATAGTTTTTTGATTTAAGTTAATTTTTGGCATAAATGGTTGGTATATTAATTAGATATAGGATATTATCATTTTTTGTTGGTTATGAGCATTACATCCTTATATCATATTCAGTAAGGAAATATTGGTACCGTTGTGGAAATACTTGAAATACTACTTTTTCTATCAAAAAAATATGATATCTTTAGTAACCCTTAACTAATGTTTGTGCTAGAGAGTAGATAAGGATATTGTATTAGATATTTATTGTATATGGGTTGACGAATTCCCCATGAGTCCTATATCGGGAAGCTTTAGCTTGGTAGGTGTATATAGAGGTTGTGCAATGACCATATGTATCACATCATCATCATCTTCATTGCACTTTATTTATTGTACTTATGCTATGATTGTATTTTGTCTTTTAATTGATATCTATCCATTTATTCTGTCTTTCGATACTTGTGTTTGATGTACATGTATATTTTTTCTTCTTTTCTCTACCGGTATTTGTTATATATATGTATAGTTAAACTATTAGTAGAGACGGTGTGGGATACCATTTGGGATATTTTTTTATTACAGGTGATGTACCGATAATTGGTATTTACATGCTTTATTTTCTACTTTACTTATTCGACCTATGATACCTACTAAGTTCAAGTAGACCATACTCACCCTTAATGCACCCTTTCAGTGTAGATCCATGTATGAGTACACTATATGACAACTGATTTAGGTGATATCTAGAATATATTTGAGGTAGGGTTGATCTAGGGTTTCAGAGTTGATCTACTAACTCTTCCTATCTATTACATATCTTATTTTGTATTCAGAGATAGAGTCTTGATCCTTTTTGGACTATCATTGTATCTTTTGATATTTGAGATATATTTTGTAGTTCTTGCATTATAACACTAGGTTTTGGAATATAGTGTGGTATTTTGAGAAATATACTTCTCATTTTTTCTATATATGCATGGTTCAACTTTGTTTTAATAGTATTGCCTTGGGTTTTGGTATTATCGTTCATTTTATATTAGCTTGGGTGATAGGCTTACTTGTCAAGGCTTGACGCTACAATTGCCATCATGACCCTTGGTTTTTGTATTATGACAAAATAGTGTTAGAGCAGCCATGTTCATTGGTCTCAATAATTTAAGAATGAGGTATCTAATAGAGTCTCGTGGATCAGTATGTAGACATTCATATCTATCTTTGAGAGGATATAAGATGTCTTCAGGAAACGTTCCATATTTTTTTACTTATTATGCAGATCTTTTAATACTGAGAGGTTGGATTGTATCAATATTTGTGAGATAATGTATCTTCATGGTTTTCCAGTGTCTATCATCTCGAATCAATGTTTAGTATTCATATCTCACTTTTGAATAACTTTTCAAGAGGATTTAGATACTAAAGTTGATATTAGCACCGCTTTTCAACCCCAGACCAATGGTCAGTCAGAGAAAACTATTTAGGTTTAGGAGGATATGCTTTAAGTTTGTGTGATGAACTTTGGTGGTCAGTGGGGGTAACATATATCTTTGGTGGAATTTGTGTATAATAATAGTGTAATGCCCTATATTTCTCTAGCTTAATTTAACTCTCAGTATACGAGTATTCCTATATAAAATTTGTATAATACTTATAATTTTTTATTTTAGAGCCTACCAATGCGTAGGAAATTCATTCATCTTTCCAACAATATAAAATTCACCCAAATCTGATATCCGGGAAAAGAGTTAAATCCATTTTTGTAAAACAGTGTGCCAAAATGCACATCACCGCATCACGGTGAAGGCCCAAATGGAATTTGCCAAGTTCCAATAAAATAATGTGATTGTACCACATTACGGTGATCTCCCAGGTCCTAATAGTCAATTTCCAGTGAAGCTCGCAATCCCATCGCATCACGCCACCAGCCATTTGCCCAGTTGTCAATTTTCTGTGTGGCAACGCGATACCACCGTGTTATGCCACAAGGTTATTTTAAGATTGTACATTTTTACACAGTGTCAACCATGTCCTAGTGGCTTACCATGATGCCACCATATCACAGTTGCGGCCAAATTTGAGATTTTCAGCGACGATTTTAAATCTTTTCCTGGAATAATTAGGTATTTTTCCATGACCCAAGTCAGTCTTAAACACGTGATTAACCACTAAATAACCTAATTAAGTCATAATTCACTCATTTTCCCCAAAATTAAAAGCATTCTTTCTCAAAGGGCAAAACTCTACCTTCAAGAAATCAAGAACTAACTCAAGAAATCCTCTAAGAACCTTCAAGATTTAATCTTCTCAGGTATGTTAGGGGTTAACTCATAGGTTCCTTTCACACATGAAGGCCAAGAACACTTTTTAAACACGCAAGATCTTAGATTTATGATTTTCATGCTTAAATTAGATTGAATTCATGTTCATGATATTATTTGGGATTTGATTCCATGATTAATTACAAGCTTCATGAAAAATAGATAGTTGTGGATTGAATTATGTGATCTTCATGTTGAACTCTTGAATTACAAGTTAGATATAGAAGCCATGATATTATTATTTGTTTATTGCTATATAAAATAAGAATGATCCCCAAGTGTTTGAAAAAATGCCTATGTGAATTGAATAGGGAAATCATGACATGTTATTATGTGGTCCCTTTCATGTACAAGTTTTTGCCCTAAAGTGTTTGATAAAAGGTCTCTATGAATAAATTATGAACAAGTGGACATTGTTATGCTTTTCAAGATCATGCTATGCTTATTGAGTCCTGGGGGTATTCAATACTCGAAAATCTAGCCGTTTACCTAGAGCTACAGTAGTTACAGAATAGTCTTAGTAATATCACGAACACTAGTACTCAGAAAATTATAGAACTCAGTGAACTCAGTCCAGTTTAGTCAGTCAACATGATCAGTAATAGTTCAGTCAAATCCAGTACAGTCTAGAAATCAGTTCAGTTTTTATTCAGTTAGAAGTAGGATTCAACACCGATTAAACCCAATGATGGGGCCTCAAATGCCAATATAGGGTGTAACCTTTAAAAGAAGTCCTTGCATTCTAAGAATATATAGCCAGTGTACGTTGAGACTTCAACCTGCCAATTGAGGATGCCACCATTCTCGTTCAGGGCACCTGCCAGTTGAGGGTGAATCTTAAGCTTGTATTTACCCGTGGCACGATACTGATACCTTTGTAGCTGGGGTTACAGGTTAGACCCTAAATCTATTTAGAAAAAGAGCATGTCAGTTAGATGATTACCTCCCACAATCTCAGTTTCAATCTTCAGTATAGAACTCAGTTCAGTTCTACAGAATCGGGACTGTCAGACACAGTCACCCAACTTAGTATAGAACTCAAGTCAGTTCTATAGAATCAGGACTGTCAGAAATAGTTACCCATTTATCAGTAATACATTTATCAGTAAACTCAATTATCAAAACACCGTATTTAGTTTCATCATGATCTCCATTACAATATATATCTATATCTCTCTCTCTCTATATAGATATATAGATATATGCACAGTATTACATACTCAGTATTTTAAAAAGTTTTTGTTATCCGTGTACTCTCATATTTAGTTACTCTATATCATTCAGTCAGATACTGTTCATGTATATGAACCCTTGCATTCAGCCTTACCTCATCTAGGATAGCAGTATATTTCATTTAATGACACATACTTTCTCTTGCACTATGATATTTTATATCATAGGTTCAGACTCTTAGGTTCCCGATCGCGCTTAGACAAATTCAGTTAACAGATGCAGATTCAGTAGTGAGTCCTTCTCTATCAAGGATATGCTTTTATTTTAGTATTTTCAGTAGCTACAATATTTCAGTAGTCAGTTAGTTGGGGGAATGTCCCATCAACTCCACATTTAGACAGTTCAGTAGAGGCTTTACAAACAAGAGTAGTTTAGACAGTATTCAAATTTTAGATGTTATATTTCATCAGTATTGTTAGCTTTTTAACCTTATGTCATTTCAGGCCATTTAATATATTTTTATGATATTATTATTCAGTTCTCACGACAAGCACCAGCTCATGGGTTTGCTTGCGGTCCCTTAGGATTGTAAGCACTATGTGGCATCCAGGGTGCAGACTTGGGGCGTTAGTAAACTTGGTATCAGAGCCTAAGGTTCAACAGTGTCCTAGGGAGTCTGAAAGACACATCTAGTAGTGTCTTGTACATGCGTGTGTAGTGTGCGACACTTATGGGCAAGAGACTATGAGATATTTTTGAAAAAGTTTCCCTTCTTTCAGTATTTAAGTTGTGTGAGTGAGCATGAGCTTAAGTTAAACTCTCACTATAATCCAATTCCTCCATCCATTTACAGAACATGCCTCCCAGAAAATCTAATGAAAGAAGGAATGAAAGTCAGCCAGCACCTCTACCCATTCAGGAAGATATCCTGAATTAGCACGTCACCCATGCAGAATTCAGAGTTTCTTTCACTACTTTAGCCTATTGAGTATTTGCTCAGAGCAAACTACAGGCTTTTTTTCTATCTAGGCTTGGGGTTCATATTTAGCAGAGCAACGGGGAGAAACGTAAAAAGAAATATAGAGAGAATAAGATAGTCAAAACAAATGGTTTTAGGCCAAAGTCAGAGGGTGGTAATCGCTTCAAGTTCCATCAGAAATTTTGCACCCCAAATCCTTCTGTAGCTAATTCTCTAATGCTAAATTTTAGAAATAATAGTCGAGAGAGCATGTTAGGCTCTAAGTCTTAGGGTAGCATGAAAAGAGGTCGCACCCATCCACTTTGCCAGAAATGTAGTAGAAATCATCAGGGTGTGTGTAGAGTTGGTAGTGGTATGTGTTTTAGATATGGTAACCCAAGCAACAGGATGTGGGAGGGTAAAGTAAGGGCTCAGAAGGGAAAGAATTTATGCCAACAGGGCCAGTCCAACTGTCCATTAGCTCAGTCTAGTTGCCCGAATCAGCAGGGTACCACCTTTAGTTCCTCCAGTTGGCAATGCCCAACAAGGATTTATGCACTTTAGTCCAGGAAAAATCAGGAAAGTTCTCCTGATGTGGTCACCGGTATGTTATAGATCTTCTATTTACGTATTCATGCCTTATTCGATCCTAGAGCTTCTCTCTCTTTTGTAACTCCTGACATAGTAGTCAACTTTAAGACCAGACCAAAAATCTTAACAAAACCTTTCCCAGTCTCTATCCCAGTGGGTTAGTCTATCATAGCCCAGCAGGATACAGAAACTGTCCAGTTATGATATCTCAAAAAGTCACTGTAGCAGACTAAGTAGAGTTTAAAATGATGGATTTTGATGTCATTCTCGGCATGGATTGGATCTATTCATATTATTCCTCAATTGATTGTAGAAATAGAATTGTTCATTCTCAGTTTCTTAATGGACCCATGTAATGACCCGAGACTACCCCCTAGTCGTCACACGGTGCTTACCCATGAATGATATCTGTTATGAGTAATGAATAATAATACTGTAATTAATATAGAAAAATGGGATGAAATTCCATAGGTTTTAAAACATCTAAAATACTGATAAAATATAACATTTGTAAAACTGAATACTGTCTGAAATCTAATCTGAAAAGCCTCTAACAGAATCTATCTGAAAGTGGAGTTGATGGGATTATCCCCCAATTAACTCCATCTACTAAACTACTACATTTACTGAAAATATGAAATAATAGAATATCCTCGAATAATGAGGACTCACTACTAAATCTACTGCCGATGTCTGAATCTTAATCTACTATGCATGGTCAGGAACCTGATTGTTCGAACCTATGATATGAAATATCTTAGAGTAGGAAAGTATGTGTCAGTATGTGGGAATGTGCTGGTATACTAGATAACGTAAGGCTGAATGCAAGGGTTCATATGCATGAATAGAAACTGACTGAATGATATAGACTAACTGAATATGAGAGTACATAGATAACTGAAACTACAGTAAGTACTGAGTATGTAATACTGTGCATATATGTATACTATAACTGAGATTTTCTAAAGCTAAGTACTGAGTTCTGATACTTGAGTAACTAAAATCTGAAGTTACTGATAATAAATTTACTGATACTGATTGGCTGTGTCTAACAGTCCTAATTCTGTAAAACTAAACTGAGTTCTAAACTGAAGACTGTAACTAAAACTATGGGAGGTAATCATCTAACCGACATGCCCCAATCTGAGCTAATCAGGGTCCAACCTGTAACCCAAATTAAAAGGGTATTAGCACCATACCACGGGTAATAACAAATGCTGTAGAGTCAGTCCTAACTAACGGGTGACCCTGAGATCAATCATACACTAGCGGGTGATCCCTGCGTATGTCAGTCCTATATAATGGGTGACATCTCTTAACCTACGCTGGCTACATAGTTCTTGAACTTAGGTATTGCTTCTAGGGACCCAGTCCTAGCTAACAGGTGAGACCCCATCACTAGGCTTGCTCGGTGCTGAATCCTACTCATAACTAAAAGACACTGAACTGAGTATACTAAATTGGACTTGATTGATATTGAGTTTACTGCGTTTTTCCTGAGTTTTGTGACTGACTGTGATCTATTGAGTTTTGTAACTGACCGAGAGTATTACTGATCGTGACATGACTGATACTATCTTGTCATTAACACTGGATCTAGGTAAATAGCTAAATTGTTAGGTATTAAATACCCTCAGGACTAGATAGTATAAAAAGTAAAGCAAAGCATCATCTTGAATAACATAAGAATGTTCACTTGGTCATAATTCATTCATAGAGATATTTTATCAAACACTTTTAATGCATTAACTTGTACATGGATGGGGAATACATGTTAGCATGCTATAGTTGAATTATTTCATTCTCATAGACAATTTATCAAATACATAAGAAGCATACTTGATTCATTAAATCATAAACACTTAGGGTTAACATGGTTATAATATTCAACTTTCAAATTGAGGGGTTTATCATGAATATCATGTAATTCAACACATACTAGAATCAATTCTTGAAACTTGTAATCTAAATCATGGATTAAAACTCAAACAACATCATGAACATGAATTCAATCTAATTCAAACATAGAAATCATCAATCATAAATCATATATTTTGAAAAGGGATTCTTGGGCTCCATGGAAGGTAAGGATCCATGGATGAACATCTAACATACCTTGGAAGATTCTTTCTTGAAGTTTCTTGGAAGAAATCCTTAGACTTAATCTTGATTTTTAAACTAGGGTTTTTGCCTCTTTGAGAGAGAATGCTTTTTAATTTACTATGAATTGAATAATGAGTATCTAAGGACGTTTTAAGGGATTAAATCCCGTATTGGGCATAATAAAATTGTGGGAAAGGACTATTTTAACCCTGGGCATCCTTTTATTTTTTTGTGAAAATTTTATAAACTGGAAACCTAACGTGATGCGCCACTATCACATCGTGCCATTGGAAAGTGAACAACTGGGAACTGGGCTGATGGAGCGACATGGCGCCATCACCGTGCCTTACTGGTTGTGAATTTTCCCTTTGGCGCGATGTGCCATGATCACAGAGTCACACTGGAAAGTGACAATTGCGAAAAAGGCTAGGGGTGTGACACAGTGGTATTGCGTTGTCTCATTGGAAAATAACAAATGCCATTTGGACAACCTCCGCGATGCGCTGGAGTACCAGGTGGTACACTATCTTACTAAAATTGCTCTAACTCTTCGCCCGGGGGTCGGATTTAGGAAAATTTTATATCAATGGAAAGCTTATTCAATTTCCAACACTATGAAAATTCAAAATCTTGAGAATTACATATGTATAAAAGAGTATTCATTTTTAAAAAAAATCTTTAACATTCTAGGGACGAATTTTAATCTAAGAAAAAGAATGAGGAGTTACAACCCATCATTGAATGAATGGTGTAGTACCTCAATGTTTAAAAGTTAGACGTGTTTCCAGATTTATTTAGAGTCCAATGATAGCATGTAACCCCGAGTTAGAAGAATAAACCCAGGAGTTTAGCAGTAGTAGCATGGTTGGGATTGTGTTATCTAAATTCGGGAAATCCATATTTCATGGGGATTATTGTATGAAAGGTGAATCAATAAGCTTAAAATAGTGTAAGTAAGAATTTAAGTTGTCAACTTAAAACACAAATTATGGGCGTAGTATGTCTAGGATTTGATGAAAGTAGTATGTTTATCAATGATTTAGACAACAGAAAGCTCAGAATTGTGTATCAAAAGCAAGTACCAATAGTGGACCTTAAAGTATTAGATTAGTCCTTCAGGAAGAGTTTAGTGTTTATGAGTATTGTTATATTTCAGACTCTAGAGTAAAGTGGTTTTAGTTTAATTTAAAGTTTATTAGGTGGTTCATAGACTTAGAATAACAGATTTAAGCCAACTGGAGATGGTAGAACTAGTAACTAAGTCAGGCTTTCAGATTTTAGTAGTAATGTCTGTATGTGTAGAAAGTAATAGGAGAGGATGATTCCCAACCCGTCTTTACCTAAGTACAAAGTTTCGTACTTTAGCTATCATGATATCTCTCATGCATATTTTTGAAAATCATGTACTCTTACAGTTCCTAGTATAGGGAGTTCAAGTTCACTCAGTGTTACGAATCATGTACTATGAATATAGAAACTCCAAACTCATGTCTTGCAGCTCATGACTTATGTACTCATTCTTTACAATATACTCAGTTCCTATGACTTATGCTATACTCCTAGTGATCAACTAAATTCAAATTTATGTCATGTATATCCTTAGTCTATATCTATTGATAAATCTATGATGTTGATATTCTATCCCTCAGGATTTAGTTAAGTGTCAAGTTCAGTATAGTATCCATTTATGGTTTAGGTCCTCATGCTTTAGCCTTTCAGTAAACACTCCATATAAAAATGATATAGTGATGAGCAAATGCTTAGATGGGAGAGAGTAAATATTTAATATTAAGGAAAGATTGTTGCATGCTTCTTTTACACGAGACTGTAGTTATGAAGATAGGCTTGAATGTCATGTTGGTGCGTAAGTAGATAAATGCATTTTATAGATTTGAGTAGGCTTGAACATAGTGGGATAAGCTAGTCCTATTTAGAACTCAGTAGGAAGAGTTATCAGCGCCCATGTAATTTTTTATAGTAGCCTCAAGTGAAAAGTGATATTGAAGTAGAAATTATAATTGGGAAATAGCCGAGAAACGTGGCTAAGATTGCAAGTTAGTAGTTGCAGTGCATAAGGCCTAGTAACTCTATCTTCGATGATGTTTCATAGGCCTTGCTCCATATTACAGAATTTTAGCCATGTCGTAGTTTCTTATTCAGATATCTTATTCAGACTACACCAAGATTCCTTGCTCCCTAAAGTCATTAGACTTTATAGAAAGAGTGTTAAAGAAATGCTTTAGTTGAGTATAAGTTTTTAGCATGAGTTGGTCTGTAAAGCCAGCAATTTTGTTTAGCAGTTAGGCGAACAAGTTCATATATTTTCCCATTTTTCTATCTAGTCGTACCATCTGAAGTCTCATAAATATGACTATTCCAAGATGGAACATCCTGGTAGTTGCAAGTTCAGCTCGGTTCATGTAGCATGGCTCAATTTCAGATTTTCTAGATATTTAGTCATGATTCAATTCGTAGATGCCTGTGCATCGTCTCAGCTTTTCCTCAGTATCTCAGCCAAGTCATCATCCTTCGAGGGATAGGGGGAGATGCACTATAACCCCCAAGCTTTCATGTCCTACACCTTTTAATTTCTCCTCACGTAGCAAGATCCTGTTTGAAGTAATGGGTGCTCATAAGTTGAATTTCTTATTCCAATCTCAGCTGAATAACATGTATTCAAGGAATCAGTTCAGTTTATGATATTCATTCCATGTAGTATGTTTTAGACTCAGTTATATTCTCATGTTCCTGTTCATACGTGTTCAACAAATGATCTCAGGTTCATCAGTATTCCCAGCTTGAGGTAACAGTATTTCTTAAATTTATTCAGTCCCATGATTCAGTTACAGTTACAAACTTCATATTAGTTACCATTGCATATTATCTTCATGATAGTCATGCATTCATGAATTAGTTCAGTCATGTACTCATGCACCAGATATGCATGTTCAGTGTGTAAGCTCAATCTATCAGTACTTCTAAGCTTAATCAGTCTCGTTCGAGGTTAAATGTTCCCAAGGGGGAGATATTATAATACCCCATATTTCCCTAGCTTAATTTAAATCTTAGTATATGAGTATTCCTATAAAAATACTCAAAATTTTTCAGTTTATATCTTACCAATGCGTTGGAAATTCATTCAGCTTTCCAATGATATAAAATTCGCAAAATTTCGATACCCGAGCGAAGAGTTAGAGCCATTTTTGTAAAACAATGTGCCAAAATGCACATCACCCATCGCGATGAAGGTCCAAATGGGATTTGGAAAGTTCCAGTAAAGTAACGCAATTTTTACACATCATGATTATCTCCTAGGTCCTAATAGTCAATCTTCAGTGAAGCTCCGCAATCCCACCGTGTCGCACCACAAGCCATTTTCCCAGTTGTCAATTTCCAGTGTGGCAATGTGATACCACTGCATCGCACCACATGTTATTTTATGATTGTTCATTTTTTCATAGTGCCAGCCACATTCCAATGGATCGTCGTGATGCCATCGCATTGTGGTGGTGGCCAAATTTGGGAATTTTTAGTGACAATTTTTAAATCTTTTCCAGGTTAATTGGGTATTTTCCCATGACCTAAGTCAGTCTTAACCACGTTATTAACCCCTAAATAACCTAATTAAGTCATAATTCACTCATTCTTCCCCAAATTAAAAGCATTCTCTCTCAAAGGTCAAAACCCCAGCTTCAAGAAATAAAGAACAAACTCAAGAAATCCTCCAAGAACCTTCAAGATTTAATCTTCTCAGGTATGTTAGGTGTTCATTTATGGGTTTCTTTCACCCAGGAAGTCCATGAACCCTTTTTAAATGTACAAGATCTCAGATTTATGATTTCCATACTTCAATTAGATTGGATTCATGTTCATGATATTATTTGGAATTTAATTCAATAATTGATTACAAGCTTCATGAAAAATAAATTATTGTGGATTGAATTATGTGATCTTCATGTTGAACTTTTGAATTACAAGTTGGATCTAGAAAAAAATGGTATTATTATTTATTTATTGCTATATGAAATAAGCATGCTCCCCAAGTGTTTGATAAAATGCCTATGTGAATTGAATAGGGAAATCATGACATGCTATTATGTGGTCCCTTTCATGTACAAGTTTATTCCACACTAGTGTTTGATAAAATGTTTCTATGAATGAATTATGAACAAGTAGACATTGTTATGCTTTTCAAGATCATGCTATGCTTATTGAGTCCTGGGGTATTCAATACCCAAAAATCTAGTTTACCTAGAGCTACAGTAGTTACAGAATAGTCTCACTAATGTCACGAACAGTAGTACTCAGACAGTTACAAGACTCAGTAAACTCAGTCTAGTTCAGTAAGTCAACACAATCAGTAATAGTTCAGTCAAATCTAGTACAATATAGTAATCAATTCAGTGTCTATTCAGTTGGTAGTAGGATTCAGCGTTGTGTAAACCCAAGGATGGGGGCTCACCTGCTAGTAGAGGGTGTGATCCTTAAAAGCTGTCCTTACATTCCAGAACTGCATAGACAGCGTAGGTTGAGATATCAACCGGCTAGTTGAGGGTTGATGAGGTATTTATACCTTTCAATTGAGATTACCACCATTCTTGTTTAGGGAACTTGCTAGATAAGGGTGACTCTTCTGCGTGTGTTTACCCGTGGCATGGTACTGACACCCTTCTAACTGGGGTTACAGGTTGTTCTCTAAATCTATTCAGAATAAAAGCATGTCGGTTAGATGTTTACCTCTCACAGTCTTAGTTTTAGTATTTATTATAGAACTCAGTTTAGTTCTATAGAATCAGGACTGTCAGACATAGTTACCCAACTCAGTATAGAACTTAGGTCAGTTCTACAGAATCAGGACTGGTAGAAACAGTCACCCAGTTATCAGTAATATAGTTATCAGTAAACTTAGTTATTAGAACTCACTATTTAGCTTTAGTACGATCTGAGTTATAGTATATATATAGATATATGCACAGTATTACATACTTAGTATTTACAAAAGTTTTAGTTATCCACGTACTCTCATATTCTGTTACTCTATATCATTCAGTCAGTTACTGTTTATGCATATGAACCCTTTTATTCAACCTTACCTCATCTAGTTTACCATTATATTCCACATACTAATACATACTTTCTCTTATTCTATGATGTCTCATAGCATAGGTTCAGATGCTCAGGTTCTCGATCATGCTTAGACAGAATCAGTTAGCAAAAACATATTAAGTAATGACTCCTCATCTATCGAGGATATGCTTTTATTTTATTATTTTTAGTACCTTCAGTATTTCAGTAGTCATAGTTAGTTGGGGGCATGTCCCATCAACTCCACATTCAGATAGTTCAGTAAAGACTTTTCAGAATAGACTAGTTCAGGCAGTATTCAGATTTTAGATGTTATATTTTAACAGTATTTTTAGATTTTAAACCTTATGGTATTTTAGACCATTTTCCATATTTTTATAGTATTATTATTCAGTGTTTACAATAGGTACTAGATCATGGGTTAGATTGTTATCTATCAGGATCATAAGCACCATATGGCATCCAGGGTGCAGACTCGAGGCATTTCAAATAGCTACTATCTTAGTATTTACATGGCTCATTTCAATGATTTATGTAGTAGACTTGCTGCTCTTCAGTGGGTTGGTTTGAGGTTTCAGATATTAGACCTTAAGGTATGAACTTTCTTTATGAGTTTGAGTGGCTCAAATTAGGGAGAAGTGCTATGTGGATTGTACACTTTATGTCCTGTGATTAAGTGTCAGAGATCATGTATTTATTTATGTTTCACCCTTGAAGGGAGTGATGAGTTTTGCGGAGAGGAGCAAGTTTAGCCCCAGGTATATCAAACCTTTTGAGATTCTTGGGACTATTCGAGGTGTGGCTTATGAGTTAGCATTAACCCTAAATTTATCAGTTCTTCATCAAGTTTGTCATAGTTTTATGCTTCATTATTATATTTTAGATGAGTCTCATGTCATTCTTAGGATTCAGTTTAGGTAGATGAGCAGTTATCTTTTGTTGAGGAGCCTATGTCCATTCTAGTTAAGGATTTCAGACAATTGCATTCATAGGTTATTTCTGGGGTTAAGGTCCAGAGGAGACATCGACCTATAGATGAATCTACTAGGGAGGTCGAGTCTGATATGCATGGTACTTATCCCCATCTTTTTGCTAATTTAGGTATTCCCCATACCTTTAGTTAGAGGACAAACTAAATTTTTACTAATGGATGATGTAACGACTTAATTTTATTGAAACATTCATTTCTATATTATTTAACCATTTTACCTTTCCCCGTAGTTGCTTTGTGGTATTTCTAAGTTGTGGAGATGACTGGAAGGATTAGCAAAGCATTTCAGTGTGATTTATGTAAAATTGTGATTTTTGGTTGTTATAAAGGTACTATAATTGACATCGGTCAACCTTTATTGATCTTTGCATCGGATGGCAAGATGGACTGTTCCAGCAGATTTGAAATGACAATTTTAGATTACTAACATGGTTGGTGTGGTTTTATAACTTTTATATCGTATTTTGACCCACGATTAGGAAAGTTGTGAAATTGGTTTATGGAGGTCAACTTTGTGAAAATGATATGTTTTTTGAAAATCTGATATTGCCATTAAGTTTGGAATATTGAATTTGGATTAGTAGCAGGGTTGGTTCGATTTCTTGGCTTTTACATTCCATTTATCATCTTGGTTCAGAAATAGTGTAAATAGGTTTTTGGGGATCAATTTTGTGATAATGACTTTTTTCATAAATTTGATGATGCTATTGGATCCGAAATGTGTCTTACAATCAAATTTCTTGATTGGACAATGTTTACAGGATTATGATGAGTTTCGAAGGTCAAAAATAAGTTTTCAAAATTTCTGGGGCTGATGTGGTCATATACGCGGACTATTGGTCATGAAAGAGACATTTTTTCCCTTTGTCCAGGTCTCTTAAGCGATCAAAGTGTTGCTTAAGCGACCGCCGTTGAGTATTAGACCCAAATTGGTATTTTTGACATTTTGGGAGCTAGGTAGCTCAGATTTTGATGATTTTTTATGTGTTTTTATTGTAGAATCTTTGTCTATCAATTTGAAACTTTATTTTCCTTATTTCACAAGAACTTGTATTTTATTTTTTATGATTTCCACCCAAGTTGAGAATCAAAGCCCCATTTCCACTAATTTTGGATCATGGGAGGCTGTATTTGGACGATTCAAAAGGGATTTTTGACATTTCTTCCATGGGTAAGTTTCTACGCTTATAATTATCTTTTTCCTCTCAATTTCATCTTTAAAATAAATTAAATTCTTGATTTTTAAAATAGGTTTTGTGGGCTTTTTCTCCTGTAAAGCTTGAAAATGATTTTTATTTATTTCGAACCTCATTTTTAACTTTTTCCTAATGGGTTCAAATGTAGGCCCCTATAAGTATGAGGAACATAATTTTAAAATAAAATTATGATTTTACTCTTTTTTTGAAAAACCCATTTCGAGAGTCCGTTTTGATCTCAACTCAAAAATAGGCAATATGAGTATTGTTGGCTTTCTTTTGATGCATAGATTTTGTATTTGTATATTTTAGTTGATTTAGGATCCTTTTGTAAGGGAAAAGCTCTAGATTGAAGGCTTTTTGGGCAAAATTTTTAAAATTTGATGTGGATTATGGCTTAACTTTCTTCAGATTGGGTTGGGTTGTTAATAATAATGTAAAAACATGCTATAGGTATGCGATTGTATCATGGAATATGTATTTAGGTGATTCATGTTCCGGTTTAGGAGCCTATGTGGATAATATTTGGTGGTCTGATGATATTATTTTCTATGTCCGATCGTGTAGGATATTATATGATTTTGTTGGCCTGATATTGATATTTGTATGTTTGGATGTACTCTTATAGGTGGAAAACCCTAGATTTTGAGATTTATGTGGTGTCAATGACATTTTTGGCATATTTCACTTGATGGTTTATGGATTATATTAGATGATGGATGGTTGGTTGATTTTCATGGATTGTTGGCTCATATGGTTGGTATATTAGTTGGATATTGGATATTATTATTTTTGTTAGTTGTGAGCATTACATCCTCATATAATATTTATTTATGAAATATTATTACCACCATGGAAATACTGGCAATACTGGATGTTTCTGATAGAAAATGTGCTATCATTAAAAACCCTTTATTGATGTATATGCCAGAGAAGAGATATCGATACTGGTATTAGATATTGGTTGTATATGAGTTAACAAACCCTCCATGAGTCCTACCCCAAGAAACTTTAACTTTGTAGATGTATACGGAGGTTGTGCGATGATCTTGTGCATCACATCATCATTATCATTATCATTATCATCATCATCATTTTCATTGCACTTCATATATTTTGCTTATGTTGTGATTGTATTTTTGTCTTTGACTTAATATCTACCCATTTGTTCTATCTTCCTATACTTCTACTTGATGTACATGTATATTTGTTCTATGTTTCTGTACCTATATTTTTTATATGTATGTAAAGTAGAACTGTTAGTATAGATAGTGTGGGCTATCATTTGGGAATTTTTTTATTATAGGTGACATTCCTATAGCTTATGATTATATGATTTATTTTAAAATTAATAAGGTCGGACTATGATACCTACTAATACAAGTGGACCATACTCACCTCTACTACATCCTTTTGGTACAAATCCAGGTACGAATATACCACACGACAGCTGATTCTGGCGGTATCTAGAGTATATTTGAGGTAGTAGTTGATCTAGACTTTCGAAGTCAATATACTACCTCTTCCTATCTATTACCTATCTTATTTTATATTCAGAGATAGAGTCTTGATCTTTTTTGGACTATTATTGTATCCTTTGATCGAGATATATTTATTAGTTCTTACACTATGACACAGGTTTTGGAATATTATAGGGTATCTCTGGCCGTATACTTCTCATTTTTGCTATTTATGAGTGGTTAGACTCTAGTCTAATAGTCTTTCTTTGGGTTTTGGTATTATATTTCATTTTATATCATCTTGGGTGATAAGCTTAGTTGTCAAGGCTTTCCGCAATAAGTTTCATCATGACCCTTGGTTTTTGGGTCATGATAGGGTCTTAGGCTTATTTTCCTATTTTGGAGCTTTTATTGTTAAGGAATGGGACTCAAACCAAAGATCTAAATAAATGGCACTAAATGGAAATTCAGATAGTGCCATCAATTCAAGAATGATGATTTTAGGCTAGGGGACCCTTGGACCAGGTCCTTGTAAGACTCCTCAAAATTCTAAGCTTAGTTTAGTCCATTTTATGCTTGTTAAGGGGGGGGGGGTCCCATACTTAGAAGGTTTTAGCTAAGTTTCCAGACTTAGTTTATTTTAGCCTTCAAAAGTTTGCAGTCTTATTTTGTGACTTTAATGTCCTTTAATGGTCCGTATTCTTTCTAATTCATGACCAGAAAGGTCAATAGGTGTTCCTGAACAAGTTTTGAATTTTTTGGAACTCATTTAGACCACGTTCAAAAGCCCAAAATAGTGGACCAATGCGATCTTAGTGCACCGCATCTCCAATCGGATTGGTTGGTATTATTGCAGGTTGACAGGGTCAAAGTACTGAGACTCGATGTGAAGATGGTGCGATGGGTCGGCTATCGTGTCGATGCCATGAACACGCCTCATCGATAATAACATCGATGCCCAATTTCAGTCATTAAATGTTTGCATTTTTAAGGGAAAAGGGGTCAATTTTTGTCCCCTATATAAGTCTAAAACACGTGATTTGACCCTAATTCAACCAAAATATAGTGTCTCTCTCAAGTTTCTCTCAAGAACAAGTTAGGGTTTTCAATTACAGATTCAAATTCAATACTCAAATTCAAAAATCTCTCCGTCAATCTTCGTAAATCAAGAACTAAGGCATGCATAGTGTTCATTCATGGATTCCTTTAATCCATGAATCCTAAGAATCTAATTTTAAACTATTAATTCTAATATTCATGTTATGGATTGATTATGATCATGTGGTTGTTGTTGTACAATTCCCAAGTTGGAATCTTTATTTGTTTTATGAAACTGTGTCAGCATGCAAGTTGAAAACTATCGACTTAGTTGGTTATGGTGTGTTTATTTGATGATTATGCCTATTCCCTAAGTGGTGCATGTAATATAATTGATAAAATGCCTAAGAGCATAGAAATTATGCATTATAGCTTAATTATGACCCAAACGATAAATACATGTTTTAGCCTTATGTTCAAATGACTCCCATGCTATTGATGTGCATTGTAGATGTTTTTTGGAATGGTCATGATGTTAGAGTATGAAATTATGACATGATTATATGCATTCCTATCCATGTACAACATTATGATAACTATGTGCTTCATGAAATCCCCAACTTATTATACTATGAATTGTTGATGTTGGTCATGTGTTCAAGAAGTGTCAAGCCTTGTCAGTTTTATGTTATTGAGCCTTGGGGGTACTTGTACCCAAAAATTTAGTTGTGTTCCTAGATATAGTGCTCATTTACATGATACTCTTAGTAAAGCCATGATCATTAGAATGCAGTCAGTCTTATGACTCAGGAAATTTCATTGAATTCAGTATCAGTCTAGTCCTACTCAGTAACCTCAGTAATCTCACTAACCTCAGTGATCTCAGTAATATCAGTAATCTCAGTAATCTTCGTAATCTTATCAATCCCATTCAGTTATCAGATCTTAGTAGTATTTTGTCAGTCAATGAAATTTAGTAAACCTAGTTTAAATCAGTTATACAATCCGATTAGTAATAGTTCAGTACAGTTAAATCAGTTTAGTGTGTTTTCAGTTGGGAGTAGGATTCAGCACCGAGTGAACCCAAGGATGAGGGCTTACCTGTTAGTCAGTAGAGGGTGTGATCCTTAGAAGAAATCCTTACGTTCCAAAACTACGAAGCCAACGTAGGTCGAGATGTACCCCTACGAGTCTAGGGACTATACATCTTCTTTAAGTTTTTCCTTATAGGAGGGGTTGATGGAAGAGATCCCTATCAGATATGGTTTACTCATAGATTGTCTTTACTCATGGCATAGTACTAATACCCTTCCAGCTGGGGTTATAAGTTAGACCCCACCAGTTCAGATTTGGAGCATGTTGGTTAGATGATTACCTCCTACTTTCTTAGTTTCTGATTCAGTCTTTGTAATAAAACTAAGTTCATCTTTACAGATATTAGGACAGTCAGATATAGTCGCTCAATTTAGTACCAAACTCAACTGGTTTCATTAGAATCAGGACTATTAGATACAATCATCCAGCTTAGTATAGAACTCAGATAGTTCTTCAGATTCAGAACTGTCAAAAACAGTCACCCAGTCCAGTAAAGAACTCAAATAGTTTTTTAGTATCAGTATACTCAGTTATTAGTTATCAGTACTATAGTACCAGTAACCTCAGATTCGGTTTCCTATAAACTATGTAATTCATATCATCAATAGACTCAGTTATTTAGTATGCCAATATAAGTAAACTCAGATGTCAGCTCATCAATATTTAGTCTTTTCATGACCCCAGCCGCAGTTTATGTATTCATAAATATATTTCTCACGCGTTCGTGTTTATTTTATTTGTCAGTTATTATTGTTCATGCATATAAACCCTTGCATTCAGCCTACCTCACTTATATACCAGTATATTAAATCGTACTGATGCATTTGCACTGTGGTGTTTTATACCATAGGTTTAGAAGAACTAGCTCTCGAGCATCCTTAGAAGATCAGACGCTTAGTAGCCAGAATAGCAGTGAGTCCGTATTATTCGAGGATAGAATGATTATTTTATTACTTTATTATTTCAGTTGTTCAGAGTCAGTTGGGGATATGCCCCATCAACTCCACAGATTTCAGTAAGTTTAGAGGCTTTCAGATTACAATATGTTTTAGATAGATTATTTTAGTTTTGGGTATTGTTATACCCCATTAAAAATAATGTTTTATATTTAGTATTAGTTCAGTTTTGAACCTTATGTCCTCACAACTTATATTCTGCATATTTATAGTATGTTATTTAGTGCTTAGTTACACATATCAGTCATGGCTCAGCCAGTGGTCTTTCGGGGTCATGAGCACCGTTTAGTATTCGGGGTACCATATTTGGGGTATTATAAACTTGGTATCAGAGGCTAAGATTCAACATTGTCCTTCAAAGTCTGAAAAACTGCATCTAGTAGAGTCTTGTATTGGGTGTGTTGTACACCACAATTATGTGAAGAAGGCTATAAGATGTTTTAGGAACAGTTTCCCTTCTTTCAGTGATCATATCATGCCAGTGAGCATAGTCTCCAATTATTTTCTCAGTCTAATCTTATTTTTCCTCTTGCTTACAGAATATTCCTTCCAAAGGGGCTAGTGAAAGAAGAATTGGTAATCAGTCAGCACCTTAGCCTATTCAGGCAGATCCCCTAGACGAAATTGTTTCCCATGCAGAATTCAGGACTGCATTTACTACTCGAGCCAATTCAATCATAACTCATAATAAATGGATAGTTGATATTTCGGCCAACCTAGTGGCCAATTCTGCTGTACCCAGGATTAGGGACTTCACCCGAATAAATCATCTCTTATTCTCAGGTTTTAAGTCTGAAGAGGATCCATAGGAATTCCTCGACCAGGTTCAGAAAGTCACAAACATCATGGGAGTAACTTCTAGTAAGAGTGCAGAGTTAGCCTCTTATCAGCTACAAGATGTAGCCCATATGTGGTTTAAATAGTAGAATGTAGACAGGGGTACAAATGCAAAGCCCATAGAATGGGAATACTTTGCTACGACCTTCTTATATATATTCTTTTCCCTAGAGCAGAAAGAAGTCAAAGTGTTAGAGTTCATCAATCTCAGGCAAGGTAGCATGAGAATAAAAGAATTCTCCCTCAAGTTTACCCAGTTAACAAGGTATGCTCCCCATGTAGTAGAAGATAATAGATCCCAAATAAGTAAGTTTTTTTCTGGGATATCAGGTAGAGTGGTTAAGGAGTGCAAGATTGTGATGTTGATTAAGGAGATGGACATATCTAGGCTTATGGTGCATGCTCAATAGATTGAGGAGCAGAAACTTTAGAAGAAGGAGATGGAAAATAAGAGATCCAGAACTATTAGTTATAGTTTTTCTCAGCCAGGGTCATAGAGTGGTAACTATTCTTAGCATAGATAGAAGTTTCCAACCTCAGTTCTATCTTCAACTAGTGCACCAGCACCAAAGTTCATAAATGACCATAGAGATAGGGTACCAGGCTCTAAGGCCTATGGTAGTAAGGGCAGGGTTTTTAGTCATCCACTTTTTGAAGAGTATGGTAAGCATTATAAGGGTATATGTAGAGCCAACAGTGATATGCATTTTAGATATGGTCAGTATGGTCACATGGTTTGAGATTGTCCTAGGCCTGGCCCTAGAAGTCAGCACAATCGTTCTTCAACTCAGTTTGGTCGCCGGAATCAGTAGGGTGCCATTTATTGTGCCACCAGTGGGCAACGCCCAAACAAATTCTATGCACTTTAGTCCCGACAGGATCAGGAAAGTCCTCCTGGTGTAACCACTGGTATGTTGTAGATCCCTAATTTATATGTTCATGTTTATTCATATTCAGGAGCTTCTTTTATTTTGTAACTCCTTTCATAGCAGTCAACTTTAAGGTCAAAATAAATTTTAATAGGATTTTTTCCAGTCACTACCCCAGTGAGACAGTCTAACGCAGCCAGACAGACAAGTTCAGATGGTGTGGTTTCCATCTTTCTATGTAGTCACACTATCTAGAGTCTCATGAATGTGATCATTCTAAGATGGACCAACCAGGTAGTTGCGTGTTTATCCCAATTTATGTATCATGTCTTAGTTTTAGATCTCAGATATTCAGATAGAAGGTACCTCGTGTATCACCACAATTTTCTCATAGCTTAGCAAAGTCAGCCCAGTATTTTACAAGGGACATAGTACCCCAAGGGGGAGAAACACTATAATTCCCCGAACCTTAATGACATAAACGTGCCGCTCTTTTTTTTGGTAATGAATCTAGTTTGGAGTAAGGGATCTCATGAGCTGACCCTCAATTTCTAATCTTATCCATAAGCCATATATTCAAGGTACTCAGTTTAGATCACGATATCCAGCTCATGTATCATGTTCCAGATTCAATTATGTTCACGTGTTTCCACTCATACATATTTAGTAATTAATTTCAGGCTCATTAGTATTTTCAGTTTAAGAAAACAGTCTCCCTTGAACTTACCAATTTTATGCTCAGATTTCCATGATAAACTTGGTATCAATTACCATTGCATATTCAGTCATGCATTCATGTGTCAGTTCAATTATGTATTCATGCATCAAATATGCATGTTCAGTATAATATATTCAGCTTATCAGTCATATCAGTCATGAAATCATGCATCAGATATGCATGCTCAAAACAAATCTCAGCAAATCAGTGATGTCAGTCTCGTACTCATGTTTCAGTTGTTCATGTTCATCATATACTTTAGATTATCATTTCCCCCATCTTGATTAGTATCATTCGAGGATGAATGTTCTCAAGTGGGAGATATTGTAAGACCCCGTAAAATTCTAAGCCTAATTCAGTCTATTTTATGCTTGTTAAGGGGTTGGCGGTAGGTCCCATACTTAGAAGGTTCTAGCTAAGTTTACAGACTTAGTTTATTTTAGCCTTCAAAAGTTTGCAGTCTTATTTTGTGACTTTAAAGTCTTTTAAAGGTCCGTATTCTTGCTAATTCATGACCAGGAAGGTGAATAGGTGTTCCCAGACAAGTTTTGAATTTTTCAGAACTTATTTAGACCATGTTTGGAAGCCCAAAATACTGCACTCACACGATCTTGGTGCGCCGTATCTCCAATTGCATTGGTTGATATTGTTGTAGGTTGCCAGGGTCAAAGTATTATGACTCAATTCTATGATGTCGTGATGCATCGATGCACAGTTTCAGTCATTAAATATTCACATTTTTACGGGAAAAAAGGTCAATGTCTCACCATATATAAGTCTAAAATATGGGTTTTGGCCCCAATTGAACTAAAATATAGTGTCTCTCGCAAGTTTCTCTTAAGAATAAGTTAGGGTTTTCAATTAAAGAATCAAATTTAATACTCAAATTCAAGAATGTCTCCGTCAATCTTCATCTAATCAAAAACTAAGGTATGCATAGTATTCATTCATAGATTCCTTTCATCCATGAAGTCCAAGAATCAAGTTTAAACTACGAATTTTGACATTCATGTTATGGGTTGATTATGTTCATGTGGTTGTTGTTGTACGATTCCTAAGTTGAAATCTATATTTGTTTTATGAAACTATGTTACCATGCAAGTTGAAAACTATGAACTTAGTTGGTTATGGTGTGTTAATTTGATGATTATGCCTATGCCCTAAGTGGTGCATGTAAGGTGTTTGAAAAAATGCATAAGAGAATAGTAATTATGCATTACAGCTTAATTGTGACCCAAATGATAACTATATGTTTTACCCTTATGTTCAAATGACTCCTATGCTATTGATGTGTATTGTAGATGTTTGTTGAAATGCTCATGATGTTATAGTATGAAATTATGATATGATTATATGCATTCCTATCCACGTACAACATTATGATAACCATGTGCTTCATAAAATCCCTAACTTATTGTATGATGAATTATTGATATTGGTCATGTGTTCAAGAAGTGTCAAGTCTTGTTAGTTTCATGCTATTGACTCCTGGGGGTACTTGTTCCCAACAATTTAGTTGTATTCCTAGAGTCATTGTCCATTTTCATGATACTCTCAGTCAATCCATGATCATTAGAATTCAGTCAGTCTCATGACTCAGGAAAATTCAGTGAATTCAGTATAAGTATAGTCCTACCCAGTAACCTCAGTAATCACAGTAACCTCAGTGATCTCAGTAATATTAGTAATCTTTGTAATCTTAGCAATCCTAGTCAGTTATCAGATCTTATTAGTATTCCGTCAGTCAAAAAAATTTAGTGAACCTAGTTCAAATCAGTTATACAGTATGATCAGTAACAGTTTAGTTCAGTTAAATCAGTTCACTGTCTTTTTAGTAGGGAGTAGGATTCAACACGGAGTGAACCCAAAGATTAGGGCTCACCTGTCAGTTAGTAGAGGGTGTGGTCCTTAGAAGCAATCCTTGTGTTCTAGAACTATGTAGCCAGCGTAGGTTTAGATGTTCCCTTACGAGTCTAGGGACTATACATCTTCTTTGAGTTTTTCCCTACTGGAGGGGTTGATAGAAGAGCTCCCTATCAGAGAGGGTTTACTCAAAGATTGTCTTTACCCGTATCACGGTACTGACACCTTTCCAGCTGGGGTTACAGGTTGGACCCCACCAGTTCTGATTCGGGGCATGTCGGTTAGATAATTATCTCCCATAGTCTCAGTTTTAGATTCAGTCTTGGTAATAGAACTCAGTTCAGTTCTATAGATATCAGGAATGTCTAATACAGTCGCTCAATTTAGAAAAGAACTCAGCTGGTTCCATCAGAATTAGGACTATCAGATAAAGTCATCCAGCTTAGTCTAGAAGTTAGATAGTTTTTCAGATTCAGGACCGTCAGATATAGTCACCTAGTCCTATAAAGAACTCAGATAGTTTTTTAGTATCGGTATACTTAGTTATTAGTTATCAGTAATATAGTACCAATAACCTCAGATATTGGTTACCTATAAACTCTATAATTTATATCATCAATAGACTCAATTGTTCAGTATCCCAGTATTGGTAAACTCAGATGTCAGCACATCAGTATTTAGTATTGTCATGACCCAACCCAAGTTTATGTATTCATGCATGTATTTCTCACACATTCATGTTCATTTCATCAGTCAGTTATTATTGTTCATTCATATGAACCCTTGCATTGAGCCTATCTTACCTGTATACCAGTACAGTTAATTGCACTGATGTATTTGTGCTATGGAGTTATATACCATAGGTTTAGAAGCATGAGCTCCCAAGCATCCTTAGTAGATCAGACGTTTAGCAGCCAGACTAGTAGTGAGTCCTCATCATTCGAGGATAGCATGATTATCTTATTACTTTATTATTTCAGTAGTTCAAAGTTAGTTGGGGACATATCCCATCAACTCTACAAATTTTAGATAGTTTAGAGCCTTTCAGACTATAGCATGTTTCAGACACTTTATTTTAGTTTTGGGTATTATTATACCCTATTACAGACATTGTTTTATATTAAATATTAGTTCAGATTTGAACCGTATGGCCTTATAGCTTATATTCTGCATATTTATAGTATATTATTCAGTTTTCAGTTATAGATATTAGTCATGGGTTAGCTTGTGGTCCTTTAGGGGTCATGATTACAGTGTAGTATTTTGGGTATCAAATTCGAGGCGTTACAGTCCCAAGTCTTCTAGACAATTATGGGGTGGGACGACATTTAATCAAAATGACCTCAAATAAAAGTTTTGATGGTTCTGTTGAACTCAAAATGTAAAATTCGGTATGGTATCATAGTTTATTTGTATGCACAGAGTTCTGAATGAATCCTAATCATCTGATCGGAATTCATTGAAACTTGGCTTTTGATGTTCTTTTTCGAAATCTAGTGTAGAAACATTTTATCCTTCGTGTTCACAAGTGGAAGGCTACATTTTCAAGGATCAATACCTTGACCATCACTTTTGCGAGCCTCTTCCCTCACTTTCGTGATAAAGGGAGATTCGACCTAACTCCTTTCTTCTTCTTTGTATTTGCGACCTCTAGGGCCGTGTTTGTGATACCTTGAACCATTTGCAGTTGTGTTAATGAATCCTATACCCTCATTTGCAATAGGAAATTCTCATAATTTTGGCATTCGCGACCTTCGAGTCCCGTGTTTATGGGGCAATGCCCTGGCAGTATGTATATAATCTTTCCAATTTTTTTCTATATTTTTGTGCCTTCTTTCACATTTTTTGAGAGCTTGGAATGTTGGAAATTATGGTAAATCATCCATGAATCTATGCTAAGCTAGTTCAACCCTCCTTGGTTAATTTTCATTATTTTCCCAAATAAATTCCATCCTTTTTAATTGTAATTTCCTAAAATTTAGGTATCAATTTCCCAAACTTTAGGGTTCAATTTGAGCCTCGATTTGCACTTCATTTATTCTCAAATTTTAAGCATGCATTCCTTGTACATTGAGAGATCTCCTGATAAATTTAATTTTGGGATTTTGTTAGCATGACCCACGAACCCATTTTGACCCAAATTTTGGTCTAGAGTTTTATATTGAAATATGGGTATAATTATAACCTCATTAATGTGTAGAGTATTGTTTTGATAGAGGAATGCAAGTTTTGATTTTTGGAGAAAAGATAAGTGTTTTATGGGTGATTGAAGATTACAACTCTGCAATGAGGTAGGCTTTGGTCTGATATACTCTCTAAGTTTGTGTATAGTATAAATTGCATGCTAGGTAGAGATTATAGGGTATGTTATACTTATTATTATCATGACTTGACCTAATTTACGGACTTAGAGTGGTAATATGACCCGAATCGTAGCCTAGAATACCTTTTAAGGTTATAGGATCCCATTACATCTGACGATAGACCTAATTAATCATATATTCTTATAACGAATCCTTTAGCATAAGACTTATCATATTACTCAGTAAATTGGATTATATTCACTTATTTGGCAATTCTATAAGCTTTATGCCCTTGTTTACCTTATTTTTCCAATTTATTGTATTAATATCTTGTTGAGTCATATACTGTTTGGCCGAGAGCCATGGTTACAATACCAGTTAGACTTTAAGTCAGTATTTTTATCCTTATAAAGGGAATAATTCTATTTTATAAATTCTAAGGTGTTATGATTATATTGTGTGGATACTGGTGATGGCATCCATACTTTTAGGCACATTTATGCTCACTTAGTGGTACAATTCCAATCAAAACCTTAATTTTACTACTATTTTTTGATCAGGAATTTATTTCCACTTTTTAATTTTAAAATGGATTCTTTAACAATGGGAATTGTACCACCTTATTTAATAAATAATGAGCTTTTTGAATTAAATATGCTATTTTAGAAATTAGAATGAGGTTGATTTTATTTACTCCACTGTTTTACCACTACTATTTACTTTGAGAGGCATTTTGATCCTTTGTACACCAATATGTCAATTAGTCTTGAACTCAATCTCGGGAAATTAATTTTCAAAGTTACACTTATTTAGCCTTGGTTCAACTTTGAGCATTTATTATACCATATATACCTCTCTGATACTGGAAAGAGTAGATTTGTTATGATGGTAATTGGAAGTCCTGATCCGGGACCAGGCAGTGTATATGGATATCCTGGGTCCTCTATAGGTCTATTTATCTATGAACTGCAGTGTTAAAGAAGGATGGTCATAGTAGGTTCTGCCTTTGAGAGCTATTGAGTTGGAGGGGGTGTATACACTTGTTATGATATGGCTTTTTATTGGTTGATAGTGTTGTTACACCTGCATTCATTCATTAATATGCATCACCTATCACTTGTATAATTGTTTGATACTTATATCTATCAGTCTTATGAGGGGATGTATAGGTATAAGTCATCGTTGTTGTATAGTGAGTTCTTTGTTGGACCTTTCAGGCATATACAGACCCGATTTGGTTATTGTTTATCTAGTTTAGTCAGTTACTTTATTGTTGATTATTATGGTTAATTTATGGTAGGAAGAGTATAGACTGGTGGCCAAGATTTTTGTTATGCTTCTGCTTTCTCTCTTTTTATTATGGTAAGATGCATAATTGTTAAATTGTATCATGATTAGTCATACTTTGGTTATAGGCCTTGAGTAGGATAGTTTTATAATTCTTACTTTGCTATGATCCTCGTGATGTTAGACATGTTTCCTCAAGTTATTATCATTGAGTTTAGTATTATATATGCGTGTATATATACATGGTTTTACCACATATCCCTCGATTTCCTTATCTATTCATATTTTTTTATCATTTGGCTTTATATTAGTACTTATATCTTTCTTTGACTCTCCATTTATATATTGGCTAGTGATGTATGTTATTGCACATTAGTTCATGAATACAATTAGAATATGGTAGTTGACCCTTATTGCTCCATTAGCATTACTGTGTTTGGCTTCTTGGATTGTTTCCTATAGTTTATATTCTTGATTTATATGTTATTTATTCTTACATTATCTTTGAAGATTAGTTGGTAGATGCCTGCTAATTACCATATGCTTGGTACTCATACAGTGCTTCTACAGCTTACAAATCATAGTACAAGTTTTCACCATTAAAGCGTGCATCGTCTGGAGAAATCATATATCAAAGTCTTAGAGTGACCTCCTGATGTTCAAATTATTCCTACTCTCTCTCTTATTGTTAGACTGATCTCTATTTTTTATTTAGAGACATCTTTGTATATATATTTATTCTGTATCTCACTCGTACTCCGGTTGTATTAGAAACTGTTGTACTAACTCCACTAGGTTTTGAGATTTGAATTTCATATTGGTCTCTTTATTAGGTACCTTTATGCTTCTTTCTTTATTTCTCTAGATAGTTCATTACAAGTAGTTCTAAACTATGAGTTGGCTTACCTACTTATATATTATAGTAGGTGCCATCACGACCTGAGAAATTGAGACTTGACAAATTGGTATCAGATCATATGTTTATTGTTTATAATAGCATAAAGTTAAGTGCCTAGTAGAGTCGTGTGGATAGGTGTAAAGATGTCCATATCCTTTCTTTGAATGGCTATAAGGCAGTCTTAGAAAATTCGATCCTTGATTCCTTATCGTGTGTCCATACTTCTATGAACCTCTCAGTACTTTTTTTATTCCAGTCTTTCCCAGAGGGATAATATAAGGTTTTTGATTGATGTGATAACACTCAACTTATATGTCAATTTAAGTGCAAGGTGGTCATCGTCAATATATTTATCCAACTTTGGAGTCAAAGTCGAATACATGAGGAACAATGTGAGTGACGATCAAATTAATTTGAAGTGATAGTTACAAGTTAAATTCAAACAAATGGTACAAAAAGATAAAATAGTGGAGGTGAGTACCTACACTAATGTTTCTTTTTGGAATTTTCTAGTATAAATTTGGGGCTCCTAATAATTAGTCTTAACAATTATGCACGGATCTTGGGATTATGCATTACTAAGAGAGTGACATGTGGGAGTTAGTCATCAATATCGATTTAGTAGATCAAATAGGGTAAGTTTGGTTATAGATTTTGGTGCTAGTCTTTCAACAAAAGACCAAACTTTCACCCATTGATCCTTTTGAATACCTAATGGGTGTGTTCAAGAATTAGCAACCACAACCTCAATCAAGGAATCCCTATTTCTAGGATGACACCTATGGCGTAGTTGACCTCACTTGCACCCTTATTTCTAAGATAGTGAGAATTTAGCAAACTACACACATAATTGTCTATCATTGCTTTGGACTCCACATCCCTCTTTCGAGGATAATATAGATTCCTAATCTTCACCTAAAGCCCTTCTTTTGAAGATAGCCTTGGGTTTTCTAGATCTTAGATCTTTCACCCATCAAACCCATGTAGGTATTTGGAGCTTTCACCAATAAAATCCCAATCAAATTAGTATAGCAATAATAGAACCCATAAACATGAACTACCAAATAAATGCTAACAATAACAACCCACACACATTTTAATCCCCATTCACACATAATCCTAAAAGGGAGATTTAATTACACATAAGATAAATAAGCATAGATATACCCATAATCTCCATTGAATTAATTTGTGGTAGATCTAAGAGAGTGTTACTTCAATCTTGGCTCCTCAACAAAATCAACAATGGAAGTAAACAAATCTTCCACTTGGAGAGTCTCCAATGTATTCTTCGCCCAAAATTTATACAATATTTTCTTCTCCGAAAGATAGAGTCTACAAAACCCTAAGCTAAAATAGAGGAATATTGGGGAAGAAGGAATGTGATGGAATTTAATGATACATCCCATTAGGGCAGGAGTCTCATTTGTTCAAATTGGGATCAAGACGTGCAATTACAGTTTTTCCCTTAGGCTGACATTTATGCCAAGCCGCGATCGTGTAAGTTTGGCTGTGTTACTATGATTGATTTCTGCGGTCACGGTTGATTCACCATCTTGATTGACTGCGGTCACGGCCCATGGACCACGACTGAGATAACTGAGGCTAGTTCACTGTAGGTCTTTAGCTGTATTTTTCTGCTACCTTATGATCATTTCAAGATCTAATCTACATCTTTTGGTCTCTTCAACTCCTATACCTACAACGAGTGGATATTAGTGCATTAAATCATAATTATAACTCATTTACTCATTTGAGACAAGGTAATTTGCAAAAAAATGAGTGAGAATGAGTGGTAAAATCACCACTCATCTACATCCCTAACTTAAGACCTTTCTTGTCCTCAAGTAACTTGACCTTTTTTCCATGAGCCATCATTCTTTATGCTCAAATTTCATGCCTTAAGGGCCATAATGACTTCAACTTGAGTCGCAACAACAAGTAGCTCAGCGCACATGTGCTAGGCTAATTTCTCAACACCCATCAATATAAAATGTAATAATCCTGGTTGCACCAAAATTTAAGGATTATTCAAGTAACAAAAACAACTGCTCTAGAAGTGGCTCACTTATTTGACTAGAACTAAACCATACTCCAATTGCCTCTTTATCCGGGAGGTGACGAAAATAACTCACCTTAACTTGTTTGCATGCCTATCTCACAAGAAATAAGTGTTTCATACACCAAACTACCAAACAAGTAACAAGGAATTTTAAGTGGAAAATTCTCCCCTCCCAAAAGAAATCTCAATGCCACAAGTTTCATGCCATAGTCTTGCCCATATTTTCAATTACCTATAGAAAGAAAGTAAATGGTTGGAGATCTCAAAGAACTTTATAAGCCTATAAAGTAGGTCTGAGTTAGGGTAGGATATCATTTAGGGAACTAGGTTACACCCTACCTTGAACATCTACATCACACTTTACAACACTTCTCCTTTTGAATAAGGGACCCTCTACTTTTTTTCTCTTTTTTCTTATGCCTACTTTCCGCTTCTTTTGTACACCACTATTATTTCATTTCATTTTATTGAAATTTTCATGCAAACCCTCCTTTTTTAGACTTCTTCTTATTTCATTCTTTTGCTTTTAAAGTGTAGGCACACTAGGCAATTCATTTACAACTTTGTGGCTCCAAACTCACTTCCATCAATACTTACCACCCCCAACTTAGGATTTTAGACTTACCTATATTTTCAAATTCAAGGTGGGTATGGTTCAAAAGAGGTATAAAAGAATAGTTCATGGCTTGTAACGTGTTTGCCAAAGAAAGGTATAAAGGCTTAAAGTGGGTACTAGGGATTTCAATTATGCATGGGTAGGTTTTTTAGGCTAGAGTGGGTTCCGAAATCACAAAGAGGGCCTAAGATCATTTCTCCAACCAAATACAATAAAAATTATATTTGAAGGACTAACAAAGCAAGTTCTAGATAACACAAGTAGATGAGAGATGAATGGAATATTCTCACCGCACATGGCATGCAAAATTCATTAAGGGAGCTCAAATATACCTCCCGATGGAAACAATCATGGAGTATTTATCACTATTCACAAGTCAAAATTTTTGAAACCACAAAGAGAGAAAAAGGTTTGTAACAACATGCTCATGCCCATGCCCTTGATTTTCTTTTAAAAATTTTGGACAGAGGGGGTTTCTTGATCTTCCATAGCACCATGCACAAATTAATAACATATGGCTACGATGAAAACCAAAGACTTAGTGTCACATCTTAGCTCAATCATGGGCGAGCTAACGATATGGCTACTCAGACTTTGCCAATTGTGTATAAAGTGATCCCAATTTATAAAACAAATTGCAATAGGTACTCAGACTTCCCTTGCATTCTCCGACATTCGTTCTATGGGTACTCAGAATTCCCCTGCATTTATGCCTCATACCTAAATATGGATCTTTACCCTTGAGACCATAATTGCTCAATACATCATCGGACAAAGCTAGTTAAGCATTAAAAAAATCAAACTAAAAGTAAATCAAAAGAATACTAAAAATAAGAGGGAAGCGTGATAATCCGAAAAGCAAATAATATCCAAAGCATCATCTCAATGAATAACATAGAAGAAATAGTGTCTAGTATTAAGTCATCAAAACACCATGATTCCAGAGGCACCTCCAACTAGATAAAATGTAGTGTCCCCATTGCATGCACACTAAAGCAAGAGTAAGAAGTGTCTCCCTAAGTCTACCTCAAGAGATGCTCTCCCTATCGGAATCTATGCTTGCACCACCAGTTTCATCAACTGACCAATAAGCAGGGGCCTTATCTTCACTATTTAGCTTTAAAAAAGGAAATTTCTCATTTGATTTGAGTACCTTAAAGATGACTTTTACCCCCTTCCATAGCTTCTTGAAGAAGTTGTCTCTCTTCTTCACTCTTTGTACCATCTTCTCATGTGATTTCTTGAGTTCCCTATGTGCTCCTGCTAAGGCTGAGTATGCTCTCTCTAGACTGTCAATGATGGCTCCTTATTCTTGTTGCTCCTTAATCTACTTCTTATAGTTAGATGTTGTTGCATATGAATTATGGGCTGTAGAGGGATCTCCCGTACCCTGAGGCAATCTGGATACTAACTCTCTAACCACCCTTATTTGAATTGAAAGATCATCGAGGGGATTTGATGATGAGGGTCTACATATTTCTGGGTCCTGCTAGGCTGATTTGTTAGAATCTATTTTTCCTTTCTTTCTCTATCCTGGGGAACCCTTGCCTCTAAATTTTAGTTGATAGATAATGGAGCCTGGTCATACTAAAGTATCTTCAGCATACACCTCCACCTCTGCTTTTTTATAGAGTTCAGTGATAAGAGAAGGGAAAAGTAGGTGCATACCTCCATGGGTTTGGTAAAAGCTCCATTCTGATAAGATAATATCTAACACATTAAGAGGAATTCCAAACAAGATGCAAGACACTATTCGGGATCTTAAGTCTATGACTTTGGTCATATGGGTACAGGGCGATACTCGACTGCATATGATGTTTAACAAAATTCTAGCCTCTTCTTTGAAGTCCTTCATTAGAATTTATTTCTTGGTGATGGACCAAGAAACTTCTTTACGAGGGCATAATATGTTGGCCATCCAGGATCCAGGCTCATATGCTCTTGCAAAAAACTATCACATTTGACATTTGGGAGCCCATATACCACATTCACCTGCTCTGCTCCAAAATTTACCTTTTTACCTTGGATTATCATCACGGAGTTTTTGGTAGAGACTACACTGATATTTGCATAGAAATCACGCACCCATTTCTCACCGGCCTTACAAGGTTCTGGAGAAAATAATATCCACCCGGTCGCAGTGAGTCTGGCATGGAATTTTGGGAGCATCTCTTCTACTTTTTCTAGGTTGTTGCCCTTCTCGAGGGGGAGCTTAGTCCTATGGAAATCATTATAATAGGGTCTGCGTCATTGTTTAGTTATGAATCTGGTTTCGTTTAAGCCTTCCATCTTTTGGCTGATGATCTTTGAGCAATGTAACTTAAACAAATATTAGTTTTCTTATATGAAAGACATGATAGGTTAAACAAATAAGCTCATGTGGTATTTCCATGAGCATTTCAGGGCAGCAAAAGGATGTGCAGGAATGTTCAAAGTCTGCCATAACCTGCCCTTAGGCATGGCGATTACAGAGTGATAACCGTGATCACAGTTACGCAATTGCTTTCATCGGGTCTGCAATCACCATACCTTAGGATAGGTTTTGTTAGAATCTGTGCAATACCTCAAACATGGTTTCACCCTATTTTTTTTAAGAAAGCAGGATAATACTGCGAACAATGAATTATAAGTCTAGAGTATATGATCCTAGCCCCAAACTTAAATAATTTGAACATGGAATTCATAGAGTCTTTGAAGCTCACTTATGGTGCACAATTCAATTTATGTGGTTTAAAGCTTAATTCCTAGGTAATCAAAACTTATCCATACAGTGTGTATACTATCTATAGCAGCAAACCGCATAGCAATAAAAATTTAGCGTGAATGTGACAATGTGCACATAAGTTCAGGGTCTATATGCACAACACAAGATTAATTTATGCATTTTCATTTAAATCAAAAGAATTTAGATAACTTACCACATTAGTAGATGCTATTGGACAAATATAACCCATGGTTATGCACTATAGTGCCAACAAGTGAAGATAATTTTGAGAGAAAATGAAGAAGGGGCGGGTGAAATATGAGCAGTTGGATGCTCATTTAAACTGATATGACCATGATCACAGTCGTAGTCACACGATCATGGTTATATAGCCACTGCAATCGCATTAAGATGGGTTGCGATCGTGGTAACTGAGACCAAATATTTGATCCCCTACCTTTTCTGCTCAGTCCAAAATGCCAAATTCATGGCTTTTTTCTAAAAATTCGATCAAAATTTTAGTGAGAAACTTCATCTCAAGGCTTATACATGCATAAACAAAACAAAAAATGTATTCTACCATGCATAATTAAAAGGATATATTCCACTTTTCATGGCATGATAGGTTGCCTCCCATCGAGCGCTTAGTTTAAGGTCTTAGGTAGATGTCCCGTCCATTTCCTTTTTTGCTGTCACTCAGAAAATTTGAATCTCCATCCCAACTTTTGATCAATATGTAAGGAGCAGGAGAGGTACAAAAGATTCAGATCTTCCAATAAGAGGCTTGGAAGAGGTAGAGCAATGGCAAGTAAGTTTTGTCTCGCCATTTTGAAGATTTAAACCTTTTACCTATCTTCGCATCAAATTTTTGTTTTAGCCTCTTGGGTAAAAGTGAGCACATCACTAGGCCATTCTTTAGATTTTGGAAATTAAGCATCTTGATCTTCGATAGGGGAGGGGGGTTCCATGTTCTCTTGTGGAAGGTTAAACTCCAAAATTCAAGAGTCAGACTCTGTCTCTCTACAATACTCCATTTGTTTAAAGGGATGGATCTTTATAACAATTCTCCATTTATACCTGCCATGCGTTCAAGGATGATGTAGCAGTTAGCATTAAAGCTCCTAACTTGCTGCTAAAGAAATATTTACAAAACTAGCAGGGTCGCTAAAGTACCTGAGGGCTGCAAACTCGCCCTCTGCTAAAGCACCCAAAGGGCCGCTTTAATGGTCGCACCAGCAGTATGCACCAACTGGAGACTTGGTATTTTTGCAAGTCTCTGCAGACCCCTCGAGATTTAACCAAAACCCCGTATATACAAACGGACTATTGTAACCAATAAAATTTGATGTTCCAAACTCAATGGCGTAGTCAAATTTCCATCCGAGATCATTTTGATGAAAAGTGGGTCCTACACCCTTATGCCATTTTTCTTAACTTTTGGCCAATAGCTTAAAATTAGTTTACAAGCCTCGGGACCCATACCAAGGGTCCACCACTCCTAAAATTGATATTTTGGAGCTGTTCAAACTGTTAGAATCAGCATATGAGGTTGTTTGACTGAATTTTTTACTAAATAGCTAATTTAAACCAGCGAAGACCTCAAAATAGGAAATTGGCTCTACAAATAAAAAGATCTACCCAATTACTGAATTGTTAGCTCCAACAAGTCATAAATGAGTTGGGGCAGCTAGGACAAAGCTATAAATACCAACAATGAGAGAAGATAGGAAAAATGAACTCGAGAGTCATTACAATATTCACTACTAAAAATACTTTCTTTTATAAAAGTAAACGATTAGGATGTACTTCAAGCCTCGAATAGGCAAAGACATTGGGCCCATATCACATTATTAATCTCCCAAGTAGCCTGCTCTATCCAACGACACTTGAAAGCTATCAGTACCATAGTTCTAATCTCAAAGGTCTCAAACCAACCAATAAGATAATGATATTGCCTACCATCTAAGCCTCAAAAGGTACCATCTCAATACTCTAATGGTAACTATTACTATATGCGAACTTTGCCAAAGCTAAATATTTCTCCTACTGACCTCTAAAATCTATAACACAGGATTAAAACATAGCTGTAATACCCTAAATTTTCATGTCCTAAACCTCTCAAAAGATAACCCACGAAATTAGTTTTCCAACATTTCAAGCCTCGTCTTAATCTGAGGTCATGGGAAAAAGTTATGAAAGATTTGCCTTAAGGTCTTGATAAATAGCGATGGCTACGACTCAAGGTAATGAGTCATAGCCACTCATGATGAGTCATCATGAGTGAATCATAACCACTCATGTGAATCCCTCTACCCAAGAATACTGGCTACGAATACTCACCATGACTTGTAATTAGTTGCTATGAATTGTATGGAAGGATTAGTTTTCACAACAGTTCTCATCCAAGAATCTATCCCTGTGGTTATGAGTCTAGCATACGTCTCGTATCCAAACATTACGTGTTGTTATGAAGACTCGTATCCTAACCATTAAAGGATCTAAGAATAAATCCTCATTTTTTGGTAGTTTTATACGTGACTTAAACATATTTTGAGACCCCTAATAGCTCCTAACTTATAGACAAGTCAAAAAGTCCCTTAGCAACTAAATTCTTTGGTTATATATAACTATAGTCATCTTCCAGCATACATAACTTGTCTTCCACTAAGAATTATTGAGCTCAAGACCCACCAACAGATAGATAATTGAATTATATTTCCAATAATACCAATTTTGCCTTAATTCGATATCAGGGTAAAATGTTATGACCAAAATACTAGAGCACTGTCAAAGCTGCCAGTGGGTACGATACACTAATGACTACTTGTAAGCAGACCACACAAGTTGTTAGGAAGATTCACAAACATGATAGTAAGGGTCAAAATCTGGATTCCAGGTAATGACTCAAGGTACGACCCGTACCCAAAACATATGAGTCATCACCTAAGACGTCGGGACAGATTCCAAATAATTTCCATAAGTTTCCTAAGATTTTTTTTGGTATTTTATCTTCTTTAAACTCCCAACCCACGACTTAAAAACATAAATAGGCATTATTTTCCCCACATTATAAATCAATTAACCATATATTATCTTATTCTATCTTTAAGAACATCATGATTAGGGTTACTCACCCAAAATTCAACCATAAAATCCCAAGCTTCAAACTTTCTTCACAAGTTAAGAAACTTCAGGTATGTGGGGTATTTATCATTGGGTTCCTTTCACCCATTGAGCCTAAAAACTATATTTTTGGTTCAGTTATGGATTTTACTCTAATTTATGAACATCTTCTATTTAAATTATGAAATTCATTCATGTTTCCTCCTTAGTTTTCATTTAACTTATGATAATAGTTTAATCCCATGTGAATCATGTTCCTATATGCTTGAAGTTCGAAAACCCTAGGTTATGTCTAGTTAACATCATGACAAAATTCCCAAAGTTTGCTTTGAACTATATAAACATGATATTTTCCTATGGTTACCTCGTTCCCATTTTTAGATTTATTAAATTTATTAGACTATTGATATATCTCATGTTTTGAGCCTTTGAATTATGATTTTAAGTTACTATATTAAGTGTTGCTATCGACGTTTTGTAATCATTTAGTATTAGCGGGTTATGAACACCTAATACCTATATGTTTACTTATGTTTCATACTTTTTCTGAAAGGAGTCAATTAACTCATTATTTTATTGTTATACTTAGCTTGTTGTGATCATATTGAGCACTATCAGTTTACATGCTTATAATTACTTCAAAATCTATATACACTGTTGTTTTCAAAATACCATGATCTAAGCTTATCATTTATCAGGGTATGAACCTATTAGTATTTTAGTGTCTTTGAGTTGGTGGTAGAATTTAGCACTAAGTGGGAAGTATGGGTTAAGCACATCCTAGTTCCTTGAAACTAGTGCCACTGTAGGTTTAGGAACCTCGCCAAAGAGTGTTTCCCCTAGACCAATATGGTCTCAGTTTAGTGATCACTCTAGTTCAGATTCTATTCGATAGCAAGGATAGAACAACCGTCCTTAACATGGGTCAGACATTAGACTCCATGACAGCTCATTTGGTTAATGTCAGTAACATGATAGCTCACACAATTTTAGTCAGTATTTGAATTATCTAAGTTAAGGTTTACTTGACGAAGTAGATAGGTCTCAATATTTATTCAGTCAGTTTTATAGATTATTTTAGTTATTCAGATTCAATTATTCAGATCATTTCAGTACATGCTTTATTTTGTCTTGCATTATCAGTTTTACATGTTCATGTTTTCATGGTCAGTATCTATACAAGACCTTTAGTTCAGTGTTACAACATGTTTAGCTTTACATGAAAATTACAAAAAATATTCATTTTTACAGCTTCCTAGCTTACAAATTGTTTTCAATTCATGATTTATAAATCTTACTTTGACTTACAGTTTTTAAGTATAGCCATGTTTTAAATGCATTTTTTAGGAAACAACTCACATCCTCGGTTTTAAAGCATGTTTTAAATATTTCCATTATTTAGTGCATATCTTCATATACTCAATATATTCCAACATACTGACCATACATATAGATATGTGGCTATATCCTTCATAATGTAGGTACCACATATAGCTCATACACCAGGGTTAGATAGTTCTTAGCTTTTAGCTAACAGGTGATCCGTTCTTCTAATCTGAAAACTCCTGTACATTATAGTTCATGTGTTATATTTTTTTTTTATTCATATGTCTTTATTGGTGGTATTTGGAGGCATATCCCCACTATCTATAGTCAGTATAGTAGATACTTCATAGATAGTCTATCATAGTTATTGCATGTAATTCAAGTTTCTTTTTATAATTTTATCATGTTGTAAACTTTATCAGCATTACAATAATTTATACCTTCTCATGATCATGTTTCTACTTAGTAAATTTAGTTTTTATACAATATAAATTAGTTTCTTTAGTAGTTTGCTAAGTCATGGGTTAGCTTGGGATCACTTGTGGTTCCAAACACCGTGTTAAGACTAGGGGTTAGCCCCAAATCATGACAAACATGGTAATAGAGCATAGATTTCACGTATCCTAAGGTGTGTATGAATCCATGTCTATTAGAGTCTTGTAAAATGGTAAAAAGACATTTGTACTTTTCTTTAAGAGGCTACAGGGCATTTAAAAAATATTTCCCTTCTTTTGTATCTCAGATCGTGCTATAAATATGTTCTCGAAGAAACTTATATAGATTCTCATCTTGCTCTATTCATGCCAGTTCTACCTTAGTTTCAAGGTAATAGAAATAATCAAGATTAAATTCCTACTGATAGAATTTTCTCAAACAATCCCCACAGACAGCTATTATATTGCTTGAGGGATTAAAAAGATACCATCAATGCCCTTAATTTCAAAATATTAAGAATGTTAATTCTTATTCAGGAAAATCATGCATTTGACCAATGTCAGATATGACCTCAGATCCTTTTTTAGAATCCTATAACAACATATGATCCAGAGTAAGAAGTATGAACCTAGAAGTTTAATAACAGTAAAGTGGGGATAGTGTTTACCTAGAATTAGTAGATTATGTATCCATGGGGAAAGTAGTGTGAAATGTGAACCAGTAGGCTTGAAATAGTGTATGCAAGAATTTAAATATGTTGATTCAAAATTACATATGATGATGTGGGTATGATCTAAAGGTGTTCCCAAGGTTATAGGGGATTTTATTTTCTATTACCTCAAGTTTTAAAGTGTGTATACTTAGTTATTAACCTTGAGTTTCTAAGTGCGAGTGAGACCAATTATGTAGTATGTAATGTTCTTACCAGCTAAGTTATGGGCTATAGGTTGTTGATGTCGGGTATTTTGTTTTCATGTTAATTTTCATGGTTTAGGGGAAAAATATAAGTTTAGAGATGTGGTATTAGTTGGCTATAATGGAAAAAAGGCAGATTATGTGTTTAGTAAGGCAACTATGTTGTCTGGAAGGGTAAAAGTATGTGATGATTGCTGAAGCTATGGAAAGTTAAGGATATGATAAATTAAGAGAGTGTTCAAGGATGGATTTAGTATAGTTCATTAAAAGTTTTGGAATATCCATGTTAAGTGTTAGAATATAAGTTTGAAATTGGACTGATTAAGCTAATAGAAAAAAATGTTTAAATTATAAATGGTGTGAAGTCAAGGTATAGTGATACTCGTGAAGATTTTAAGTTAGTAAATGTTCGAATTATTATATGATGACTAGTGGGGCTATAAAAAGATACGATTTGTATCTCAGAAGGAAGTACTAGAAATAAGTTTTACACTTTCAGGTGTAGTCTTTAAGAGAGAGTTTATTATTTATGTATATTGTTAAATCTAGAATTCTAGAGTAAAGTCGTGGAAATTTTGCTTAGAGTTTATTAAGGGGGTCCTCAAACTTAGAATTATGGATTAAATCTAAGGGGGAGATGATAGAATAAGGAACCAAGTCAGACTCTAAGATTATAGAAGTGATGCCAGTATATTGTAGAACACCAGTAGGGGATGAAGTTACCCAAACCATTTATATCTTAGTGCAAATTTTTGTACTTCAGTCATCACAATATCTACTCATACCTTACAAGTCAGATCAATGATCATAGCTCATATTCATTAATTTGCTATAAAATTACGTACACTCCCAGTTCCTAGTATGAGGAGTTCTAGTTCACTCAGAAATGCAAATCATATTCCATGAATTTATGAACTCTAAACTCAGGTCATGCAACTCATGACTCATGTCCTATTCCTTACAGTTTGTTCAGTTCTTATGACTCATGGTACACCCCTTAATGACTAGTGAAATTCAGATTATGGCATGTATGTCTTGAGTTTTGATCTCTTTAATGAATTCATGCCTTTGATACTCTATTCCTCAATACAAAGTAAAGTGTCAGAGTTATGTATAGTATTCTTTCATACTTCAGTTCCTCGTGTTCTAACCTTTCAGTGACCTCTCCTTATGTAAGGATAGTGGTGATAAATAATTTTTTAGATAGGAGAGAGTAAATATTTCTTATTTGCGAAAGCTTATTGTATTATTATTTTATCCATGGATATAAGTGTTAACAAAAATCATGGTGAAACTTTTGATATATGTCATGGTTAGTTGACAATCTATAAGTGTTTTAATATGGATAGTGCATGAAAGTTGTTATTGACCAGAGATATTAGAGTAGGTGGGAAAAATTTCCTAGGTAGGTTGTTTGCCTAGAATGATATTCTTGAATGTCATGTTGGTATATAAGAGGAGGAGTGCATTGTGCGCTAGTGAATTTCAAGTGAGAGGTTGAATTTAGTTGTTGAAGTAGTAAGAGTAATTATTCTTGAGATGAAAGATGCGAACCATACATAAGGAGTCAATTTGATGGCTTAGACTAGTATTACGATGTTATGTATTGCACTTTATAATTTTGATTTAGGCTTGAACATGGCAATATTGTGTAGTTCAACTCAGACTTTGGCTAGCGTAGTTATATGTTCCATTTGAGAATTATAAGTTGAATCAAATAAGCATGGTATTTAATGGTAAAAGTATAGTTGAGAGAGTATTTGATAAGTATGCCCAAGCTTAAAACTAAGCGTTTGCATTGCCTAAGGTCTAGTAATTCTATCCCAGCTTATGTTTTATTGGCATATGTTCCATGTTACAAAGTTACAACCATATTGAGATTCCTTATTCAGATATCTTGTTCAAATCATGCCCAAGAATTCTTTTCTCCCTAATGTTTCTAGAAATTCTTATAAAAGTTTTGGATAAATATTCAAGTTGAGTATAAACTTCCAGTATGACTCAATCCATATAGCCAACAGTTCAGTTAGCAATCTAACAGATAAGCTCCTATGGTTTTCCATCTTTCCATTTACTCTTACTATCCAATGTTTTATGAGTATGGCGATTCTATAAGGTAAAAAATTGCATCCATGCAAATTTCAAATTTACCTCAGTCCAAGCATCATTCGTCAGTTTCAGATTCAGTTATTAAGTTATGATTCAACTCGTAAGTGTTTTTGACATCATCTTAGCCTTTCCTTTATATTTCAGCCAAGTTAGTATCATTCAGGGATGAATGATCCCAAGGGGGAGATATGGTAATACCCCAAGTTTTCATGTTCTAAACCTTTCAAAAGATAACCCACAAATTTAGTTTTCTAACATTTCAAGCCTTATCTTAATTTGAGGTCATGGAAAGAATTTATGTAAGATTTCCCTTAAATCTTGATAAACTGGAATGGCTACAACTCAAGGTAATGAGTTTTAACCACTCGTGCCAAGTATATGCCATCATATTGATCATGGCATCTCCTTGGACAAGCTACTTTCCAGAACATGTCATGTCATTGCTTGCTGAGTCTCATGTCGATGCCTGCATGCATGCCCGTATGGGTTCCATGCTCCTGTGTACGCCTGTTATGCCCAAGGCTACCTTTCTGACACACCAGCACCTTGGTTTATGTAATGTCCCTCATTTTTACTTGCTTAAAACCATCCCTAGAATGTCAAAGATTCTACAAAGATCAATAGCTTTTATTTCATGCAATATTTTCTAGATTTAGACTTTTTATTGTGTGCGAAATTGAATAAGCTTTCCATCTATACCAAATTTTCCCAAATAAAATACGTGGTTGAGGAGTTAGAGCATTTTTAAGCTGACAATGTCCCACCTGAGCAACCACCGCATCGCGGTTAAGGAAAAATTCATAATTGTCAATTCCAGTGGACCTCTATGATGTTGGTGCATCACGAAGAGGACTGAATTTCAAATTGTCAAAATCCAATAGCTCAACGTTATACTGGCACATTATAGAGGTGGCCAAAATGACATTCCAAAAGGGCTCTGCGATGGTGGCATGTCGCAGAGTCTGCCCAGTTTCCAATTGTCAAAATTCCAGTAAGCCACCGCAATAGTGGAACATCATGGTGGCCACCTAGTTCAGAAAAATGTTGCATTTTCTAGTTCCATTTAATGATTTAAAGAGAGTATTTCGGTCAATTCCCAAGCCCCTTATCTGTCTAAACATAAGATTTAAGCCTATTCTAATAACTTTATCCCAATTTTCATCCATTCTCTCTCAAACCAAAACCCTAAAGCTCCAAAGCTTCTTCTCTAAGAAATAAAAAATACTCCATTGATTCTAAAAAGAAGTTCCAAATTGAGGATTCCCAAGGCAAGATAATCAAGAATTCATCTTCAAAAATTCAAATAGGAATTAATAGATCAAGAATCTTCATCTAATCTTCAATCAAGGTATGTGGGATTTTTAGCAAGGATAATTCTTTCATCCTTGTTCCCAAAATCTTATTTTAATTACAAATTTATTGAATATTATATGATTTCCCATGAAATTCAAATTAGGGTTTATACCCATTATTGTTATTTACAAGCTTATTAGATTTCCAGTGACTTAGAAGTTTAATTACATGATTATGTTAATATTTCCATGAATATTGCAGAAATTTCTAGATTTTAAGTAGATTTATAAATGTTTACATTACCAAGCATGAACATTATGATGTTTTAACATGATTTTGATGTATAGGTCATTATGCCCTAATTAAAGATTGCAATTTCAAGATTTGTTGTTGTATAAGCACCCTATGACTAGATTTCTTTTCAGATTATTGGTAAATATTTGACCTTTGGAACTCAGAATAGTTATGAAATCCACTTTACAAATTCATACTACAGATTTAGCTTTACAGATATACTGTTGGTTTTAATTATAAACCATTTTACTATTTTAAAATGTATTTCTATCAGAATGAGCATACAAATTTAGTGGGAGTAGTATTTAGCACCGAGTTATATACATTACTACAATTTCATACCCCAGAACTATGTGCCAATATAGGATTTAGATTGTTCTCACTTTTACGTAGATGATAGATATGTGATCATTTGAATAGGTTATACTCCCTGGAAAGAGTATGACTCCTCTCCCCAGCTTGAGAATTCCTCCTTAGGGGGACAAGAACGTTGGACTCCATGAATGCTCACATGGTTTATGTCAGTTAGAAAAATCTCCCATGCAAAATAAGTTTTCAGATTTCTAAACCCTTAAGATAAAGTATTTTTCCTACAGTTTAATTGTAAAGATTTAAAAAAAACTAAGTGTAAAGGCTCACAGTTTACTCAGATTATGCTTTACAGAAAGATATTAGCTACAGATTTCAGCCTTAGCAGTATGATTTACAAATAGAATATAAGTATAGCTTTAGAACTAAATGTTATGACTCACTAGATTTATAAAGCATGACTTACTTCTCATGATTATTATTTTCAGTATTTCATATATTCCACGTTATGTGAGTTATTTACACTAAGCATGCATTGTTTTAGAAATTATGATGATGAGATAATGTTTTTTCTTATGCATTCACCCCTATATACTCAGTATATCCTCAAAGTACTGATCCATATATACGTCTATGTGCTACATTGTCTCATAATATAGGTATCAATTCAGTTGTAGCACGCATACCATATTCAGATAGTTTTTAGCTTCCAATCAGTAGGTGATGAGTCCTTTTGATTTAAAGGCTTGAGTTAGTCATATAGTTTGAGCAGTATTTTATCTTTATTTATTCAGTCATATTGATTTGGGATAGCTGGGAGTCATGTACCAGCTACCTATAGTCTATACTAGTAGAGGCTTCATAGACAGTTAGTAGAGTTAATGTATTTGATTTTGGTGTTATTTTGTAAAAGTACAGTTGTAATCATTTTAATTTAGTTTTGTATTGATCAGATTCAAAAAAGAGTCATCTTCCACTTATTTCATTCAGATTTATGAATTTTATTTAGTTGCTCACGAGTTATGCCAGTTGAAGGGTTAGCTTGGGATCAATTATGGTCCTAAGCACCCTGTAACATCCGGAACCCATTTCAGAGCGTTACAAACTTAATATCAAAGGCAGGATTAAGTGACCTAGGATGTCTATGAAGTCGTGTCTAGTAGAGTCTTACGGAATGATATAGAGACGCCTTTACTTTTCTTCAAGAGGCTACAGGGAATTTAAGAATAGTTTAGGGAATTTAAGAATAGTTTCCCCTCTCTTCTACTCTATATCATGCAGTAAAGTGGTTCTCTCAGAATCTCCTATCTATTCGTCTGTTACCCCAAAATTCTTTATCTATGACTTATTCTCGACATAACATTATCAGCAAGTTCTAATTCCTCTCCAAATAATGCTCTCAAATTTATCATTAGAAATCTCAAAAGTCACACCAAGGGCTTGAGAGGAGCTCTCTAGTGTGTCATAAGTCTCTCAAGTTGAAAGTAATGTCCCCATCTCTATAAGTTTTTCAATTGAGATAGAATTAGATATATATTCAGATTCCTCATTGTTTATTTAATACAAGTAATACTAATGAGGGGAGATAGTATGAACCTAGTTTTTTTAAATGAATTATGCATCTGAGGGGTATTATGAACTTGTGTTATGATTTATAAATATTAGAACCTTATTATATTTAGAAGTATTGGTATAGAAAAGTAGTGGAAAGAAGTAGGAATGACGATTGATAGAAAGTATAGAGATAAACTTATGCATGTTATCAAGATGTGCTAAAGTGATATGTCCTTGCATGTGAGTTTAATGGAAGGTAGAGAAGGAGTTATTGATGGTATTTATGGTGATTGAAAAGTATATGATATTAATAAAGTATTTGGTAATTGAGTACCATTAATTTAGGTGTAAGAATAGAAGGGTAAATAGTAGTGATGTGTAGGAGTGCTATGTGCTAATGGATTATAATTATATAGGTCATATGATTTTGATCGATTACTGTTATTATGAAGGTCTAGTGGACTAGTGTTTCTTGATGTTTTATTTTATAGCTCCCAAGTGAGAATTATATGCAAGGTGGGTTGTTAAATCATATTTAGCACTAGACATTAAGTTTGAACAGTTGATGGTCATCAAGGTGGATGTAATGATTTTTTGGTTAGTAGTGCTAGTTATATGTAAGTGATCTAGTAGGCTTGAGCAGTATGTGCAAGAGTTTGAGTCCATTTTTTAATTCATAATTAAGTATGATGTTTTATGTATGATGAAGAAGTATACACAAGGTGATATGAAGTTGCATTATTTTCTAAGGTTATTGTATGTTGTGTGTGGTTAGTAGTATCGTTGAGTTGCTAAGGGGAAGGAGACTAGTTATATAGTATTTGATGCTCTTAATAGCTAAGTTAAGGAGTTGAGTTATGGATAGATAATGTTGAGCCTTTTTGGTATGATCTTTATTCTACTGGTTTAGAATATAAGTTTAGAGATGTAATATTAGTAGGCTATGATGAAAGCAACATGGTTTATTAATGGTTCAACAGATCCATGTTAAGTGTTAGAATCTGAGTTTGAAACCTTCAAGATTGAGTAAATAGAAATGAGAGTTAAAGCTTTAGATGGTGTGAACTTAGGATGCGGTGATACTCATGAAGATTCTAAGTTAGTAAATGTTCAGGATATTATATGATGATTAGCGGTGCTATAGAAAGATAGAGTTGTACCTCAGAAGAAAGTATTAGAAGTGGGTTTTATACTAAGCTTGTTGTTTATATGTATGGTTGTGTTCCAAACTCTAGGGTGCAGGGTGTGTAGTCCAGATTAGAGTTTAGTGAAGGGTTCCTCAAACTTAGAATGATGTCTTAAAGCTAAGGAAAAGATGATAAAATAAGTAACAAAGTTAAGCTCTCAGATTCTAGGAGTGACTATGTCTGACAGTCTTGAGTCTGTAGAATTAAACTAAGTTCTATACTGAGACTGAATCTAAAACCGAGACTATAAGAGGTAATTATCTAACCAACATGCCCCTTTCTAAGTAGATTAGGGTCCAACTTATAATATATGGTGGGAAGATATAGCAACCTATGCTGGCTACGTAGTTCTGTAGCGCAGGGATTACTACTAAGGGTCAAATCCTCTGCTGGCAGGAATGGCCCCATCCCTGGGTTAACTCGCTGCTGAATCCTACTCCTAACTTAATAGACACTGAACTAATTTGTAGTTCATACTAGGCTTGACTGAACTGTTACTGATTATACTATCGAACTGAACTGGACTAATTTTACTGAGTTCCATTGACTGATGGAATACTACTAAATTCTGTTAACTGGATGAATTTACTGAGGCCTGAACTTAATACTAAACTGGACTGGACTGATACTAAGTCTACTGTGTTTTTCCTGAGTTCTGTAACTAACTGAGAGTACTACTGATCGTGACATAACTGATACTATTCTGAGACTGGCCATGGCTCTAGGAAATCAGTTAAATTATCGGGTATTAAATACTCTGAGGACTCGATAGCATAAATTATAAGACATGGCACAATCTTAAAATATGATAAATAACTACTTGATCATCATTTATGCATTGGGACCTTCTAGCAAACACTTTCGTGACATTAACTTGAATACATGCTATCATGATATAATTTCATCATTTAATTCTCATGAACAACTCATCAAACACTTGGAAGGCATTGTATATGCACATAGTACTAATTAACACATGAATATCACAATTTTAAGGCTTTAACATGAATTCACATGATACTACATACATGATAGTTGTTTTTACATAAATCTTGCACTTAATCATGGAATAGAAATCCAATCAACATTATAATCATGAATACACTTGAATCCAAATCATGGAAAGCATGAAATCAAGCTACTTAAGTTTAAAAAAGCTTCTTGGACTCCAAGGGTAGAAGGAACCCTTGGATGAACACCTAACATACCTTGGATGCTAAATTATTGAAGATTAATGGTGGAATCTTGAGCCTTGAATTTGAAATTCAATCACCTAGGGCTTTTGTTCTTGAGCAATTTGTGAAATAATGAGTGTGTTGCAAATAGAAGGATAAATTTCATATTTTTGGAGGCTGAAAAATGTGGGAAAAGACCTAAATACCCATAAGGACTCAGCTTTTTAATGACTAAAAACTGAACTATCGATGCGCAGATTGATGCACCACATCATTTGCATCGACGCGATAGCCAATGCACCGTATTGATTCTGTATTAGTTCTTTATAATTTGCACTGAGTTGAGGTAAAAATTATCTATCGACATGATGGACAACGCGATGCATCGAGATTGCATCGAGTCACTATTTTGGTCACTTGAACATGGTCTGAACGAGGTCTAAAAAATCTAAAACATATCTGGGGACAACTACTAACATTCCTGATCATGAATCAGTCTAAAGATTGAAACTTATCGGTTATAAGAGTCATGAAATAGAGTTACAAACTTACGAGGGCCAAAATAAAACTATGTCTGAATACTTAGCTATAGTTTTCTAAGTCTGGGGACTGCTTAGCAAGCTTAAAAGACTAAGTTGAGCTTAGGATTTTGTGTGGTCTTACAATATCTCCCCCTTGGTAACATTCGACATCGAATGAGACTGATTAAACTGAGAATACTGATAAACTAGATTTATACACTGGATATGCACAACTGAAGCATGATTTCATAACTGAAAGTACTGATATACTGAATTATCATACTGAACATACATATCTTATGCAGGAGTACATAGCTGAACATGATTCATGATTGTATGACTGGGATTACTAATAAGTTGATCTTATATACCGTACATGCATGTCTGATACGTGAGTGAAACGTCAATTGATACCAAGTTGGTAGCTACATCTGAACATAAGGTTGAGTAATTCAAAGAAAAACTATTACCTTGGGCTGAGTCTAAGTTTACGGAGAAGAGGTGAGGATACTTGGTCCACATGTCTCCTTTTGTTCCTAAGTAGCTCCCTCCAAGGACTGATTCCGCCAAAGTACTTTGACTAGAGGGACTTTTTTCGTTCCTCATTCTGCAAATCTAATAATCAAGGATTTTGACTAAGATCTTTACATAGGAGAGGCTGTTCTAGATATCTATGGCCTCTATAGGGAATACGACTGCTGGGTCACCTATGAATTTCTTAAGCAAGGAGACATGGAATACTGGATGCACTAAAGCTAAGTTTGAAGGCAACTCAAGCTCGTAAGCTACCTTTCCGAAATGGAAGAGTATTCGGTAAGGACCGATATATCGAGGAGTGAGTTTCCCCTTCTTACCAATCGTTTTCACTCCTTTCATAGGAGAGATTTTCAAGAATATAAAATCATCGATCCCTAACTCGAGATCATTTATCGAATATGCGTGAATGGGAACATGAGAACATAACTGAGCCTAAAACATAATACAATAACTGATTATTATGAACAAAATTGAGCCTCTAAATTCATGGATTACTGCTGATATTGGAACTTCAGGGTCCACCTATGAGTACCCACTACTCCAAACGAGTTTTAATATATAAAGAGAAGATGGAAGGTTTAGGTCATGAAAGCTCAGGGATTATCATGCATACCCCTCTTGGAATATTATGTCCCCTGAAGAATGTTGACTTGGATGAGATACTAAAGAAACACTGAGATGATATACATGGAACATATGAACTAAATTGTGACTGCATATCGAGGATCAAAAACTGAGGCATGACACCTAAACTGAGCTGAACTCACAACCACATGGTTGATTAATCTTGGAATAGTTGTATTAATGAGAATTTGGATAGTGCGACTAGATGGAAAGATGGTAAACCCAACCATACGAATATTGTCCGCCTAACTGCTAAACTAAATTGCTAGTTTTTGCGGACTAACTTATGCTGAAACTTATATTTGACTGTAGCCTTTCTTTGACATTCTTTCTATAAAGTTATAGTGACTTTAGGTAGCAAAGAGTCTTTGCATGGCTGAATAACACAGCTTAATAAGAAAATCACATCCTGGCTAAAATTTGGTAATATAAGTCGAGGCCTACAAAACATCATCTAAGATGAAGTGACTAAGCCTTATGCACTACAACTATAAATTTTCAAGCTTAGAAATATCCCTTTGATACTCTCTTAACTATACTCTCCACCTTACTATAACACATCACCTGAGACTACTAAAAATATTCACTTGGGTGCTAAGCACGAGTGCATAAACATACTAATTAATTTAATTATTTGAATGACTGATAGTTGAATACTTGGTCATGTAATATCGAACTGAACTTAGTCTGAATCGTTAGACTGGAACTATAAAGTATTATGCATATGAGGTAAGGAATGACTGTGTAACAGGAGATAAGCGAGCTTGAATTCATGAAAACTATGTTATTTGAGAATGCAAGACCAAGCTATAACGTGATTCTGAAATATTCTATAAATTGAGGTACTGAAATACTGATAGCTATGCACTATGGTCAAGCAAAATTGAAACTAAACTGAGTTACTGATCTGATTACTGGACTGAGACTGTGACTGAGACCATAACTAAGACGGTAACGGATACTATAACTAAGACTATAAATGGGACTGAATATTAGGCTCTGATAGTGTAATGCCCCGAGTTTGTACCTCGAATTCTACACGTTGCTCATAATCCCAAAGGACCACAAGAAAACCCATGACTTGTACCTGCTGTATTAACTAAATTATAAAATTATAATATGCAAAAATTAGGTAGAAAATATGCCATAAGGTTCAATACTATAATAAAACTGAATATGGTATAGTGATACCAAAACTGAAACATCTGTCTTAAAATACTCTAGTCTAAAAAGCCTCTAAACTATCTGTACTATGGAGTTGATGGGACAAGCCCCCAACTAACTCCAGCTACTGAAAGTGAACTGATAACAAAAATACTGAAAGAAAACAATAATGTCCTCGAACTATAAGGACTCACCTTAAACTCTGACTGCTGAAAGTCTGAACAGCTAAGGATAATCGAGTACTCGTGCGTATAAACCTATGATATAAAACATCATAGCGTAGGAGAAAAGTATGCATCAGTACGTTGAATGTACTGGTATGCAAAGTCTAATAGGCTGAAATGCATGGGTTTATATGCATGAACAATACTGACTGAATGATATAAATATAACTAAATGAGAGTACATGCATGAATACATAAACTGTAATTGAGATCATGATAACACTAAATACCAAGTCTAAATACTGATTAACTGATATTTAAGTATACTGATACTGAATTACTAATAACTGAATGACTGTATCTGACAGTCTTGATCCTGTAGAACTATACAGAGTTTTGTACTGAGCTGAGTGACTATGTCTGATAGTGCAGAGTTTGTAGAACTGAATTGAGATCTATACTGAGACTGAATTTGAAACTGAGACTATTAGAAGTAATCATCTAACCGACATTCCCCTTCTCTAACTGATTTGGGATACAACCTGTAACCCCCATTGGAAGGGTATCAACACCGTGCCATAGGTAAAGAAAAGTTGTGAGTTAACCCTCTCTTACAGGTAGCTCTTTCATCAACCATCACTAGTAGGAAAACTTAAATGAGATATATCAACCTTAGTCTTGCAGGGAGATATCTCAACCTATACTGGCTACGTAGTTCTAGAATGCAAGAATTGCTTCTAAGGAACACACCCTCCACTGGCAGGTGAGCCTCCATCCTTGGGTTCACTTGATGCTGAATCCTACTCCCAACTGAATAGACACTAAAATAATTCCTAGACTGTACTGTGCTTAACTTAACTGTTATTGATTGTACTATTTCACTGAACTAAACTGAGTTCACTGAGTTCCGTGGACTAACAAAATAGTACAGAATTATGTTAACTAACTGAGTTCCACTGAGTTCTAAACTGAATATTGTGACTGACTTATGAATGCTATTAATATTTTCCTGAGTTTTGTAACTAACTGAAGCTCTAGGTAAGTAGCTAAATTTTCGAGTATTGAATACCCCCAGGACACGATAACATGAAAGGTGAATCATAGAATAAGCTCGAAAAGCATAATCATGTGCAGTTGTTCGCAACTCATTCATGGAAACATTTTATCAAAAACTTGCATGATACAACTTGCACATAATCTAACATGACATGATCTCTTTCCCTTATTAGTTCACATAAGTAATTCACTAAGCACTTGGTGAGCATACATATGCACATAACACTAGACTACAAGTAGAGATCATAATTCCAATCACTATTGCCAATTTCAAGGGTTTTACATGAATTGTCATGATATTACATACATGTCAATTAATCTCACATGAAATGCATCACAAAACATGGATTAGAATCCCAATTAATTCCAACATGGAATTCATGAAATCCATAAACTTAAAGTTTAAAAATAGTTTCTTGGACTCCAAGGGTGGAAGGGACCCTTGGATAAACACTTCACATACCTTGATTACTACTTTCTAGAAGATTGAAGTGAGTTCTTAAGACTTGAATTCTTGAACTTGATAAGGCTAGGGCTTGCTCTTGAGAGAGTTTATGAGTAAGAAATGAGATTTTTTCCCTATATGCTGACTAATTTTGTGTTAAGGCTGAATAAGGGTGGAGAAAATGATCCATTTGCTCCCACAATCCATATAAAAATAATGTTGAACAGGGTTGCCCTTGCATCGCGACCAACTAGCCATCGCGACATGACCCTTGCTTGGGTCAAGTATTCATTGTGGTGCAACCCTTACTTGGGTTGACTGGACCTCATAACACGGGGCTATCACAACCTTTCACTATTTTGGGCATCCAAATTCACCCTTATGCTAGTCCAAAGTATCCAAAACTCACCTGAGATGACCTACAAGTGACCCTGATCATGAATCAGTTTAAAAATTGACTAACTATGGTTGGGAAGGTCAAAAATAAAATCCTCCAAATTTTGAAGGATAAAATGATTCTAAGTCTTGATACTTAGCTAAAATTTTCTTAGTCTGGGACCCCCTTAACAAGTTTAAAAGGTTGACTTAAGCTAAGAATTTTGCGGGGTATTACAATAACTCCTCCTTATGAATATTCGTCCATGAATAGGACTGAATAAGATTGGAGAATTACTAACTAATATGGGAGAACCGATAGACTACAAGTACGTACTGGACATACACAACTCAAACATGATTTCATGTCTGAGGCTACTTTTATACTAGAATTTCATATTGAACATGAATATTTGATGCACGATTTTGTAACTAATATTATTGATAAGCTGAGCTTATATATACTGAATCTATATGTATGATGCATGAGTACATGACTGAACACAATTCATAAATGCATGACTAAATATACAACGGTAACTGATACCAAGTTTGAGAGGAACATCTGAGAATGGAACTGAGTAAGTTTTTAAGGAAAACTATTACCTTAAACTGAGTCTGAGTTAGCAGAGAAGAGGTGAGGATTCTTGGTTTGCATATCTACTTCTGCTTCCCAAGTAGCTCACTCAACGGACTGATTCTGCCAAATAACTCTAACTAGAGGAACTTTTTGGTTCCTCAGTCTACGAATTTGATAGTCAAGGATTTCGATTGGAACCATAAGAGAGACTATTCTGAATGTCTATGTCCTCTATAGGGACTATGCTTTCTAGGTCACCTATGAATTTCTTTAGATAGGAGACATGGAACACTAGATGTATAGAGGGCAAGTCTGAAGGTAACTCGAACTCGTAAGCTACCTTTCCAAATGTCTTAGAATTCAGTTAGGACCGACTTATGGTGGGATGAGATTCCCCCTTCTTGCCACCCTCTCCACTCCTTTCATAGGAGAGATTCTGAAGAATACCAAATCAACAATCCTGAACTTGATATTATTTACTGAATATGCATGAATGGGAATATAAGAACATAATTGATCCTAAAATGTGATACAAGAACTGATTATCATAAATGGAATTGAGCCCCTAAATGCATGGCTTACGGTTGATATTGGAACTTAAGGGTCAACCTATGAGTACCCACTACTCCAAACTAGATTCTTTACTTGGACAGAAGATGTAAGGTTTAGTTTATGAAAATTTAGGGGGCAGGTTATAGTACATCTGCCCCTTGGTACATTATGTCCCATGACGAATGCTGACTTGGCTGAGATTCTGAGAAAAAATTAAGACGATGCACAGGGCACCTACAAACTGAATTGTGACTGCATATGGGGGATCTAAAACTGAGGCATGACACCTGGAATGAGCTAAACTTGCAACCACAGGGTTTCTCAATTTTTGTATAGTTACTTTAATGAGACTTCAGATAGTGTGAGTAGATAGAAAGATGGAAAACCACACCACATAAATTTGTCCGTCTGACTGCTAAACTGAATTACCGAATTTATGAACTAACTCATACTAAAAACTTATTCTCTATTGGAGCTTTTCTCTGACACTCTTTTTATTGAGTTGCCAGGAACTTTAGGGAGCAAGAAAATCTTGGCATTGTCTAAATAAGACATCACAACGTGGCTAGAATTTTATAATATGATGCGAGGCCTAGGAATCATCATCTAAGATAAAATGAATAATACTTATGCACTGCAACTACAAATTTTCAAGCTTAGACATATCCCTTGAATACTCTCTTAACTATACTCTCCACCTTAGTACTATACTTTACTTAGGACTACTAAAAAATATTTGCATGGGTGCTGCACACGAATGCATAAGCATACTAACTTATTTGATTAACTAAATAACTGATAGCTGAATACTGGGTCTACAAGACTGAACTGTACTAACTTTGAATAATTAGACTAAAACTGTAGAGTATCATGTATAAAATGTAAGGACTGACTGGGTAATATGTGATAACTGAGTATGAATTCACAAATTCTGTATTATTTGAGAATGCAAGACCAAGCGTATAACATGGTTCTAAAATATGAGGTACTAAAATACTAATAACTGAGTAATTGATAACTTTACGTATGGTCGAGCACACCTAAAACTGAACTAAGATTTTGATCTGATTACTGGGCTGAGACTGACATTATAACTAAGACTATAACTAAGACTACAATTTAGACGGCAGTTGGGACTGAACACACTATAAGCCATCAGTACAAAAGTCATGAGCTGCATGACTAGAGTTTTGAAATTTCTGTGTTCATGATTCGTACTACTGAGTGAACTAGAAGTCCTCATACTAAAAACTAGAAATGCACAAAATTTTATAGAAAGTGCATTAATATAAGTTGTATTCATGGAGCTAAAACGTAAAGCATGTGTAGGTATCATGATGATTGAAGTACAAAACTTTGAACTGAGGTAAAGATGGGTTGGGCATCATTCCCACCCATTACTTTTCTATATATACTACTATTACTACTAAAATCTGGAAGCTTGACTTCTTGAGATATCATAACTGGAAAGTTCCTGTATACTCATCGGGCTATGATAGACTGACCAACTAGGGTAGAGGCTGAGAAAGGTTTTGTTAATATTCGGTATGACTTTAAAGTTAACTGCTATGCAAGGAGTTACAAAAGATAGAGAATCTCCTGGATCTTATGAGACATAAACATGTAAATGGGATGTCTATAACATACCAGTGACCGTATTAGGGGAACTTTCCAGATCTTGCCTGGACCGAAGTGTATAAATCTTATTTGGACGCTGCCCAATGGTGGCACTGAAAGTGGCACCCTGCTGATTTGGGTGACCAGACTGAGATGAAGAACGACTGTACTAATATCATAGACCGGCCTTAGGATAGTGTCGGACTCTGTGACTTGACTCGCCATATATAAAACACATATCACTATCGGCTCTACACATACCCTTATGATTCTTACCATATTCATCGCAAAGCAGATTAGTACGAATACCGCTTTTACTACTCTGGGTTTTGGAGCCTAGCGTCCCGTCAGGACTGTTATTCATGAACCTTGGTACTGGTGTACTAGTTGAAGATGGAACTAGGGATGAAAATTTCTGACTAAACTGAGAAAGGTTACCAACCTCTAACCTTGGCTAGGCAAAACTAAAGCTACTAGTTCTAGCTTTTGTATTTTCTTTCTCCTTCTTCTTAAGTTTTTGTTCCTCAATTTATTGATAATGGACTATAAGACTAGATATGTCTATCTTCTTAATCAACATCGCTGTCCTGCACTTTTTAATCACTCTACCTGATACCCTAGATACAAACTTATTTATTCTGGATCTATTATCTGCTACTACATGGGGAGCATACCTAGCTAACTAAGTTAACTTGAGGGAATACTCTTTCACACTCATACTTCCTTGCCTGAGATTGATGAACTCTAACACCTTGGATTCTTTCAGCTCTAAAGGAAAGAATCTATCTAATAAGGCCATAGAAAACTTTTCCCATTCTATAAGCTTTACATCTACTCCCCTGTCTACCTTTCATTGCCTAAACCACATATGGGTCACATCTTGTAGTTGACAGGTAGCTAACTCAGCACTCTTACTGGAAGTAACTCCCATGATATCTGTGACTTTCTAAACCTTATTGAGGAATTCCTGTGGATTCTCTTCAGACTTAGAACCTGAGAATAAAGGAGGATTCATTCGGGTAAAGTCCCGAATCCTGGCTGCAGTAGTATTGGCCATTGGGTTGGTTGGAACAACAGTTGGATGTTCATTTTGAGTTGCGAATGAATTGGCTAGAGTAGTGATTGCAGTCCTGAATTCTGCATAAGAGACGAGCTTATCCATGGGATCTGCCTAAACGAGCTGAGGTGCTGACTGATTTCTGGTTCTTATTTCATTAGTCATTTTGGGAGGCATATTCTGTAAGAGAAAGGAAAAAGTAGATTAGATAGAGATTTTTACTGGATCTAATGCTCACTCGCATAACATGAATACTGAAAGATGGGAAATTTTTCCTAAAACATCTCGTACCCTCTCGTCCATAAGTGTGGAACGCTACACACCCATACATAAGACTCTACTAGATATGGCTTTCAGACTTCCTAGGACTCTGTTTAACCTTAGGCTCTAATATCAAGTTTGTAACACCCCGAGTCTATATGCTAAATGCTACACGATGCTCATAATACTGAAGGACCACAAGCTAACACATGACTGGTACATACTACATTAACTGAATGATAACACTGTAATATGCAGAAATTAGGCATAAAACATGCCAAAAGGTTCAATACTACAACAAAATAGAATACGGTATAGTGATACAAAAACTAAAACAACTGTCTAAAAATAATCTAGTCTAAAAAGCTTCTAAACTGCCTAAACTGTGGAGTTGATGGGACAAGCCCCCAACTAAATCCAACTACTAAAATTGAATTGCTAACAAAAACACTAAAAGAAAACAATCATGTCCTTGAACTACGAAGACTCACCGCTAACTCTGATAGCTAAATGTCTAATCTGCTAAGGATGATCAGGTGCCCGTGCATCTGAACCTATGATATAAAACATCAGAGCATAGAAGAAAAGTATGCATCAGTACTTTGAATGTACTGGTATGCTAAGTGAGGTAGGTTGAAATGCATGGGTTTATATACACGAACAATACTGGCTAAATAACATGAATATAACTGAATGAGAGTACATGCATAATACATAAACTGTAACGAAGATCATGATAACACTAAATATCGAGTCTTAGTACTGATTAACTAAAATATGTATACTGATACTAAATTAATGATAACTGAATGACCATATCTAGAATTCTTATTTTTGTGGAACTACACTGAGTTTTATACTGAGCTGAGTGACTGTATCTGACAGTCCTGAGTCTGTAGAAATAAATTGAGTTCTATATTAAGACTAAATATAAAATTGAGACTATGGAAATTAATCATCTAACTGACCTTCCCCTTCTCTAACTGATTTGGGGTCCAACCTGTAACCCTAGTTGGAAGGGTGTCAATACTGTGCCATAACTCTCTGATAGGAAGCTATTCTGTCAACCCTCGCTAGTAGGGTAAATGAAATGAGATATATTAACCCTAGTCTTGCAGGGAGATATCTCAACCTATACTGGCTATATAGTTCTAGAATGAAAGGATTGCTTCTAAAGACCACACCTTCGACTGGTAGGTGAGCCTCCATCCTTAGGGTCACTCGATGCTGAATCCTACTCCTAACTTAATAGACACTAAACTGATTAATAGACTGCACTGAGCTTGACTTAACCATTATTGATTGTACTATTTGACTGAACTAAACTGAGTTCACTGAGTTCTGTGGACTGACAGAATACTACTGAATTATTTTAATTGACTGAGTACTACTAAGTTCTAAATTGAATATTGTGACTAAATTATGAATACTACTGGGATTTTCCTAAGATTTGTAACTAATTGGAGCTCTATCTAAACAACTAAGTTTTCTGGTATTGAATACCTCCAAAACTCGATAGCACTAAAGGTGAATCATAACATAAGCTCAAAAAGCATAATCATGTGCACTTGTTCACAACTCATTCATGAAAACATTTTATCAAACACTTTCATGATACAACTTGCACATAAGCTAACATGACATGATCTCTTTCCCTTATTAGTTCACATGACTAATTCATCAAGCACCTGATGAGCAAACATATGTATATAATACTAGTTAATAAGTAGACATCATCATTCAAATCCCAATTGACAATTTCAAGGATTTTAAATGGATCGTCATGATATTACATACATATAAATTAACCTCACATGAAATGTATCATAAAACATGGATTAGAATCCAAATTAATCATTATAAACATGGATATAATCAAACCCAATATGTAATTCATGAAATCCATAGACTTGAAGTTTAAAAATAGTTTCTTGGACTCAAAGGTTGGAAGGGACACTTGGATGAACACTTTACTTACCTTGATTACTACTTTTGAGAAGATTGAAGTAAGTTCTTGAGACTTGAATTCTTGAACTTAATGAGGCTAGGGCTTGCTTTTGAAAGAGTTTATGAGTAAAGAATGAGATTTTTATCCTATATGCTAATTAATTTTGTGTTAAGTCTATCCAAGGATGAATGTTCCCAAGTGGGATATAATATAACAATCCATATTTTTGGGCTAAACTTTGAAGTGTCATTCTTGCATGCATTGACTCTAACCCCATGAATTTCTTTTGAATACATGAGTTATCATCTTTATCCTAGTTTGTGAAGTGAAGTCGAGGTGAAAAATGTTCATAAGAATCACTTTGAACAAAGTTGAGCTAAATCTTTTTATTCGTCCAATATTTGGTATTCGATTCTACAAAGGTCTACTTTGAATGTGTATAACTACTCATAGACATAGAATTTTGCAGCTCAAGACCCACCAAATTATAGATAATTGAGCTATCTTTCCAACAATACCAATTTTGCCATAATCCAATACCCGAGTGAAAAGTTATAGCATTTTTTATGTAAAACAGTAGGTCACCGCGATTACACTGCTCGGTGGTGCCTATAGCGGTGGAACCAATACCGCTCAATGGTAAGACTTAAAATCGAGATTGTCCAAAATATTAGTTCACTTCTATTACCCCGTTCGGTGGTGCCTATAGCAGTCGAACCAATATCACTCAATGATAAGCCTCAAAATCAGGATTCTGCTAAAACTTTTAATTTCCCAGGGATAGTTTGGTCTTTTTCCATGGCCCCAATCCATGGAAAAACATGGGACTAAATCCCCCCAAAATAATATTTGTTCATCTTTTATTCAAGTTCTGTCAATTTAAAACCATTCTCTCTCAAGAACAAATCCTAGCCCTTCAAAAATTCAAGTTCAAGTTCAAAAAAACAACCAAGAACCTTCAAGAATACTTTAATTAAGGTATGTTATATGTTCATTCATGGGTTCCTTTCACCCATGGAGTCCAAGAACCCAATTTCAAGTTTAAAAGAATGATTTTTACATGTTATCATTAATTTTAACCATGAATTCCCCACGAATTTTGATTCTATATTATGTTTATACATAATTTGTTGTTGAAGTTAAACCCTACACGTTTGAATGATGCTTACTCGGTTGTTTGTACCTTAAATTGTGATTTAGTATCGAAATCATGATATTACTATATGCTTAAAATTATTCCCATGTTTAAACCACGAATTACAAGTGTTTGATAAAATGCCCAAAGGAATGAGTTTAGAATAATGGTTACTAATCATGTCCTTAAGGTTTTGTACGGTCTTATTGTTATTACTATCGAGTCCTGGGGGTTTTGAATACCAAAAATTTAGATTCTTACCTATTTTTTCAATATCGATAGAATAGTTTCAAAATAGTTATGAGTGTTATCAGTTTAGTTAGTTATCGTAAATAGTTAAACCTAGTTCAGTTCAGTATTCAGTGTCTTTCAGTTGGGAGTACGATTTAGCACCGAGTAAGTGCAGGGATGGAGGATTCCCCATTAGTTAGGCAGAGTCATTAGTAGTAGTCCTTGTATTCCAAAACTACGTAGCCACCGTAGAATAAGGGGTCGCCCATTAGTTTAGGCTTGACTTCCTCCCAGGGTTCACCCATCAGATTAGGCTTGACTCTGCCCAAGGATCAACCGTCATTTTAGGCTTTATACCCTATTTCTTTAGTAGCCTGGTGGATCCACATAGTCATTATTAGTACCGGTGGCACGGTACTAACACCATTTCAACTGGGTTATGGGTTGAACCTCAATCAGTTTAGAGTGGGACATGTCGGTTAGATAATACCTCCTACATCTCAGTTTAGTGTTCAGTATAATTCAGTTCAGGTTTTCATTGACCATAGCATACAATTATCAGTTATGCAGTTTTTAGATTACAATATTTTTGTTTATAGACTATTTTAGAATCATGTTATATGCTTGGTCATGCATTCTCAGATTTTAAAGCATTCACGCATGCATATCTAGTTATCTCATGCTATTCATTCAGTCAGTTGTTATTCATACACATGAGCCCATGTATATCATCCTAACCTTATCTAGCATAGCAGTACATTCAAAGTACTAATCGTATACTCATTTTTTGCGCTATGATGTATTATATCATAGGTTCGGACGCTCAAGTTCTCGACCGTACTTATACATTCCAATGCATCAGCATCAGCAGCAGTGGTGAGTCTTCATATTTTGGGGGCCGATTATGTTTATTTTAGTACTTTATTCTAGTAGTAAGTCAAAGTTAGTTGGTACATGTTCCATCAATTCCACAGTCATTCAATTAGAGGCTTTCAGACATTTTTAGATAGTTATCTAGTTTTCAGTTGATTGCTAGTCTTTACGTTATTACTTTTAGATAGTTATTTCAGATTTAAGAGTTCAAAAATGTCTTAGTATTATAAAACCTTATGGTTTATTCATTTATTCCACATATGTGTATCTTTTATTATTACTTACGTTTAGTGCTCACAGCAGGTACCAGCTATTGGTTAGCTTGTGGTCACTTATGACCGTAAGCACCATGTGGCATCCAGGGTGTATGCACGGGGCATTACATATATGCTGACATTGAAGATATCTCAGCATTTTATATCTGTTGACACTCAAAGATAGAATACTCTGACACTGAGGGTATCTCATCATTTGACAAATTAGCATCCGAATACATCAAAAGCACTTGATTTGAAAGGACGTTTTTAAGTTGCTGTCTGAAGACGGATGACATATGAGATTTCCTAGAAATTAACAATATGTGGGTCATCCATAAGTAATATTATTTTAAATAGAATGGTGTACAAGATTACCTATGAGTATATAATCCATAGGTAATTCGTAAATAGCAACAACATCCTAACTAGATAGTGTGCAAGGTTACCCAAATATCGATAGTTTGAAGGTTATCCGTAAGTCGCAAATAAAAATCTTTCCTTTAACATTAAACCTTTACTCTCTCCCACCTAAGCAATCGCTCATCACTACATCATGGATTTATCAAAAGATCTAAATGTAGGATATGCATGATGAAATATAAATTTAGCCGATTGGTAAGAGTGTAGCATGCGTCATAGGAACTGAGCATACTATACAACATGACATGGGTACCTGAGTTATGAGCTGCATGACCTGAATCTAGAGTTTTTATATTCATTGAACATGGTTCATAAAACTGAGTGAACTAAAATTCCTTATACTAGGAACTGTAAGCATACATAATTGCAAACATGCATGATTATCGGCTATGATCATAGAGCTGACATGTAAGACATGAATAGATATCATGATAACAGATGGGTTTTAAGAGTCTGGAACACGATTCTGAGATGATCTATGTGATCATTCTCGCTACGTGAAAAGACAAAATGTCATCGGTGAATACTATAATAAACATGGCCAAGTACTGCTTGAACTCACGGTTCATTAAGTCCATGAAAGTTACTGGGGCATTAGTAGGAACAAATTATATGACTAAGAATTCAAAGTTACCATACCGAGTTCTGAAAGTTGTTTTTAGAATGTATAATTCCCTAACTTTGAGCTGATGATAGCCCGATTTGAGGTCTATCTTGGAGAAGTAATTGGCACCTTGAAGTTGGTCAAATAAATCATCAATACTGGGAAATGGATACTTGTTTCTTGACCATGACTTTATTTAGCTGATGGTAGTTCATACACATTCTCAGAGAACCATCTTTCTTACATACGAATAGAACTGGTGCACCCTATGCTGACATACTAGGTCTGATGAATCCTTTATCTAGGAGATCTTTCAACTGTTCCTTTAACTCTTAGAGTTCTACTGGAACCATTCTGTATAGAATAATAGATATGGGCTGAGTGTCAAGAAGAAGATCAATTCAAAAATTAATTTCCCCTTTTGGGAGAAACTTCGGGGAGATTGGGAAACATGTCTGGGAATTCACATGCTACTGATACTTACTCAAGATTAGGGTTTTCTGAACTAAAGTCCTAAACTCGAACGAGATGGTAGACACATCCCTTAGATATCATTTTTCTTGCCCTTAGGTAAGAAACAAACTAACCCCTAAGTGCTGAAGTATTACCCTCTACTCAAGGGCGGGTTCATTCAGAATCTAAAACTGCACTATTTTGTTTTTGCAGTCAGTGAGGAATAGCAGGAATGAAGACAATCTATGCTGAGAATGACATCAAAATTGATCATCTCAAATTCGACTAAGTTTGCTGAAGTGACTTTCTGAGATACCATAACTGAACATTTCTTGTATACCCGCTGGGCTATGATAGATTTACCCTTTGGGGTAGAGACTGAGAAAGGCTCTGCTAGGATTTTGGGACTGACTCCAAAGTCAATAGCTATATAAGGAGTAACAAAGAACAAGGAAGCTCCTGGATCTTGCAAACCATAAACATGTAAATGATAACCTTGTAATATATCAGTGACCACATTAGGAGAACTTTGCTAATCCTATTGGGAATGAAGTGCATAGAATCTATTTGGACGCTGCCTACTGGTGGCACTAGATATGGCACCCTACTAATTCGGGCGACCAGACTGAGCTAGGGGATGGTTATGCTGACTCTGCAAACCCACCTAAGGACAATGTTTGACCCTGTGGCCTGGATTGCCACATCCAAAACACATATCCCTGCCAAATCTGTAGATACCCTAGTGGTTTCATCTATATTTCAACCAAATAGGATTGGTTCGACCACTCTTTGGCCTAGATGGCCTTGCCGTCTTATTCTTTCTTCCTGTTTTTCTATGCCTCTCCTCCCCACTCTGTGGAGCATGAGCTGTAAGCCTAGATAGGATAACAACCAGATGATTTGTTTGAGAAACTACTGAATGAACTAAGATGATAAAAGTAGCTCTAAATTCAGCATGAGAAATATGCTCATTCAGGGAATCTGCTTGAAAGGGCGGAGGGGCAGACTGGTTTTCGTCACTTCTTTCATTAGCTTCTATAGAATACATGTTATGGAAGCATAAGGAAGATATGAATTAAAGTTAGAGTTTAACTTGAGCTCATGCTCACTCGCACAACATGAATACTAAAAGAAGAGAAACTTTTCCTAAAATACCTAATATCCTCCTATCTATAAGTATGGTGCACTACACACCCATGCATAAGACTCTACTAGATGTGACTTTTAGAATTTCTAGGACTCTGTTGAACCTTAGGCTCTGATACTAAGTTCGTAACACCCCTAGTCTATACTCCAAATGCTACACGATGCTCATAATCCCAAAGGACCACAAGCTAACACATAACTGGTACCTGCAGCATTAACTGAATGATAATACTATAATATGTAGAAATTAGGCAGAAAACATGCCATAAGGGTCAATGCTAAAATAAAATTGAATACGGTATAACAGCACCAAAACTAAAACATCTGTCTGAAAATACTCTAGTCTGAAAAGCCTCTAAACTGTCTGAAATGTGGAGTTGATAGGACAAGTCTCCAACTAACTCTGGCTACTAAAATAAAACTGAAATGTGGAAATAATAATCATGACATCAAACTATAAGGACTCAGAACTAACTTTGACTGCTGAAATCTATAATTGTAGGGATGATCGAGAGCCCATGCATTTGAACCTATGAAATTAGACATCATAGTATAGGAGAAAAGTATGCATCAGTAATTTGAATATACTGGTATGATAAGTGAGGTAGGTTGAAATGTATGGATTGATATGCATGAATAATATTGACTGAATGACATGAATATAACTGAATGGGAGTACATGGATGAATACATATATTGTAACTGATATCATGATAATAATGGATATTGATTCTGAATACTGATTAAATGATATCTGAGTATACTGATACTGAATTACTGATAACAAAATGACTATATCTAACAATCTTAATTATATGAAATAATATTGAGTTTCATACTACACAAAGTGACTATGTCTGACAGTACTAAATTTATAGAACTAAACTGAGTTCAGTACTGAGACTGAATCTAAAACTAAGACTATGGAAGGTAATCATAAAATCGACATACCCCTTTTAATGAAGATTGGGGTCCAACCTGTAACCCCAGTTGGAACAATACTAATACTATACCATGGTAAAGACAAGCTGTGAGTTAACCATCTCTAATAGAAATCTCTTTCATCAACCCTAACTGGTAGAAAAACTCGAATGAGATTTGTCAACCATCATAATATCTAGGAAGAAAATATCTTAACCTACGCTGGCTACGTATTTCTGTAATGCAGGTATTGCTACTAACGGTCAAACCCTCTGCTGGCAGGAATACCCTCATTGCTGGGTTAACTCGATGATGAATATTACTCCTAACTAAATAGACACTGAACTAATTTCTAGCTCATACTAGGCTTGATTGAACTGTTACTAATTATACTATCTAACTGAACTAGACTGAGTTCACTAAGTTTTATTAAATAATGGAATACTAATGAATTTTATTAACTAGCTTAATTTACTGAGGCCTGAACTGAATGCTGAACTGGATTAGACTTATACTGAGTCTACTGAGTTTTTCCTGAGTTTTGTAACTAACTGATAGTACTACTAATCGTGATATGACTGATACTATCCTGAGACTGACCATGGCTCTAGGAAGTCAGCTAACTTGTTGGGTATTAAATATCCCCAAGACTCGATAGCTTAAATTATAAGACATGGCATAATCTAAAAACATGATAACAACTATTTGATCATCATTCATTCATTGGGACCTTCTAGCAAACACTTGCATGGCATGAACTTGAATATATGCTATCATGATATAATTTCATTATTTAATTCTCATGAACAACTCATCAAACACTTGAAAGGCATTGTATATGCACATAGTACTAATCAACACCTGAGTATCACAATTTCAAGGCTTTAACATTAATTCACATAATACTACATTCATGATAGTTGTTTTTACATAAATCTTGCACTTAATCATGGAATAGAAATTCAATCAACATTATAATAATGAATACACTTAAATCAAAATCATGAAAATCATGAAATCAAGCTACTTGAAGTTTAAAAGAGTTTCTTGGAATCCAAGGGTAGAAGGAACCCTTGGATGAACACCTGACATAACTTGGTTGCTAAATTCTTGAAGATTAATGATGGAATCTTGAGCTTTAAATTTGAAATTCAATCACCTAGGGTTGTTGTTCTTGAGAAATTTGTGAAATAATGATTGTATGTTGCAAATAGAAGGCTAAATTTTATATTTTTTAAGGGTTGAAGGAAATGGGAAAATACCCAAATACTCCTAAGGAAGTGACTTTTTAATAACTTAAAACTGAACTGTCAACGCACAGATCTATGTGCTGCATCATTGGCATCGATGTGATGGCCAACGCGCTGCATCAACTCAGCATTGGTTCACTGAAATTTGCACTGAGCTGATCGAGAAATTATTTCTCGATGCGATGGATGATGTGATGCGTCGAGACCGCATCGACTCACTATTTTGTTTACTTGAACATAGTCTACATTAGGTTTGAAAAATCTGAAACTTGTCCGGGGACACCTACTTACATTTTTTTATCATGAATCAATCTAAGATCGTTACTTTAAGGTCATAAGAGTAATGAAATAGAGTTACCAACTTATGAAGGCCAAAATAATACTAAGTCTAAATACTTCAATAGAATTTTATAAGTCTGGGGACCCCTTAGAAAGCTTAAAAGCCTGAGTTGAGCTTAGAATTTTATGGGATCTTACAACTATAAATAAAGAAATATTGAGGTGAAGCTTTTTCTGTATGACTTGGATAGTGAAAAATATTTTATGCATGCCTTCTTAAGAATAGTGCATGGAAAATGTTATTAATAGAGGTGTTAGAGAATACGAAAAAGGTGCTCTTATAGGTATTTGTTTAGAAGCGCATATGTGGAAATGAAGATAGGCTTGAACGTCATGTTGGTAAATAAGAGGATAGGTGTGTTGTGCATTTATGAACTTCTAGTAAGAGGTTGAATATAGTTATTAATGTGGTAAGAAGAATCATCCTAGAGTGAGTATTTAGGACAATGCTTGGGGTATTGAATCCATGGTTCATACTAGTATTATGGTGCTATGTGCAGTACCTCGCGATTTCGAGTTAGGCTTGAACATGATGAGGGGATTTAGTTCAGTTTAGACTTTAGTAGATGGATTTATCAATGCCTATGTGAGAATTACAAGTTGAATCAAGTGAATATAGTATTAAAGTGGAATAGTATTATTGAGGGAGTTCTTGAGAAGTGTTGCTAAGCTTGAAAGTAAGAAGTTGCATTACTTAAGGCCTAGTAATTCTATCCTAGCTTATGATTTATAGATGTATTTTCCATGCTATAGAGTGGTAGAAATGTTCTGATTTCTTATTAAGATACTTTGTTCAGATCATGTCCAAAGTTCTTTACTCCCTAATAGCATTAGAAATTTCTTATAAGAATGTTGGAGAAATACTTCATCCGATTATGAGCATTCAGTATGATTCAGTCCGTATAGCCAGCAACCCAGTTTAACAGTCGAACAGATAAATTTCTATAGATTTCCATCTTCCAATTTAGTCTTGTCTTACTACCTAAAATTTCATGAGTATGGCCATTTCAATAGGTAGTTTATTTGCACCCAAGTAGATTGCAAAATTTAGCTCAGTACATGCATCATGCATCAGTTTCAGATTCAGATGTTAAGTCATGATTCAGTCCGTAATTATCCTGTGTATCATCCTAGTCTTTTCCTAGTATTTCAACCAAATTAGTATTATTTGGGGATGAACGATCCCAAGAGGGAGATATTGTAATACCCTGAGTTTTCATGTCATAAACCTCTCATATTTTTCTCATGAAATCCAATCCAGCCAAAAGTAATGATTACTCATAAGTTGACGCTTTCGTTTCTATCTCAACCATATAGCTATTTTCATGAGAATTCATGCACTAGCAGATCAGTCCAGTAGCTCACTATGTTGAGATTCAGTCATATAGTTTATTTTAGTTGTGCATGATATCCTAAAGCCTCCGATTCCTCAGTATTTGAATATTAATTAGCCACATTCGAGGACGAATGTTCCCAAGGAGGAGATATTTTAACACCCTGCATTTTTCCTAGCTTAAAACAATCCCTAGAATGTCAAAAATTTGCTTCAAATATGAATACCTTTTATTTCATGAGGTATTTTCCAGATTTAGAATTTCTATTTTGTGCGAAGTTGAATGAGATTTCCATCGATACCAAATTTTCCCAAATCCAATACTCGGTTTAGGAGTTAGAGCATTTTTAAGTTGATAGTGTCCCATCTGAGCAACCACCGCATTGTGGTGAAGGACAATTTCATAATTCTCAATTTCAATAGTCCTCCATAATATTGGAACGTCATAGAGAGGTCCAAATTCCCAAGTGTTAAAATCCAGTAGCCCAACGTTATACTTGCGCATTGCGAAGGTGGCCAAAATGACATTCTAAAGGGGCACCACGATTGTGACGCATCGTGGAGTCTGCCCAGCTCCCAATTGTCAAAATTCTAGTAAGCTACGATGATAGTGGCGCGTCACGGTGGCCACCCAGTTTGAAAAAATGTTGTATTTTTTAGTTTCATTTAGGGGTTTAAAGAGGGTATTTTGGTCAATTTCTAAGCCCCAATCCATCCAAACATAAGATTTAAGCCTATTCTAAGCACTTTATGCCCAATTTTCATCTATTCTTTCACAAAGCAAAATCCTAAAGCTCCCAAGATTCTTCTCCAAGAAATCAAAAATCCTCTATAGATTCTCCAAGAAAGCTCAAAATTGAGGATTCCCAAGTCAAGATAATCAAGAATCCATCTTCAAGAACTCTAATAGGAACCAATAGATCAAGTTTCTTCATCAAATCTTCAATAAAGGTATGTGGGGTTTTCAGCAAGGATAATCCTTTCATCCTTGTGCCAAACAAACTTATTTTAATTACAAATCTATTGAATATTATATGACTTTCCATGAAATTCAAGTTAGGATTTATACCCATTATTGTTATTTACAAGCTTATGAGATTTCCAGTGATTTAGAAGTTGAATTACATGATTATGTTCATATTTCCATGCATATTACAAAAATTTCAAGATTTTAAGTCGATTTATAAATGTTTACATTACTAAGCATGAACAGTATGATATTTTAACATGAATTTGATGCATGGGTCATTAATCCCTAATTAAATATTATTATATCAAGATTTGTTGTGCTATAAGCACCCTATGACTAGATTCCTTTTCAGATTATTGATAAAGATTTGACATTTTGGTCTTAAAATAGCTATGAAATCTACTTTATAGATTCAGATTATGGATTTAGCTTTACAGATTTACAGCTAGCTTTCATTATAAACTATTATACTATTTTAAAGTGGATTTCCATCAGAACGAGCATTCATATTTAGTGGGAGTAGTATTTAGCACTGAGTTGGGTATGTTACTACGGTTTCATACCCCAGAACTATATGCCTACAAAGGATTTAGATTGTTCCTACTTCTACGTGGATGATAGATATGTGATCACTTAGATAGGTTATACTCCCTGGCAATAGTATTACTCTTCTCCCCAATGTGAGGATTCTTCCTTAGGGGGACAAGAACGTCGAACTCCATGAATTCTCACATGGTTTATGTCGGTTAGCAGAATCTCCCATGCAGAATAAGTTTTCAAATTTCTAAACTTCTAAGATAAAGTGTTTTCCCTACAGTTTAATAGTAAAGATTTAAAATAATACCTAGTGTAAAGGCTCACAGTTTACTCAGATTATGCTTTACAAAAAGATATTAGCTATAAATTTTAGCCTTCAGATTCAGAATTAAAAGTGAGTCCTTCTTACACTTAGACAGTATGATTTATAGATAGAATACAAGTATAGCTTTTAGAACTAAATGTTGTGACTCACTATATTTATAAAGCATGACATGCTTCTCATGATTATTATTTTCAGCATTTTAGATATTCCATCTTATATGAGTCATTTACATTTAGCATGCATTATTTTACAAATTATAATGATGAGATGATTTTTTTTTCTTATGAATTCACCCCCATACACTCAGTAAATCCTCAAAAGTACTGATCCACATATATGTCTATGTGCTACAGTATCTTATAATGTAGGTATCAGTTAAGTTGTAGCACACATACCATATTCAAATAGTTTGTAGCTTCCAGTCAGCAGGTGATGAGTCCTCTTGATTTAAGGGCTCAAGTCATTCATATAGTTTGAGCAATATTTTATTTTTATTTATTCAGTCATTGATTTGGGGGGTCATGTACCAGCTACCTATAGTCAATACTAGTAGAGGATTCATAGACAGTCAGTAGAGTTAATGTATTTGATTCTAGTGTTGTTTTGTAAAAGTAGAGTTGTAATTATTTTAATTTAGTTCTGTATTGATCAGATTTAGAAAATAGTCATCTTCTGCTTATTTCATTTAGTTTTATGGATTGTATTTAGTTGCTTATGAGTTATACCAGTAGAAGGGTTAGCTTGGGATCAGTTGTGGTCCTAAGCATCGTGTGACATCTCGGAACCCATTTTTAGGGCGTTACAGTTATCATAAGCAACCTGCTATCTCATAGCCACCACATCATCACATTTCTTGTCTCAGCAAATGTCAAGACCAATGTGCACCTTGACATGGCCTGCCAACTATCATGTCTTAGACTGGGGGTCTAACAATGCAACCCCACCACAATAACTCTATGCCCTCGTCAAGGTTGTTTTAATGTAGTCCTCAATATGCTTGTCAAACTGCTATAAGTTTTGAGCCTTCTCCCGAACCTTATTTTCTTCACTTTTGCCTTTTCATTTTATCAAAAATTCTGTCTAGGAAATCTTTTTTTTTTGTACAATCCTATGATTATGTATTTTCACCATCTTGGTCTTATACTACTTCAGAATCAAAGGAAGCCCTCTTAGACTTGTTCCTGCCTAGGTCTTCAGCATCTTCATGATGCTTTTTTTAGAAAACTGACATGAAAAATAGGATAAATTTTCAACCTTTTCAGCAAACTCAACTTGTAAGCCACTTCACCATTCTTCTCAACTTCGAACAAGCTATCATATCTTGGGATTAATCCCTTATGTCTTCTTTTGCTCACAATTTGTTTCTAGATTTGTGGAGTGAGCTTTAAAAGAACTTTGTCTCCCATGTTGAACTCCATCGCATGTCTATGCTAGTCAGTATACTTCTTCATCCGTTCCTGGGACTTTCTTAAGCTGTCTTGTGCTTCAACAAGCATGTTATGCTTGTCTTTTGCATACTTGTAAGTAGCAAGGCAAATGCCATGAATTTTCTGCGTAACTACCTCTAGCAGTGTCATAGGTTGTATGCTTAAGACATGCTCAAATGGGATTTTCTCTGTCATTGATGACGGGTGTAGATTATAGCAAAACTATGTTGTATTTAACAAGTCAGTCCCCATTATGTTGAATACTGTCTGCCAGAACCGACCAGTGAATTGCGCATCTCGATCACTCACAATGTCACTTAGTAAACCAAAGTGTTTCACCACGTTCTTATAGAATAAACTTGCAACACCTTCAGACGAGCAAATAATTACTGCAGCAACAAAGATAGCATACTTTGAAAACCCATCCACCACCACCATTATAGATGCATTGCCAACAACCTTTGGAAATCCAGAAATAAAGTAAATAGAGAAAGCTAACCATGGCCTTTCAGGACTTTGTAGAGGCTGCAATAAGTCGGCCTCCTTTAAACATTCAATCTTGTCTCTTTGGAACGCATGACAAGTCTTCATATGGGCTTCAATGTCATCTTTCATCTTAGGCCAAAATCATGGGACAACAAAGCTAGCATGCGTTTAAAACCTTAATGACCAACCCAAGGAGTGTCATCTGCCTCTTTCATCAAGTCTTTATGCAATCCACTGCCTTGAGGTACTACGATTCTCCCCCTTAAAATAAAGGAGATATTCCTTGATCTAATTAATTCTAACTATCCCTTCTTTTACTTGACCCATCCTTTTTACATCATTTGCAGCACAATAGTTGATTTTGTTAAGAAAACTAATTTCAGGTCGAGAAATAGAGTATACTGCAGCAAATACCTATTTTCAACTGAGTGCATCTGTAACTTCGTTCTGTTTTCCTATTTTATCCTCCCATATGAAGTCATACTCAACCAGGAATTCCTGCCACCATGCCTGCTTTGGACTCAACTTTTTCTACGTCTTAAAGAACATGTTAGAAATATTATCGGTCTGTATAGTAAACTGTGTGCTCAACAAGTACACCCTATAAGTTTGTCAGCAATGCACTACTGCTACCATTTTATTTTCATGGGTCGAATACTGCTAATCTGCATCACTCAATTTCCAGCTTTCAAAGGCAATGGCCTGACCTTCTTGTACCAACACGCCTCCAACAGCTTTGTCCAACGCATCTATATGTACTTCAAAAATCATCTCTAAATTTGGAAACTTTAATATGGGTTCTAAAGTAATGGATTCCTTCAATGTGTGAAATATTGCATCACATTTTTCAGACCACACCCATTTTACATCTTTCTTTAACAAATCTGTCAAAGCCACCAATTACTTTAAGTAACCTATAATAAACTAGTGATAGTAGTCTGCCAATCCCAAGAATGATCTCAATTCTTTGACCCCACTAGGCGCCTACCATTCCATAATTACTTGCACCTTCTTTGGATCCATCCCCATCTAGTTTTAACTGACCAAAGTCCCAAGGAACTTTACTTCCTTCTTAGCAAATTAGCATTTTCCCATCTTTACATAAGGTTTGTACTCACTCAAATGAGACAATACTAACTTTAAGTTTTTCACGTGTTCATCAAGATAGAAACTATAAATGAATATGTCATCCAAATATACCAGCACAAAATCATCAAGGAAATCAAATAACACATTATTCATCAAGTTGAAGAAAGTTGTCGGGACATTTGTCAATCCAAAAGGCATAACAAGAAACTCATATGAACCGTACCTCATCACACATGTGGTTTTTAGTTTATCTCCATCTACTAAACGAATTCCAATAACCCGATCGAAGATCAAGTTTAGTGAACTAACATGACTTGCTTAGCCTATCCATGAGATCTTGCTCCAGTTGGACAAGATACTTATTCTTCACAGTTACTTTTTTCAATGCCTGGTAATCCATACACATCCTCAATGAACCATCCTGCTTCTTTTAAAAGAAAATAGAAGCACCAAAAGAAGAATTAGAAGGAAAAATCAAACCCACATCTAGTAATTCATTCAATTGTTTCTGCAACTCAGCCACCACTTTGGAATCTTTCCTAAATGAAGCTTGTGTAGGGGCGATAGAACCTGTCAACAACACCATCTTTTGATCAATGTCCCTTCTTAGCAGCAATTCTTTAGGCAATCTCGGAGGCATCACATCAGTATATTGTTTCAATAAATCTATAGCACAATTTGGCACCTCTACCTTTATATCTGGCTTCACTTCTATCGTGGCAATAAGGAAAGTTTCATCACCTTTGTTCAATCCTTTTTCAACTGAAATAGCACAAATGATAAGGGTATTGTTCTTCATTTTATTTTATTTTCCATAAGGATGAACAACCTTAATGAAACTTGGATTGACTTTATTCATGATCATCACTCCATAAAAGTGAGGAAAAGGAACAAAGTGATATTTTCTAAGGAAACTAAACCCTAGAATGACTTCAAAATCATCAAATGGAATAGCCATCAAGTTATTCAACCCCGTCCAATTTCTAGTCACCATTTTTACATCATAAGACATACCTAGTAAGGCTTGTGCCTTGGAACAAATAGTTTGGACATAGGATGTACTTTTCTTTAACTTCAGTCCATATTTCGCAGCAACTTTGACATCTACAAACGTATGAGTGGCATCAATATCTACCATTAATATCATACGATTGCCATCACCTTTTATATCAATGTTAATTAAGGAAGAATAAGGATTGAATGACTTTGAAGAGTAACCAACAACGTTCAACAAACTAACTTAATTGAATGACAAACCCCAAGGATTCTCCAAAGAACTGACCACTTCTTGTTCACCCCGACCTTGATTTACATTTCCAGCAAGCGTAGCATTCACTCTTTCATTATTGGGAAAAATCTTAGCCAGATTTGGTAAATCACATGTCCAACAACCCTTAGTATTTCCATTTTTCCTCTTGTTCTTGACGTTTACAACATTTATTGGAGCTTTACCTTTGTCCCCTTTGTCATTTGATCCATATTTTTTCCCTTCCCCTTTTTTCTCTGCCTCTTTTTAGATGTTAAAGTAGTGGGAATTTCAGATTTAGAACGAGTTGAGTAAAATCAACCAACAAGTCAGCGACAGCAATTGTACTAGGCAAATAATTCACGTTCTGCCTCCTTAATTAGTTTTGTACCCATGCCTGCATTCCTGAAATAAAGTTATGCAAATTTTCTTCATCAGACATGTTTTGGATGTCCAACATCAAGGAAATAAATTCCTTAATGTAGTAATGAATAGTTTCGTTTTGCCTTATCCTTTTTAGCTAATTTCTAGAAATCTATGAAGCATTGCTAGGAATGAATTGGTCCCTCATTTCCTTCTTCAACTTTTCCCAAGTATCAATTCTAAGTCTGTCAACACTCTCATAATCAGTATTCCAAGTCCAATACCATCATTTTGCATTACCTGTCAAATACATTATAGTGATGTTTAACATATCTATTTCAGATACTTCGGCCATAGAGAAATACAACTCCATGTCCCATAACAAATTCTCCAAATCCTGGGCACTGTTAAATCCACCAAATGCTTTAGGCTATGGAATTTTGACTTTGGAACTTCCTTCATGAAACTGCCCCAAAGCAGCCACTACTAGTTTTTCCTTTAAGGCATTGATTTGAGTTATCAACTCCACCAAACCCTTATTTTGTTATAGTTTGTCAGTAATATTGATGAAGTTATGAGCATGTGTAACATACTCATTTAGTTGACTGTTCGACAGAATTTTTGTACTGCAATGATTTGATACCAATTGAGATAAAGGAAATTTATTTTCCTCAGCACCACTACTTAGCAGTCATGACACACTGCACAACTTCAGCCACATGTATACTGCATAGTCTAAGTAGAATAGACTAAGTATGCAGAAATGTAAACCACTCAATAATGTAGAGAAAACAAGTTGCCAACCTTTATTATTCTCTAAGAATTAAACATGACAAATCCACAAAAATTGTACTAAGGCATTACAACTTTCACTTCCTTAGACAATTCCAGCAACACAATATAAAGACTACACATGGGTGGTTACAAATAATTTCAACTGTGCCACTTGGCGGCATTTTGTTGGACATAGCCTGCATGCCTATCACATGACACAAAAAACTTATCTATGTATTCAAATTACATTTTGAAAATCCCACATGTACAAATATTCAAAATTCAAACTTGCAACTGCCCTACTGCCAAAAAGTCGTCCGTATAGTGCAGGAGCGCTCATATTTTTTTTCTTACTCTTTCACTTTCATTTCAAAATTTGGCTCGCTCCATGTGGAAAACACATGGGCAGCCTTGCCCCTTAGCCAATTTTTAGCTTCCAATACTTAGAGTATTTTTTCCTTGTCTTGTCATGTCTTTCTGCCACAGTATTTTCTTGCTAGTGTCATATTGTTGCCTACGCATGCGCCATGCCACTACCTATGTCATGTTGTTACCTCGACTATGTCACTGCTTAGGCCATGCCACTGCCTATGCCATGTCATCACCGATGTCATGCCAGTGTTTTATCGAGTCTATGTCATCATATTGATCATGCCATCGCCTTGGCCATACCACTGTCCAGACTATATTATTCCAATACTTGTTGAGTCTTATGTCACTGCCTGCATGTATTCCTTCATGGGTTCTATGTGCCTATCACCACCTTTAGTGCCCAAGGCTGCCTAATCGACACTCTAGTACCTTGGTTATCATAAGCTAACTGCTATCTCAAAGCCATCACAATATCACATTTCTTATCTCAGCACATGTCAAGGCCAATTTTCACCTTGACATAGCCTGCCAACCATCATGGTACTAGTCTTATAAAATTGAGTCATAAGAGTAACAAGGTAGGTTCCCTAAGTTTTTGCCCAGCTTATGAGTAGTGGCTACAAGTCGTAATGACTTATTATGAGTCATAAGATATGACTCGTATGATGACCAGTAATGGATCCAAGAATAAAGACTCATGTTTTGATAGCTTTATAAGTTACTTGGACATATATTATATCCTCAAATAGCTCTTAGCTCATGAACAAGTTGAAACATCCCTTAGCGATTAAGTTCTTATGAATAATATAACTATAGACATATTAAAATGAGCATAACTTATGTTATACAACCCACTAATAGATATATAGTTGAATTATCTTTCCAACGATACTAATTTTACCTTAATCTAATATGGGGGTGAAAGATTATGGAAAAATTACAAACGCACTGTGAAAGACGTCAGTGGTTACGACTCGCTAATACTACTCATCAGTAGACCATACGAGTCATCGGGATGAGTCATACCCACAATTTTAAGGGTCAAAATTTGGGTTCCTGGTGATGACTCAAGGAATGGCCCGTACCCAGAACTTACGAGTAATACCCAAATTTGTCGAGATGGCTTCCACATAATTTCTAAGGTTTTTTTGGTCTTTTTTCACTCTTATAACCCCAAAACTATGTCGTTTCACCCTCCAAACAATAGTTATCAAGCATAAAAACTACACTAACCTATCATAACTAAAAAATCATCCATCACTGAGCAAAAGGGGTGATTTGTTTCACCCTAAGACCAACTAGGGGTCATCAAATTCAAGTTCAATACCGATAAATTTATCCAATGCTTCAACATTCAGGTATATCGGGTATTCATCAGTGGGTTCCTTTCACCCATTGAGCCCGAAAAATCCCCTTTTTATTTAAGTATGTATTTTTAATCTTCTTTTATAAAATTATCTATGTAAATCATGAATTTAATCCATGTCATATTAGAAATTTAAGTTCAAGCCATGTCAACATGTTTTCCCCATTAAAATTAGATTACTTCATGCTTTGAATTTCAACTACTCATGTCATGTTCAATTATTCCTAGAAAAAATTATCAAATTATGAATTAAACCAAGTGAAATTATTATCCTTCCAAGTTTAATACATTCATATATTCAAATTCATGGACTTTATCAGTTTAGTGAGGCAAAATATGTTTTGGTACTTTGAACTAGGACTTTATATCATTTTTTAAAATATTTTATCATATTTTTGCAGTCATTCTATGCTGGATGAATATGAACACCTGATACCGATGTATTTATTTATGTTTCAAACCTTCCAAGTAATAAGTCAATCAACTCATGATTTATAGCTATACTCAGTTGTTATGACAGTGATGAACACTATTAATTTATATGTTTATGATTACTTATTTATCTACATGCACTGTTGTTTTCAAAATATCATGACCCGAGCTTAGCAGTTATCAGTACATGTACTAGCTAGTGTTCCACTAGTTTTTAGTTGGGAGTAGAATTTAGCATCTAGAGGGAAGTGTGGGTTCAATGCATCCTACTTCTTAGAAACTATGTGCCACTATAGGTTTAGGTGCCTCACCAAAGAGCATACCCCCTTGACCAATATGGTCTCAGTTTAGTGATCACTCCAGCTCAGGTTCTACTCTGGTGGCAAGGATAGAACAACCCTTCTCCATGATAGCTCACATGGTTTATGTCAGTTACATGATAGCTCCCACAATTTCAGTCAGTCCTCTGCCTATCTCTGTTTAGGTTTGCTTGACCAAGTGGCCAAAGTTCAGTATTTAGTCAGTTAGTTTACATACTATTTCAATTATTTATATATTCAAATCATGTTAGTGCATGCTATACTAGGTCTTGAATTCTCATTTTTCCATGTTCATGTTTTTATGCTCAACATCCATATATGATCCTCAGTTCAGATTTAAAGCAAGTTCAGTTTTACATAAGATTTACATTCAGTATTCATATTTCTATCATTTCCCAACTTCTAGAATTATTTTAGCTCATGATTTATAAATCCTACTATGATTAATAATTTTCATGTATAGCCATGTTTTAAGTCTATGTTTAAGAAAATAACTTATATCCTCAATTTTAAAGCATGTTTTAAATATTTCCATGATTTAGTACATATCTCCATATATTTATTACATTGCAATGTACTGACCACATATATGAGTTTGTGGATATATTCCTTCATAATATAGGTGCTAAATGTAGTCCATACACTAAGGTCAGAAAGTTCTCAGCATTCAGCCAGCAAGTGATGAGTTTTCCTGTTTCAAGGACTCCAGTCCATTACAGTTCATGTGTTGTATTTTTATTATCCATATGTATTAATTAGTGGTAGTTTGTGGTATGTCCTAGCTATCTGTAGTTAATATAGTAGAATCTCTGTAGATTGTTAGTCAGAGTCATTCATGTAATTCAAGTTGATTCCTTAGATTTATTCTGATATAAAGTATCATAGTACCTTAATTATTCAAATTTTCTCATGACTATGCTTTTGCTCAACAAATTTATCTTTTATTTACATTATAGATCAATTGCTCAAATAGTAAGCCAGTACATGGGTTATCATGGGATCACTTGTGGTTTTAAGCACCGTAACATCCAGGGGGTAGTCTAGAAGCATTATAGATGCATTTCAATCAACCATTGGAAATTTAGAAATAAAGTCCATCAAGACGGATAACCATAGCTTTGTAAGAATTGGTAGAGGCTCCAATAAGCCTGCCTCCTTCATGCGTCCAATATTGTCTATTTTTCATATTTGACAAGTCTTCATGTAGCCTTAAATTTCATCTTCCGTCTTAGTGCAGAAATATACATGGGACAACAAAGCTAACGTTCGTTCAACACCCGAATAACTAACCCAAGTAGTGTGATATACCTTTTTTATCAAATCTTTTAATGAGCATAAGTTTTGTTCCACTAATAATTTCTAAGATCAAGACACACCAACAGATTGATAATTTAATTAGCTTTCCAATGATACAAACTTTTCCTTAATTCAATATTCGAGTAAAGAGTTATGGCCAAAATACAAAACAATTGTCAAAGTTGCTAGTGGGCATGACTCATTGATGACGACTCATAAGTAGACCATACGAGTCATCAGGAAGAGTCATAACCACACGATAGTAGGGTTTAAAATATAGGTTCCTAGGGACAACTCAAGGAAAGACCCAAGCCTAGAACATACGAGTCATGACCTAAGCCGTCGAGTTGGCTTCCAAACAATTTCTTGATGGTTCCTAAGGGTTTTTTTGGTCTTTTCTCCTCTTTAAACTCCAAACAATTTCTTGATGGTTCCTAAGGGTATGTGGGTAGTAATTAATTTTTTCTTTCACCCATTGAGCCCCAAAACTCTCTTTTTGGTTCAAGTATGGATTTTACTCTAATTAATGAACATCTTCCATGTAAATTATGAAACTCATCCATGTTTCCTACTTGGTTTACATTAAAGTTATGCTAATAGTTTTATCCCATGTGAATCATGTTCCTACATGCTTGAAGTTCCAAAATACTATGTCATGTTCAGTTAACATTCTGTCAAAAATCTCAAATTATTTTTTCAACTATATTAACATGATATTTTCCCATAGTTAACTCATTCCCGTGTTTACATTCATGAAATTTATCATACTATTAAAATATCTCATGTTTTGGGTATTTTAATTATGATTTTACATCACTATTTTAAGTATTGTTATCGAGGTTTTGTAATCATTCAGTACTGGCGGGTTATGAACACCTGATACCTATATGTGTACTTACTTTTTAGACCTTTTAAGAAAGTAGTCGGTCAACTCATGATTTTACTATTAAACTCAGTTTGTTATGATCATGCACTATCAGTTTACATATTTATAATTACTTTAGAAACTATATGCACTGTTGTTTTTCAAATACCATGATCTGAGCTTATTAGTTATCAGTACATGCACCAGTTAGTATTTTTATGTCTTTCGTTTGGGAGTAGGATTTAGCATCGAGTGGAAAGTGTTGGTTAAACGCATTCTAATACCCATAAAATACATGCCATAGTAGGTTTAGGGTCCTCACCAGAGAGTGTTTCCCCTTGCCCAATATGGGTTGAGTTTAGTGATCACTCCCATTCAGGTTCTACTTTGATGGCAAGGATAGAACAACTCTCCTCAATGTGGGTCAGACATTGGACTCCATGTTAGCTCACATGGTTTATGTTAGTTACATGATAGCTCCCATAATTTCAGTTAGTATTCGGTTGATCTCAATTTAGGTTTTCTTGATCAAGTAGACAGATCTCAGCATTTATTTATCAGTTTTACAGATTATGTTAGTTATTCAGGTCATTTCAGTACATGCTTTACAAGGTCTAGAATTCTCAGTTTTCCATGTTTATGTTTTCATGGTCAGTATCTATACATGACCCTCAGTTTACTATTACAGCATGTTTAGTTTTACATGAGATTTATATCCAGTATTCAAGTTTTACAGCTTCCTAACTTATAGAATTATTTTCAGTTCATGATTTATTAATCTCACTATGACCTAGAGTTTTTATGTATAGTCATGTTTTAAATGTATATTTCAGCAAATAACTCATATCCTCAGTTTTAAAGCTTGTTTTAAATATTTCCATAATTTAGTATTTGTCTCCATATACTAAGTACATTCCAACGTACTGACCACACATATGCATTTGTGGATATATCCTACATAATGTAGGTATCATCTGTAGCTCATACACTAGGGTCAGATAGTTCTCAGCTTTAAGTGAACAGGTGATTAGTTCTCTTAGTTTAGGAATGCCAGTCTATTACGGTTCATGTGTTGTCTTTTGGTTATTCATATGTATTGATTAGTGGTAATTGGAGGAATGTCCCAGCTATCTATAGCCAGTATAGTAGAGATTCATATATAGTTAGTCAAAGTCATTTTATGTAATTCAAGTTTCTTTCTTTAATTTTATCATATTGTAAACTTTATTAGTATTACATTAATTTAGACTTTGTAATGATCATTTTTCTACTAAATAAATTTAGTATTTATACAATTTAAATTAGTTGCCCTATAAGTATGCAAGGTTATGGGTTAGCTTGGGATAACTTATAGTTCAAAGAACCATAATAGGACTAGGGGGCAGTCTCGAGTCATGACAAACTTGGTATAAGATCACAGAGTTAAGTATCCTAAGGTGACTATGAATCCATGTCTATTAGAGTCTTACAGAATGGTACAGAGATATTTGTATATTTCTTTGAGAGGCTACAAGGTGTCTGCATGCTGGATAAAAAGGATACCATCAATGAACTTAATTTCAAAATATTGAGAATGTTCATTCTTATTCAGGAAAATCACACACTAGACCAAAGTTAGATGTGACCTTAGATCTATTCACAAAATCCTATGACATCATATGATCTAGAGTTAAAAGCATGACCCTAGAAGTTTAATAGAAGTAAAGTGGGGACAGTATTTACCTAGATTTAGTAAATTATGTATCCATGGGGCTAGTAGTGTGAAAGGTGAACCAGTAGGCTTGAAACAATGTATGCAAGAATTTAAGTTTGTTGATTTGAAATTATGTATGATGATGTGGGTATAATCTAGAAGTGTACCTAAGGTTATATAGGGTTGTATTTTGCAGTTCTTCTAAGGTTTAAAGTATCTTCTTATATAGTACCCTTGAGTTGCTAATTGCGAATGGGGCTAGTTTTGTAGTATGTGATGTTCTTACCAACTATGTTTTGGGCTATAGGTTGTTGAGGTCAGGTATTTTGTTTTCATGGTAATTCTCATAGTTTAGGGGAAAAATATAAGTTTAGTGATATTGGATTAGTAGTCTATAAAGTAAAAAAGGCAGATTATGTATTTAGTTAGGCAAGTTTGTTGTCAAGAAGCTTGTAACTATGTGATGATTACTGAAGCTAAGAAAAGTTAAGGATAATATATATTAAGAGAGTGTTCAAGGTTGAAGTTTATATAGTTCGTTAAAAGTTTGGAAATATCCATGTTAAGTGTTGGAATCTATGTTTGAAATTTGGATGATTAAGCTAATAGAAAGAAGAGTTGATATTCTAAATGGTGTGAAGTCAGGGGATGGTGATACTAATAAAGATTCTAAGTTAGGAAATGTTTGAGTTATTATATGATGACTAGTAGGGCTATAGAAAGTTAAGAGTTATCTCAAAAGGTTGTACTAGCAGCGGGTTTTTTCCTTTCAGGTGTAGTATTTCAGGGTGAGTTTATTATTTATGTGTATTTTTATATCTAGAACTCTAGATTAAAGTTGTGGAAATTTAGTTTAGAGTTTATTAAGGGGGTTCACAGACTTAGAATGATGGCTTAAATCTAAGGGTGAGATGATAGAACAAGGAACCAAATCAGACTCTAAGAATTTAGTAGTGATGCCAGTACATTATAGAACAATAGTGGGGTGGGGGGGAAGATACCCGACCCATTCATATCTCAGTGAGAATTTTTGTACTTCAGTCATCACGACATCTGCTCATGTCTTACAAGTCAGCTCTATGATCATAGCTCATATTCATGCATTTGCCATAAAATCATGTATGCTTCCAGTTCCTAGTATGAGGAGTTCTAGTTCACTCAAAAGTGCAAATCATATTCCATGAATTTATGAACTCTAAACTCAGGTTATGCTACTCATGAATCATGTACTTATGGTTTACAGTATGTTCAGTTCCCATGAATCATGGTACATCCTTAATGACCAGTGAAAATAAGATTATGCCATGTATGTCCTGAGTTTTCATATCTTTAGTAAATTAATGCCTTTGATAATCTATTCTTGAGGACTCAGTTAAGTGTCAAAGTTATGTATTGTATTCTTTCATGCTTCAGGTCCTTATGTTCTAACTTTTCAGTGACCTCTCTCTATGTAAATATAGTGGCGATGAATAATTTTTTGGATAGGACAGAGTAAATTTTTCTTGTTTTATCCTAGGCTATAAGTGTGAAGGAAGATTGTGATGAAGCTTTTGATATATGTCATGGTTAGTTGAGAATTTTATATGTGTTTTATTGAGGATAGTACATAGGAGTTGTCATTGACCAAAGATATTTGGGAAAGAGGGAAAAATTTCCTAGGTAAGTTGTTTTCCTAGAAGTTCATATGTGTCTATAATGTTATGCTTGAATGTCATGTTGGTATATAAGTGGAAGGGTGTTTTGTGCGCTAGTAAATTCCTAGTGAGAGGTTGAATTTAGTCATTGAAGTGGTAAGAGGAATTATTCTTGATATAAAAGATGTAAACCACACAGGGGGTATCGATTTCATGGTTTTGACTAGTATTACGGTGTTGTGTGTTGGACTTTGTAATTTTGAGTTAGGCTTGAATATGGCGAGAGAGTGTAGTTCGACTCAGAATTTGGATAACATCGTTATATGTTCCTATGTATCAAATAAGCCTATTATTTATAAGAAATGTATAGTTGAGAGAGTATTTAAGAAGTGTGGCAAATCTTGAAAGTTCGTAGTTATATTGCCTAAGGCATATTTATTCTATCCTCGCTTATGTTTTATAGGCCTATGTTCCATCTTACAAAGTTACAACTAAATTGAGATTCCTTATTCAAAAATGTTGTTCAGATCATGCCCAAGAATTTTTTGCACCTTAATGTTTTAGAACTTGTTAGAAAAGACTTGGACAAATACTCTAGTTGAGTATAAGCTTCCAGTATGATTCAGTTCATATAGCTTGCAATTCAGTTAGCAATCTGACAGATAAGCTCCTATGGTTTTCCATCCTTTCATCTAGTCTTACTATCTGAAGTTTCATGAGTATGGCTATTCCATGTGGTAAAATATTTTCATACATGTAAATTGCTAATTCAGCTTAGCCAATGCACTATGCATCAGTTTCAGATTTAGATATTAAGTCATTATTCAGGTCATAAGTGTCTCATACATCATCTCAGCCTCACCTTAGTATTTCATCCAAGTCAGTATCATTTGGGGATGAATGATCCCAAGGGGGAGATATTATTATACCCCGAGTTTTTATGTTCTAAACCCCTCAAAGGATAACCCACAAAATTAGTTTTCCAATATTTCAAGCCTTGTCTTAATCCGAGGTAATGGCAAAAAGTTATGGAAGATTTCTCATAAGGGCCTGATAAACTGCCATGGCTACGAATCAAGGTAACTAGTTATAACCACTTATGAAGAATCATTATGAGTGAGTCGTAGCCACTCCAGTGAATCCATTTACCCAATTACACTAACTACGACTACTCAATACGACTCGTAATCAGTGGCTATGAGTCATTTAGAAGGATTCGTTGTCATAATAGTTCTCAACCAAGAATTTGTCCTAGTTATGAGTCTAGCATACAACTTGAATCCAAACATTACAAGTTATTGGGAATACTTGTACCCTAACCAGTAAACGATCCAAGAATCAAGACTCATATTTTGGTAGTCTTACAAGTGACTAAAAAGATATATTAAGACCCCAAATAGCTCCTAACTTATAGACAAGTCAAAACATTCTCCAACGATTAAATTCTTATGATTCATATAACTATAGTTATCTTCCAATGATCATAACCTTTTTTCAACAAACAATTTCTAAGATTAAGACCAACCAATAGATAGAGAATTGAATTACCATTCCAACGATACCAATTTTGCCTTTACCCGATATCGGGATAAAAGTTATGGAAAAAATACTGAAGAACAATCAAAGATGCCAGTAGGTACGACTCACTGATGACGACTCATAAGCAGACCATACGAGTCATTTGGAGGAGTCGCAACCACAATAGTAGGGTTCAAAATCTAGGTTCCTAATGACGACTCAACTATGACCCATACTTAGAAGAAACGAGTCGGGATGACTTCCAAATGATTTCCAGAAGGTTCCTAAAGGTTTTTAGTCTTTTCTCCTCTTTAAACTGCCAACCCATGACTTAAAAACATAAAGAGGCATTATTTTCTCCATTTTTTAAATCAATTAACAAAATATTCTCTCCTCTCATCTTCGAGAACATCAAGGTTAAGGTTCCTCACCCAAAATTCATCCTTCATATCCCAAGATTCAAACTTTCTCCACAAGTCAAGATACTTAAGGTATGTGGGGTATTTATTAATGGTTTCCTTTCACCCATTTAGCCTAGAAACTCTCTTTTTGGTTCAAGTATGGACTTAAATCTAAGTCATGAACATCTTGTATGTAAATTATGAAATTTATCTATGTTTCCTCCTTGGTTTGCATTCAAGTTATGCTAATAGTTTTATCCCATGTGAATCATGTTCCTACATGCTTGAAGTTCCAAAATCCTAGGTCATGTTCATTTAAAATCATGTCAAAATTCTCAAATTATGCTTTAAACTGTATAAACATGATATTTTCGCAAGTTTACCTCATTCCCACGTTTACATTCATGAAATTTATCAAACTATTGAAATACCTCATGTTTTGGGTCTTTGAATTATGATTTTACCTTACTATTTTAAGTGTTGTTATCAGCATTTTTTAATTATTAGTACTGATGGGTTATGAACACCCGATACCTACCTGTTTACTTATGTTTCAGACCTTTCAAGTAAAGAGTCAGTCACCTCATGATTTTATTTTTAAAATCAGTTTGATATGATCATGTTGAGCACTATCTGTTTGTATGTTTATAATTACTTTAGAATTTATATGCACTATTGTGTTTAAAATACCCTGATCTGAGCATATTAATTATCAGTGCATGCACCAATTAGTATTTTACTGTCTTTCAGTTGGGAGTAAGATTTAGAATCAAGTGGTAAGTATGGGTTAAGTGCATTCTAATAACCATAAACAGTTTCACAAATTATTTTAGTTATTTAGATTTAGTTATTCAGATTATTTCAGTATATGGTTTCCTTGGTCTTGCATTCTTAGTTTTACATTTTCATGTTTTCATGGTCAGTATCTATACATGAACCTCAGTTCAGTTTTACAACATGTTCATCTTTACATGAGATTTACATACAGTATTCATGTTTTATAGCTTCCTAACTTATAGAATTGTTTTTAGTTCCTGATTTATAAATCTCACTACGACTTATAGTTTTCATATGTAGCCATGTTTTAAATGTATGTTACCGCAAATAAATAAAATCCTCAATTTTAAAGAAAGCTTTAAATATTTCCATGATTTAGTGCATGTCTCCATATACACTATGCATTCTAACATACTGACCACACATATGCATTTGGGGCTAATCCTTCATATTGTAGGTACCAAATGTAGCTCATACACAAGGTCAGACAGTTCTCAGCTTTCAACCAACAGGTGATGAGTTTTCTTATTTCGAGAAATCGAGTCTATTGTAGTTCATGTGTTGTATTTTTATTATTCATATGTATTGATTAGTGGTATTTGGAGGCATTTCCCAGCTATTTATAGTCAGTATATTAGAGTCTTCATTAACAGTCAGTCAGAGTCATTACATGTAATTCAAGTTTCTTTCTTCAATTTTATCATGTTGTAAACTTTATCAGTATTAAATTAATTCAGACTTTCTCATGATCATGTTTATGCTTAGTAAATTTAGTTTTTGTACAATTTAAATCAGTTTCTCTAGCAATTTGCTAGGGCATTGGTTAGATTGGGATCAATTGTGGTTCCAAGCACCGTGTTAAGACTAGGGGTAGTCTCGGGTCGTACCAATATCCTCGAGAACCTAAATAATTTGCTCTTACTGCACACTAGTCTTAGGATGGAAGGTTGTACTACGATCCACTGAGTACCCAACTTCTCTAAAAAAACTCTCCAAAATATAGAAGTGAACACTAAACCCCGATCTAAAATGATAGATATAGGTTGTAACGCTGCAAGATCTTATCCTGAGACGTCACACAGTGCTTAATGATACAAGTATCCCTAAGTTAACCCTCCGAGTCTGCTACTTAGTCTAGAACTTACTTTAAAACAAATAAATTAAGTAGTAACTCTATATCATGTCAGATTTGGGCTAAAATAACTGAATAACATCACTTGGATAACAAATACTAAAAATTTGGAAACTCCAACTGATACTCCGACAAGCCTCTGCTTACTTAAAGAACTAGAGAATCATTGGTACAAACACCCAACTGACTCGACTTGAACAGAAAATCATAAATAACTGCTATCAAGTTTGAAAATCAGAGAAAAGGGTCCTTGAACAATCAGGACTCACCAACTGCAAAAGTGTAGATGAAGGTACTCGGAGATCACTGTCACTGTTGAGACTGAGCACCTGAACCTACATTATGAGACAATATAGCACATAGACATATATGTGGATCAGTACTTTGAGGATGTATTGAGTATATGGGGGTGTATGCAATAAGTAAACAATATCATCAATCTTGACAAAATAATTCTTTATGATATAAATGACTCACATAGCTCAAGTAAAACAAAAATATGAATCTCATAAATCATGTATAATGAGTCATATAGCATAAATCTCAAGATTCATTACACTTAGTTATAAATTATGCATTCTCCATCTTATTCTCAAAACTTATAAGCAAGAGGAATCTTAAAACAATAGCTTTCAAAACTTATACTTTTATCTTATGGAGAATAAGGGACTTCTTTGAAACTTAGAGATTATAGGACTTTGGGACTTAGGGAGTTTCTTATAACCAACATAAACCATGTGAGCTGACATGGAGTCCAACATCTTACCTACGTTGGGGAGAGTTGTTCTACCCTTGCCATCGGAATAGAACCTTAACTTTAGTGATCACTATCTTAACCCACTTGAGATAAATTATAATCCTACGGTGGCTCGTAGTTCTAGAGCATGAGACCTTGAAATCAATCCCACTCGGTGCTAAATACTACACCCATACTTAGGGTCAGAACTTTTAGGAAAATCCACCATAAAATATAGCATAAGGTATTAAATGAAAACCAATTATGCTTATCTTTGCTTTAAATAATAAATTGTATGAATATTGTGGATTCCTATCTTTGCTTAGAACTAGAGGTAAAATCTTTATCTAAAATCCGAAAATAAGCTAGTCATGGGGTTCCTATAGAACAAACAACCTCGAAAAAACAATCTTTAAGTGGGGTCTATTGACCCAAGCATCAATCTCATGTCAAATATCTCAAAATTCATGTTTAGTAATGCAATTATTCATATTCATCTAAAGATCTAGAAAGCTTCAGGAATAGGTATGGAGATAGAAACATAATCTCGTATTCAATTTTTTAAATCCATGGGAAATCTCTTAATCTTGCTAATAATGATAATGGGTATAAACCCTAACTTGAATTTTCTAAAAAATCTCATAAATTGCAGTAATTTTGTAATTAAAATAAACCTTTGGTCACAAGGGTGAAAGATTTACTCTTCTTCAAACCCCACATACCTTATTTGGCTTGATTCAAAGAAACAAGTTAACTATTGAAGCCTTGAGAATGTTCTTGGGGGCTTTTCTTGAAGGTTCTTGCATGGTGATGTTTTGATTCTTGAGTTTTCTTGAAGAAAGGTTTGAACCTTATTCTTGGGGATTGATCTTGAAAGGAACCCTAATTTTGATGTTATGGATGAATGTGGAGTTATGTGCTTTGATTTAATTTAATTAGTTATTAAAAAAGGGTGGAAAAGACCCAAAAATTCTTTTAAAAATGACTTAAAATTGCTAAATGGAGCTCCCCGACGGTTTGGACGATGAATTGTCGCCCTGGGGATGGACCGTCCCTTCAACCCATCACTTTTTTGCTACAAAACAGGCTTACTGCCTTAGTTGCGACGGTCCGTCGGCCTTCCCATTGCACTTTGGCAGTCAGATAGCTCACTAAAAATGGCCATAACATTTTACCCTGATACCGGATTTTGGAAAAATTTGTATAGTTGGACTATTAATTCAGTTATCTATCTGTTAGTGGGTCATGAGCTCAAAAATTCATAGTATAACAAAAGATATGCTCGTTTGAAGTTGACTATACCAAAATCTTTCTCAAGAATTCAATTGGTAAGGGATATTTTAATTTTCCTAATAGCTAGGACATATTTGAGGCCTTAATACACACCAACCGTGATAGTAAAACTACCAATGCACTACAACTTATTTCTCATGAGCTTAAAGCATGGTTCTACTATCGGTTGGAATTCTCTAGGTATTACAATATCTCTCTCTTGGGAACATTCATCCTCGAATAAGGTTGGCTAGCTCAGATAACTGAGGATGCACAGCAAAAATAAATTACTAAACTAATTCTACATCATTCTAATCCTTTGAGTACTTCTGGGAATGCATGAACTTATAAAGAAGTCACTATATAGCTGAATACATGCTTAGAAAAGAGCTGAATCAAGGAAGAGTAGTACCTTCGGCTAAATCTGAGTTGCGGCGAATAGATGACGGTACTTGGCTCACATATCTATTTCTGCTTCCTAAGTAGCACACTCAACTGATTGGTTACGCCAAAGAACCTTGACCAAGGGAACTTCTTTGTTCCTTAGTCTACATATCTGATGGTCTAGAATCTCAACTGGAATTACTTCGCCTGAAAGACTGTTCTGAACATCTGAGCTCTCTGATGGATCTACTACAATGGATTCACTAGTGTAATTCTTAAGCATAGAGACGTGAAAGACAGGGTGAATAGCTAACAAACCTCTAGCCAATTCTACCTCATAAGCTACTTTCCCAACATGTCTCAGAATTCTATAGGGTCTAACATAATGGGGACTAAGCTTTCCCTTTTTACCAAATCTCTTCTCCTTTTTCATGGGTGAAACCTTCAAATTTGCTAAGTCATCAATTTCAAACTCAAGATCTCTCCTTCTAACATCTGCATATGATATCTGGCGATTCTGGGCTGTCTTCAATCTTTCTCTAATAAACTTTACTTTTTCCATAGCTTTAAACACTGTATCAGGCCCAAGCAAGGCGTCCTCGCCCACTTCAAACCAACCTATGGGTGATCTATATCTCCTCCCATAAAGAGCCTCAAACGGAGCTATCTGAATCCTAGAATGATAATTGTTATTATAAGAAAACTCAATAAATGGAAAATGCTCATCCCAGCTACCCTTGAAATCAAGAGCATATGTCCTCAACATATCCTCTTAAGTCTAGATGGTCCCCTCAGCCTGACCATCTGTCTGCGGATGAAAAGCGGAACTAAGCTGAACTTGGGTACCAAAACCCTTTTGAAAATATCTCCAAAACTGGGAAGTAAACTGAGTACCCCTATCTAAGATGATAGAAAAGGGAACTCCATGCAGTCTGACTAACTCTCGGAAATACAACTTAGCATAAACCTCGGTTGTATAAGATGTATGCACTGGCAGGAAATGTGCTAACTTAGTCAACTTGTCTACAACAACCTAAATCGAATCATGATGACGGCACGAAAGGGGTAAACCAGTCACAAAATCCATATTCACCTATTTGCACTTCCAAGTGGGGATACCAAACTCTTGCATCGCACCACCAGGTTTTTGGTGCTCTACCTTAACCTGTTGAAAATTTACACACTTCGCCACTAACTCTGCTATATCCTTCTTCATACCATTCCACCAATAGATTTCCCGTAAGTCGCGGTACATCTTGGTAGCGCCGGGATGAATAGAATATCGTGCACCATGCACTTCAGCCATAATTCTCTACCTCAAGTTATCAACACAAGGAACGCACGGTCTATCTTAAAATCTTACAGTCTATCCTGAAATCTAAACATACCATCTCCCCCTTGGGAGAAAACCTCTTCCTTTTGGTCTTTAACCAACTCCTTCAGTTTGATCAAACTAGAATCCATGTTCTGCTTTTCCTTTACTTCTGAAGCTAACAAGTATTTGGAATTACTCTGAACCAAAAAATTCCCCTCAGCTGAATCAAGAAAGCTATCACTTAATCTATCCAAACGATGCACTTCATAGCTAATTCTTTCTTATATTTCTCCACATGAGCAAGACTACCCATAGACAACCTACTAAAGGCGTCTGCCACTATATTGGCCTTGCTTAAATGATACAACACGCTCATATCATAATCTTTTAGCAACTCTAACTGCCTTCTTTGACAAAGGTTTAAATCTCTCTGAGTAAACATATACTTTAGACTTTGTGGTCCGTAAACACATCAACATAAACACCATACATACAGTGTCTCCAGATTTTCAAAGCAAAAACCACAGCAGCTAATTCAAGATCATGAGTTGGGTAATTCTTTTCATACGACTTCAACTGTCTAGAGGCATAGGTTATAACCTTACCTCTTTGCATCAACATACAACCCAAACCAACTCTAAAGGCACCACAATACACCACAAAACCATCCGTACCATCAGACAATGTTAACACTGGAGCTGAAGTGAGTCAAGTCTTCAACTCCTGAAAACTCTTCTCGCAGGAATCTGACAATTAGAACTTAACTTTCTTTTGGGTTAATCGGGTCATGGGAAACACAATAGATGAGAAACCTTCAACAAAATAGTGGTAATACCTAGGTAGACTCAAGAAACTTCTAATGTCTGATGGAGAGATAGGTCTAGGCCAATTTTTTACAGCTTCTGTCTTTTAGAAATCAACTCTAATGCCTTCGGCTGAAATAATATGACCGAGAAAGGCTATTGACCTTAGCCAAAACTTACACTTGCTGAATTTGGTGAAAAATTGATGATCTTGGAGAGTTTGCAAGAAAATTTTAAGATGAGCTGCATGGTCATCCTCACTATGAGAGTAAACAAGGATATCATCTAGAACACTATGACAAACATATCAAGATACTATTTGAACACTCGATTCATGAGGTCCATAAAAGCTGCTAGAGCATTACTTAGTTCGAAAGAAATGACTATAAACTCAAAATGACCATAATGGGTTCGGAAGGCTTTCTTTAGAATGTCACACTCCCTTACTTTAAGCTGGTGATAGATGGATCTAAGGTCTATCTTTGAGATATAACTTGTACCTTGCAATAGATTAAATAGGTCATCAATACTCAAAAGAGGGTATTTGTTCTTGACTGTGACCTTATTAAACTGACAATAGTCAATGCACATATGCAAAGAACTATCTTTCTTCTGCATGAACAAGAGAGGTACGCCCCATGGAGAAATATTGGGCCTTATGAAACCTTTTTTAAGAAGATCTTTGAGTAGCTCTTTCAACTCCTTAAGTTCTATGGGTGCCATACAATAAGGAGATTCTCTGGAAAAACATCAGGAAACTTATTAACTACATTAACTGACTAAATAATTAAAGACTCAGATTTAGGGTCTTTAACATGAACTAGATGATAAATGCAATCTTTGGAAATCAACTTTATGGCTTTAAGGTAAGATATGAAATGACTCTTGGGAGATACAGAATTTTTGGACCACTCAAAAATTGGCTCATCTGGAAACTGAAACTTAACCACACAGTTATGATAGTCTATAGATACATAACATGAATGAATCCAATCCATACCAAAAATAAGATCAAAATCAACCATACCTAAATCTATCAAATCTATAACTATGACATTATGAAGAATACTAATAGAACACTTTTTGTAAACTTGCTTAGCAATAACTGTATCTCCTACTGGGGTAGAAACCAAGATAGGCTTAGAAATCTTTTTGGAACTTATCTCAAAATTCACAGCAACTAACGGAGTCATATAATAGAAACTTGACCCAGGGTCCAAAAATACATACACATCAAAATGAAAGACATGAAGCATACCAGTAACAACGTCCGATGAATCCTCCTACTCCTAGCGGGTGATGTGTAAGCAGATGCTAACACATTTGATGCTTTTAACTGAGAATAATTACAATGTCTTAAGCAACTTTTGTCATTTTTAATTGTTTTCTCTTTGATATTGTAGTAAAAGTCAAAATGCAAGAGAACCACCAATAATGGAAGTAAAAGAGTTAATTTTTGAGTAAGTAGAGAGAGAAGTATAGCTGATGACTTATATAATAAGTCATCATCCTTGTGATAACCTATCAGTGTTACCATTAGCCTTAGACAGAGAATGGGTTTTAGCTGGAATTTATGACGACATCTGTAATAAGCCGTCAAAAGTGTGATAAGCCATTAGGCTCGTCGTTAAATTTAGGAAAGGAATGGGATTTGAAGTGAAAAACCGAGTCATTGTCAACCTAAGGTAGAGATTGTCAAAAGTGAAGAGAATTTGACAACATTCCTGATAAGTTGTCAGACTCCTGATAAGCCATCACCCACGACATCATCTATTCGAGAAAAAAGTTGTGATCTGTGATTTTGTTTCCATAATTAGGCTGAAGTATTTAAGGATAAGTTCTAGGGTTTTAATTCATCATCTTGATTATCTTGAAATGGATGGAACTTATTCCAAAGGAGTTCACCTCTCTTTGGGGGCTCTTAACTTAGAATTCAATTTTCAACTCTTTGATTTGGTTGTGGCAATTTTCTCTTGAACTTAGAAGAGAATCAACATCAGACTTTTTATTTTGTAAGTTTAATTACTTTGACTGATGATCATCATTGTTGATATCTCCTTCTTTCTCATGTAGAACTAAAATCTACCACTAGGGTTATGGGATCTATGATTATTCCTCTGTGGATTTAATAGTTGGTTAGGGTTTGAGTGATTGTGGATACATCTTGATAATTTCTTTGTTATGATTTTTATTTATTGTTTGCAAACAATAAATCCCGCCTTATGTTGATTTACTCGAACTGAGAAATAAACTAAAGGTAGTGAAATATCAACAAAGATTTGGGAAGGTTAAGCTCTCATCTAATAATAATGTCATAACAAGATTGATCAACATGACATGAAATCAGTATGAATAGAATGATTTTCTATTTTTGAGAGAATTAGGGAGTTCAACATCTAAACAGGTTGAGAAACACTTAGATAGACTATCGAAACTGATAATTTGGTGTTTCCCACAAGTCATGAGAACCCAAAACTATAGTTATTATAAAATAAAGGTTAATAATCATAGTGATCATAACCCTAGTTACTCTCTATCACTGATTTGAACCATTGAAATTTTAGTTTTAAGCTCTGAAGCAAGTCAAAACTTAAATAGTTGTTTGATCATCAAAAACCCCCCATTTTATCTTTTCGTATAATTTGTTTGAATTCAACTTATAGCTATAGTTTTAAATTAGCCGAATCTCCACTCACATTGTTTCCCGTAGATTCGACCCCGACTCTAAAGTTGGGTAAATATATTGACAATGACCATCTTGCACTAAATTAACGTGTAAGTTGAGTGTTATCAAAAATAGCGCCGTTGCCAGGGATCAATTTGGCGTATTGAGTTAGTTTGGAATTTTAGCTTACTTACTTGAATTCAAACTTGTAAATATTTGTTTAGTTTATTTTTTATTTTCTTTTATTTTTATTTTTCTCACACCTTTCTTGAGAGGTCAGCTTGGATAAATGGTTTTTTGAGTGATGACGATTCTTGTTATTATTGTGGGGGACTACATTATGAGGCCTACTGTCCATATTTAGATAAAAGTGCATGGATGGTACCTTCACACTATGATGCGGTTACTGTTCTAACTGGGGAATAGACTGTAACTTGGTTTTTGGCTTGTGGTCAAAGTGATCATTCTGAAGATATGTGTGCTGCCACTATTCAAATTAGCAATTTGGACAAATTGATAAAATAAATTTTAGAGTTTCAAACATAGTTGTGGGCACAGCTGAAGGAGTTACCACTTCCACTATGTCTATAGTGGCTAAACAAAGAAGAATATGAGGAGAACATTAGCCAATGTATGGAGAAAACACAAGAATCGCAGCCACTCAATTGTCATCTTGATCGTGAGACTGATATTAAGAAGGTGAATATAAGTGAAGGTGTTGAGGATAGTGTAAATTTTGAAGTAGGATTTGTTTCTCCCCATTTAAAGCTTTTTTCTACATTACATTTAGATGATATCTTGTCAGTGGAATTATTTAAAATAGTAGAAGAGTGTAAATATGAGGAACAAGAATCATATATTCTTGATTTTACACTAGACAAACAACATAAAAACAAACCTCACTTTAGGGCCGAGTGATTTACCATGCACATTCTACTACTGGGTTCCTTAATTTTTATACCACCCCCTACGAGCAAGGCAAGAAAATAGACTCTTAGTTGGGGGAGAAATTCATATCCTCAAGCTAGAGAAAAAAGATGAGTTCGGTCGTACCGCAATATTAAATCAGGCGCTGCTTGGGAGGCAACCCAAGGTATTTTATTATTTATATTTGTATTATGTGATTGACATCAGATCTTTGCACCCATGGTGCAACAGGTATGTTTCTAACTCTCTTGTTTTGGTTTGACGTATTGGGGACATTGCATGATTTTAAGTTTAGCAAGGGGCTACTTGTGGGTGTTGATGTCCTCTTGGGGTTTTTGTTGTCGTGCCTCTTTTCCCCGGAGTCTTGTTCCTAGTAGAGCTGGCATGTTTAGGCATATTGTATTTTGTTGTAAAATATTGTAGTTGACTAGGAGAAATACAAGTATCTTAGGCAGTTAACATATTTTTATTAATTTTTGAACACCTCTCCAATGTTCTGTTTTATAATTGTGTGAATGTGTGACCACTACACATCTTGTTATGGCATTAGTACTAGTGACATGATAACCATTGCTAAATAATTGTATGAACCGAATAAGTAGTAGCTTGTGATGTACCTTTGTGCCATGTGTGCATGAGATAATACCTAGTTCCCTTTGTGTGTTAAATCAAGAACTTGCCTGGTTGGTCTTGCCTTGGTTATAGGATAGCGGTTAGGAAAGGATCATAGGTCGTTGTTGATATTAGTGAACTTTTATCCTAAATGACCTTCCATGTGTAAATAATATCCCTTGATCCTGATTTTGAGCCTGAATTCCTATTATTTTTATTATACCTATCACCCTACCATTTGTATCTTAATGAACCTGTTTTGGCCCTGGTCCTCATTGGAAATTATGCACTTTGACTTAGAAAAATAGCCTAAGTTGAGGGTGGCTACCATAGGGGTGCGTGATGTAAAATAAGTATGAAGAAAGGTAGAATAAAAAGCTGGGTGTGGAGGAAAAAGAATAAGAAAAGAAAAGTGGTGAAAAAAAGAAATGATTGTCAAAAAGACTGTACCCATCCGGAGTATGTGTGATCAAAAAAGGAGAGAATTAGGTAAAGGCAAATAAGTGAGGCCCCAAAAGTTAGTGCAGTGCTAAGGAGGCTTAGTCACCTTAAATATCATCGAGTATCATACCATCCCTTAGCCTACGTTACAAGCTGAAGAAAAAGACCTATAGTGATCCAATCTTACCTGTCTGAAAACCTTGGTAATGAAAATAAGGGAAAGCTTATGGTATTTGTCATACATTGACTGGAACTTTTTTCTGACAGTGAGTGTCTCTTGACCATCCCCGCATTGACATGCTTGAGTTGACATATGAGTGAGGAGGGACCTTTTTGTTGTAAGAGCACACTGGTTACGTTACTAGTTTCTAACTTGTTTGGGTAGTGTAATCTTGGTACATGCATGGTTGTTGTTGCTAAATTGAGGCCATATCTTGATTCTAGTGTGTCTCATTGTTGTCCTTCAATAATATGCATAGTTGTTTTCTTAAATTAATTGACCTTAGAGATGTTGAAGATGTTTTGAGATAATTTGGATGGTTGACTGCTGAATGTACTTTGTATCCTCTCGGTTGTGTTTTAGTTGCTTGAGGACAAGCAATTATTTTAAATTAAGGGTGTTGATGTGAGAGCAGATTCTAACATATTTAAGGCTTGTAACTGAGAATAATTGTAAAGTCTTAAGTAACTTTTGTCGTTTCTAATTGTTTTATCTTTGATATTGCAGTAAAAGTCAAGATGCAAGAGAACAAGCAATAATAAAAGTAAAAGAGTTGATTTCAAAGAAATTAGAGAGGGAAGTCTAGCTAACGACTTGTCTGATAAGTCATCAGCCTTGTGATAAAATATCAGAGTTGTCGTCAGCCTTAATCAGAGAATAAGCTTTTGCTAGAATTCTTGATGACATCAGTGATAGGCCGTCAGAAGTGTGATAAGCCATCAGGCTCGTCGTTAGGCTTAGGCAGGGAATAGGATTTTAAGTGAAGAAGCAACGATAATTCTGATAAGTCATCACATGCCAAATAAGCCATTACGTCTCATCGTCAACCTAAGGCAGATATTGTAAAAGGTAAAGAGGAGCTAACGACATTCCTGATAAGTCGTCAGACTCCTGATAACCCATCACCCACGACGTCATCTGTCTAAGAAAAAATCGGTGATCTGTGATTTTGTTTCCATAATTAGACTGAAGTATTCAAGGACAAGTTCTAGGTTTTTGATTCATCATCTTGATCATCGTGAAACGGCTGGAACTTATTCCAAAGAAGTTCACCTCTCTTTGGGGGCTCTTAACTTACAATTCAATTTCAACTCTTTGATTTGGTTGTGGGAATTTTCTCTTGAACTTAGAAGAGAATGAACTTTAGACTTCATCTCTTGTAAGTTTAATTACTTTGAATGATAATTATAATTATTGCTATCTCTTTCTTTCTCATGTGGAACTAAAACCTACAAATTGTGTTGTGGGATCTATGATTATTCTTCCATGGATTTAATAGTTGGTTAGGGTTTGAGTGATTGTGGAGACACCTTGATAATTCCTTTGTTATGATTTTTATTTATTGGTTGCAAACAATAAATCCCACCTTATGTTGATTTTCTCAAACTGAGAAATAAAATAAAGGTAGAGAATTATCAACAAGGATTTGGGAAGGTTAAGCACTCATGTACTAGTTAATACTGTAACAAGATTGATCAACTTAAGATAAAATCAGTATGAATAGAATGATTTCCTAAGTTTGAGAGAATTAGGGAGTTCAACATCTAAGTACATTGAGAAAAAGTTAGATGGACTATCGAAACTGATAATTTGGTGTTTCCCACAAGTTATAAGAACCCAATACTATAGTTATTATAAAATGGAAGTTAATAATCATAGTGATCATAACCCTAGTTCCTCTCTATCACTGATTTAAACCATTGAAATTTAAGTTTTGAGCTCTGAAGCAAGTTACAACTTTAACATTTGTTTGATCATCAAAAATCCCATTTTATCTTTTCGTATCATTTATTTGAATTCAACTTATAGCTATAGTTTCAAATTAGTTTAACTGCCACTCACATTGTTCCCCGTGGATTCGAATCTGACTCCAAAGTTGGGTAAATATATTGATGATGACCGCCTTGCACTAAATTGACATGTAAATTAAGTGTTATCAGTAGGATAGAAAAGTATAGAATCGATTCTTGCACTGACCGCCAGCAGTGCTGGATGAAGCACCCTGAGGAGGGGCTGTACTTAGCATACAGACACTCTCTAAGTCTATGGCCCAACTTTCCACAAGCAAAACAACTCTTCTACTCGGCCAAGAACTCTCCGGGATGGGTTCTACCACACTTAGCACATGGAGGATAACCAGGTCTACCGCTCACACTTTTCTAAGACCTGGACATGGAAGACTTACCCCGCTCTTCCTGCCTATTTTTAGGTGCACGAGCACTAGCTGATGAAGGTGCTAGCATAGCTAAATGATTCTGAAACTGTGGGAGGTTCCATTCATGGGATCTAGGCTGACCATACTCAACCTACTCCGATCTATCCCACTTATCTTCTCTTACTCTCTCTCTCTCTCCTTCATCTTTTTTACCTCAATCTGTTGAGCATACATCATCAATATAGAAATATCCATGTATTTATTGAGCATAGCAGTCCTACACTCATTAACCACCAATCCAGACACACCGGGTACGAACTTACTCATACTAGATCTGGGGTTAGCTATCAAGTCAAGAGAATACTTAGATAACTGGTTGAACTTGAGACAATACTCATTTATTGTTATGGAGCCTTGCCTCAGGTTCATGAACTCCTCTATATTTACTTCCCTCATATCAAGTGGGAAGAACTTGTCCAAGAATGCATCCTAAAATACCTGCCAAGTCATAAGAGCTGCATTCTTCCCTTTATTCTTCCTCCACATCACTACCCAATCATAAGCAACATCCTTCATCTAATGGAATGCCAATTCTACACTCTCTTTCTCATAAACATCCATAACTTGGGTGATCTTTTTCACCCTATCAAGATACAGTTGTGGGTCCTCACCTGCCTTCGACCTAAAGAGTTCCAGCGATTCATCCTCATAAAATCATGAATTCTGGCTATGACTGCATCACCCCTTTGCTGATGCAGAACAACAGCTTGATTGTTGGCTTGCACAATAGCAGTCACACCTTGGGCTAACATCTGCAAAAACAACCCCAAAATTTGACATGAGACATATTCTCAATCAGGGGATTGAAAGGTTGGGGTGGCTGATTTTCATTCCTACGGGCATTAGCTCTGCGGAGAGGAATTTTCTGTCATGAAAGAGCACGAGTTAATAGGGGATAAAGACAACTATAGGCATGATGACTTTTGAAAGAAAGAGATGGATTTTCCTAAAATTAGCCATAGCCTCTTGATCAAAGATGTGGCGTGCTTTACACCGATGACTAAGACTCCACTTAATGCGGCTTGTGTGACTCGCTAGGACTCTTTAAACCTTAGGCTCTGTACCAAGTTTGTAATGCCCCAAAATCTCATCCCGAGATGTTTCACGGTTCTTAAGGATACAAGTAGCCCCAAGCTAACCCTTCGAGGCTAATACTAAGTCTAGAACTTACTTTAAAATAAATGAATTAAGTAGTAACTCTATATCATGTCAGATTTGGGGTAAAATAACTGAAAAACATCATTTGGATAACAAATACTGAAAATCTGGCAACTCGGACTGATAGTCCGACAAGCCTCTACTTACTTAAAGAACTAGAGAGTTATTGGGACAAACCCCCCAACTAACTCGAGCTAAACTTAAAACATTAAATGACTGCTATCAAGACTAAAAATCAGATAAAAAGGTCCTCAAACCATGAGGACTCACCAACTGCAGAAGTGTAGATGAAGGTACTAGGAGATCACTCTCGTTTTTTAGACTAAGCACCTAAACCTACATTATGAGACAATGTAGCACATAGACATATATATAGATCAGTACTTTGATGATGTATTGAGTATATGGGGATGTATGCAATAAGTAAACAATATCGTCAATCTTTATAAAATCATGCATGCTGATATAAATGACTTACATAGCTTGAGTAAAACTTAAATCTGAATCTCATAAAGCATGTATAATGAAGCATATAGCATAAGTCTCATGATTCATTACACTTAGTTCTGAATTTTGTATTCTCTATCTTATTCTCAAAACTTGTAAGCAAGAGGAATCTTAAAAAAAATAGCTTTCAAAACATACACTTTTATCTTATGGAGAATAAGGGACTTCTTTGAAACTTAGAGATTATAGAACTTTAGGACATAGGGAGTCTCTTCTAACCGACATGAACCATGTGAGCTGACATGGAGACCAACGTCTTACCCACGTTGGGGAGTTCTATTCTACCCTTGCCATCGAAATAGAACTTTAACTTTAGTGATCACTATCTTAACCCACTTGGGTAAATTATAATCCTTCGGTGGCTTGTAGATCTACGGCATGAGATGTTGGAATCAATCATACTCGGTGATAAATACTACTCCCATACCTAGGCTCCGAACTTTTAGGAAAATCCACCTTAAAATATAGCATAAGGTCTAAATTGAAAACCAATTATGCTTATCTTTACTTTAAATCATAAATTGTTTGAATATTGTGGATCCCTATCTTAGATTAGACCAAGAGGTCAAATCTTTATCTAAAATCTAAAAATAATCTAGTCATTGGGTGCCTATATCACAGACAATCTTGAAACAACAATATTTAAGTGGAGTCTATTGACCCAAGCATCAATCTCATGTCAAATATCTCAAAATTCATGTTTGGTAATGTAATTATTCATAATCTTCTAAAGATCTGGAAAGTTTCAGCAATAGGTATGAAGATATAAACATAATCTGGTAATTCAACTTTTTAAATCCATGAGAAATCTCATAATCATGCAAATATTGATAATGAGTATAAACCCTAACTTGAATTTCATGAATAATCTCATAAATGAAGTAATTTTGTAATTAAAATAAACCTTTGGGCACAAGGGTAAAAAAGTTACCCTTTTTCAAACCCCACATACCTTGTTTGGCTTGATTCAATGGAACAAATTGACTTTTGAAGCCTTGAGAATGTTCTTGGAGGCTTTTTTTGAAGGTTCTTGAATGGTGATGTTTTGATTATTGAGTTTTCTTGAAGAAGGTTTCGAACCTTGTTTTTGGGGATTGATCATGAAACGAACCCTAATTTTGAATCTATGGATGAATATGGAGTTATGTAATTTGATTTGATTTAATTAGGTGTTAAAAAGGGTCAAAAACACCCAAAAATCCTTTTAAAAATGGCTTAAAATCGCTAAACGGAGATCCCTGACAGTTTGGGCAATGAGCCGTCGCCCTGGAGTCGGACCGTCCCTTCAACCCGTCACTTTTTCACCAGAAAATAGGCTTAATGCCTCAATTCCAATGGTTTGGGTGACGCTCTGTCGCAGGCACGGCGATCCATTGGCCTTCCTGTTGCACTTTGGCAATCGAAATTGCTCACTGTATAATGGCCATAATTGTTTACTTCGATACCAGATTTTTTCAAAATTTGTATCATTAGAAAGACAATTAAATTATCCATCTGTTGGTGGGTCATGAGCTCAAAATTTTGTAGTATAACAAAAGATATGCTTGTTTGAAGTTGACTGTGGCAAAATCCTTCTAAAGAATTCAATCGGTAAGGGATGTTTTGATTCACCTAATACCTAGGACATATTTAAGGCCTTAATACACACCAAACTTGATAATAAAACTACCAATGCACTATAATTTATTTCTCATGAGCTTGAAGCATGGTTCTACTATAGGTTGGAATTCTCGAGGTATTACATTAGCACGCCGTAAAAACAGACTATCTTACTAACATCGATATAAGCCGACTGAAAGATATCTAAATAGGATTGTAATGTGCAAATTTGGTCAATTGATCCACAACGACCCAAATATCACCAAAACAACAAGAGGTGTGAGGCAAACCACTACTGAAGTCTATGGTAATCCACTCCCATTTGCACTCGAGAATAGGCAATGTATGAATTAAGCCACTAGGTCTCTGATACTCAACCTTCACCTGCTGACAATGTAGGCAATAAGATACAAAGTCTGCCATATCTCTCTTCATACCACTCCGCCAATAATGTTGCCCCAAATCTATATACATATTAGCTGTACCTCATGAATAGAATATCTGGAGTTATGAGCCTTACACAAAATCAACTGAATCAAATCATAAAACCTTGGAACACAAATGCATCCATCAAACCTCAGAACATCTTCAAAATTTATGATAACCCTCTTGGACTCACCACACAACACCTAATCATGAATGATGCAAAGTCTCATATACTCAAAGTAATGAGTTGGAATCTTCTGAAATAGTAATGAACTTACCTCAACACTAGCAAGAATCCTCTTGGGGTCTGAAATATCAAGTCACACCATCAAGTTTTCTAAGAACTGAACGTCCCACGCTTACGGCCTCTGAGAAACTGAGATAGAAGATAAACTACCTATACTCACTGCATTTTTCCTTAAGTAGTTAACTAGTAAGTTTGCCTTGCCCAAATGATATAAATTCGAGATGTCATATTCTTTAAGGAACTCCATCCATCTACGTTGCCTAGAATTTAGCTCTCTCTAGGTAATAAGATGCTAAGGACTATGAGAACCCATGAAAATCTCACAATGTACACCATAAAGATAATGTCTCCAAATATTAACCACAAAAACTATTGTCTCAAACTCCAAATCATGAGTAGGGTAGCTTCTATCATGAACCTTCAAATGCCTCGATGCATACGCAATAACTCGACCCAGCTGTATCAACATACAACTAAAACCAACACTAGAAGCATCATAATATACGGTGAATCCCTCACCCTCAACAAAAAGAGCTAATATAGGAGATGAAGTAAGTAATCCCATGAGCTTGCCGAAGGTCGACTCACACTTCTCAGACCATTGGAAAGGAACCTCCTTCCAGGTCAATCTAGTCATTGGCGCTGAAATAATTACAAATCCCTCAATGAACCGCCTATAGTAACCAGCCAAACTAATGAAGTTGCAAACCTAATATGATTATGTAGGCCTAGCCCAATCAAGAATAGCCTTAATATTTGTTGGGTTTACCATAATCCCATCCTTAGACACCATATGCCTAAGTAATAACGCCAACTCAATACAGAACTCACACTTAGATAATTTGGAAAAAAGCCTATGATCTCCCACAGTCTCGAGCACAATCCTCAAATGTTTCATATGCTCCTCTCTACTCCTCGAATACATAAGGGATGTTATGGATGAACACAATCATAAATGGATCCAAATAAGGCCTGAACACGCGGTTCATCAAACCATAAATGCGACTGGGGTATTGGTTAACCCAAAAGACATCACCAGGTACTCATAATGACCATACCAAGTCTTAAAGTCTGTCTTTAGGATATCCTCAACCCTAATCCTCAACTGATAGTAATCGAATCTCAAGTCAATCTTAGAGAACACCACTACACTCTGAAGCTAGCCAAATAGATCATGAATGCGAGGCATAGGTTATCAGTTCTTCATCATCTCCTTATTATATTGCCTATAATCAATACACATATGCATGGGACCATTGTTTTTCTTCATGAAAAGGACACGAGTTCCCCAAGGATACACACTCGATCTAATAAAACCCTTACCAAGAAGATCCTAAAGTTGATAATTTAACACTTTAAGCTTGGTAGGATCCATTCAATAAGGCGATATAGAAATAGGTTGGGTGTCCATATCAAGATCAATAACAAACTTAATATTACGCTCAAGAGGAAGACCAGGTAGATTTATAGGGAAAACATCAGGAAACTCACGAACTATAGATATAAAGGTAAGCGGTGGACTCTCCATACTATCATCATGAACATAAGTGAGATAAGACTTGCAACCCCTCAAAATAAGTCTCCTAGCCCAAAAATAAGAAATAATCCACATTGGCTCATAACTAAAGGCTCCTTGCCACACAATCGGGGTATGCCGGGCATGGCTAAGGTAATGGTCTTGGAAAAACAATCCAAGACTGGATGATAGAGGGATAACTAGTCCATGCCCAAAACCACATCTAAATCCACCATATCTAACATAATAAGATGAGCCTCAGTATCATACTCTTGAACAGTCATAACATATGATCTGTAAATTCGATCCACTACTAACAAATAATGACACAGATAATGAATCCCAAGATAACTCTAACCACGAGGCATAATAAGTAAACACATAAGAATAAGTGTATCTTGGATCAAATAAATTAAAAATTGACTGATGGCACACCAAGATTGTATATGTGATAAAAATATCCTAAGACTCCACCTCGAATATAGCAGGTACAAAATACAACTGACAAAAGGCTGCCACCTGATCCTATCTTACCTACGTGAGAACCTCTATGATCATCTTATAGACCACCCCGACAATTATGCACACCACCTCTAATTAGGGGAGATACTACCCGAATCGGTGGAACACTCTAAGCTAAAGGAAGTCCCTCCATGACTGGGGAACTCTCTTGAGAAATGGACAAAGCCCCCATAACAATAACATACCCCAGGCGCAGTACTAAACTAGAAAATCTAGCTGACTAAAAATAACCATCACAACTAGAATAACTACAAGATGAACTCCTCAGAGGTTGAACACTACCCTAGCTTGGATGATTACTGTAACTAGACTGGCCTTCCTTAGTAATCTAAAGTATGACCTGAATGGACCTACTAGATTTAACCTAATGCTGATAGGATTGACGTAGAGGGTACCTACTCTGAGAACACTGCCTTTGACCTATGAGCCACTATGGCTCTGACTAAAAATACCCTAATAGCATGACCTCTTATCGCTGCCACCTTGGTACTGGCCATGTATCTCTTTTATAACTGGAGCATAGTCAGAACCCTCAGCAAAAGACCTACTCACAACAACCAAACTCTATGTAGATAAGAGAAGCAGAAGTCTCAATCCTTGAATGAAGCAATGAACACTCTCATACTCAGTAGTCAGAATAAAAGTAGTATGCCTAGCCAACTTATGGAATCGAGCCTCATACTCTACAAAAGTCATGGAGCCATGCTTCAACCTCGATAACTGATCATTAAAATGACCCCTAAAACTATGAGGCATAAACTTACAAAAAAAGATCGAAGATAACTTAGTCTTATGTCAATAGGGGAGATCCAGCTAGCCTAGAATCAAGATGACCTCTCCACCAATATCGATCTACCAAGTCCAAATGAAAAGTAGTGTAATCCACACTACAAGTCTCAACTAGGTCTAAATTATGGAACCTATCCTCATAAGTAATTAAAAACTCAAAAGCATTCTCATTGGGTGCACCAGAAAACCTAGGTGAAGCCATTCTCAAGAATATACCAAATATCTTCTACTCCTCAATAGACATAACAGGTCGGGAAACTATCAACAAAGCTGTAAGGACCTGATAGTCAATAGTTCATGATGAAACTTGTCATAGCGCACCTTGAAAAGTAAGCTTGTAATCAAAACTAATACACCAAAAGGGAAAAGATAGTAATACCCCTATGGTAAGGCTTCTAGAATAATGCCAAACTGTACAAGTATGAATAATGCGGAAAGAAACATATCCAAAAACTAAAAATATCCAAAACCAGGTGTTAATAGTGTAAGAACTACTAATAGAAACCATGAATCAAATACATCAGAAATATCCATGCAGGGTCAACATCTCTCTTCGAATACAAATAAGGACATAACTTTGGATGCATCAATGTCCAACTGCTACCTTGAGAAATATGAAGGAACTTGGAATCAATCAATCTAAGGCACACTCGAGCTAGGACCTGCACCAAAAGGGCACAGTAGGTAGAAGTACGGTCCACTTGTACTCAGTACGTATCAGAGGCTGATGAAGCAAAGTAGTAAATAAAGCATACAAAATTCACACAAAGGGCACGTCACCTGCAATTAGAAAATGCCCTACAACTATAGATAATGCCGCTTGCACTAACAGTCCTACAATAAAACAAACATAATACAATAATACACTAGATAAGGATACAATTATATACAATATCACATATGAGTAGAACAAAATAGGAACATGTATTATCATGATCATCAAGTACAAATAAAAGAAGATAGAATAATTACTCATTATCAAGTGAAGATATAGAACAAATAGAAAGATGAAAAGTCAACATGGCAATACAAGAACGACATAAATACAATAAAATAAATGCAATGTATATGATTATAATGATGATAATAATGATGCACGAGTCATCACACAACTTTTGTATACACCACGGAGGCAACCCTCCCGGTGTAGGTGAAGAAGTACTGAAGGCTATGATGATCTCACTACTAAAGAAGTACTGAAGGTTACGATAATCTAAGAAGATCTCACAATGGACTCCATACAGTAGTGCCTCCACAACTTCAAAGAAAATACAACCGCGCACAACTCAAAATCATGGGTAGGATAATTCCTCTCATGAGGCTTCAACTGATCAGAAGCATAAGCAATCAAATAGCCCTCCTACATCAGCACAACATGAAATCCAACTCCTGAAGCATCACAAAACATGATAAAACTCATGCCCTCCTTTGTCAAAGTCAATTTAGTAGTTGAAGTAAACAAATCCTTGAGCTTTTGAAAGCTCGCCTCACAAGCATCAGACCACTGAAAGAAAATCATATTCTGAGTTAATTTAGTAAAAGGAGCTGCAATAGAAGAGAAAATCTCAACAAAATGCCAATAATTACCTGCCAAGCCAACAAAACTCCATATCTCGATGATCAAAGTAGGTCTAGCCCAATTAGAACCACTGCAACCTTGGCTGGATCAACCATGATACCTTCCTTTGTCACTATATGACCGATGAAAGAAATATACTCCAACCAAAACTCACACTTGGAAAACTTAGCATACAGCTTCTCATCCCTTAATCTCTAGAGCACAATCCATAAATGTTCCTCATGCGCTGCTTCAATCTTGGAATAAACCAATATATCATCTATAAATAAAATAACAAAAGAGTCAAGACATAATTAAAACACCAAGTTCAACAACTCCATGAACGTAGCATGGGCATTGGTCAACCCAAAGGACATGACCAAGAACTCATATTGACCATATCATGTTCAAAAAGCTATCTTTGTTCTATCCAAAGATCTAATCTTCAATTGGTGATAATCGGACCTCAAATCAATCTTCAAAAATACTACAACACCCTGAAGCTGATCAAATAAATCTTTGATGTAAGGCAGAGAATAATTATTCTTAATTATTGCCTTGTTCAATTGCTGGTAATCAATACACATCCATATATACCACCCTTCTTCTTCATAAACAAGATAAGATCAGCCAAGGCGATACACTAGAGTAGATAAATCCCTCATCCAATAACTCTTGCAACTTATCCTTTAATTTATTCAACTCGGCTTGGGCTATCCTATATTGTGGAATAGAAATACGCTTGGTTCACGGCTCAACATCAATAGAAAAATAAATATCATGATTCAAAGGTATACTAAGAAAATCCATAGGGAGCACATCCATAAACTCACATACAACACGATCAGAATCCAAGAAAGTGGGTGAACCAACACTAGTATACCGAATATGAGACAAATAAGACAAACATCCCCTCACAACCAATCGACGAGCCTGAACATATGATATGACCCTTTTAAGACACAAATGAAGCACACCCCTCCAAAATATCCCCAACACACCTAGTGAAGCTAAAGTCACGATCTTAGAAAAATAATTTAGGATAGCATAATATGGAGCCAACCAATCTATACCCAAAATAATATCAAAATAAAACATATATATATATATAACATAAGTAGATCTACCAAAGTCTCATGCCCAGCAAATTCACAACACAAGATTGGCACATCTGATCCACCACCAAAGAATCACATATGGGGTAGATACACGAACAGGCATGGTAAGAGGCTCATTAAAAGAATCAAAAACCAAAGAAAAATACACAGACACATAGGATAAAGTTGATTCGAGATCAAATAATATAGCTTTAAGTCTGAAACAAATGGGGATCATACCTGCGATCACAACATCTGAAGCCTTTCCCTCAGGTTTGGCTGGTATAGATAGAAACACCCATGACCACCAACTGCCTAAGTATACCCACAACTACCACTTACCTGAGTGGCCCTATGACTACCCCCATGAGTTCCACAACCTCTGCCTCTCGCATTTTTGGGTGCACCCCTACCCCTCACAGTTGAAATAAGAGTAGCCCTAATCACATGGAGAGGATAATCCCTAGTTATATAGCCAATCTTACTATAAAAATAACAACCTCTACTACCTACATCAATAGAAAAAGATACAGCTGGATCCTAATGGCCATGCTGAACTGCTGGACCAAAAAATCCACCACTAGAACTCTGTAAAGATGTCTGCACTAGTCTACCCTGATATCATTGAGAACCTCTAAAATCTCTACCATGATAAGACTGACCTCTAAACTCTCTTAGATGGTGCAACTTATTGGCACCTCATTGAGATGCCCAAAGAATGCCCTCAGTCATCTTAGCTTGATCTACAATACTTTGAAAAAATGCCCCAAATATGACCATCTGTGATGTAGCCAACTGAAGGGAATCATCCAAACCCTTCTTAAACTTCAAAATCTTCTCAAAATCTATGGAAATACTGTGTAAGAATATTTGGACAATGCATGGAAGGGTGACTCATACTCATCTATAGTCATGGAGCCCTTATCCTAGCAGTTAAAATCATCATATATCTGATCCACTAGGTTGTAAGGAACAATCTCTCCAAAAAGGCATCGATAAACTAATCCTACAACATCTTATAGCCTCTTGAAAATAGATATAGACGTATATATACCAACCCATGAGACTCTATTAGACATCTCATTCTTACACTTTTGAGACTAATGAAACCTGGCTACTCGAATGCAAATTTGTCATAACCCAAAAGAATTAATAGGCCATGATGACACTTATCAGGGCGCACCTTGGCAAGTAAATTTGTAATTTACCCAAACTAATACAAAAAGTTGAAAAGAAAGAAATACCTGATAACACTCAACTTACACGTCAATTTAAGTACAAGGTGGTCATCGTCAATATAATTACCCGACTATGAGTCGAGGTTAAAACCATGAGGAGTATTATGAGTGATGATTAAATAAGTTCAAAATATAAGTTACTTGATAACTAAAACCTAAGATACAAGTAATTGGGGGATTCGTACGTTCAAAGGTAGGATTATTTTTAAACTTCTAAAGGACTAACTATGGGCTACGCATAATTAGAGTATAATCAATTAGAAACGAATCTTTGGATTATGATTTCCTAGGGGAAAATTATGCATGGGAGCATGATGAGTCACCTAAAGATGTCACTCGTTGACCCTTTTAAGTACCTAACGAGTGTGACAACTAAAGTCACCTAACACCTCGATTGGGTATCCCTATTTCAAGGATAATACCTTAGGTATAGCCAACCTCATAGTCACCTTTATGTATAAGATAGTGAAAATTAGCAAACCATGCCCAAAAATTATCTACTATTTCCTTGGTTCTCACATCACTCATTCAAGGATTATATAGGTTCCAAATTGTCACCCAAACCCCTCTCTAAATAATGGATTGACCTTTCATGAGCTTGGGATTTTCACCCACAAACCCATTTGGGTATTTGGGAATTTCACCCACAAATTCCAACCAATGCAATCAAGCAATAGTATCACCCATCATCAATAAACTAGCATATAAATAAAAGAATCACAACCCACACAAATTGCACCCCATTCTAACCTAATCCTAAGAAGAAAACTAGCTATATATAAGATTAATGAAAAAGATATACCCAAACATCTCCATCAATTTGACTTATTAAAGGATAAAGAGAATGCAAATTGCAAGCTTTAGTGTCCAACAAATCTGTAAGGAAAATTGTGAATCCTCTACTTGGAAGCTACTCTAATGTATTCTTCACCCAAAAATTAGTACAATAGTTATCTTCAAAATTGGAAACTAGATGGTGGCAAAATTCCACAAAAGTCGAATATCCTCTCAAAGAGGTAGGGTTGAGTTTCTTAAAGGAATTTAGGAATTAGCTATATGCATTTACATCTCTTCCCCTGGGATGTATTCCCTCTAATCCGTGATTACAGTAACTCATCCATGATTACGGCTACCGTAATTGCGGCCACCACGATCGCGGTCAGAAGTTTGTGATCATAATACTTTGACTTGGCTTGACTGATCACGATCGCGGTCTATTCATTCTACTCTAGGTCTTCCAACTGTACTTCTTTTCTCTCTTTTGATCCTTTTTAGTTCAATTCCATATCATTCCATCTCGTGACCTTTATGCCTGCAAAATATGGATATTAGTTTATTTAATCACACATATGTCTTATTTTACATATTTAAATCATGGTAGTGTGCACGAATGTTGAGTGAAAGTGAGTGGTAAATTCACTACTCATCAACACCCCCAACTTAAGGATTTTCTTGTCCTCAAGCAACACTACTTCTTACAATGAGACAATGCGTATTTATGCCTAACTACATGACCCAATGATTATAATGACTTTACACTTAGTCACTACCATAAGTAGCTCTTTAACCACGAGCAAAACTATTCTTACCACCTCCTTCAACATGTAATGCAATGTTCAAAGGTGCAAAATACTTCAAAAAAAAACCATGCAAAAATCACTAATACTCTAAAAGTGACTCACCTTTGAACTCAACCACAGTATACTCTTTTTGCCTCAAGTTTTAGAAGATGAAAAAATCACCCACATTGACTTATTTACGTGCCTCCTCACAAGAAAAAAAATTCCACACACCAAGTTATAAAATGTGCAACAAGGAATTTAATTGAAAAATACTCTCTCTCAAGAACTCTCGATGATAACAAGTGCCATGCCATAAGCTTGCCCCTATTTTCAATTGCCACTACAATGAAAATATTTGGTTGGAAATCATTAAGGGCTTTTTGAGATATTAACGTAGGTTTTAGGTAGCGTAGGATATTATTTAGGAACAAAAAGGCTATACCCTTCTTGAACACCTATATCATACTATTCTATCAAACTTTTGATCACGGGCCACTTTTTTTTGTATTCACTTTTTACACATGTGCCTACGTTAATTTCCCTGGTTCACCCATTTTCTTTTCATTTCTTTTCTTGCACCCTTTGTACTTCTCTTTCCTTTGTTGGATCCTTCATTTGTTTTCAATGCTTAAACCCATAGGCACTCACTTACAACTTTGAGGCCCAAAGTTACCTATTTCAATCATCACCCCCACCATAGAATTTTATCCTCAAGTTGCAAATTTAAGTTTAAGGAGGGTAGGGTTCAAAAGAGGGATAAAAATTAAAAGGCTCATAGCTTGCAATGTGTTTTCCAATGAAAAATCCTAAGGCTTAAAGTGGGTGACTAGGGATAACATCTATGCAAGGGTAGACTTTTAGGCTAAAGTAGACTTCTAATGTCACAATGATGGCCTAAGATCATCTCACCAACCAAGTACAATCAAAATTAGACTTGAGAGGATAATGGGGAAAGTTCTAAATGTTACAAGTACACATGAGATTTTGACAAATAAGCTCACTAAACATGGCATGCAAATTCTCTAAAGAGGATCAATTGCCCCTTCATCTAGAGATAAAAATAGAGTATCTGCCAATTTTTACAAGCCAAAATTTTTGGAGTCACAAAAAAGAAAAAAAATTATTACAAGGTCGCTCACCTCTATGCCCTTGATTTTTAAAAATATTGGATAGAAGGGGGTGTTTTCTTTTCATTTGTACCATGCACAATTTGCTAAATATGGCATTAATCTAAGCTTTTGTCTCACATTTTGGTTTTCATACGAGCAAACCATATGGCTATTCAGACTTCACCATAGGTGTAAGTGCAATCCCAAATCCAAAATGCCATATGTACTCTAATTTGCCTTGCATTTATGACCTTAATGCCACGGGTACTCAAACTTTACTTGCATTCATGAACCAAAACCCAATCACGACATTTTTTCCTAAAGAATGTCTTCACTCAATCTATCATAGGGAAAAGCTCGTCCACTATCATCAAAACTAAAATAAAGCTAAAGTAAAGTAGAAAATCTAAGAACAAACCCAATAACTAATCCATGAAATATAGGCACCATCTGAGAACCTAAATAGTGCATCCTAAAAATAAAATAAAAATAATCCAAAATGTCATCAAAACATCCATAAAGTATATAAATATTACAAGGTTGGGGACAAAAAACCCCAATTGAAATGATAGTAGTGTCCTTACTGCACAAAAACTAAAGCAAGAGAAAAGGGTGCTCCTTGAATCTGCATTAAAATTTCTCTCTCCTGCTGAATCTGCACCATCACCACCAGTAAGAAAACCTGACCACTCAGCAGGGGCCTCATTATCAATCTCTACTCTGGGAGAAGGTAGTCTATCATAGAATTTTAGGACCTTCCATGGGCCCTTGACCCCTTTCCATATCTTGCTTAAGAACTTATATCTCTTTTTCTCCCTTTTCTTCAACTTTTCATAGGAGGACCAAAGCTCTATGTGAGACATTGCTAGGTCTGCATATGCCCAATCAATCAAAGAAACTATGGTTCCCTGCTTCTACTTCTCATTCTGATATTTCTCATAATCTGAGTAGACACATAAAACTGTCGCATGGTGGAGGGCTCTCCTAGCCCCTGAGGAAATTCTGATACTAGATTTTTTATGACCCTAATATCCACACCAAAATCTTACAAAGGCCCAGCAGTGGAAAGTCTACAATACTCTGACTTCTTAGCTATCGACTTGCCCAAGTAGATCTTTCTCTTTTTGCTCTGGCCAGGTACAACCTCACCCTAAATTTTTAGTGGAAAGATATAAAGGTTTGGTTTCACCCAGGTATCTATCGAATACTCTACTACTTTGGCCCTTCTATACAACTCAGTAATAAGAGAGGGAAAAAGAAGGAGTATACCACCCTGACTCTTGAAATGCCTCTATTCTGAAATCATAATCTGGCCCACATTCAGAGAAATGCCTGATAAGATATAGACCACCATCTAAACTCGTATATTTGTGACAACAGTCATATGTGAGCATTGTGAAACCTGGCTGGAGATGATATTTAACAAAATTCTAGCCTCTGTTATAAAATCATTAAGTAAGATCCCTCACTATATGGTAGCCTATGGAACCCCTTTCCTAGGGAACAGTATGTTAGCCATCCAGGTCCCTGGCTTATACCTCTTAGCTTGGAACTCAATCATATCTGCACCTGCAAGGTCATATAATTCATTAATCTACTCTGCTCTAAAGTGCACCTCCTTTTCTTTGATCCTTATTTTTGGATTTGAGAGGGAGACTATGCTATGATTTCTGTAGAACACTCTTAACCAGTTCTCATTGGCAATAAAGGGGCCTGAGGAAAAACATATCCACCCAATAGTAGCAACCCTATTGAAAAATTTTGATAATTTCTTTGGCAACTTGTCTATACAAATACCCCTCTCAGGGAGTTGCTTTGTCTTCGAGTGGTCACTATAGTAAATATTGTGATACTACGTATCTATGTAGCAGACATGGTCATAATCCTCTATTTTGTGGTTGATTACCTGTAAGCAACATAACCTAGATCGTCATCATTAAATTCACACCAAAACTATATTAGGTTAACCAGCTAAACTCATATAGTAGTATCATAGTATGTTTTAGCGTGAAAATTGGGCTTGTAGAATTTTTGGTCTAAGTTAGAAATTAGTCTCGATTATGGCAATCGTGAACCCTTGATCGCGATTTCAGTCTTGATGACCGCAATCACGGTATCAGAGACCATTTTTGACCAAATTTGTAATAGCACCAAACACCAAATTTTAACCCCAAAATGAGTTCCATCCAGCCAATAGAAAATCATGCTTATGAAACTCAAACCCTAAGTGCTTGATTGTGCTCTTGAAAAGTGAAGAAACCTATAATGGGTTTGTTGAAGTATTCAACTAAAAACATGGTGTACACACTAATTATAACCAATTTACACTAAATTTTGGGTACTCAAGACTTCTCCATCGGTGTGTACACCAACAATAGCTAACCACAAAAATAACTACATATAGGCATGGATTTAGTATTAGAAACACTATTTCAAGCCCACTCCTACAACATAAATTCCAACCCTAAAACAATACACAAACGAGCGAGTTTGGAATACTTACTGAGTTATAGGATAAGAATAAGGTAAAATGCACAACTTGGACACTCAACACATGGTAAAATTAGTGTTATTTGAGAGAATTTTGAAAAAGAGGCATGGGTAAGAAGTGGAAGTTGGATTGTCTTTTAAGATGCTTTGTCCGTGATTGTGATCCTATTTCTGTGATTATGGATACTCGGTTATCGTGATTGTAGTGACATGGACGGCAATTGTGGTACCTGAGACCAATTTTAAGGTCCTCTACATTCTACTACTCAGTCTAAAACACACTAATATCACACTTTTCCTTTTTCAATTCCAATCAATACTCCTCATAGCACCACAATTCCTTGGATTATGCATAAACAAAAATAAAATCTACTCTATCGTGCAGAAATAAAAGGATATACCACTTTTGTCGTATGATGGGTTGCTGTACATATTTTGTGGCAAGACACCCCTCTAACTACCACTTGTGTTTCCACTTAGAAGAATTGAATCTCCATCCCAACTTTCACTCACTATGCATTGAGTGCTAGAGGGACAAAAGATTTAGACTTTTCAAGAAGAAACATGATAGAAATGAGGACATGGCAATACGACTTCTATCCCTCCACTTTGAAGACTTTAATGTTTTACCCAATTTCACATCAAACTTCTGATTCAGATCCTTGGGTAATGGTGGGAATAGGCCACTAGTTGAACATCGAAAGTTGAGCTCCTTGGCCTTTGAGTTTAGGGTTCTCGTGTGCCACTTTGGAATGTTAAACTCCAAAATATAGGTATGTTTCTCCTTCTCCCCAAAACACATCATTTACGTAGGTGGGTGCAATCTCATCACATCCACAAAGCACAATGTTAAAAAATAGTTTGAATGAGGTTTATCCCTAAATTTCAGAATCACATCCCTATTGGCATCCTTACTAGTCTTTATAAGTATTTTTCTTGGATTGTTCTTTCGACTCTAGCATCATTTTCTCAATTTTGGCATCTTTAACTATATTAGGTTCGTTTAGTTGGGAAATCACCGAGGACACCTTATTTTCAAGCTCAGTTTGAAGAATCAGCATATTTATGGTACTTGCAAGATCATACTTCTTGCCCATTTCTTTAATATTTTCCATTTCCCTTTTGAATGCCTCATTGGATTGATACAAGTCATAAATGTCCTCCTCCAATGTAGTTACCCTATCCAAAAGAATTTGAAGCATTGCTTTAAAACTATTGTTACCAGCATGTTGTTCTTCCTTCATTTCATCATGTGACCTATCAAACTCATACGAAGAACTAGCATTTGGGTTAGAATAACTAGGAGAAGAGGCATGTGGATAGCTACTCCATTGCCGATCCCAATAACCACACAAAGAACAATCATGCTCCTATTAGGATCAAGATGGTGCAGGAATCTCTTTCTAGGGAGCATATCTATAATCTTGTGGAAAGTAGGGTTCGTCACAATATGGACATGGATTATCCAAATCAGATTTCCTGCTACTAAAATCATATTTTTCCCAAGATGCCATAGTGAAAAGAAAACAAATATAAAAATCTACCTAACACAAGAAATAAAAGAAAATCACAAACAAATATTTACAAATTTTAATCTAAGAAAGTAGATAAAATTCCAAACTAACTCAATACGCCAAATTGTTCCCCATCAATGGCAGCATTTTGATAACGCTCAATTAGAAGTCACATTAAGTGCAAGGCAGTTGTCATCAATATAATTACCCAACTTTGTGTCGGGGTCGAATCCACAAGGAACAATATGAGTGGAGATTAAATAAGTTCAAAATTTATTTTACTTCATAAACTCAAACTTAAGATACAAGTAATTAGGGGATTCTTATGTTCAAAGGTAGGATTATTTTTAGACTTCTAAAGGACTAACTCTGGGCTAGGAAGAATGAGAGTATAATCAATTAGAAATGGATCTTGGGATTATGCTTTTCTTGGGGAAAATTATACATGGGAGCATGATGAGTCAGTACAAATTCTAATCTTTAATGATGTGGTAGGCTAGGTTACGAGTCCTTGAGGCTAGTTTGTCAACAAAGTCTAAAAGATATCACTCATTGTCCCTTTTGAGTACCTAACGAGTGTGAAAAATAAAGCTACCCAACACCTCAATTAGGTATTCCTATTTCTAGGATGATACCCAAGATATAGTCAACCTCATAATCCCCCTTATATCAAAGAAAGTGAAATTAGTAAAATATGCCCATAAATTGTCTACTATTTCCTTGGTTCCCACATCAATCTTTCAAGGATGATATGGGTTCCAAATGTTCAACCAAACCCATCTCTCAAGGATGGATTGAGCTTTCAAGAGCTTGGGATTTTCACCCACAAACCCATTTGGTATTTGGGGCTTTCACCCACAAATCCCGACCAATTCAATTAAGGAATAGTAGAACCCATTGCCAATAAACTGGCATATACACAAATGTATCATAATCCACACACAATTTCACCTAATTCAAACATAATTCCAAGAGGAAAAACAAGCTACACGTAAGATTAATAAGAAAGATATACCCAAACATCTCCATCAATTTGATTTATTGAAAGAAAAAGTGAATGCAAATTTCAAGCTTTAGGGTTCAACAAATCTTCAGTGGAAATTACCAATCCTCCACGTAGAAGCTACTCTAATGTATTCTTCACCCATAAATTAGTATAATAGTTGTCTTCAAAATTGAAAACTAGATGGTGGAAAAATTCAACAAAAGTCGGATCTCCTCTCAAAGAGGTAGGGTTAAGCTTCTTATGGGAATTTGGGAATCAACTGTGTGTATTTATATATATGCCCCTAGCTGTATTCCCGCTAAGATGCGGTTACAGCTACCATGACCGTGGTCAAAATCATGCGATCATGGTACTTTGACATGACTTGACTGACCGTGATCGCAGTAACTGAGGTTCGTTTACTCCAGGTCTTCCAACTGCACTTCTTTTCTCTCTTTTGATCCTTTTTAGTTCAAGTCCACATCTTTCCATCCCATAACCTGTATGCCTAAAAATGTGCATATTAGTGCATTTAATCATACATATGTATCATTTATACATTTAAATCATGGTAATGTGCACTAATGTTGAGTAGAAATAAGTTGTAAATTCACCACTCATCAACACCTCTAAGTTAAGGATTCTAGAACGAAGCCAAATTGTACAAATATAAATAATGCAGAATGAAATATATCTAAAAGTCATACATTTCCAAAATTAGGTGTCAACAAGACAAGAACTACTAATACAAACCAATGAGTCAAATACATCAGAAATATCCATACATGGTCAACATTTGTCTTCAAATACAAATTAACATATAACTATTATAGAAATATAGATGTGAACTTTGGCTGCATGAATGTCCAACCGCTACCTTAAGAAATCTGAGGTGCTCAAAATCAACTGATTTGAGGCTCATTTGAGCTATGACCTATACCAAAGGGTGCAATAGGTGTGAGTATGGTCCACTTATACACAGTAGGTATCTTAAGACGACCAATCAAAGGAGTAAATAAAGCATAAAAATATACATTAAAGATACGTCAACTGCAATCAAAAAAATTCCCACAATGATAGCCCACACCGCTTGCACTAACAATTCTATAATATCCAAACAAGAATACAACAACACACCAGGGAGGGATACAATTATACATAATATCTCATACAAGAAGAACAAAAAAAGAACATAAACACTATACAACAAGTGTAGTGTATATAATGATAATGATGCACAAGGTCGTTGTACAACCTCCATAGACACCCACAAAGGTAGGACCCCCGACATGATACATATAGGGGCTTCGCTGACCCATGTACAATCTATTTATCCATATCCATATCTGTTTCCCAACACATCCCTCAAAAAGGGTTTTATAAGATATCATATTTTCTGTTATAAACAGGTATTGTCAGTGTTTCTCAGGAATTTCCACGGTGGTACCATTTGTTTCATAAATGAGTATGATATGAGGATGTAATTCTCACAACCAATCACAATGAGTATTTCTACAACCAACTACAATGATACATTTTCATAACTATGTGAGCCAATATTCGCTTATTATTTTTATTCACCAATGAATTTCCACATGTTTCATATGTCAAAAGTATGAATATATATATATATATATCACAATACACCAAAAGTACCACAATAATCTTTTGTAACAATATAATATAATTATTCACATGCATTCAAGGCTATCAATATCATATAGGATCCCACACGGCTGTACATATCACATAATATCTAAATTTCAATAATTACATAACATATAGGCCTCCACATGAACACAATACATATATAGATATTTTTCATGATTATTTCCAACCCTTAACATGCATTTTGTACCATCATTTACTACCCAGCCTAATATGGAAGAGTTAAGTCATAACCTACCTTAAATATCAAAATTGAGCTGCTACACTTCGAACCCATGAACTTAGTTTCCACGAATGATTCCTAAATCAACTAAAACCAAGAAATATAAAATCTATACATCAAAATAGAGCTAACAATACCCATATTGACAACTTTTTATTCCGGGTCAAAATGGACTTTCGAAATGGATTTTCGAAAAAAAAGAGCAAAACCATAGCTTTACTTCAAAAATGTGTTCCCCATATTTTTTGAAATCTACAGCTAAAAACCTAAGTCAAATAGAGTTAAAATGAGGTTCAAATCAAAGAAAAATTATTTTTTAGCATTATCAAGTAAAATCTTTGAAGTGCATTAAAATCAAGAGTCATAGTTGTTTTGAAGGTTAAATGGATGAAAAACTAGTAATTATAAGATTAAAAAAATTATTCAAGTGAAAAGAGTGAAATTGGGGTTTAAAATCAAGTCCTGGTATTTTTAGAATTTTGAGAAATTAATCAAGAATTAGAGTTAAAAGAAATGAAATCTCACCTTAAATCCATAATCGAATCAAGAAATAGATGCAAATATAGCTTCCACAAGCTTTAATTTTAAGCTCTCACACCATTTTAGGGTTTAACTCTCAAGATTAAAGGTAAAAGAATGAGAAAAATAGGCAAAAAAGAGTCGTTAATAAACTGCACTAGCTTTTTGAAAAACTAAATTTTTTTAGTCCAACTGGACTTCGATGGGGTACCTGAAATTCATTCAGAGTTTGATATACGCAAATAAACTATGTAACCACACTAAATTTGATGCTCCAAACTCAATGACAATATCATATTTTTGAGAAAACATTATTTTCATAGAGCTGACTCCCAAAACCCTAAATCACAATTTTTCAAATCGAGGGTCGAAATGAGATTTAAAAGCCATAAAACCCAACCAAACATGTTACCACCCTAATTAGCATCTCGGATGTATTGTCAAAGTCAAATTTTCTATCTGTGGTTATTTTGACAAAATATGGGTCCCATACTCATATTTTTAATTTTCTAATTTTTTGACCAATAGGTCAAAATGAGCTCGAGTGCATTGGGACCTGAACCAAAGATCTACCTATCCTAAAATTTATATTTTGGAGCTACTGATGTAGTCTGTTCTGTCATCCATTACAAATGGTCAAAAGAAATCTATATAAGTCCAAAATAAGGCTTTTGAAGCCACCAAAAGTCACAATATCACACAAAGGTACCAAAATACATAAAGAACCATGCCAATCACCTTCATACACTAGAAATAGCACAATGCAACTGTGGGGAGGGATAAAATAGTTAAATCACATAAAAGCACAAATTCATATATTTTATCAAATTTTTAGGTTATTACATAAGCAACCACTACCGCAGGAGGGACCTCAACTCTGAGATTCATGGCTATAGTCTGCGCCCCTACCTCAGTTACACTATGATATTATGCACCATCAGATGGTGCACCACCATACAATCCTAAGAGATAACAAATTTATCCCTGAGCACTAAAGATGAAATAAACCTCAATAGAGCTTGGACCATCACTGGTTGAGGTAAAGAATCTTTAGCACAGGAGTAGGAATAGGTTCTAGTGAAGGCCCCCTATCCTGGCACCTAGATGGGGATATATCTCTAGGCTATCCATTAGGGGGCTATCCGAGCCCCCTTCCCTAGGCTCTGACGTAGGATCCCTATCTCATGTATCTGTAACACGTGTCCTAGCAATCTATGAAAGAGTGAAACCAATGGAATTCTTGAGAAACCAATTCAAAATTTTTGCATGAAATAAGTAAAAGAAGTGAAAAACTTTTAATAATATTCTATAGCCTCCCAAAGATAAGAACCAAACGTCATTATTTTGGTCTGTGGGACTCTACTAGACACTTGCTTTTATACCAACAATACTGATGAACCTAGGCTGATACAAATTTGTCATAACCTATTTTATGAGTTATGCTGGTACCTACTTTATCCCTCTAGTAGGTAATCCAAACAGTAGCCCAGAGTCATAAGCAATAGGCTGATTTGGTTGAAAAAGGTGTAAAAGCTGGAAATTTGCTAGTAAAGACATATAATAATAATAATAATAATAAGGCAATAATAATAGTCTAAAAGATAGATAAAACATCAATAACCATCCCATGACCTAGTAGTATCAGTATAGCTATACTAACAAAAGGAACAGAGGTCTAAAATAGTCAAATACAAATCCATCTCGAATAGTGAAAGGCTAGACATAAATAATAGAAGAAAAAAACTGTATCTTTGCTTCCAAGAGCTTACCCTATCTCTAAACTCAACTCAGTGCGATCTCAATGTAAATGACGGCCACTAATACTCAAATTTGTACCAAAAAATTATAGAAGTGTAGTATGATTATCAAAATCATATGTACTCAGTAGGCATCATCGATCGACTAAGCTAAATCGTGATATAAGAATGATAAGATGCAAGATAAATAAGCTAAGTTAAGGTAAAAGTGGAACCTAGAAATATGTTCTAACACTATAAATAAATAACCAGAATAGATATAGTATGAAGAAAGCATAATTAATACTACAAGATTGACCCTCATAATCCAGTAAGTGCGAAAAAGTAAATAACCCAAAGTATGCCCCCATAAGCCTAGGGTGCAGTCAAAGAAAAGTAAATAAATAAAATTCTATAAATTTATCGAATATCAAGATATAACCATTAATATATCCATACTATGTCATATCATAAATAAACTCTCAATGTTAGACTCAAATCAAAACTCAATATCATCATCACCATATTATTTGCCAGACTTGAATTAAAACTCATAACAAATAACCACAGTACTTGGCCCAGAATTAGCACCAATCTCAATTACCAAACTATCATAATCATTCTGTATCTAATCTTCTCAAAGTCTCAAAATAAGAATTTCAAAGTGGGTATAACATATATATAGAAGTTTACAAGATATAACATGAATCTTGGCCTAACGTGAGCCGGGGAGGACCAGTTCTAATCTCCAAAATTTGTTCTAAGGAAAAATTCTATCCCAGAATAGGCTAAGGTATCTAAATTCACTTTCAGATGTCAAGTAGGCCAGAATTAGTCGTGTGATAGAAATTCTACCTAAACCATGAGAAACTAAGTTAATTTCATCTAAACTTTCTAATTATATCAATCATACCTTCAAGACCTAATTCTCATATCCTATCTAGCATAATATCATAAATATACTACAAATTAGCTCAATATACAAGGAAGGTAAACCTAGCCTACTTGGATGTCAAATAAAAAACCAAAGAATCTGCTAAACCGTTAACTTCACCCTTATACCCATATTGCACTTTTGTACTTCAAGTCAAAAATTACATAAAAATCACATGCAGTACCTGCTTATAGAATCGCACTTTTAAAATTGCCAATAAGTCTCTTCTATGCTCAAAGAATATTTTTTCTCAAGAATGGGTGAATTTCGAGCTCAAGTGGTGCTACAATAAACTCGTCAATACTTAAAGAATTTTGGAAAATGATAAGGAATTTGGTCAAGAAATTGATGGAAGCTTACAAAAAAACTGTAAAAACATGCATTACTCGAGCTAAGAACACCCCAAAATTACCCACTAATACTTGTCCTATGTTTTCACACTTTTTAGGGTTATACTCTATTAAAAATGGGTAAAATGGGAGAAAACAAGCTAAGTGGGGAATTTATAAAATTCCCAGGTGTCCAGGTGCTGCTAAAGCAGGCCCTGGGATGCTTTAGAAGTTAGCACTAAAGCGCCCAGGTGTCGCTAAAGCAGTACCTACCTATATATGCTAGATAACTAAAGAAGGCAAGCCAGCGCTAAAGTGTCTTACAATTTAGAGGCCAACTTTCTACTAAAGCGGCAGTCTCTAAGATTCCACGGTCACTAAAAAGCATGAAGGGCACTAAATCCCTCTCCGGGAAAGAGCCCAAAGGGTTGTTTTAGTGGTCGCACCAGTAACATGCACCAATTGAAAACTTGGTATTCTTTCAAGTCTCCACCGATCCTTCTGGATTCTTCTGGAATCCCTTATACATATTCAAACAATGCTAACCTATCAAATTCAATGTTTTGGACTCAATAGCTCAGTCAAACTTTTTATTCGAGGTTGTTTTAATGAGAAATAGGTTGCACACCCATGTGTCATTTTTCTTAACTTTTGACCAATAGCCCGAAATGAGTCTGAAAGGCTGGAGACCTAAACCAAGGGTTCACTTAGCCAAAAATTAACATTTTAGAGCTATTGGAACTGTCATAATTAACATATGAGGTCATTTGACTGATATTTTAACCCGGTAGCCAATTTAATTAGTGAAGACTTCAAAATAGGTAATTGACTCTAAAAATCAAGTGAACTACCCAATAATTTCACTATCAACTCTAGCAAGTCATTAGGAAGATATAGGAAAGCTCTAAATGGTGAAAAGGAGCGGAAATATGGAAAATAACCTAGCGGTTCATTACAACCTCTCTGTGACCTTTATTCTTATTTATCTTTTTCTTTTTTTTCTTTTTTTTTTTTTATTTTTTTTATTCTAAATTTTTTTAATTCAACTGTTGTTGTTGTAATTATTTTTTTTAGTATATTATTATTATTATTACTACTATTTTCTACTATTTAATGTATTTGTATCAAATAATTATTTATCATTATTTACTGTGCATTATAGTAGAGAATTAAAAAGCATCATTACTCATCAGCTTAAATCACTTAACAAAGTATATATACTCAAATTTATATATTCAAAGCATAATTAATAAGTCTAATATGGTAAAATAAACCTCAAATAATTTTTTTATTGATGAAAGTTATTTTGAAATAGAGGGAGTAGATTACTCTATATCCAACAAACATTAATTATATGAATCAAATTTTAAAGTTTTGTATTCTCAAGCCATTATCTTGGGTGTAGTAAAAACTAATCAAATCTATGCCACTAAGAATCCTTCTATCCTAATAAATTAACAACTATAAACCTCAGTCATTCTAATATTTGAATTTTCTTCCTTATATATGTTTATGTAGATAGTAGGGTACTCATTACTGGTCATTATTGTTTTGCCAAGTTAGTGTTGTTTCAATCAATATTACGTAGAATATCGACAAGGATATCTTAATTAAAGTCATGTTGCTGATAGGAGTGAGCATTACAATGAAAATACAGTGATCATTTAATTTGTTTGATTAGAGTTTTAGGAGCTCTTTTGTTGCACTACAATATGTTTATATGCTCGTATGTAGAGGTTAGAGTACTCAACACTGGTCATTATTGTTCTAACAAGTTAGTGTTGGTTTAATCTTGCTTACGTAGAATGTCAACAAGGCAATCTTGATTAATGTCGTATTACTGTTATGAGTGAAATTTATAGAAATACAGTCATTTAATTTGCTTGGTTATGTTTTTTGGATCTTTTTATTATTCTTAATTTTATGGTATATAGTTTTATGATAAAATTCGTTGATGTTAAAAATAATAGATCCTTAGTTTATACAAATTAAGTTGTTCTTACCCTCTTCTAAATTTATCTAATAGAAATACCATTATTCAAATTAATTGGAGATTATCCTAAAAAAGGACTATTATACCTAATAATTCGGCTTTTAACTAAGCACACAAACTTGTAATTTACAAGAACAAAAGAAACAAGAATTACTAAGAGCAGAAGCTAAGGAAAAGTTGAACAAGACCAATAGTTATAGTATAGAAACATATAGTTGTGACATTATATTTTCTATTATTTTGTGTTAGATTATATGGCATTTTTACAGTAGAATCACGTAATATGAAGCCTCATATATGTTTCATGTTATATAGAGTAACTAATTGACAATTACTTTTTTTGGTTACTAACTTTTGGTAACCTCTAAACAAATTATTTATTCATTACTACTCATTGTCTCGTAATTCTTGTATACATATTATTCATTCATTAATTTCTCATTGTCTCGTAATTCTTATAAAATCTAAACCATAATTCCCCTACAATCTTCCTATTCATTATAAGAAAGAATTCTTACTCTATAAATAATAGTAGTCTTAAATTAAGGGAAATACTAGAATAAACATAGAGTGCACGAAAAGTGGTTAGTTAAAATGGGAGTTTTATTTAGTTTAAGGAAGGTGTTCTATTGGTGGAGTTTTAGACTCAACTCTTACTCAGAGTTTGTTTGAATTATATAGTATTGTGTAATGACCTAAATTTATATATTTTATCTTTATGTGTTTTTGACCATTTTGACCTTCCCTGTAGTAGCTACATGTTGATTTTGAGGTCTGGAGATGGTTGATTCCCAATGCGATAGGGAACAATTTGTGGGAGTTTGTAGTTTTTAGAGGCTTATGAAGCCATACAGTTGACTTTGGCCAACATATATATTTTTTTTAGTATCAGATGACAAAATGGACTATGCTAGTAGATTTAGAATGTCAAATTTGGTTTAGTATCTAAGTTAGATTGATTTCAAGATCTTTATATCTCATTTTGACACTTTATTTGGAAATGGGAAAAAAGGGTCCTAGGGGTTAATTTTCAACAAAAACCTTTTTTGAAAATTCTACGTCGTCATTGAGTCTGAAATATCAAAACTATCCTAGTAGCATATATGAATTATCCCTATCGAGTTCCAAATAAATCTCAAAGTTCCATTCAGAGACATTTTTAATTTGGCTTTTGCGGCTAGTACAAAATTTTTTGGTGCATCATGGTCTTCATTGCAATTGCATGGACAAGTGTTGTGGCTTCTAGACTTGATGATTCCTCTCATTGTGATTGTCTGGTGGTGGTGCCTCAATAACAATAAGTATTTCGGTCGACCAGGTCAGATTTGTCCATCACGATTTTGCGGCCCTTCTATCTCATCCACAATGACTTACTTAAGTTTCGACTAATGTTGACCCTTGAGATCATGATATAGGGGCCACAATCATGAGGAACTATTTAATGAATAGCAGAAAAGCTTATTTTTTATGTTTTCCCTTTATTTTTGGATGTTTAAGATTTGGGTTTAGGCAATTCTTGGGGATTTCTTCACTATTTGAGCTTGGGTAAGCTCCAAAATGTTATTCCCATTACTTTTTATCATTATATCCTCAAAAACAACTTTTAATAATGATTTCAAAATAAAAAATTAGGGGTTTTACCGGTAAAGTTTAAAAAGGATCTTTCTTCGATTTGGACCTTATTTTAACCCATTTTGTGTTGGTTTTCTCCAGTAGGCTTCTATAATCCTGAGGAATGTGTTTTTAAAATATAATTCTAATTTTACCCCCTTTATTTTCATACTCATTTTATGACCCCATTGTTACTCCATCCTAAATATCCAGAGTATATGTATCATTGGCTTTCATTTTATATGTAGATGCTATATTTGAATGTTGTTGCTGATACTGAGTCCATTTTTTAGGGAAGTCTTCATGTGGAAGCACATTAGATTGATATTTGGTCATGTTAAGATATGTTATGGTTTAACTTCATTCATATTGAGTTTGGTGGTTATAAATCAGTAAAGTATGCTATTGGTTGGGGAAAATAGTACTGAAGTTTATATTTTGAGATTATTCATACTATTATATGCCCGAGTTGGGGCTTATATTCTATTGTGGTTGGTTATGATATCTGATATGTGTTTCTTGTGTATGGGCTTTATGTAAAATCATTTTCGTTATCTGCTTATTTGAATACCATTATTCTAGATATGATGTATGTGGGGGGCTTATTTTGCTACTATAGAGCTAATTTGAGCATAGGTTGCCTTTATCATGATAGAAATACCCGATTTAGGGTTTGATACTATATTGATAATGCTTACATGCATTTTTATTCTGATGGTACCTAATTGGCATTGATGATCATGAAATATTCACATATTGAATTATTTCTAGGCTCACTTATAAATATAATATATATATATATATATATATAGTTTATTGCGAGAATTAAATCCTTATTCCATACATATACATTCATGAGATACTGGTGCTACTGAGAAACACTATTTTTGAATGAAAAAAAGATATTTTTATGAAAACCTTCTTTGTGAACACGAGCGGAAGAGGTGGAATGAGTTGTGATTGATATTGAAAGATAGTTTATAGGTTATAAACCCTCCATGGGTCCTACCTAGTAGCTACAAGATTGGTGGGTGCATATAGAAAGACATATGATGGCTTTCATCATTCATTACATTCATATTTCATTGCATTGCATTTGAATACATATCTTGATTGTTTTCCTTATTTTCCTTGACTTATGCTTGGTTTCCATGTATTTTTCCTTTATATTTATGTTTTTTATCTTTTTGTGTACTTATATTTAATAAAGCTATTAGTAGAGATAGTGTGAGCTACCATTTGAGTGTTTTTTGCTTGCAGGTGACATGCTCATAGTATATTTTACTTATCTTATTTTCTAGCTTGCTCATTCATCCTATAATACCTACAAAGTAATAACTGGACCATACTCACCCTTATTATGCCCTTTCGGTATAGATCTTAGCACGAATTCTTCCCGTGATAGAAGTGTTTGTTTAGACAATTCCAGAATCAGAAGTGTTGTCCACTCTAGTGTTCAGGGTTAAACCAGGCCTTATCTATCCTTGTTTGTCTTTATGTTGATTATTAGAGATAGATACATATATTTTTAGGTTTTTAATATTGTATTAGATGTTCTTACACTATGACTCTAAATTTTGGGGATTTATGAGATTTCTTTTGGGTTTCCACTTTTACTTATGTTTTACAGCCTAACTTTATTATAAAAGTCTCACTTTGGTTTGTATTTATTGTATATTTCATTTTTTATTTAACAGTTTGAGTGATTAGATTACTTATCAAGGCTGAGCTGTGATAAGTGCTATCATGACCCATATAAGGTTGTATAGTTAAGTTCACTAGTCTCATAAGTGTAAGAAGAGCATGTCTTGTAGAGTCTCATTAATAGGTATATGGATGTTCATATCTTTCTTTGAGAGGCTATAAGATATCATTAGGAAAAACTTCTCTATTTTGATTCTTAAGTTGCGGGTTGCTCTTACCCTATGTTCTAAGTTGTGTTCCACTTTTTTCTATGCATATAGTGAGGACTATATCTCATGAGGCTAGGGATGATGAGCTAGCACCCAAAGATGGAGCCTAGATATAGAGAGAGACAGAGGTCATAGATGTCCCAGAGGTAGAGAATAAGCATGAAGAGCTGCCCTAATTAGAGGTAATGCTAGGAAGAGCTCTCTCGAGCCCAAGGTTGAGTGTGCAAGAGACGCGAGGCCAACTCAAGTCCCATAGGGTTCAATTTATACCCTAGTTCTTGAGGGTCTGTTGATTCAGTTATTGACTTACTTGGGCGGTGTTCCTTTGAGTACACCTAGTGTCCCTTGGATTTTGACTTACCACCATTAGTGTAAGTATCTGCTAATGGTTTACTTTTACTTTGAGTGTGGTATTGCCATTTGTACCGATATTTTCTTATGGTATTCCTCAGGAATTGAATGGTGTTCCACCTTCTATGCCCATATTTAATTATGGTATTCTCAGATTAAGGGTACAACCTTTATCTATGACTCCCCCATGTATGGATTGTCAGCCAACCTGACTTATTATTTTTCCAGTTGGTTTGGGTACAGTTATGTCTTTTGATGATTGGAAGAGGTTTGAAAGGTATATTCGCTTCTGTTCTCCTAAGTTCAATGGTTCTATTGTCAAGAATACCTATGATTTTTTGGTTGATTACCAGGAGAAGTTACATAATCTTTGATACCTTGAGTCTCATGGAGTTGCTTATACTACGTATCAGTTGAGGGATGTCACTAGGGATTGGTGGAGGTCGTATGTGAGTTGCAGGTCTTTGGATTTGTCTTCTATTACTTGAACTCACTTTTTTAGGCCTTCTTGGATAAATTTATATCAAATAATTTGAGAGATTAGATGTGTGATGATTTTGATAATTTGGACCAGGGCTCCATGCCAATTGCTGAGTATAGGCTCATTTTCACACTTTATCTAGGCATTTAACTGCTAGCATCTCCAATGAGTCTTTGCAAAGTTAGAAGTTTTTAAAGGGGTTAGATGGTACTTATCAGTTAGCTTCAATTCAAATAGTAGTTTCAGGAGCTTCCTTATAGAGAGTATTATTGAGCATACTATGATGACCAATTCTATCATCTTAGCTACTCAGGTAGGCACCAATAAGGTGCATCATTATGGTGAGTTGAGTGAATATCCATCATAAGGTATAGATTTCCTTGGTAGAGGTTTTCATAGTTATTATGGTAGGACAATTTAGATCACTTTATAGGGATTAAATGGTGGTCTTTCAGGTATAATTTCTTTGGGAATCTAGACTTTAGGTCAGTATGGTAATTCTAGTTTAGCCACACCTTCTCAGATTGAGTGAGGCTATAGAGGATATTTTTTATGTAAGGATTTTGTCCATGTGGAAAAGGATTATCCTTGATATATTTTTAGATTTACCCTTATATCTATAGTGAGAGGTGGTTTGCAAAGTGGTAAAGGTATTGCTAGAGGTGCTCGAAGTAGAGGTCAAGGTACTCGTAGTGGTGGTTGCATGGTTACTCAATCCAGGAAAAGACTTGGTCTCTATGCTATATTTGCTACACCCAAAGCAGAGGCCTCTGATGCTGTTATTACAGATATCATCCTAATTTGCCATGGATCTAATTCCATGTTATTTAACCTTGGGTCAACTTTCTCCTATGTGTCTATATATTTTGCGCCTCTTGCTATGCCTCTTAAGATTTCTACCCCTATATAAGATTCTTTAGTAGGGAATTGGGTGTTTGATCTATGTGACACCTTGCGGTCTATGGGACTTGGGTAAACTTAATTGTCTTAGATATGGTTGATTTTGATGTTATCTTAGAAATGAATATGGTTGATTTTGATGTTATCTTAGATATGGATTGGTTATCTCCTTATCATTTTATTTTAGACTATTATGCCAAGATCGTAACCTTAGCTACATAGGTATGCCGAGGTTAGCATCTAAAGGTATAATTAATTCTGGTGAAAATGGTGTTATATCTTATTTGCATGTTTGTTGCCCAATAAAAAGTGGATGTTTATCTTATTTAGCTCATATTCATGATACTAGCATTGCCTCTGTGCCTTCTATAGATTCTATTCGAGTTATTCATGAATTTAAGTGTCTGTTTCCTGTGGATTTTCCTATATACCATTGGATCATGATAATGATTTTTCTATATGTTAAACTGGGTACCAAGAATATTTCTATTCCTCTCTATAGAATGGCCCTGGTAATATTAAAGGAGAACTTGCAAGATTTGTTGAGTAAGGGTTCATTAGACCTAGTGTAACTTCTTAGGGTGTGTCTGTCTTATTTGTAAAGAAGAAGGATCACTTGATGTGTTTGTATATTGATTATAGGCAGTTGACAAAAGTGATGGTTAAGAACAAGTTTTCCCTTCCTCGCATTAATGATCTTTTTGACCATCTTTAGAGAATTCAGTATTTTCGATGATTGATTTGAAATGGGTATCACCAGCTAAATATTAGTGTTTTGGATGTTTAGAAATTGGCTTTTTAGACTTGATATAGTCATTATGAGTTTTTTGTCATGTCATTTAGATTGACCAATGCCCTATTAACATTCCTGGAGTTGATGAACCAGGTGTTTCGATTGTATCTTAACTTCTTTGTAATTGTATTTATAGATGATATCTTGCTTTATTCAAAAATTGTGGCCAGCCATGTGAATCATTTGAGCATTGTACTTCAGAGGCTATGTGATAAAAATTTGTATGCTAAGTTTTCTAAGTGTGGGTTTTGGTTGGATTCTATCTCTTTCATAGATCATGTGGTGACTAAGAATAGCATTATGGTTAACCTGAATTTGGATATTCATTGGTTTGATGGGCTATTATCATCATTATAACTCAAAAATAAATTGTTCCAGGAGTCGGATACGTGTGAGAAAAGATTTCAAAATCTCAAAGTATTGTTGACTTCAGCTCCTATCTTGACTTTGACCAAAGAGGGTATAGATTTTTGTTGTATTTTGTGATGATTCCAGTATTGATTTGGGTTCGGTATTTATGAAGGAGGGTAAAGTAATTCCTTGTACCTCTCATTAGTTGAAGCCTAGTGAGAGAAATTGCTACCCATGATTTAGAGTTGACAACCATAGTGTTTGTATTGAAATTACTAGTGTCATTACTTGTATGGAGTTCTTTGTAAGATTTTCTCAGACCATTGTAGCCTTCAATACTTCAGATGACAACGATATCTCAATATTAGGCAACGACATTGGCTTGAGTTTCTTAAGGATTATGATCTCCATATTTTGTAATATTCGGGCAAGGATAATGTTATTGTGGATTCCTTGAGTTACAAGTCCACTAGTATGGAGATTTTAGCTCATCTCTTTAATCAGGAGTTGTTTTTAGCCTTGGAGGTTCATTCCCTAGCTAACCAAATGGTTAGGCTTTATATTTTGACACTTTGATATATTTTAGCCTATTGATGACAGATCTTCCTTGATGGAGCAGATTTGAGCTCACTAGTTTGACATTGATAATTTAAAGTTGATTCAAAACAAGGTGTTGAATGGTCATGCTAAGAAAGCATCTATTGATTTAATAGTGTATTAAGGATTGGTGGTTGAGTTTGTGTGTCGAGAGTCGGAGATTGGGTGAGATTGATTTTGGAGGAGGCACATTGTTCCAGATATTCTATCCATGTAGGTGTCACCAAAATGTTTTATGATTTAAAGCAACTTTACTTATAGAATGGTATAAAGAAGGATATGGTAGATTTTGTAGCTCAATGCATGTGTTTTCAGCATATGAAGGCCAAGAATTAGATATTGGGTGGTTTTCTTCAAAGTTTACCCATTCTTTAGTGGAAGTTGAAGTGGATCACTAAGGAATTAGTAACTAGGTTTCCCCGTACTTCTCGTGGTTCGGACAATATTTGGGTTATCATGGATTAGTTGACCAAATCAGCCTATGTTGTACTTATTCAAATTTCCCTCAGTAGCGAGAAGCTGTCTCATATGTATGTTAGTGAGATAGTTCAACTTCATGGATTACTCGTGTCTATTATTTCAGGAAAAGGCTCAGTGTTCACTTTTAGCTTCTCATAGACTTTTCAGGAAAAGTTGGGTACTTGAGTTGACCATAGCAAAACATTCCATCCCCAGGCTGATAGTCAGTCGGAATGGGCTATTTATGATTTGGGGGATATGCTCCATGCATGTATTATGTACTTTAAAGGTTAGTGGGAGCAGCATTTGGCTTTAGCGGTGTTCACTTATAATAACAACTACCATTCGATTGATGAAATGGTCATTTTTGGGCATTGTATGGTAGGCATTTTTGATTTTCTATTAGTTAGTTTGAGACCCCTGAGGTTAGACTCCATGGTACCGACTTGCCCTGCGAGTATTGGATAGGGTTCAAGTTATTCAGGATAGGCTTCAGGTAGCTCAAAGTAGGAAAAGGAGTTATGCAGACCATAGGCTTCGTGCCTCAAAGTTTGGGATGAGTGACTGAGTCTTCCTTTATGTGCCGCCCATAAAAGGGGCAATGAGGTTTAGGATGATGGTCAAGCTTATCCCTAGGTATATTGGACCTTTTAAGATTCTTCAGATAGTTGTCGAGGTTACTTATGAGTTGGCCTTACCTCCAGACTTTTCATCCATTCATCTAGTTTTTTATTTATCTATGCTCCGACTCTATAGTCTAGATGAGAATCATGTGTTTCATTGGGTTTTGGTTTAGTTGGATAAGAAATTGAATTTTGTTGAGGAGCTAGTGTCCACTTTAGCTAGGAAATTAAACGATTGCAATATAGAGATATTCTTATGGTTAAGCTTTAATGGGGTTATCTTCCTATTGAGGAGGCTACTTGGGAGGTCGAGTCCAACATGTGTAGTATTTACTCTCAGTTTTTTATCAGTTGAGGTATTTCCTTGCCTTTTAGTTTGAAGATGAACTAGAGTTTTAGTGGTGGATGTTGTAATAACCTGAATTTGTGAATTTTCTATTTCTATGTGTTCTGACCCTTTGCCCTTCCATGTAGTTTCTACATGTTGATTTTGAGATCTAAGGATGGTTGGAATGGTTCCCGATGTGATCAGGAACAATTTGCGTGACTTTATGGTTTTAGAGGTTTAAGAAGTTAGATAGTTGACTTCGGTTAACATTTATTGTTTAGAGTGTTAGATGGCAAAACAGACTTTGCCAACATATCCAGAATGTAAAATTTGGGTTAGCAGCGGGGTTGAATTAATTTTGAGGCCTTTATTTCTCACATCAATCCTTCATCTAGAAAATAGTGAAAAGGTGTGTTAGAGGTTAATTTTGTGAAAGCAATATTTGTTTTGAAAATTTGATATTATCATTGAGTCCTAAATGTTGAAATTAGCCTACTATCATATATGATTTATCTCTGTCAGCTTTCGAATGAATCTCAGAGGTCTATTTGGAGATATTTTTAACTTGATTTCTGCTACTGGTGTAGCAGTTTCTAGTGCATCAATCCCTTCATTACGATCACGTGGACAACTATCGTTATCGCGGGCCTTGATGATTCTCTTTATCACGATGTAATGGTAGTGGTGCAGCGATCGTAATGAGTATTCGGGTGGACTGGTTAGGTTTGTCCGTAGTGGTCATGTCACAACCCAAACCATGGACAGGCAGTGACAGGTATATCAAGTCCCATGTATACCGGAGATCACCCCTGCACCTAACCAAACCAAAAACATCATTCCCGAAGGTTGGATGAATTTCGAACATAAAACAAGATAGCATACACTAAGATTAATTAAGTTCAAAACTTGTCTATAAAGTACAACCGATGACTGACCAAATAACCAACCGACACCGCCCAATATCCACAGTAGTCCAAACAAAGCCTTCTTAATAAAGAACCAAAACTGAATATAAATAAAGTGTCCGAACATGCCCCCGACTATAGCCAAAAATAGTCTAAACAGTCTAAGACATAAGAGACCAAAACATGAAATATAGACCTCCGATGTATGGAAGTTCACCACTTCAATGTCAACTCACGAGGTAATCTTGAATCCTAGTCATTGAGCAGGAGTAGTAAAAGTATGACCAATTTCTGCTTCCCGTAGGGATTCAACATCCGAAGATGGCTAGCGGGGTGAACGCTAGCATCTAACTCAAGGATAAGGTAACATAATGTCATAATCAACAGTTTCAATCCAATGTACAAAATTGAATGCATATACATAAATACATAACATGCTGGGAAAGAGAACAAGGCTTAACATGCACTTCAAAACTTTAGCCTGGATTGTGTAGCTCAACCGTCAAATAATAGTACCCACGGACAATATGGGACCCAGATCTCACCCCCTAGTCGGGTCCCAGTGCATTTAGCCGCACAAACTAGAGAAAGATCATATATATATATATGCACGGGGGACTCGAACCCTCCAATCATATACCAAGGTGACTTAAGCACCTAATCATTAAATATGATATAGGGGACTCGAACCCTCCAATCATAATAATATCAAAAAGGTGGACTCGAACCACCTGGTCACAAGAAAGGGGACTCGACCCCTCAACCCATAAACACCCCCTATAGGATAGTGTGGTTCCCAATGTTGGTCACTCGGACCTTACCTTTCACGACTCAGTTACACAACTCTCTTTTAAAGCCCAATTAAAGCATTTATCACACAATCCCCTCCGTTGAACTATAATACACATTTAGGCATACATTGTTGGCATCTTCATACCAACTACACTTGAAAGGTAATAACAACAAGCCAAAAACTTACATCACTTAGGGGAATTCACAACCATCTTGGTAATTTTAAAAATTCCTACAATTCTCATAATTAAAAACCAATTTCATATTATGGGGTTAGGGTCATAACCACTTCAAAAGTCACAAGTTTGGAAAATCACTATTCCCTAGTTCATTCACCATACCCATGCACCCACAAGTTCAAAACCATAATTAAAGCATGAAAATTGATATGTAAACCAGGGGAAAATATTGTTCACCATTAAGCATTAAAAAACCCCAACCTTTGTTTCAAAACCAACATCAATATCTCATGGGCACTACTTTAAAACATATGCTCTTGATAAATTAACAATAAGGGAAGTGTAATATGCCTTAAGTACGAAGAATTTTGGAGAGAAATCGACCCTAGAGCTCTAAGATGACCAACTTAATCAAACCCTAGATTGACTTGCATGAGGGAATTTTTTGGAGCCTTTTAGAGTGTTTGAGAAGTTAGATTTGTTTGTGAGTGCTAATGACACTCTAAAGGGTTTATAAGACGTGGGTTTCAATTTGGGTAAGAGGTGAAATATACAGAAAGCCCTTAACTTAAAAGCTTTAGAAAGTATCTCTATTGGCTACGAGTCAACCGTTGATTCATCACCACTTCTTATGACTTTTCACCACGAGTCGTAACAAAGATAGTCTTTATTATGCCACACACTGTTGACCATATGAATCAATTGGAACCACTAGTAATGATACTTTACGACTCATTGGGTCCAGTCGTAGTCATCACATAACTCGATTGGGTAAACACTAGAAATTATTCAATTTTCACCCAATGACTCATAACAAGTCCTTACGACACGTAGTAAGCCACTCATACTCAGAGTAGAACCTAGCCACTTAATTACTGATTTGGTTACAATTCCACCCCAAAGACTTGTCATGAATCTTTATGACTTGTATCCTTAAGTCGTACGCAAGATAGAAACTCAAGCACCATTCACTGTGTACCTTACGACTAGGGTCACCTAACACGTCAAGACACCCTACGAGTTGTAGGGTGAGTCATATTCAAGGCAGTGTGCTTAGAACTCAGAAAATTTTAAAGGGCCAAAAACCTGGGGTATTATATACTAACCCCATAGGATCATTAATCCTCAAATGATAGGACAAGGCATTTATGTGCATAATTTGACTCCATATAGCACTAACCTTACCTTTAACAAAGACAGAAAACAAAGATATGAAGGAAATAAAAATTTCCTTTCACAATGTTAGAAAACAATGATGCTAAGGAATACTCCTTTAACAATGTTAGAAAACAATGATGCTAAGGAATACTCATACCTCAAGCATGATTATCCAGAATGGGAAGTAAGAACATATACTTGGACTATATGTCCTCCTCGGCTTCCCACGTAGCTTCCTCAACCTTTGAGTTCCTCCAAATAACCTTTACCAAAGTCATGTCCTTTGTCCGTAACTGACGGACTTGCCAATCAAAAATCACTAGCGAGAATTCCTCATAAGACAAGGAATCTGAGATACCCACCTCCTCTAAAGAAACAACCATTGAAGGATCAGCCATGCACTATCAAGATATTAAAACATAAAACACTAGATGAATGGATCTCAAACTAGAAGGAAACTCCAATTCATATGTGATATTATCAACCCTCTTCAAAACCACGTATGGACCTACATAACGGGGTCTGAGCTTCCCCTTCATACCAAATCGCATCACTCCCTTCATGGGGGACACCTTTAGAAATATACAATCACCAACATTAGACTCCAACTCTCTTTGCCTTTCATCCACATAGGACTTTGATGACTTTGGGAAGCCTTAAATCTATCCCAAATCACCTTCACCTTCTCTATAGCTTAGTGAACAAAATCGGGATTAAACAATATATTTTCTCCAACCTCAAACTACCCAATTGGAGAATGACACCTCCCACCATATAAATACTCAAACGAAGCTATACCAATGCTAGAGTGATAACTATTATTGTAGGAAAACTCTAAGAGAGGTTGGTGGTCAACCCAACTACCAAAAAAATCAAACACACACGCCTAAAGCATATCTTCTAGGAACTAAATTATTCTTTCCACTTTCCCATCTGTCTGTGGGTGGAAAGCAATAATAAGGGTCACCTTAGTCCCCAAACCTTACTGAAAAGACCTCCAAAAGTAAGATGAGAACTGAGTATCCTAATCAGATACGATGAAAACTAGATTACCATGAAACTTCACAATCTCCTCAATGAGAAGTTTGGCATAATCTTTAGCAAAAAAATTTGTCCACACTGACAAGAAGTGAGCATACGTAGTCACCCTGTCCACGATGACCCAAATCATATCAAATTATTGGCAAGACCATGAAAGACCAGTAAAAAATCCATATTAATTATCTATTATTTTCACATCGATTATTCAATCTCTTAAGATAATCCATCGGGCCTCAAGTGTTCAACCTTCACTTGTTGACAAACCATGCACTTAGCCAAAAAATTAGCTATATAACGCTTTATATTATTCCACCAATAAATCTCTTTATGGTGATGATACATCTTTGTCAAACTAGGATGAATAGTATAACATGACTCATGAGCTTCGGCCAAAATTCTACCTCGCAACCCATCAACATTAGGAATATATAATCCACTATGGTACCTCAGGATACCATCACCACCAATCTATAAAACAATCACTTTTTGCCTACTTACTTCATTCTTAATTTACATCAAAATGGGAACTAACACTTGTTTCTCCTTTACTTCAGCACCAAGAGATGACCTCACCACCTCTTGAATAATCACACCACCATCCTTATAATCCAAAAGAAGAACTTCAAGGTTAGCCAAATGGTGAATATCCTTAAACAAACCTCATTTCTCCTCTTACACATAAAAGAAGCTTCCCATGGACAACCTGCTAACAGCATCAGCAACCAGGTTAGCTTTACCTGAATGATAGTAGAGACTCATGTCATAGTCCTTTAGCAACTTAAGCCATCTCCTTTTCCTTATAATCAGAATAAATATCAAATGGACTCTATAAAAATAATACCTCCAGATCTTTAATGCAAACACCACAACTAACATTCCAAATCATGGGTAGGATAATTCTAATCATAAACTTTCAACTTCCTAAAATATTAAGCAACCACCTTGACATGCTGCATCAACACCCAACCCGTCCCTACCCGAGATGTAACACAATAGACAACAAAATCATTAGTTCCCTCAGCCAAAGTCAAGACCAGAGCCAAAGTCAACTTATTCTTCAGCTTCTTAAAACTACCCTCGCAAGTATCAGAACATAAGAATTTTACCTTCTTCTGAGTCAACTTACTCAATGGGGCAGCAATAGAAGAGAAATGTTTCACAAACCTTCTATAGTAACCAGCTAAACCCAAGAAGCTTTGAATATCGAATGGAGTCCTGGGTGTAGGCCACTTCTTAACGATCGCAACCTTTTGTGGATCCACCATGATCCCTTTACTAGAAACAAAATAACCCAAATAAGTCATAATATTCAAACAAAAATCACGCTTAGGAAACTTTGCATACAAAGGCTGATCCTTTATGGTTTGCAACACAAGGCGAAGGTAATCAGTATGATCTACCTCACTCTCAAAATACACCTAAGTATCGTTGATATAAACAATGACAAACAAGTCCAAGAACTGATGAAAAACCTAATTCATAAGATCCATAAATGCAATTGAGGCATTAGTAATGCCAAAGGACATCACTATAAACTCAATATGACCATACCGACTTTAAAAAGCCATCTTAGGGATATTTACCTCCCTAATCATCAACTGATGGTACCTAGACCAAAAATCAATCTTGGAAAAGACCTTATCACTCTGAAGCTAATAGAAGAGATCATCAATCCTCAAAAGTAGATACTTATTCTTCACGGTTACTTTTTGAATTAGCGATAATCAATATACATCCAAATGTAACTATCCTTCTTATGCAAGAAGATAATAGGAGCACACCACGGAGACACACTAAAGAAAATAAAATCCTAATCAAGAAGATCTTTTAACTTCTCTTTGAGTTCCTTCAACATAGTCAGAGCCATTCTGTAAGGAGGGATAGAAATAGAATGAGTGTCTAAAAGAATATTAATCCCAAAATTAATTTCCCTATTGGGAGGAAGATCATCAAAGAACACCTTGCAAAATTCACAAACCATATGGACAACCTGTAAAACAGGACCTTTGGCTCTAGTATCCTTAACATGTACAAAGTGATAGATTCACCCTTTGGAAACCAATTTTCGAGCTCTAAGTATGAGATGAACTGTTATTTAGGAATTATGGAACTACCTTCCCATTCAATTATTGGATCATTTTGGAAATGAAAACTAATTCTTTGGATCGGACAATCAAGAGATGCATGGCATTAATACAATCCATCCCCAAATCACACAAAAGTCTAACATATCCAACTCTACTAGATCCACCAAGGTATCCCAATCATGAACTGACAACACACAGCCTCTATAAATACTTCTAGCCATAATAGAGTCACCCATTAGGGTGGACACAAAAAGAGGATCCAGAATACACTCATGATCAAAGCCCAAATGGATAGCCACTTACATAAGGGGTTACACAAAATAGAGTAGGCTCAGGATTAAGTAAATAGTATACATCTTAAGAAAAGAGTTTAAGAAAACCATTAAAAACATTGGGGGACACCTCAAAATCTTAGCGAGTGGTAAGAGCGTACAGATAGTTCCGACCAACTCCAAAGTCAGAAGTAGAAGTAGCACCTCTTTGTGTTAGAGCAGATGAAGTGTCAACTGGAATCTTACTCACCCTAGACGCAACCTTATAAGGATAATTACTCTATCGATGACCAATTTGGCCACATGAAAAAAACTTGCTCCTCCCTTCCTCACAAAAAACATAATGCACCTGATTACAAAATCTACAAGGAGGATATGATGGAGCCGACTGGGCCCCACTAGCCTTAGACTAGGTACCCAATGCCATAAAACCATCACCATTTTACTATATCAATCACCTAACATCTTTGGGTAGGAAGAATGTGTTATAGTATAAAACAAAAATTGCCCCACTTCTTCTTAGAAGACTTTTAACCATCTCTACCACTCTGGTTTTAACTTTACCTTGATCCAAATAGAGAAACTTCTTACTCTGCCTTTCACTCATCTACACTTATTTCTTTTTTTTTCCTTCACTTGTTAAATATACACCGCAAGTCAGGAAATATCCATGTCCTTGAATATACACCACAAGCCAGGTAATATCCATGTCCTTGTTTAACATGGAAGTCTTACTCTCTAGAATCAAGTCTTAGGATAACCCAGAATATAACTTCGTCATTCTAGCCCTTATGCTAGACACCTACGCAGAAGTATACCAGGATAACTGATGGAACTTCAACGCATACTCCTTGACTGTCATCTTGCCTTAACTTAGGTTCATGAATTCCTCTGCGTTTGCCTCCTTCTGCTCTTAAGGAAAGAAGTGATCCAGAAAAGAACTAGCGAAATCATCCCATAGAGCTGACTGAGCATTATCGCCCCTAGACTGGTCCTATTTCTTGTACCACCAATATTCCACATCCTTTAATTATTAAGTGGAATACTTCACTCCCTCTACATTAATGGTATGTATCATACAAAAAAATCTTTTCTATCTCATCAATGAAATTTTAAAGATCTTCCTCAACTTTAGAATCGGTGAAACTAGAAGGAATCAATCTCATGAATTGGCCAACTCTAGTGGACTAGGATGATAGAGCAACAGAAGCAATCCGCTTAGTATAAAAGGCCACCAACTAGATATGAAAATGAATCGACTGGCAAGACTCAGCATTAGACACATTATCTTCAGGTGCTTGAGGAGGGATAGGGGAACCAGATCAGCAAAAGTGACCCTAGACTGGGTCTAAACTCTTAGTGTAGGATGATCTCTATCTATATGATCCTTAGATGGGATAGAAAAATTCCTATGGATATCAAATCTTTTTGGAGGCATGATATGAAAAGTGAATAAATGGAAATTAGAAGAGACTCAATACCTTAGACTTTATAGCTTAAAATGAAACAACAGAACAGGAAATATTCCTAAATGCCTTGTAGCCTCTCCATTAAAGTATGGGGCGCTACACACCCATATATGAGACTTTACTTAAATCGGATTTGTTGGACACCAATGACACCAAACGTAGACTATGATACCATCATTCTCATGATCAAAACCAAGGTCTGGTCGTGACTGGTCTCTCAAGTCCCACATAGATCGGAGATCACACCTTGCACCTAACTTAACTAAACACATCATCCCCTAAGGTCGGATGAATTTTGAACGTATAACAAGATAACATATAACAAGATTAAGTAAGCTCCAAATATGTCTATAACCAATGACCAATGACCGGCCAAATAATTGACCGACACCGTCTAATATCAATAGTAGTCCAAACAAAGACTTCTAAGAAAGAACCAAAACTGAATATAAATAAAGTATCAGGACATGCCCTCGACTATAGTCAAAAATAGTATAAATAGTCTAAGGCAAAAGAGACTGAAACATGAAATGTAGAGTTTTGATGTATGGAAGCTCACTACTTTAATGTCAACTCATGAGATGATCCCGAATCCTAATCACTGAGTAGGAGAAGTAGAATTATTACCAATTCCTAAATAGCATGGGGATACAATATCTGATGATGGTTAGCGGGGTGAATACTAGAATGTAACTTAGGGATAAGGATGACATAATGTCATAATCGACAGTTTTAATCCAATGTACAAAATCAAATGCATATACATAAATATATCATATGTCAGGATAGGGAACAAGGCTTAACATGCACTTCAAAACTTGAGCCTAGATTGTGTAGCTCAATCATCATATAATAGTGTCTACATGCTATATGGGTCCTAGATCTCACCCCCTGGTCAGGCCTCAGTGCATGTAGACTCACAATAGGAGAAAGATCATATATATATAAATGGAGGACTCAAACCCTCCAATCATATACTAAGGTAACTTGATCACTCGATTATGAAATATAATATGGGGGACTTAAAATGTTCAATAATAATAATATAAATAAGGTGGACTCGAACCACCTGGTCACAAAAAAGGGGACTCAAATCCTTAATCCATAACAACCCTACAACAGCTAGCGTAATTTCCCGTGTCGATCACTCGAGCCTTCACTTTCACAGCTCAGCTACACAACCCTCTTTTAAAGCCCAATTAAAGTATTATCATATAATCCCCTTCATTGAACCACAATACACATTTAGGTATATATTGTTGGAATCATACCAACTCCACTTACATGGTAATAACAACATACCAAAAAAATACATCACTTAGGGAAATTCACAACCCTCTTAGTTTAAATTTACAAATTGTCATAAATAAAAACCAATTTCACATTATGGGGTTGGGGTCATAACCACTTCAAAAGTCACAAGTTTAGGAAAATTATAATTACCTAGGTCATTCATCATACCTATGCACCTACAATTTTAAAATCATAATTAAAGCATGAAAAGTTATATTGTAAACCATGGGAAAACATTGTTCATCCTTAACTATTCAAAATCCCCAACCTTTGTTTCAAAACCAACATCAACATCTCAAGGACAATACTTTAAAATATTTGATCTTGATAAATTAACAATGAGGAAAGATTAACATACCTTAAACAATAAAAAATTTAGAGAGAAATTGACCCTTGAGCTCTTAGATGACCAACTTGATCAAACCCTGGCTTGACATGCTTGAGGGAATTTTAGAGATCCTTTTAGAGTATTTGAGAATGAATTAGATTTGTTTTTGAGTGCTAATAATACCCCTAAACAGGTTATAAGACATGGGTTTTAATTTGGGCAGGAGGAGAAATATTTAGAATGCCCTTAACTTAAAAGTTGGAATAGTACCTCCATTGACTACGGGTCAATCGTTGACTCGTAAACACTCCTTATGACTTATCATCGTAATTCATAATGAAGATAGTCTTTAGGGTACCACACACTATTAACCCTATGACTCGACTGGCACCACTCATAATGAAACCCTATGTCTCGTAGGGCCTAATCATAGTCAACACATAACTCAATTGGGTAAACACTAGACATCCTATGATTTGCACCCAATGACTCATAACAAGTCCTTATGAATCATAGTGATTCACTCGTACTCAGAGTAGAATGTATCTACTTAATTATTGATTTGGTTATAATTCCACTCTAAAGACTATTCATAAGTCTTTACGACTCGTATCCTTAAGTCTTACCCAAGACAGAAACTCAAGAACCATTCATTGGGTATCTTACGACTAGGGTCACCTGACCTATCAAGACACCCTACAACTCGTAGGGTGAGCCTAGTCAAGGCAGTGAGCTCAGGATTTAGAAAATTTTCAAAGGCTAAAAACTCAGGGCATTAAAGGTCATGAGGCCCTTCTCTTGCAATTGTATGATGGGTGTAGCTATCGTGAGACACTGTTCATTAAAGTTTAAAAGCCTTTTTTTCATGTTTTCCTTCTATTTTTTGACCTTTGAACTTTGGGTTTGGGTGATTCTTGAGGATTTCCTTACTATTTGAGTCTGGGTAAGCTTAAAAACCTTCGTCCCATTACTTTTATCATTTATACCCTCAGAAACAACTTTGAATCACAATTTCAAAATGAAAAATTGAGGTTTTAATCGTTAAAATTTAAAAAGATTTTTCTTTGATTTGGACCTTGTTTTTAACCTTGGAAAATATGTTTTTTAAAATTAAAGTTTGGTTTTACCTCTTTAATTTTCAAACTCATTTTTTGAACCAATTTTTGGACCCAGCCTAATTATGGGCAATATTAATTTTGATGGTTTTTTTAAACCTGTAGATGCTATATTTGAATGATGAAATTGACTCTAAAGTTATTCTCAAAGGGAAATATCTATGTGTAAGCACATTAACTAAAATTTCATTGTTTTATAGTAGGTTATGGATTAACGTCATTCAGATTGAGCTGGGTAGTTAATAAATAAGTAAAGAATGCTATGGGTTGGAGAAAATAGTTATGAAATATATATTTTGAGATTATTTTTACTATTTTATTCCCGTGTGGGAGCTTATACTATTTTATTCCCGTGTGGGAGCTTATATTCTATTGTGGTTAATTATTATATCTGATATTATGTGTTTCCGTGTAGGGGCTTTATCTAACATCATTAGCCATATATGTGCATTTTAATGCCTTTAGTCTAGATATGATGCCTGTACGAGGGCTTATTTTGCTAATATAAGCCTTATTTGAGCATAGGTTGCTTTTATTATTATAAAAATATCAGAGTTAGAGGTTGATATGATATTAATAATGTCTTACATATATATTTATTCTGATGGTACCAAATTTGGGTTGATGATCATGAATTATGGACATACTGAGTTTATTTTTGGGCTCTCTACATATATGTGTATGTGTGTGTTGGATGGATTAGATATCATCATTTGAGCTAATTGTAAGCACTATATCATCAGTCCATACACATACATTCATGAGATACTGGTACTACTGAAAACACTATTTTGAAAAAAATAAAATATTTTTTGGAATTCCCTCTTTGTAAACATAAGCTGGAGAGGTGAGATGAGTTGAGATTGAGATTAAGATATAGTTTATGGGTTGTAAACCACCTATGGGTCCTACTTTATTGCTGTAAACTTAGTGGGTGTGTATAGAAATTTATGCGATGACTTTCATCATTCAACCTATTCACATGGCATTGCATTGTATATCCATACACTTTTAGATTCTTTTTCTTAGTTTGATTAACTTGTGCTTGGTTTTTGTGCATTTTTTTATATCTGCGTTGTTTCTATTTTTGTGTACTTATATATATTGGAACTTTTAGTAGAGATAGTGTGAGCTATCATTTGAGACTTTTCTGCTTGTAGGTGATATGGTCATAGTATATTTTACTTATCTTAATTTTAGTTTTGCTCAGCTCCTATGATACCTACTGAGTACAAGTGGACCGTACTTACTACTAGTGTTCTCTTTCGGTGCAGATCCTAGTACGAGCAGCACTATTCATGGAAATTGAGTTCATATGAATACTTCTAAAGTTTGAGGTATTAATCCACTCTAGTTTTTGGGTTTGGATCAGAACTCATCTGTCTATGTTTGTCTTTATCTTGATAGTCAATGACATACACATATATTTTCAGTTTTAGAATATTGTATTAAATATTCCTATACTATGACTCCAAATTTTGAAAATTTATGAGATTTCTTTTGGGTTTCCGCTTTACTTATATTTTAGGACTTGACTTCATTCTAGAAGTCTCACTTCAGTATGTAGGTATTGTATAATTTATTTTTCTTTATCAGTTTAACCGATTGACTTACTTATCAAGGCTGAGCTGCGATAAGTGACATCATGATTTTTTTATCATGGCATATTGTTGGATTGTTGTATTATAGAGAAAACACGTCAAGAAGATTATTATTGGATTAGTTAAGGATTTATAGTAATAGACTTAGATTTTTATAAAGATAGTGAAATATCTGTGCTGAAGATATTTTTATTTTCTTCATTTCATTTTCCAGTGTGTAATTACAATCAGCACTAACATTTTACTATTTATTTTTTTATATGTTGATCTTAGGTAGAATTATTCACCTTAGTGTCATTATCTATGATTGTTTAGCCTTGTTTCGAGGAATTATTGTATGCTTAATGAATGGTTAATGATTTAGTTGAGCATCTAAGTGATAAAATACTAAATTATAATGTTTAAGGTGTGTTTCAAACAAGTTTAGAATCAATTTGGTCAGTTAGAGTTTAGACGAGAAAACTAGTGTTACTAGTTTGAGCTATGTGTTGTTCCAGTAGATCTTGATGGGTTCTAGTGTGTGTAATGAGTTACTAAAGGTATAATTGTATAATTATTTTTTGAATAACTTGTTTATATTTCTTAAATTTAAATTTGAATAAGCTAAGAGACAAAACATTAAGTTAAAGTTCAGACACAAAAACTAGTACTCGTAGCTTGAACTATGTTCCTTCTTAGTTCATCGTGATGGATTCAATTGTGATTTGTGCTCTAATTTGTTATGTTTGATGTGGTAGGATGCTTGATAATTTTATCAAGATGTTATATGATTAATATGAAATCTGGAAAGATAATAGGTCACAACAAAGCATGGAATGACGAACCAAACGCATGGGGTATAATGCAACAAAATTTGGAATTTTTGGACTCATTCACGTTACATGAACTTTAGGCACCATGTTAGGGACATGAAACGTCCTTGGGGGAATCCAAAAATGTTATTTCCAGCATCTAATCGAAATACAGACCCTAGGCCACGCGATAAGGGTGTGGCACATTGGCTAAGTCAAAACCATCAACTTTGGTCCTACTATAAATAGGATACTTAAACTCTTATGTAACCACCTTGGACGACTTAAGGGCATTGAAAACCTATGAATTGGTCTTCAATTAGGGATTTTATTCCTTTAATTTAGTTTATCCTTGGATTATTACATGGATTCTTTCATTATGATCCTTTGTACATCCATGAGTGGCTAAACACCTTCATTTAGGGTTTAGGCCAAGAACATGATTACTATATATTATAATCAATTTAGTTATTGTTCATTATCATTATTAGTTGTTAATGTATCCTTTTTTATCTATTCAATGGATTTATGACCCTTAGAGCAAATATATATTTCTATCATGAGCCTGAAAGGAAAAGTAATAGAATAGAACGTGGGTTACATGTAATAGGTTCATAATTTTTCAATGAATTGATGTTATGATTTTCTTTTAGGGCATAATATACCTAAGTATACCTATAATATTTTCATTTATGGGAAGTATATAAAGGCATTTAGCTTAGTTCTTGTATTCCCGCTCAATGATGTAGTTGTGAGGCTAAGCTAGAAAATTGATTAGAGGCTCGAAAGACCATAATCATGTTATAAACCCTGGGATCTAACAACATAGATAATTGACCTAACCAATAAAGTTATATGAACTATTAGGATTGTTCGTAGTGCCTCAGACCTGGGTTTTACCTCAATATATGCAAGACTATTACATTATGTCATTGTTTTAGTTCACGTTTAGCTATAACTCTCAAACTCTTGTTGTTATATTTGCATTTTTCTAATCTTAATAGTTGAACTAGTCTTTGCTAGTTGCTTAATTCTAGTCCCCATGGGAGCGATACTTTATTTTTTTTGACCATTATATTACTTGGGTGGACCATGTACACCTGAGCGTGTGCTTGGGTTTTGGCATCATTGTCTGGGACTTGTACGTAGGCAACTTCCTTAATTTAGTTTGAATTTTTTATTTCTTGACTGTTGTTCACTTAATCTTAGTTTCTTGATTTGCAGGTACCATTGTGAAAAGTTAGTAAGCTAGTAGGGATAAGGAGTTAATTGAGCCAGATCTCGAACCTGAGCAACACCTACCAAACAGGGGAGAGAAGAAGTAATTCTTTACTGGATTCTATAGATTCAAGGAGAAGATATTTCTCTACCCATGGCTGATGATCCACCAGAATGCTGGATAGTTCGCTAAGTGGAAACCCCACTTGTAACTAATAAGACCTCTGCTATTCGAAAACCGGTTGTGGGAGGTAGATTTAAGTTAAAACAGAACATGGTGCAGCTTTTGCATAGCAGCAAATAGTTCTCTGGCCTACCACATGAAGATTCATAAATTCACTTACATAATTTTCTGAAGATCAGTGACACGTTCATACCCATGGGGGTATCTATTGACTATGTGAGGCTGACACTCTTCCCCTTCTTATTGTTGGGAAAATCAAAGAAGCGGCTGAACACAGAACCAGTAAGGTCTATCACTACATGGGATGGTTTGGCCTGGAAAATCCTCATTCATTTCTTTCCATTTATGAAGACTGCGAGACTACGTAGTGAGATTTTAAGCTTCAAGAATAATTTGGATAAGAATCTATATCATGCTTGGGAGAGGTTCAAATCACTTCTTCAAGGTTGTCCACATCACCAGCTGTCCAATGAGATATTAGCTCACACTTTTGTAGAGGCTCTTAATCATAATACAAAAATTTTGCTAGATTCAGCTACTGGTGGTCAAGCATTAGAAAAGACAAATAATGAGTTGTATACCTTATTGAACTGAATTGGATAAGGAAATCCTGACTGGCATAGTGATATGTCCAGAGGTATAGTAAAAGAGTCAGCCAGTATGCTTAATAGTATCATAGCCCTAGCCGCCTAATTTTCAACTATAGAGAATCAGATAATGTCTCAATTACAAAAATTGGGTGTGCACCAATCGTAGGCTCAGGTGAATATGGTAAAGCAGGCTCCATCATGGTGTGTGATTTGTGGCAATAGAGGTCATTTTGCAGACTTTTGTGCAGCAAATCCAAAATTTGTAAACTTTATAGGGAATGCTCAAAAGCCAAATTATGGTAATGCCTACAACTATAAGTGGCAGAGCCAGCCAAATTACTCTTGGGGCGATAATTAATAGTTTCATTAGCAACAACACCATACACAAGCATGTAACATTGAGGAAACTTTAAAGAAGATCCTGTCCAAGTAAGAAAAAATGGATTGTGACATCAAAAATAACCAAGTATCTTAGAAACAGTTAGAGCAACAATTGGGGAACTAGCCCAGACTCAAAATACCAAGCCTCAAGTTGATTTGTACAGTGATAATGAACCTCCAAAGAAAGTTATGGCAACTACCTGGAGGAATGGTAATGAGCTTAATGACGGACCTCTAAAAATAAATTTGAAGGTACACACAAAGTTGGTTCCTCAATAAGTTGAAATCAAAGATGCTAAAAATTTAGGAAAGTCTGAGTAACCAAAAATTAAGGCTGATGAGCAAGTTATTGAAAGACCACCACTACCATTTTCATAGAGGATAAAAAGGCCAAAGAGGATGTTTGTTTTAAGAAGTTTTTTGACACTTCAGAGAACTTTACAATAATTTGCCTTTGATAGATGTTTGCATGGAATACCTAAGTATGCTATGTACTTGAAAGATATGGTGACTAACAAGATTAAGCTACAGGACATTGATATGGTAGCACTCATTGAGAAGTGCAACTCTATGGTGATGAAGAAGATGCCCAAGAAGCTTAAGGACCTAGGGAGTTTCACCCTCCCCATACAAATTGGTGAGGGCGATGTGGTTTATGCTCTGAGTAATTTAGGGGATAGTATAAAATTGATGCCTCTATCAGTGTTCAATACTCTTGGGTTGGGAATTGCTCTGCGATGCTCCATATAAAAATAGAAGCCAAGTCCATCCCAAAGAAATTACTGAGGACGTGCACATAAATTCTGGTAAGTTTATTATCATTGTTGACTTTATTATTTTAGATTATGATACAGATGATAAGGTACCAATCATTCTGCGACGTCCATTCTTAGGAATGGAAATAGTGATAATAGATATGAGAGAGGGCATTCTCAAAATGAGATTGGATGAGGAAGACGTATTTTTCAAAATTTATAAACCACTCAATCCATCTTTCCACTACAAAGAGTTACATATGATTACTGACATAGAAGTAGATGAGTGTGAGGTGGTAAAGCCTAAACCACCAATGACCTCTTTAGACAGTCTTATTGAGTTTCCCAAACCACTACCTAAGTTTAGAGTTGACAGAGCTGAGGAGCCTAAAAAGGTTATTATTGAGAAAAATGATGACCTTGAGAATGCACACTCAAGAGGTCGGTCCAAAACGAGTGAGAAAATGGCCTCCAAGTAGGAGAAAAAGTATGAAGGAAATATTGATATATAGTAAGCCAAGTAATGCCACGACACTAAATTAGGTGTTGCTTGGGAGGCAACCCAAGTTAAGGTAGGTACTTGTTTTTGTATTCAAAGCTTTTTAATTAACGTATTTTTTATTTTGTTGAGTCACAGATTGATGGAAACTCTGAGTACTGAAATCTTGAGTTGAGGAGTATAGAAAATACTGGGTGTCGACCCCTTTGATGTTAAAAGATGCTACTAACTATGCCTAGAGGCCTCAGAGAGTATTTCTATCCTTACTTTTTAGTATACTTTGGGGATAAAGTAGATTTTTAAGTATGGGGCGGGGAAATTTCCATGGTTTCGGTGAAGTGCTGCTATATGATCTTAATTTTTGTTGTTTTCTAGTTTTGGGGTAAATTTGAAAAAATTACAATAATATTTTCTCTTTGTTTTTGGTTTTGTAGGTTTCAGTTAGTAGCTGTACACTTCACCCACCTTTTGGTTGTTCTTTTTTATTCTTTTTCACAGAGGTGCCTTTTGAACCTAGTATCCCTTTTTTCTTTTTAAAAGTAAATTTTAAATTTTTTGTGTTAGGAATTAGTGGATGTTCTTGCTAGTTGTTATGTATGATTGAATGATGCAAGTGGGCTTGTATATAAGACCATGTTGATGTGTTGAATGACTACTTTTTAAGAATCACAGGCTCATTTATATGACTCTTGAATGTTGTTGGCTTAATTATGAATTTGTTCTATTATTTTGTCTAGAGTCTATAATGATCCTACTTGATTTAAGCGTGTTCCATGTGTGATGTGAGAATTTATTATATTTTTTGTTGCGCTTTGATGTCTAGAACTTTTCTTGTATGTATGCAAAACGAAATAAAAGATTGTGGGTCTAGGAGATGATTTAGGTATTTCCTTGATAGCCATGTTTCACATACTCTTTTAGCTACCTTAATCATAATCTTAGTTATCCCTGTTTACCCTTTAACCTATTCTTTGATAGCCTCATATATAGCATGTTAACTTTCTTTGGTTTGACCTTAACTTGATCCAAAGCTCCTAAATGCTTTAGTTAAAAATTAATGAGGTTAAGGATTAAGAAAAATATGATGGGAAAAGATGAAAATAAAGCCCTAAGATATTAGCTATTGGTGTTGAAATAGTGATAAGTTATGATAGGGAGTTGTGTAATAAAAAGAAACAAAAGTGTCAAAAACATAAGCATGTGTGATATACTCCCTACTATGTATTTGTGAATGACATTAATGTGATGGGGAAAAACAAGAAATATGTGTTGATGGATGTGGTGGAAATTCGTTGTTAATAGAGAGATCTTAATGTATTATGTTATGTATTAAAGTGCTTAGGGTAAGATAGTCACTATTCCTGGCCAAAATAGTTCCCACCTGTCCTCTAGCCTACATTACAACCCCTAAAGTCCTATTTCACCCTGAGCCTTAACATTCTGATATGTATTTGTGAATGACATTAATGTGATGGGGAAAAACAAGAAATATGTGTTGATGGATGTGGTGGAAATTCGTTGTTAATAGAGAGATCTTAATGTATTATGTTATGTATTAAAGTGCTTAGGGTAAGATAGTCACTATTCCTGGCCAAAATAGTTCCCACCTGTCCTCTAGCCTACATTACAACCCCTAAAGTCCTATTTCACCCTGAGCCTTAACATTCTGATATTAGTGGGGTGCTACACTAAGGGCAATCCTATGGTTCATCTTGTGTGACTTATGAATTCTTTGTGAGACTGAGCGTAATTTGATTCTTATACCCATTCTTGTGATAATTGCATCTTTTGAGCAAAAATATGGGTAACTCTCTTGTGGTAATGAAACATATTTGATGATGGTTAGGTGAGTCATATTCTCTCTTTGATTAATTACTATTCATGAGTATTCCAGCATTGTAAGTCAATTCTTAAGGTTATGATGTTTTGAAGTAGTGTTCTTGCGCTTTCAAATGTATATAACATGCTTAGTGTAAAACTTTCTATCTGTGTAGTCATTGTAGTTCCATCTTAAGTGTCTTTCTAGTACTAATAATGTGGAGTCTTCCTCAATATGATGCTTAAGGTAAAGATTTATTCGAGGAAGAAAAAAGTTGTAAATGTGGGGTGATGATCTTAAGTGGAATTATGCACCTAAGTATCATTATCTATGCTTGTGTAACCTTACTTTTGAGGGCTTCTTGTGTGCTTAATGAGTGGTTAATGATAAAATTGAACATATAACTATTAAAATACTTGATTATAATATTTAAGGTGTGTTTCAAACAAGTTTAGAATCAATTTGGTTACTTAGAGTTTAGACGAGAAAACTAGTATAACTAGCTTGAGTTATGTGTTGTTCTAGTTGATCTTGATGGATTGGAATGTGTGTAATGAGTTACTAAGGGTATGATTGTATAATTAAATGTGAAATAACTTGTTTATGTTTTTTAAGTTTCAAGTTAAATAAGCTAAGCGACAAAATATTAAGTTAAAGTTGAAACACGAAAACTAGTAATCTTAGCTTGAGCTATGTTCCTTCCTCGTTCATTGTATTGGATTCGATTGTGTTTTGAGCTCTAATTTATTGTGTTGGATTTTTTATAATTCTTGGTGAGTTTATCAATATGATATATGGCTGATATACAAGTTGAAAATCAAGATAAAAAGTCACCACAAAGAAAGAAACAATGACCCAAACGCATGGGGTATAATAGGACCAAATCTGGAATTTTAGGACTCATTAGCATGCCACGAAACTTAGGCACCGCTTTAAGGCTGTGCCATACCCTTAGTGGAATCCAAAAATGTTATTTCCAAAATCTCACCATGATACCAACATTCCACGGATCCTAGGCCACGCGATAAAGGCGTTATGTTGGCTAAGTCAAAATTGAAAACTTTTGTCCTACTATAAATAGGACACCTAAACTCTTATGTAACCACCTTAGACGACTTGGGGGCATTAAAACTCTATAGAAGAGGCTTCAATTAGGGTTTTTATTCCTTTACTTTAGTTTATTCTTGTATTATTACATGTATTCTTTCATTATGATCATTTGTACATCCATGAGAGGCTAAACATACCCACATCTAGGGTTAAGGCCAAGAATATGATTACTATTGCTTATAATTGAGTTGCTTATTGTTGATTATCATTATTGGTTGTTCATGTATCCTGTGTTTTAACTATTCTATAGATTCATGACCCTTAGAGTAAATGCATCTTTCTATCATGAATAGGGAAGGAGGAACAATAGAATAGAACATTGGTTACATGTAATCAGTTCATAATTATTCAATGAATTGACGTTATGATTTACTTTTAGGATAAGAATATACCTAAGAAGCCCTATTAGGATATATACAAGAAGTGTATAAAGGCTTTTAACTTATTTCTTGCATCCCCACTCAACGATGTCTTGTGTGGCTAAGCTAGATAATTGATTAGAGGCTCGGAAGATTGTAATCATGCTATGAACCCTGGAAACAAACAACCAAGAAAATTAGCTTAACCAACAAAGTTATATTGCTTAGTAGGATTGTTCGTAGTACCTTACCCCTGGATTTCACCTTTATATTATTCAAGACCGTGACATTACCGCATTGTTTTAGTTCACGTTTAGCTATAACTCTAAAACTCTTGAGGTTATGTTTGCACTTGTCTAATCTTAATTGTTGAACTACTCTTGGATAGTTACTTCACACTAGTCTCTATGAGATCGATACTTGGGTTTCTTTATGGACACTATATTACTTGGGTGGACCACGTACTCTTGCAAGTGCGCTTGGGTGCAACATGTATTTTTTTTTTATCTATTAGTTTTCATTTAATTTTTACATGAGAGGAAGAGAAAAAATTGATAACTTTATACGAAATATAAGTGTCAACGATTACCAAATTAGTATTCTCTAAAAGAGAACCTTGAGAGGGAGAACAAAAAAGCGGGCATCACCTAATTTTCGCATACTTTTTATCTTCATTGTTTTGTTAGTTTTTTATGTTCACTTTTCTTAATTAAGTTCACGTATATTAAGTCAAATAGTTGATCATATTTTGTTTAGAATTTTGAAAAGCATTCTTTCTATCAAAAAATTTCGCATGGAATGCATGTTTAGATTGAGTTTCCTTTACGAAGAATTAAACATAATTATATAAAAGATTATTTTGATTCATTTTTTAATCACTTGAAATGCGAACAAATACACTAATAAATAAATAGGATAAATATAACTCATCCAACTATGTAATTAAAGAAATAAAGATAATATGCAATGGAGAGAAGTCAAATCCATGTATAACATGAGTCAAGAGGAAACGCAAAATAGCTTAGCCAGATTGTATCTGCAAAATCAGTAATTTATTTTAAAAGCAGTCTTTTTCTTTTTGTGATAAGAAGTGACATTGGCTTGAGTGACTTTACAGTTAAAAAAAAAATTATTAATTGAGTGATTTAATTGATATAAAAATAAGTTAAAGTGATTCATGTCATTTCACCTATAAGTTACCATTTGAAAATTTTACTCGTGTATTTTAAGGTGTATGTAATACCTTTATAGAATAGGGATTATTTGGTTCGTGGGATAATAAAGTGAGATATTCTGTGATTGAGTTTGAGATAAAAATTAGGAAAAAGATTCAAATATATCATCGAACTTTGAGAAAAAATTCATTTTTGTCATCCATTAAGAGTTCTCATTTATATTATTGTCATTCAACAAAAGTTCATTTATGTCATATATTTTAACAATGGAAAATTGTCAATAATATTCTTGAACTATTTAAAATGGAGAAAAAATATTCTCTGTTAATTTTTTGACTCAAAAATACCCCCGTTAAACTTTTAGCTCAAAAACTTGTATGCAACGAAATGAAAGCAAGCATGTTAGGTGAACGAAAAATGCCACATGGCTAATCTAAATCAGCATCCAGCTGGAAAATCAACCTACTTAATAGAACTAACCAAAATGTTGCCTTTTTTTCTTCGGCTGGGATGCATTCAAAGAATAGGTAATTTTTGACTTGAATAGTTCAATCTAGTTTTTATTACACAGAAAGGCGCAACGTATTACTTTAACACCACACCTCTTTATTTAAATGACTCAAGTAGGATGAAACAGAAAGCAAAAATAGTTTCACAAGCATTGACGTGCATTTTTTTGAAGGTTTTTGGCCAAAAGATTCTTTAGACGTTACATCTTAATTACATTTTAAAAATATATTTATGATCATAAGTCACCCTTAATTTTTTAAGCTTCGTCCTTATGTCACATGTAGTAGCAAAAATAACACAAAATCGAAAGTTGCCTAACTGTACAATGGGATTCATCTGGCAGTAGCAAGGTTGTGCCTTCCTTTCACCACCAAATTATAGTTCGTTTCGCAGAATCAGAACAATATCTATCGTAATAAGATCGATTTTGATGAACAGAACTATCGTTTCCTTGATGCAAAGAACAATGTGTTGAGGGCTCAACTTACATAATTGACTGAATGGTTGAATTCACTGAACTCACTCACACAATTTAAGTTATCCATTTATTAAATGCATTCCAGGAAGAAGAACAAGAAAGCAATGATTATAGTTAGTGGTATTCAATGAAGTGATTTTTCATGTGGATACTGATGTGGACTAGCCATATGACATATTTTGTTCACGTGGCGTACTTGGTGTCATTTCGTTATATAGAGGGATATTTTTCAACTAAAATTTAACGGAAGAATATTTTTGAGCCAAAATACTAACGGATGGTATTTTTGCTCCACATCTAATAGTTTAAGGGTATTTTTGACCCTTTTTCATTTTAAAAAAAAAACATGAATGGGTTTGGATTACCAACTTTTTCACGTGATTTCTTATTAGATGTCCACATTACCAAAATTAAACTAGCCCAACCTTTAACCCATTTAAAATTAATTGATTAATTTTAAAATTAAATCCCCAACCCATTAACACCAACCGGAACCCACCTTTCTGAACTTCTCCAACTTTCTCATTGAAAGCATGTTGAGTCCAAGTAAGATTCTGGTGTGTATAAGGAGCCGAAACCCAATTCATTAACGGGATCCTGTATTTTTCCAACAGCCCAAACATACTTCTTCAATAATCCACCATTTGCTCTTTGATAAGGAGCTGATTTTTTCAAGACTTTGTGATCGGACATTGAACATCTATGAAAACCGCTTTTGAATCAACAATACATTGCACTGTAACTGAGTATGACGTGTTCTGTTTGGTATGTGTTGGGTTGGTGTTAATAGGAGGGGAATTTAATTATAAAATTAATTTCAAATGGGATAAAGGGTGGGCTGGATTAATTTTGGTGACAGTATTGCAAAATCATTCATGTTTTTTATTAAAAAATAATAATATAAATAAACTTTTATTGAACAATAATGATATGAATGAGTATAATTTTTAACTGACATACATGAACTTTGTTTGATTGAACCTCATTTTATCCCATTTAACTTGGCACTATTATTTTATTTCACCTCCTAGGTGAGGTGATAAATTAGATCAAGAATTATATTCTTAAAATATTATAGTACGGGAATCAACCGATCCTTAAGAGGTCATTTGGTAGCTGGTTTGAAGATGAGTTATAACAATATTAAATTATGCATAAGTAATATCATATTTGGTATTGATTAGAAAGTAAATTATTAATATATAAAATCAATACGGTATTGATTTGTAATTTAGAAATATGCATAACTAATATATGTATAAACTATGAGAAAATTTGTAATATTATTTTATACAAGATAGAAGATGGAATAAGCAATACATATATAACTAATAGATAAATACTAAATCTTACATAACAATTACTTCGATAATATACCATATAAATTTCATGATAGCTAATCCATGCATTAACCATGTATGAGTGCTAAGTGAACATAAGATTAAATCAGAATAATCCAACCACGAGATTACACATTTCACCTCACATCACATGTCATTTCTCATTCTGTTCATTCATGTCAAGTCGACGACACTAAAATTGATGTCCCAATTGAACATTATCCACATTGTTTTATAGATTGCATTTACACCCCATTGAGGTTCTGCTATTCACAAGCTTACAAAACCAGACAATGATCAAAGAGAGGTGTCATTTGTAGGGTTGAATTATTCTCCTCAACATTTCGGAAGGTAATATAACAATCTAAATCTTATTATTCCAAAAATGGAATAAAGTTATTTTAAATTTGTCTTTTTTATTTGAATTGATTAGGATTCTAGCTCATCTTGAAAAATTAATAAATCATCCTTTGTTAATTTAACTTTTTGATCAATAGGGAAATAGATCAATTTTTCCTTATGCTGTACAAAAGTTGAGAAAATTCACCTTTCGTATTTTTTTTGGGTGGGGGGAGAGGGTTCTAATATTATCTATGCTATTAGGAAAAGATCTCATTTTTGTCCTTGATTCTTAACAATGCTCCAACTTATGGCTAATTTAACCTTAGTAATAATTATAGTTGAGGTAAATTTGAAATTTTTGTCAACAAATTCAGGGACATGAACTCTATTCATATCATGCTGAAACTCTAGTGATGACAAGAATAAATATGAGACAATTTACCAACGGCAAGAACATTGATGGATCAAAAAATTAACAAATTAAGAGATTGCTCAATTTTAGGTAGCAGGGATGGTTCCCTTATGATTACTTAACCAGTGAATGCATTTTCGCCCTTCACAATTAAAAAAAGTTGGAATATCTACAAAATAATCAACAACCCATTAATAAATATAGATATATACTATCCCTCTTTTCAGTGTATAAAAAAATCATAAGTAACATATATTTTGAGTTAAATCATGCACTAATTCATATATTAAGATTATGTCAAGCTTATATATCTATATAATATATAATTAGTTACATGAGGCTTTGAGTTGTATGCTACAAAAGAGTTTGAAAATAAGGTGTAGGTGACTCAATTCTTAATAATTGAGTGGAGGTGACAATTACTTTATTATGGATTAAGAAAATTGGACAAATTTCAAAATAACTCAGAAATTTTTAAATTTACACTTTGATCCAAATGTTAGTTGATATAATGGGAATCGGAGGGAAAAAGGTGCGTTGCTCTCTCTTTTCATCTGTTGTTGTTTTCTCTCTCTTCGCGACTTTTGTTGTTCGTTGTTGCTGCTGCTTTATTCATCATCTTCTGTTTTATTATCATCATCTTATACTTCATTATCCTCTTCATAATCTTCTTGTTGACCATTGTTGTTGTTGTTGTTACCGCAACTGTTGCTATTTGACCAATTTCTTAAGTCAAATTTTGTTTCGTACATCACTTTAACTTTGGCATTTACTTGATAGGAGAATTTGGTAAGTCAAATTATGTTTTTTAGTTGAATTTGTCATCCGGGTAACTGCTAGTGTGTTGTTTTTTCAACAATAGCTAGCACATGAACAGGAATGGAACATAAGAGTCATCTGTTTAAATAGATCCATCATCTGTTTCACTAGATAGATATTTTATTGCAACAGAGGACTCATATGTTGGATTCATGTTTATGGTTCAATAATGCTCGTAACATGAATTGAAAAGATAGGTATTTTGTTGTAACAAATTAGTAATGTGTTCCAATAGACAATTAATTTGTTGCACTAGATTAGTAATATGTTCCAATAAACAAGTAATCTGTAGTAACAGGATATTTATCTATTGCACCAAATTATAAATCTGTTGCCGCAGATGAATAATCTGTTTCGAACAATACAATACAGCTCCTGTCACAAATCCAACAGATAACTCGTATGTTAATCTCTTGCTAATAATACTAGATTCAAATTATTTCTTAATCGTAGACATGTTTGTTGAGAAGAAGAAATAGATATAATGAAAATTAAATGAGAATTAAAACGTCAAAGTGGATCAAACATAATTTTTTATTAAACAGAAAAATAAAAATACATAGGTAACAGAAAAAATAATCTAATTATTGTTATTATTACTATTATTATTATTATTATAATCACTATTATTATTATTATTATTATTATTATTATTATTATTATTATTATTATTATTGCCAGTCGACCAATCTTCAACCGGCAGCAGCAAAACCCTCCTCATCCTGGGGATATCTTGTAGTATCCTTACTCTGATGGCAGCCAACTCCCACTGTAGGTCATGAACCTGCTCTACAGTCCCCGCACGGCATCTCGTAAAATAGTGATATCCCACACTAGATCATTCATATCTAAGACGTGCATAAATTGATAAAAAAATGCAAAAATAAAAGTAAAGAAAATAATCTGAAAGTAATACAACATATATTTACACAAAAAGCAAGAAAAAACTTACCAGAGACAAGGAAAAGCTATCAAGTCTTTGAAGAGAAAGTAGTTGAAGGTGTAATATGACAGACAAAAGCAAGAAATAAATAGAGTGTAGTAGAATGAACGACTAAGAAGGGACCTATTTATAAATGATTGAATTTGAATGAGTTAGCCAAAAAGGAACGACTGTTCACCTCTATTTATTAAGTACATTCAAACTGGTGACTTTTTTATTATTGTGAAAAGTTATGACCTCGTAAGTTATGACTTAATTAGTTCTTTTCAGTAACCATTTTTATTGAGTTGTGGCAATAGATTATATATTTGTTATATCAGATAACGCATCTGTGACAACAAATATAGCATTCATTACAATAAATTGATAATCTATTGCATCAGATAATATATCTGTTGCAACATATATCTTATTTAATAATCATCATATCTTTATCTTTAATCCAAATTTTGTTACTTTTTTATTATATAAATTAAAAAATAGATTCAAAAATAAAAATATTAAAAAGTCACTACGTCACTTATTTAAACATCAATTATTCAAATTTATGTTTACTCCCTCCTTATAGTATTAGTTAGACTTGGCACACTCATTAAGAAATTTTTTTATTAGGAGTCTATTTTACCAAATTAGATTTATTAATTATGTTTGAAAATATATAAATTTGAATATATAAATCGATAATCTGTTGCATAAAAAAGGTGCGACTATTCACCTCCATTTATTAATTACATTCAAACTAGTGACTTTTTCATTACTGTGAAAAGTTATGACTTGATAAGCTATGACTTAATTAGTTCTTTTCAGTAATCGTTTTTATTGAGTTGTGGCAACATATTATATATCTGTTGCATCAGATAACCCATCTGTGATAACAGATATACCATTTGTTGCAACAAATCGACAATCTGTTGCATCAGATAATATATTTGTTGCAACATATATCTTTTTTTAATAATCATCATATATGTATCTTTTAATCCAAATTTGGTGGTTATATAAATTAAAAAACAGATTCAAAAATAAAAATGTCAAAAAGTACTACTTGTCGCCTCTTCCCTCCGCTTCGTATTAGAAACTTGGCACACCCATTAAGAAAAATATTTACTAGTGGTCTATTTTACCAAATTAGCTTTATTAATTATGCTTTGAAAATATATAAATTCAAATATATAAATCGATAATCTGTTGCATAAAAAAGGCGCGACTGTTCACCTCCATTTATTAATTACATTCAAGCTGGTGACCTTTTGATTACTGAAAAAAGTTATAACTTAATTAAATCAGGCTGCTGATTGACTTTGATTATTGTGATAAGTCTTATTTCTCTTAATTAGTTCTTTTCTGTAACCGTTTTTATTGAGTTGTGGCAACAGATTATATATCTGTTGTATCAAAAACCCATCTGTAACAACAGATAATCTATTTGTTGCAACAAATCGATAATCTGTTGTGTCATATAATCTATTTGTTACACATATAAGCTATCTTTTTTAATAATCATCATATCTTTAATCCAAATTTGGTGACTTTATTATTATATAAATTAAAAAAAACAAATTTCAAAACGAATATGTCAAAAAGTCATGATTAGTTATTAAAATTAAATAACCGTTCTATTACGGTTATAAATTTAGTTTATCATTTATTTCTTTATTTTACGAACCATTTTTCATATGAAATAATAGAAAAGTCATGACTAAAGACTTTTCACCCTTCTTAATAATATTAATAACCCTTGTTATTATTAATAATCACCTGTTCTAACATAAGATCCATCTGTCACAACAGATTAACCATCTGTTATAACATATGGTTCATCTGTTGCCACAAACGCTCAATCTCTTCCTCCAATCATTGACTTGTTGAGAATAAGGAATAGACAAAATAAAAATTAAATATTAAATAAGAATTAAAATTCTAAAGTTGATCAAGATTTTTGAATCCCTTAGGTAGATCCGATATAAAAAAAATACATATGCTAAAAGCAAAAACATAACATATTTGTTATTACTACTACTATTATTATTTTCATTATTATAAGTATTACTATTACTACTTTTTTTGTCTGAAGGACAATTTTCATCCGGCAGCAGTAGGACCTCCTCGGCCTTACTCTAAAGTCGTCCAAATCCCTTTGGAGTTCATTATACTGTGTTCGAAGTTTATGAAAGGAATCGATATAAATCTTCTTGTATGAATCTGGATCATCCATATTTGGAAGTTTAGTAGTAGAATGAACAAGTAAGGAGAAACCTATTTATAAAGAAAGGGGTTAGTCAAAAAGCCACGATTGTTCATCCATCCCTTAATTAAATAAAACTGGCAACTTTTCAAATATGTAAATTAAAAAAATGGATCTAAATAAACATTTTATCTTTATTGTATTTCTGAAAAAAAAAAAAAAAATTGCTTTAAAATAAATCTAACAGAAGGGTAATCTATTGCAAAATGTATTCTATCTGTTAGATAAGTTAGAAAATATTAAAAGTATCGCAATAGATGCATATATCTGTAGATTTTTTCAAACAGATTAGTCATATATTGTAACAAATTGATCATCTTTCATAATAGATGTCTATAACTATTTCATAATTTAATAGGTTAGTGATCGGGAGTTAAGCCATAGATGGGTTAGAAAAAATAAGGTGCGTGCAGATGGATGGATCCAATTTCATGTGTGGGAGTTATGTATTCTTGATAAGGTTATAGGGACAACACACACAAAGTACAATATTTTTGTGAATGCAGTTTTTAACCGATTAGGCACTGATTATTCAAACAAGATCCTACTTTGTACAATTACTGACAGTTGTTGCTCATGTTTATGCTTGTCAAGTTTTGAGAAGGGACCAATATTTAGTGTTATTGCAGAGATCCAATAGCGATTGAACTTAGCTTTAAGTGTGCATTGGACTCTAAGAAGGCCTTCGAAGCCTCGCATTGCATCAAACAAGAATGAAAAATCAATACAAATTCCCCTGGCCTAAATTTATATGGAAGGGTTGTTCGAGAAGATTATTATATGCCAGAAGGAGCTGAAAGAGAATGCCTGCAAGGGAAAGGGGAGTTGATGAAAGAATATATCATCTGAAGCTAATTGAAGATAGGACATCGGGTAGAAAGGAACTTCTAGTGAATCTAGCTGATGAAATCGACTTAAAACATGAGAAATCTAAATCAAGTGCAAATGTGAAAGTGTATCCGATAATGTAAATCCGCCTGTTGTTTCTCTCAAAGAAAAATAATACAGATGGACACTTTGCTAGGGAGCTGCGACTAGGAAGCATGTTCAGGATGATCACCTATATAGAAAATAGTAGAATACTAAGAAAACAGTATCGCGAGCATTGGGGATTGAAATAATGTACAATAAGTCTAGAAAACTTGCGCCAATAATAGCTGCAGTTAAAATAAGGAATCTAAGAGAAGGCTGAAATTTTTGAATTTTAAATTGCATCCCATGCCTTCTTATTTTTGGTTCCGATTAAGTCTACTACTGTTGACCTGATCGGAACCACAAACATGATTGAAAGGCCGATTGAGTATCAGTACTTCCTTAGCAATATGGATTAATTGATTGTGTTTTCTTGCCTTAGCATGCTTTCAACATATCTTGGAGAAGATCAGAGGCTTGTTGTAGTATGTGAATCCTGATAATTTTCAAGCTTGTCGATTTGGTATTCAAGCTTGTTGTTGCCAACTTTGAAGTTGGTATAGAGTTACTGATCTTTTGTGAGATCGATCAGGAACACTTTGTCCTTCGAAGTTGTGGCATTGTAGAAGGCCTTCAGAACACTTTATTCATAAGCCTTAAATGATACATGAAGGGTTGCTATGTTTGTTTTAGGTCAAAATATGTTGATGCATAGTCAAGTAGTGGTCCCAACAGTTTAATAGCTCACTTTTACCCAGCATTGCTCAATGCATCTTACTCAACCAACCTTCAAGAGATTTGATAAATTAATTTGCAAGGAGTTACGTAACATTTGATCTAAACTGACTCTACCAAGCCTATCAAGTATTACGTAACTCTAGGCTCATTACCCTATCAAAACCTTTGCTTTAGTTAGTGCACAAATCAAACGAGCTCAATCTCTCAGCTTTTATACTGAGCAGTCTTCTACCATATAGAGGACAAGATATCCTCCATGAAAAAATCTACACCATTGCCAGAAATTCTTGCCACAACAAAAGTTTTGAGAAGGCATGACTAGTAGTCTCTCAATATCACTTTTTAGTTATCTTGACATCTCTTGCCAATATATTGGGATGGACATAGCGAGAAATTGTTCTTAGTTTAGTTTGTCCATTCCAATTTAATTTCAAGATACATCAAGAAAGTCATAAAAGCGATATTGAAAGATTACTAATCATGCCTTCTAAAGACTTTTTCTATGGCAAGAATTTGTAGCGACGGTGTAGATTTTTGCATAGCAGATATCTTGTCCTCTATATGGGAGAAGAGAGATCAGTAGAAAGGCTGAGAGATTGAGCTTGTTTTGTTAACTCAAGCAAAGGTTTTTGATATGGTAATAAGCCTGGGGTTATGAAATTTTGATAGTCTTGGTTGAGTCAGTTTAAATCAAACGTTATATAACTCCTTTCAAATTAATTTATTAATTCCCTTGAAGGTGGGTTGAGCAAGATGCATTGAGCAACGCTCGATAAAAGTGAGCTATTCAACTATTAGGACCACTGCTTGATTGTACATCAACACATTTTGACCTAAACCAAACATAGCGACACTCGAGATATGTAGGAAGCTTTATGCAGAGTTCGATCGTCATAGCTTCGCAATTAGTCTTTCTCCCCAACAAATACACAATCTTGCATTCCCTGTATCTCACAGCTCGGTACTGGGGCAATTTTGAAAGGAACATCGGAAATAGATGAACACTTCTGTTGCCAAATAGTCCATATTTCATTAATTACTTCACACAGTCTTTCACTCTTAATAACAAAGCAATTTTCCTAATTTTGAAATTACACCCGATCTGATCCTTATGCAACCCGAGGTGTATAAACAACTCTAAATTAGAGTTCTCTTGATTTTTTTATCAAAAATAATTTTTCGTAAAGCAAAATTGGCTACACACCAACATTTTCGTTTGAAGACTTCTACATTATCTTCAAACGAAAAGGGGCACACTGTCGACACCCAATTTTGACTCCCCATACTTAAAATTAACGCATTTAGGCTCTCTGATTGTTAAATGATATAATATTCAATTTAAGATATCTTTTGCAATTGTTAATAAATTATTGATAATCATCATTATTTTATAATTTTTACTCATTTATTGTCTTATTTTAATTTTACATGATTTATTGATAATTATCTTTAATTTCATAGATTTTAGGATTTTTATTAATTTATTATTATTTTAGTATTTTTTGCACAGTCATTTACATACGTACACAGCATAACACTACAATTTTTTAATGCACAGTATAATTTTAATTATTTATGGCATAATGTATCTTTTTTAAAGACAATTATATTTTTTATTTGTTATTTATATTTTTTGTTAATTATATGTCGGCATTCATTATTTTGTACGTTATTTAATACGACTTACAAATGTGACTTAATTTAATTATTTTATTATACGGAGTAAAAAATAAGTCAAGTCAAGTCTCGTCATAATTAAAAGCTTGACTTTTTTCTCACCAACTATCCAAATTTAAGGAATTTATTGGGAGAAAGTAGATTTGATATTTATTTTCTTTACTATAATTTATTTCTTTTAAATACCCAACATACATACTGTAGTACCTCATACTTTTTTCTAGCTAATGTCATTCCAAGAATGTCTAATATTAGCTTCTAAATTTAATGATGATTATTTCATGAGGAATTTTTAATATTTTCACTTTTTGTCATGTGGGAAATTCAATAAGCTTTCCATCGATATAAGATTCACCCAAATCCGATAATCGGGTCAGAAGTTACGACTATTTTTGAAGTTCCTATTGTAAAACAGTGTCATATTAGTCAGTGGCATGCCGCACCACAAGGAAATGGCATTTGGCTAATTCCAGTAGGGGTCCGTGATTATAGCGCATCGCTCTAGGGCCCAAATTCAGAATTATTCGTTTTCCAGTGTCTCAGCGCAATTTTTTCCTACGTCGCGCCAAAGTTCTAGGTCACAGAGGAAGGGGAAATGTGATGGCTTCGTGTTGTGCCATCCTTCAGTTTCCCAATTATCAAATTCCAGCAACACGGCACTATAGCACCGCATCGCGCCAGGGGCTCAGTTCGGGAAAATTTTACTGAAATTACAAGATGTTTCCAAGGGTTAAAAGGGTCAATTTCCTACCCATATTTAAACAAAATAACACGTGATTTACCCATTCTTCACCCAAAATATACTAGTTTCTCTCAAGAATAAGCTACGGTTTCTATTGGGGATTCAAATTCAAGAAGGTTTCACCGTCAATCCTCACAAAATCATGAACTATGGTTTGCATAGTGTTTATTCATGGACCCCTTTCATCCATGAAGCCCAAGAATCCCATTTCTAAATTCAAGTTTATGGATTTTCTTATGAATATCGTAATTGGGCTACTCTTGTTCATGTGGATAATGAGAAATTGAATTCTACTCCATGTTTGGTGATAAATTCTATGTGGGTTAAATTATTATAAATATAGATTCATGCAAACCTATGACTAAACCCTTGAATGATGAAATTAGAATTGATCAATGATGTTTAATTATTGTACAATGATGTTTACATGTACCATGCCTAGAATATGTTTGATTAAATGCCTAGATGAAGAAAAAGTGCCTAAATAGCATGATACCATGAAATCCCCATGTATGTACAAGCTTATGCTTATCAGACATTTGATGAAATGCTTATATAAATGTGGTATGGACTATGGTGTTAGTTATATGTTCAAGTAAGTTATGTTAAGTCAGTTTCCCTCCATCGAGTCCTGGGGGTACTTGTACCCGAAACATTAGTTGTGTGCCTAGAGCCAATGTCATGTTTCCACGTTATTCTCAGTCAAGCTATGAATACTTAGACTTCAGATAGTCTTATGACTCAGGAAATCTCCATAATCTTATGAACTCAGTCAGTTGTCAGAAATCAATAGTATTCCGTCAGTCAATGGTATTCAGTAACTCAGCCCATGTTCAGTTCAGTAAATCATTTTCAGAGTCTATTCAGAAGGGAGTAGGAATTAGTACCGAGTGAACCCAAGGATGGGAACACAACTATCAAATGAGGGTGTGATTCTTAGAAGTCATCTTTGCATTCTAGAACTATGTAGCCAGCATAGATTGAGGAATCAACATTGTTTGATGAGGGTTGATGAGGTGGATAAGCATATTAGAAAAGAGCCCCACCGTTCTCGTATATGGGACACTATCAGATAAGGGTCACCCACAGCTTGTCCTTACCAGTGGCACGGCATTGACACCCTTTCAATTGGGGTTACAGAATGGACCCCAGCTCAACCATAATGGTATATTATGGGCATGTCAGTTAGATAGCTACTTCCCATAGTTTCATGTTAGAGAATCAGGACTGTCAGATACAGTCAATCAGTCTTAGTAATAAAACTTAGATAGTTCGTCAGATTTCAGAACTATCAGATACGGTCAACTCAGATACAGTATAGAACTCAGATAATTCCATTAGGTTCAGGACAGTAAGATATAATCACTCATATTATTAGTTATATTCAGATTCAGTAATCATGTTATCACAATATTAGAGTCGGTTGTTATATCTCATGCATATATTCTCATGCTCATGATAGTTAGTTAGTTATTATTATTGTTCATACATATGAAACCCATGCATTCAGCCTACCTCATATGCATACCAGTACATTCAAAGTACTGACGCATTTGCGCTATGGTGTCTTATACTATAGGTTCAAAGATACGAGCTCCAGAAAAATAGTAGATTCCAGATATCCACAGACAGTATTAGAAGTGAGTCCTCATCTTTTGAGGAGATGATTATTTCCCTATTATCTCGTTAATCAGTTGATTAGTTGGAGTTAGTTGGGGACATGTTCCATCAACTCCTTACTCAGACAGTCCAGTCAGCTAAAGGCTTTCTAGACTATCATATTTCAAACTTTAGTATGTTCAGTTTTGTTTTAGGTATTTTTTTACCCCACACAGATGTTATATCACTCAGATCATGTTTAGTGTTAAACCTTATAGCCTTTCAATGCATGTTTCTACATTATTATGTCATATTATTTAGTGTATAAGTATAGATATCAGTCATGGGTTAGCTTGTAGTCCTTCGGGGTCATGAGTACCGTGTAAAATTTTGAGCACCAGGCTCGAGGCATTACAAACTTGGTATCAGAGCCTAAGGTTCAATAAAATCCTAGGAAGTCTAAAAGCCATATCTAGTAGAGTATTGTACATGGGTGTGTTGCGCACCACATTTATGTGCAAGAGGATATAAGATATTTTAGGAACAGTTTTCCTTCTTTTAGTATTTTTGTCATGCCAACGAGCATAATCTCAAGTCAATCTCTTAGTCTAATCTATTTCTCCCTTTCTTTTATAAAACATACCTCCAAAAAGAAGAAATGGAAAAAAGGCATCCCCTCAACCCAAAGATCCTTTGGACGATCATGTTTCTCAGGTAGAGTTCAGAGCTGCATTCACTACTCTTGCTCTGTTAGTTGCCGCTCAAAATAAATGGTCAGCAGTCATTCCGACTAACCCAATGGCCAATTCAGCCACAGCTAGGATTCGGGAATTCACCCAAATAAATCTTCTGTCCTTCCTCTGATCTAAGGTAGATGAAGACCCTCGAGAATTCATTGATTAGGTTTAGAAGGTGACAAACATCATAAGGGTGACTACTATTGAGAGTGTTGAGCTAGTTGCATATCAGTTGCACGATATGGCTCATACTTGGTTTAAACAGTGGAAGTTAGAGAGGTCAGATGATGTAGGTCCTATAGAGTGGGAGGAGTTTGTCATTGCATTCTTAGATAGATTCTTTCCCTAAGATCTTACAGAGGCTAAGGTGCTAGAATTGATCAACCTCAGGTAGGGCAATATGACGGTGAAAGAGTATTCTCTTAAGTTTACTCAATTAGCCAGATATGCCCCTCATGTGGTTGCAGACACCAGAGCCAAGATGAGTAAGTTCACTTCAGGGGTAAATAATAGCATGGTAAATGAGTGCAGATCTGGCATGTTGAACAGTGATATAACTTTAGCCAGGCTTATGACTCATGCTCAACAGATAGAGGAGTAGAAGATTAACCAGAGGGAGAAGCAGAATAAGAGAGCGAAGACAGGTTGTTTCAACTTCGCTTAGCCTAAATCAAAAAGAGGAAATCGTTCCCAGTTTCATCCTATGTCATCAATTCCAGCCCCTTCTTCAGCCAGTGCTCCAGTTTTTATTTTTAGGGAGGGTAATAGAGATAGAGCACCTGGCTCTAGATCTCAGGGCAGTGTTAGCAATTCCTAAACTAATCCCCTTTGTCAGACTTATGGTAAGAACCACAAGGGTGCTTGCAGAGCTGGTAGTGATGTTTGTTTCGGTTGTGGAAAGCCAAGCCACAGAGTGGAAGAATGCCCTCAGTTAGATTATCAGAGTCATTTCTGCTCTTCAGCTCAGTCTGGTTGTCCAAATCAGTAGGTTTTCACCACTAGAGCTACTAGTGGGAAACGCCCAAATCGTCTCTATGCTCTTCAGTCCCGATAAGATCAGGAAAATTCTCCTGATATAGTTACTGGTACATTATAGATCTTTCATGTGCATGTTTACACTTTGCTAGATGCATCAACTTCTTTGTCTTTTATTACTCCCTATATAGCAGGCTATTTTGAAATTAAACCCTAAATCTTAGCGGAGCCCTTTTCAATCTCTACCCTAGTGGGTAAAACCATCATAGCCCAATGGGTATATAGGAACTGCTCGATTATGATATTTCCAAAATTCACTTTAGCAGACTTAGTCAAATTAGAGATGACTGATTTTGATGTCATTCTCGGCATAGATTAACTTTATTCCTACTATACCACAGTCGGTTGCAGAAACAGAATAGTCCAATTTTAATTTTCGAATGAACCCGTCCTTGAGTGGAAGGGTAGTACTTTAGTGTTCAGAGGCCAGCTTGTTCCTACCTTCGAATATGGAAAATGATATCTAAAGGATGTGTCTATCATCTTATTCGAGTTAAGGACACTAGTTTTGAAACTCCCAGCCTTGAATCATTTCCAGTTGTAGGTGAATATTCAGATGTCTTTCCTGAAGATCTTCCAAAAATTTCTCCCCAAAGGGAAATAGACTTCGTCATTAATCTTCTTCTAGATACTCAGTCTATATCTATTCTGCCATACAGAATAGCACCAGCAGAACTCAGAGAACTAAAAGAACAATTGAAATATCTCTTAGATAAAGGATTCATCAGGCCCAGCATTTCCCTATGGGGCACTCCAGTGTTATTCATGCACAAGAAAAATGGTTCTCTTAGGATGTGTGTAGACTACCATCAACTCAGTAAGGTCACGGTCAAGAACAAGTATACTCTTCTCAGAATTGATGGCTTGTTTGATCAACTTCAGGGTGCCAGTTATTTCTCTAAGATAGACCTCAGATCATTAGCTCAGAGTTAGATAATGTGACATTCTAAAAATAGCTTTCCATACTTGGTATGGTTATTTCAAATTCTTAGTTATATCCTTTGGTCTTGCCAATGCCCCAAAAGCTTTTATGGACTTGATGAACTATGTGTTCAAGTAGTACTTGGACATGTTCATCATAGTCTTCATAGATGATATTCTGGTTTATTCCTGCAGTGAGCATGATCATGAAGACCATCTCATAATAATACTTTAGACTCTCAAAGATCATCAATTATTTGCTAAATTTAGTAAGAGTGAATTTTGGCTAAGGTCAGTAGCATTCCTTGGTCATATCATTTTCGATGATGGCATTAGAGTGGATCCTCAAAAGACCGAAGTAGTAAGAATTGGCCCAGACCTATCTCTCCATCAGATATCAAGAGTTTGTTGGGGTTGGCTGGATATTACCGATAGTTTATTGAGGGATATTCTTCTACTGCACCCCCTATGACTAGATTGACTCAGAAGAAAGTCAAGTTTCAGTGGTCAGATCCTTGCGAGAAGAGTTTTTAGGAGTTGAAGACTCGACTCACCTCAGCTCTAGTATTAGCTCTTCCAGATGGTCCAGATGGTTTCATGGTGTATTGTGATGCATCTAGAGTAGGTTTGGGTTGTGTCCTCATGCAGAATGGTATGGTCATAGCCTATGCCTCCAGAAAGCTTAAGCCCTATGAGAAGAATTATCCTACTCATGATCTTAAGTTAGCAGTAGTAGCCTTTGCCTTAAAGATTTGAAGTCATTATCTATACAGTGTTCATGTAGATGTGTTCACTGATCATAAAAGTCTTCAGTATGTCTATTCTCAGAAAGATCTCAATCTCTTAAACTATTATGACATGAGTGTCCTTTATCATCCGAGCAAGGCCAATATAGTTGTCGACGCTCTCAGTAGACTGTCTATGGGTAGTGTTTCTCATGTTGAGGACAGTAAGAAGAAGTTAGCTTAGGAAGTCCATCAGCTTGCCATACTAGGCATTCTCTTAGTTGATATAAAAGAGGGTAATATATAGGTTCAGAGTAGTTCAGAATTATCTATAGTTTCTGAGGTGAAAGAAAAGCATTATAGAGATCCCAGCCTTATTAAGTTGAATGAGTCATTCCAGGATCAAAAAGTAGAGGCTTTCTCCCAAGGAGGAGATGGTGCCCTTCGTTGTCAGGGTTATCTCTGTGTTCTAGTTGTAGATGACTTAAGGCAGCGAATTTTTATAAAAGTGCATGGTGCGTGCTACTCTATTCATCCAGGGACCAAAAAGATGTACCACAACTTATGGGAAGTCTATTGGTGGAGTGGTATGAAGAGAGATATTGTAGAATTTGTGGCTAGCTTCTCTACATGTCAACAGGTTAAGATAGAGCATCAAAAGCCTAGTGGGTCCAGGCATGAGTTCACCATTCCTACTTGGAAGTGGGAAGAAGTGAATATGGACTTTGTGATGGGTTTGCCTCATACTCGTCATCAGCATAATTCAGTCTGGGTCATTGTAGACAGAATGACCTAATCAGCTCATTTTCTTCCAGTTCATACCTCTTATTCAAACGAGGATTATTCCAAACTCTATATTACGGAGTTGGTCAAATTGCACGGTGTTCCGTAATCTATTATCTCAGATAGAGGTACCCAGTTCACCTCTCACTTTTGGAAAGCATTCCAAAAGGGTCTTGGTATCCAAGTTCATCTTAGTATAGCCTTTCATCCTCAGTCAGATGGTCAAGTAGAAAGGACCGTTCAGACGTTAGAAGATATGCTAAGGGCGTGTGCAATCGATTTCAAGGGAAGTTGGGATGAACACTTACCTTTGATTGAGTGTTCATACAACAACAGCTATTATTCCAGTATTCAGATGGCTCTATTTGAAACTTTCTATGGTAGGAGATATAGATCTCCAATTGGTTGGTTCAAAGTTAGTGAGGCCTCAGTCATAGGTCCTGCCATGGTATTTGACACCTTAGAAAAAGTCTTGTTGATTAGCGAAAGACTCCGGGCTGCTTAGAGATGACAAAAGTCTTATGTAAATGTTTGTACAAAAGATCTCAAGTTTGAGATTTATGATCATTTCTACCTAAAGATATCTCCCATGAAGGGAGTGAAGAGATTAGGCAAGAAAGGAAAGCTTAGTCCCCAATATGTTGGTACCTTCAAGATTCTCAGTCTCTTTGGCAAGGTAGCCTATGAGCTTGAATTACCTTTAGATCTAGCCTCAGTTCATCCAGTCTTTCATATCTCTTTGCTCAAGAAGTAGATATGTGGCCCATCAGTTGTAGTCCCTATTCAAAACATTGATGTTCAGAACACTCTCTCTTATGAAGAGATTCTAGTCAAAATCTTAGACTATCAGACTCGTAGATTGAGGAACAAAGAAGTCCCTATAATTAAGGTTCTTTGGCGAAATCAGTCCGTCGAGGGATCTTCTTAGGAAGCAGAGGCAGACATGGATACGAAGTATCCTCACCTCTTCTCCGCCAACTCAAATCAAGCTTAAGGTAACAGTTCTCCTTAAGCTTACTCAGTTTCATGTTAGTGTTCATCACAAACTTGGTGTACAATTTCATGCTCATGTTCCCATTATAAACTTGGTATCAATACTATTGCATATTCAGTGATGCACTCATGTATCATTTCATTTATGTAACTATGGATCAGACATGCATTCTCATTGTGTGAAACTTAGTTCTTCAGAACACTCAGTCATGCATTCATGAATCAGTTACATATGCATAGATATGCATGTTCAATATTATATGTTCAGCTTGTCAGTTATGTCAGTCATGAGATCATGTTTTAGTTATTCATGTTCAGTATGTACGTCAGTTGTCTATTCTCCCCTCTCAGTCAGTCTTATTCGAGGATGAATGTTCTCAAGAGGGAGATATTGTAATACCCCATACTTTTTTCTAGCTAATTTTGTCTCAAGAATGTCTAGTATTAGCTTCTAAATTGAATGATGATTATTCAATGAGGAATTTTAAGATTTTCACTTTTTATTATGTGGGAAATTTAATAAGCTTTCCGTCGATATAAGATTCGCCTAAATCCGATAACTGGGTCAGAAGTTATGACTATTTCAAGTTCCCATCGTAAAATAGCGCCATATTAGTCAGTGGCGCACTGCACCACAAGAGGAAATGGAATTTGGAAAATTCTAGTAGGGGTCCACGATTATGGCGCATCGCGCCAGGGCCTAAATTTAGAATTGTCCATTTTCCAATGTCTCAGCGCAATTTTTTTCCGCGTCACACAAAAGTTCTAGGTCATAGAGGAAGGGGCAACACAATGGCTCTATATCGCGCCATCCCTTAGTTTCCAAATTGTCAAATTCTAGTGACATAGTGCAATAGCGCTGCATCGCGCCAGGGGCCCAGTTAGGAAAAATTTTACTGAAATTACAAGACACGTCGAAGGGTTAAAAGGGTCAATTTTCTGCCCCTATTTAAACCCAATAGCACGTGATTTAGCCATTCTTCACCAAAAATATACTAGTTTCTCTCAAGAAAAAGCTAGGGTTTCTATTAGGGATTCAAATTCAAGAAGGTTTCACCGTCAATCCTCACAAAATCATGAACTAAGGTATGCATAGTGTTCATTCATGGACTCCTTTCATCCATGAAGCCCAAGAATCCCTTTTCTAAATTCAAGTTTATGAATTTTCTTATGAATTTCGTGATTGGGCTACTCTTGTTCATGTGGATAATGAGAAATTGAATTCTACTCCATGTTGGGTGATAAATTCTATGTCGGTAAATTTATTATAGATATAGATTCATGTAAAACTATGACTAAACCCTTGAATGATGAAATTAGAATTGATCCATGATGTTTAATTCTTGTACAATGATGTTTACATGTACCATACCTAGAATATGTTTGATTAAATGCCTAGATAAAGGAAAAGCATGATACCATGAAATCCCCATGTATGTTCAAGTTTATTCCTATCACACGTTTAATGAAATGCTTCTATAAATGTGGTATGGACTATGGTGTTAGTTATATGTTCAATTAAGTTATGCTTGGTTAGTTTCCTTCCATCAAGTCCTGGGGGTACTTGTACCCAAAACATTAGTTGTGTGCCTAGAGCCAATGTCATATTTCCACGTTACTCTCAGTCAAGCTATGAATCCTTAGACTTCATACAGTCTTATGACTCAGGAAATCTCCATGATCTCATGAACTTAGTCAGTTGTCAGAAATCAGTAGTATTCCATCAATCAACGAAATTCAGTAACTCAGCCCATGTTCAGTTCAGTAAATCATGTTCAGAGTCTATTCAGATCGGAGTAGGAATTAGCATCGAGTCTACCCAAGGATGGGAACACACACTATTAGATGAGGGTGTGATTCTTAGAAGTCATCCTTGTGTTTCAGAACTATGTAGCCAGCATAGGTTGAGACATTAACAATGTTTGATGAGGGTTGATGAGGTGGATAAGCACTGTTAGATAAGGGCCCTATCATTCTCGTATAGGCGACACAATCAGATGAGGGTCACCCACAGTTTGTCCTTACTAGTGGTGCGGCATTGACACCCTTATAATTGGGGTTTCAGATTGGACCCCAACTCAACCATAATGGCCTATTAGGGGCATGTCGGTTAGATAACTACTTCCCACAGTTTCATGTTACAGAATCAAGACGGTTAGATACAGTCAATCATTCTCAGTAATAGAAATCAGATAGTTTTTCAGATTTCAGGACTGTCAGATACAATAAACTTAGATATAGTATGGAACTTAGATAGTTTTATCAGATTCAAGATTGTCAGATATAGTCACTCATGTTATCAGTTATATTCAGATTCAGTAATCATGTTATCAAAGTATTAGTGTCAGTTGTTATGTCTCATGCATTTATTCTCACGTTCATGATAGTTAGTCAGTTATTATTATTGTTCATGCATATGAACCCCATGCATTCAGCCTACCTCACATGCATACCAGTACATTCAAAGTGCTGATGCATTTGTGCTATGGTGTTTATACCATAGGTTTAGAGACACGAGCTCCAGAGCAATAGTAGATTCTTGATATCTATAGACAGAGTTAGAAGTGAGTCCTCATCTTTCGAGGACATAAGTATTTCCCTATTATCTCATTAATCAGTTTATTAGTTGGTGTTAGTTGGAGACATGTCCCATCAACTCCTTACTCATACAGTTCAGTCAGTTAGAGGCTTTCTAGACTATTATGTTTCAGACTTCCGTATGTTCAGTTTTGTTTTGGGTATTCTATTACCCCACATAGATGTTATATTATTCAGATCATGTTCAGTGTTGAACCTTATGGCCTTTCAGTGCATGTTTTCGCATTATTATGTCATATTATGTAGTGTACAGGTACAAATATACGTCATGAATTAGCTTGTGGTCCTTCGGGGTCATAAGCACCGTGTAGCGTTCCGAGCACCAGGCTCGGGGCATTACACATACACACAATAAATACACAAAATGCATACGTACTCGACATAACATCATATTTTTATTATATTTTTTAAAATTAATAACGTTTTTTAAAAATTTTCAACATTCTTTATATTTTTTCATAATTACAAATTAATATCTATATTTTTTACGACCCATAAACACTGAATCAGATCAATTATTTTTGCATGGTATAATGATTACACATAACAAAGGGATAAAATTTCAAAGGTAGAATTTATTTTCTACCCTCTCCCCTTAAAAAAGTAGAGCTACAAAATTATTTAAGAAAAAAATAATATATACACACCAACACAGAAAGTACACATACACGCATAAAAACACACACATAATCAAATCTCTCTCTCTCATCTCTTTTCCCTTTCTTCAACGCATCTCTCCTTTAACCCCATTACTACCGGCCGCTGAAATCCGACGAAACCCTCTCTGGCCACCACCATCATATGACCTTCCTTCCCCATAAACCACCACTACCCAACAACCAATAAACCTCCAACCAAAAACCTACCAGTCGCCCCTTTCCCCTCCTACCCGCCGTCGCTGCTTCACCAGATTTGACCACCGACAAGCTTTCAACCACTCCAGTACCGCCGCGTCATCCCTCTTCCCATTTCCCTCTCCTTGTGATTCTCTACTATTTATTAAAATGATGGTCTACATCAAAACGTCCCAGATTTGGCTAGATTTACACGTTTCCTAATGTTGCTCTGGTGAAAATTCATGGAAGAAATGTCGTTTGTCACCATTATGTCGGTTTTATCTATGTTTTTGATTAATTTAGTTGGTACTATTTTTTTATATTGTTGTTCTACCAAAGCGAATTTGGATAGAATTTCTCATTTTCCGTTGAAGGTTCATGGGTTCCGCGAGCTATCTTTCGTGTTGTCTGTTATGGTGTTATTTTATTTTTATAATTTTTTGGCTAACTGAGTTGTTAATTCATTTATTGTTAGATTATTTTTCTGATTGTATGCTAATCACCATTTTTATCATTGGTTGCTTTAAAGTTGTTTCGTACTGATTTTGTCCTTCACATCCTATTAAATTAATAATGAACATATCATGCAATTTGGCCAATGATATTATTTTGCCATCGGATATTTGAGGCCACACACTATAAAAGACGAATTTTATTTTCTTAAATTTATTATTTTATATTAGGGACCAATACTTGGCCAATGAAGAAATTTTTCATCGATTTTCAAGGCCCGCACAAATAAAAGACGGATATTACGTATATAAATATCTAATAAAATAAATATTTTGACTGATGAAGAAATTATCCATCTATTTTTTGAGGCCTGCACAAATAAAATACGGGTATTACATATATAAATACGTAATAAAATAAATAAATTTGGGCAATGACAAAATTCTTATAATATTTAAAACTTTATCCAAGTCCTCTTTTAAACAAAAATATATTTTTAAATACATATAAGCACACATGCATTTTTATAATTATTTATTTGTTGCTAACATTTTTTTACAAGTGTTTCTACAGGTTCTTGGGAATACTTGTTGGGAATAGCACTCAAAAGACGAGTTCGAGCCTATTTTATGTTTGTATTTTTTATATTATTTTAATTGTACAAATACTGTCATAGTGAAACTTTATTTTTGGGGTGTTAGGCGGGATATTCTTCATTTACACAATCCACATCACGTGTTAGACAAGTATAGGCCATTGATATATACATTAAATTGATTTAGATAATTAATAAAAAATAATTCACACTTTTTACACTAAACACATTACGTAATCTTTTTCTTTAAAACAAATTTTTCTTTATTCAAACTTTACTTTTCTTTTCCTATACATTCTTATATATACTTTTATTTACATATCTTTATATACTTTTATATACATTTTTACTATAATATATGCAATTTATATATTCTTTACGTATAAATTATTTACATCAATTTTACAAATTTTATGTTTGTATATATATACATTAATTTTTTTCTTCATTTTTTAGTAAACCCAAGTCTGGTTGGGAACCACATTTGTGGATTCTGAAAGGTGCCTAATCCCTTCCCTTCAGAATAATTTGAACCCTTATCTAGAATCTAAACTAGTTTCGTAGATTAAAACGCAAGTCATACATGTTAATAAATAAATAGGTTCCCTTATTTTCCTTAAAAATCAGGTGGTGACTCTGTACAAAAATTAATCCTTTTTTAGAGTCCATAATGTCGTGCTCGTTTTGACCTTAGGTAAAAATTGGGTATGATAATGGGTAAATGGTAATTAAGTAAAAAATAGATATAAATAACTTGCAAAGAAAAAGACTAAAATAAAAGGGCAATAGTGAACAATACGTTACCTACAATGTCAAAAAGGGATCAAAACAACAATTTTAGTCGAGGAAAGATATGGATCAGTTTGAATATGAAAGGATCTTTATGATAAAGATGAGATAAAAGAGAGAAAAAAGATTGTGATAATCCCAAAGAGAAGAGAAAGAAAAAAAATAAGAGATCAATAAAATAAATTTTGGGCTGAAGGAGAGATGAGATTGGGCTGAAGGAGAGATGCGATACTTTAGAATTTAAATATTCATTAATTAATATTCATTAATAACTTGAGGGGCACGAGGAAGACGAGTGACATTGAAAAGAAAAGACAAGACTACTCAATGAGATTTTTGAGTTATCCAAGAAATAATTTTTACCGCCTTTAATAGTACTATTTTATCTCTCTTTCTTCTTTCAGACAGAAACTTGCTTTAAAATTAAAAGAAAAAAAGATTTTCAAATAGATATGTCATATGTTGTAACAAACATCAATATCTATTTGAAAAAATCCAAAAGCTCAGTCATCTATAACAACAAAGCAAATGTCCATTTGATAGGGTCATCAGATATGTTGTCTGTTATAATATATATCAATATCTATTTGAAAATTTCCAACAGCTCACTCATTTGTTGTAGCAGATTTAATTACAATTAATTTAGGTAGAACTAGGGATGAATGAGTTCATAGGGTCAACAACAACATCAATTGAGTCTTTTCAATTGCATGGTATTGGTATTGCATTCATCTCGACCCGAGTCATTGACCGATCACTCTGAGTTAAAATGATTCACATTAATTTAATATTAAGCTAGTACCTAAATTGATTTTGGTAGAACTAGGGATGAATGAGTTCATAGGGTTAAAAATAATATTAATTGAGTCTTTGCAATTGCATGGTATTGGTATTGCATTCACCTCGACCCGAGTCATCGATTGATCACTTAGAGTTGAAAAAATTCTCATTAACTTAATATTAAGCTAGTACCTTAATTGATTTTGGTAGAACTAGGGATGAATGAGTTCATAGGGTTAACAACAATATCAATTGAGTATTTGCAATTGCATGGTATTGGTATTGCATTCATCTCGATCTGAGTCGTCGATCGATCACTCAAAGTTGAAAAGATTCTCAGTAACTTAATGTTAAGCTAGTACCTAAATTGATTTTGGTATAAATAGGGATAAATGAGTTCATAGGATCAACTACAACATCAATTGAGTCTTTGCAATTGTTGGGTATTGGTATTGCGTTCATCTCGACCCTAGTCGTCGATCGATCACTCTAAGTTGAAAAAATTCTCATTAACTTAATGTTAAGCTAGTACCTAAATTTATTTTTTTATAACTAGGGATGAATGAGTTCATAGGGTCAACTATAAATTCAATTGAGTCTTTGCAATTGCATGGTGTTGGTACTACGTTTATCCCAACCCGAGTCGTCGATCGATCACTCTGAGTTGAAAAGATTCTCATTAATTTAATGGTAAGCTAGTACGTAAATTAATTTTGTTATAACTAAGGATGAATGAGTTTATAGGGTCAACTACAACTTTAATTGAGTCTTTGAAATTGCATGGTGTTGGTATTGCGTTCATCCCGACCCGAGTCGTCAATCGATCACTCTGAGTTGAAAAGATTCTTATTAACTTAATATTTTAGAAACTATATCTTTTAAAATTTTAAAAATTAATTAATATCAATTTGGACCAAATTAACAATTTCAAAACTTGTCATTCTTTTCCAAAATTACAAATCAATCTATACATATTATCCATTTACGGGAAAAACTTATCATCATTTCAAATCTCAAGTTCTCACTCTTTTTTTCTCTATCTCTCAACAATACAGACAGCAACAACTCAATATATTGTTCAACCCTTCAAAATAGATCAATTTTCTTTCTATTTTCGACTACATAATTGTTATTTTTGACTTCATTCTCTCTTGTATCCATTATTTTCTCTATCTTCATAGGTAACAAAATTTGAGAAGAGTTCTACATTGGTTCTTTATTCTGAAAATTAGGGATTTTTAGTAAATGATGAAAAATAAGACTTTTAGTTGTATTATCTTTGAGAATGGGTTAATAATTTTGAGTTTTGGTGCTAAAAACTTAGGAAGCACTCGAGAAAACTTTTGTTGTAGTATTTTGTTGACTATCATGGTATTGTTGGATGGTATTTATGGTGTTGTTGGTTGCTGTTGGTGGGGGTGTTGGTATTTGTGATTTTGGTGGTAGTGTTGGTGGTCTTGGCGTTGGTGGTGGTGTTGGTACTCTTGATATTGTTGTTAGTATTGGTGGCATTGGTGGTGGTTTTGGTTGCATAGGTGGTGGTATTAGTGGTCTATCTATTGGAACAGGACGAAGATCTGTTGGGAGATATCAAATAGGTCTTCAAATAGATTCCCCATCTGTTCCAACTGATGGGTTATCCGTTAGAGTATTTTTTTGTAATGTGGCATATAATAATTTATTAAATTTTGTCTTACCTTTTTTTAAAAAATTATTCAGACATCAAATGCAAAGTTTTTTTTTGTTTTTCTGTTGTTTGTAGTTAAAAGATATCTCCCAAAAAAAACTGAAAGTGGATCAACTTTTGATCACCCAACACAAAATGCTAGAGTACAGATACATTCAGAGAAACTTCTTGAACAATCTGAGTCAGGGTAAAATAAAGCTAAGGAAAGTGAGAACTCCTTCTCACCAATGGGGTGTGAATTAATATAAAAATCCCAGCATGATCCTGTCAAAACCATTAGTATTGATAGGTTTTGAGTTGAGATGCTGATAGATTACCCTGCTAAAGTAACTGGTGATGTCAGTTGGGGAAAGGTTTTGATGAATTTAGGAGTATTATGAAGAATGAAAACATAGATGGACTTTTTAAGAGGAGCTGCTTTGCATACTTTCTTAAGTTGCCTGAGGACCATACTCTCCGTTTCTAAATAAGTATGGTATATGGTCTTCTCAAGCGCAAAATCAAGTACGCGGGGATGATAAAGATTGGAAGGAGGGAGAAAAAAAAAGGATGAAATCTGGATCAACTAATGTGACATGCCGATTTGTTTATGTGGTCGTCTAGAAAAACCTTTCATCAAGGAAATACCCCACAAAAGGTCTAACAAACACAAGAAAAAAAAAGAAGGGTTTTTGGGCATTATTGGACGTAGCAGTATAGCAGGGGATTTGATAGCATATCTCAAGGATAAAATATACCAAAGCAGTACAGGGATAAATTATGCTTAGTTTTATTTGTCCATTCCGTTATATTGGTAAGAGATGTCTGGAAAGTGATAAAATATGATTTGTTCGCACTTGCTTATGATTTTGCGAAATTCAATGATTATTCCAAGGGATATGAAAGCTACTACTTGACTATAAAACATTTACTGACAAAGCTATCCCTAAGGACGATCACATTATACGGCTTTTCTTGGGTTTTCATGGTAAAATTAATCACTATTTTTACTCATCCATTAATTTATATTGAATATAGTTATTATGCCTTTTTTTGCTTGCTTCCTATTTACATTTTTTAGGCTTGGGCAATGGAATCTGTTCCTCCTCTCTGAAAGCAGTTCAAGGACTACCCGGATGAGGTTTCTCATCCAAGGATCCTTAGGTGGTTGGCTGCAAAGAGCAGCAAAAAAATTAAGGATTCTGATCTCTTTAACCCTACGGATGATGCACTACGTCTTCTTTCAACTAAAATAATTTGACTCAAAGAAAGGATTTGAAACAGATGTGCTTTCTAGCGATAGATGGGTCGTCTGTTGTAACAAATTACCCATCAACTGCAATAGGTGCAACAAATAGGTAATCTATTGCGATAGATGATCAGATTACCCATCTACTGCAAATTATGCAACAGATGGGTAATCTAATGCAACATATTATCAATCTGTTGAGACATACAAATCAGTTGTTGCGGTAAATTAATAATCTATTGCATAACTGTGTAAACATGTAACCCAATTGACTGCAAATTATTATTATATGATTTAAATGTCTTCTATCTTTTTTTCATAGGTTGTGCATCCTTGGATCGTGCCTAGTAAGCAGGAGTTGGGGATGACTTCTTTTATTACTTTAGGTTTTGTTGATACAGGAAAAGACCCAACATTAGAGTTAATAAAGAAGGAATTGGCTAGAGCAACAACCATAAGAAGAGCAGTTAGGCAAGGTCAGACTAATGTTAAAGCTCTTCATGACCAACCTACTACAACAGATCTGAGTGCTTCTTTTGGGGGTGTTGCTAGTGGAGTTGTTAATGATGGTGGAAACTATCTTGATGCTATTGCTATTTCCAGTTATGATTATGAGCATGTTGGTGCTCAGGAAAAAATAAATACATTTAAAAACACCTCTTGCATAGGTCCCTCTCACCTATTTTCACCCTCTTGTTCTTATTACAAATACAAAGTGGGCAAGGATAGAGAGGATAAACTCATTGAAAAACTAGAGGTTGTTGTTGAAGCTGCCGAGGAGTTGAAATCCAAGAGGGGTTTCATACCATCTAAGAAGGTGAGGGAGCTATACACTCCTACAGTGGTGGTTAAGAGGAAGAGAAGAAGCATTAGCCAAATACTCTCCATTCTGAAAACAAAAAAAATTGTAACTCCTTCTGCTCCAAGAGTTGCTGAAGTTTAGGGGCCACTAAAGAAGATGGACATATATGCGGCATTTGGTGATGAATATAAGAAGGAACTGCAAAAAATCATGACAAATATGCATGAGTGGTACATGGAAAATATAATATTACTTTTGCAAACCTAGCCTTCCTATCTAGTCCATGAAAAATAACCTTCGCAATAGATATGTAATCTTTTGCAACAACTGGCTATTCTGTTGCAACATAATATATATTTTTGGATAAGTTGCATTAGCTGGGTAATCTGTGAACAGATTTCAAGAACCCTCTGTAACAGAATCTTTCCACTGTGTTTTTCTTCTTTACAATTATTAACCTATTTAAAAAAAATTTTCTTATACCATAGTATATTGATGAAATTCTCTGTCTCATGAGGGGCAAACAATTAGCATACCCGGATGCTTATGATGCTGCCAATAGGATAATGGACCTCAGCTTCTATAATAATTTCTAGAGTAGGTACGATACTCTTCGTAGGCAATCTCTTCCCAGTTTCGGGGATTTAATCAGTTAGTTTCTATGTTCAAATGGGATGAAAAAATAATTAACTATGTTAGAAGAAAGAGGCCATATCCACAGGGCAAGAGCTGGACCAAGGTAAAGAGAGTCCTTGCAGTCATGAACGTGGAAGTCAAATATTTCTCGCTGTTGAGATACTACTTGATTAGGGAAATATTAAGGTTTATGACTTCCAACTCTTGAAGTTGTTCCCCAAGTTGTCGACACAGAGTAAACTGATGGATCATTTTCTGGTAGAAGTCTTGAAGAATAAATCATGATATTTTGAAGGTCAAAATAAGAACATCCATCATCAAAAAATAAAACCAGTGTCACGTGCGGGCCATACTCTCTTACATACATCACAAACACAGAAATAATCGGTATGTACGATGCTGTTGAAGAAAAGATGCAAGAGGTCTGGGCTTATGGGGTACTAAATAAATGGTTGGATCCCGTGTATAAAGAAAAATATGTACAAAGACAAAGACAAACACGATAATAATTTTTTAGTTGAAGCTACTTTGTTCACTTTACTTTATAGTGGTAATTTTTTATGTCTGACGAAAGTTAAATTTTCATAATGCAATAGATTGTCTATCTATTGTAATAGATATCATACCTATTGTGGAAGATTGATTATCTGTTGTAATAGGTTAGTCATCTGTTGCATTATTTAGATATTTCTGTTTGTCTGTCGCAATAGTTATACAATTTGTTGTAACATATAATCTATCTGTTGTAACTTATAGGTAATATATTGGAATAAATCAAGAAAGTAGAAAGTCTAATTATATAATTTCCAGCAGACGACCTACATGTTGCAACATATGTCTAAATATGTTGTCTATTGCAGTAGATGTATTATCTGTTGTGATTTTTAAATCTAGTATTCCATTTCAATTAATAAGTTCAAAACAAAGGATTAAATTATATTCATAGACAACATAAAATAAATCGAAGCCTACAGAAATTACATGAAATAACTCAACAAATAAGTGAAATGTAAAAAAAATTATTATGCGAACAAATGATCTCCTCTACAAATAAATCAACAAGTTATCCAAGGAGAATAGGTTATTACATTAACAGACTCAAGTTATAAAGATCTGCTATGAAATTTTGCTTTAGTTGTCGTGGGTCTTTAATGTCGCTTGCGTACGATTTCTGAGCTTTTGCTTCTCCGTATTTTCATAAAAGGGCAGAATATCTTTTGCGGAGTAATGTGACATCAAGTCCATCATTTGGTACTTGTAATCCATCGCTCAAATACTCAACGTAAGTGGCAATAAAAAGACCACAATCCCTGGGTTTTAAAAAATAGATAATCCATATCTTGCAGTTCATCTAAGCGTTGTGAAATTTATGAAATAAAACTAAATCATGATACTTATACTTACATGCTACCAATGGTTTGTTGAGAAATTCCTTTAGCATATTGTATATCAAATAGATTACCCATTTTATCCCGGTATGCTTCAATCGTCGACCAATCAGTATGAACCTTTTGGTCCAAAAAACCACTCATATCAAGGTAAGTAGGCAATATTTTGTCTAGATTTTGTATCTCACAAGATGGCCCATAAAATCTCCTTTACGACATTGAGTTATAAACTTGGATGCGCTTCTCTTTTAGAACGACGACAACGAACACCCAATGGAACTCATCACCACAATTGATTGGGTTGCACACTTTATCGACCAAATGCCAAGGTAAGCTGCTAGAATGCTAAACCTTTGATGATGATTAAGCATTCCTAATTTTAGGAAACTTCTGGTTGTTGTTGACAATACCTATCATAGGCATTATTGATGTAAACTTTGTACAAATAATTGTCTGTATGTATCTGTATTATTCTTGTGTTTGAAACTTGGCCTTCTTTCGGAGGTAGTAAAAAATAACATCGATGTGCCGCACATATTATCAAATATTTCAGATTATGTGATGAAAAAATTAATACACAGATGCAAATAAATAAAGTTTTAATTAATAGTAATATGTATGAAATTTAAACCTCATCATTCCAGCAAGTTTGGGGATGTGACATTAAATAGAATCAATTCTTCATTTAGAGATGTGCAACAACAAAGTCGAACATATCAAAATTAAGAGTCGATTTGTTCACTTTGTAGTGTTCATCATTTTTTTTCTACATGATGATTTATATGTGTTAATGTCACATTTTTACAACAAGAATTGTATAAATTAATATTTTTAAAATTAATTTATGTACCTGCCGGCATGATACTTTAACACCCCACAGCAAGCCATTCTGAATAGTCGTTGATCAACTTTGTTAGTTTTTTGGATCCTCGCCCGAGATGTTGAACCCTTCAAACGAGTAATTCTTTCATTCTCCCGAACTGACAGGCTCCACTTTTTCTTCCTCTTTGGAAGGAGTTGATGGATTATCAACTGTGATATTATGCTGTTCAGTAGTAGCTTCTACTGTGACATCCACCTAGAAAGATAGAATTGCTAATGCTAATTACAGATACACAACAGATTGTCTATCTATTGCAACAGATGAGTCTTATGTTTTAATAGAAGGATCATCTATTGAGACAAATTCGAACAGGTAAAATAGAGTGGTACGATAATTTCTAACAGATGAACCATCTATTGCAACATAAGACTCATTTGCTGGTACAAATTAAAACAGTACGAAAACCTATTTAATTTGCCGACATAGATGGACATACGTTGCAACAGATAATGCATCTGATGTAATAGATTGGATAACAGTTGCAATAGATGTATATATATATTTGATAATTTTTAGTAGATGTATCATCTGTTGAAATAGATATGTGCCTGTTTGTTTGTTAGAACAGAGGATATACATTCACCTTCTCCAGCTCATGCTGCTCTCCTGTGGCCTTTGTACATTGAACAGCGATGCAAGACAAAGATAGATGAGTTGCAAATTTTCTTTTATCGATGCTTGATGATGCCTTGGAAATATCTTTCCTTCTTCTCTTAGCCACCTTGATCTCTAGTGGAGTGTATGGATATGAAATCCTCTTTGATGGAATAACATCGCTCTTAAATATTATTTCCTTTACTAAAGCAGTTGGTACATTAATAGCATTAATCACTCCATCATGTTTTGCCTTGTAGTCTTGACATTTGCATGTAGAAGATTCGCTAGAAGTGAAAAAATTTGTATAACTAGTATGATCATAATCATAGTGGTTTGTTGTTTCAAAAATTGTAAGAGGAGCATCATTAGCCCCAATAGCAGCACCACTACCACTATCTCTACCATAATTAACAACAACAAGCCCACCCTCAAAAAATATTTTTCTTATGATGGTTGTTGCTCCAAATAATTCCATTTTTATTCTATCAACGATCTTAGGGTCTGATAAAGTTTGCACAAACCTTAAAGTAAGAAAAAATGGCATCTTTAACTCTTGATTGGTCGGAACAAGCCACGAATGGAAAATCTAAATTAAATCAGTACATATATTAGAATGATGATGAAATCATTTAAAATAATCATTAATTAAAACAAAAACTTGATTAGAATTAGACTTATTACTTCCTTGGGGAGGAGGGATTGAAAAGATCAAGAAATTTTGCATTTTTATCAGTTTTGGCCGACAACCATCTTAGGATTCTTGGACAGGAAACTTATTTCTGGTAGTTCACTTGTTCTCTCGAATAAGGAATGACTTCAAATGCCCAAGCCTATAACATAACGCCAATAAATCAAAAATAATATTGAATAAAAAATGAATCATATCATAATAAAAGAAATATTTACCATGAAAGCCCATGGACAGCCATATAAGTTGATTGTCTTTGGCGTTAAAGAAGTCAGTAAATATTTTACAGTTATTTTAAAGCTTTTATAACTCCAAGGATAGCTGTTATGCCTCAAGATCCTCGGAGAGATTTATTAAACTGAGGCTTATGTTGTTGTTAACGTCTCTCGCCAAAAGAATATTATGTACAAACCAAACCAAGCACAATGATTGCTTCTGATTCCTTGAAATTCTTTTACCTTTCAACACTTCTATCAATTTTTTTTAAAGCTTGGACCAATAATGGACACCAGGTCATTATGATCACTTGAATTGCCTTTTCTTTTCTGGGGTGTTATTTTTTGGGTTAGAGTCGGAATAACTTGAAAAGGAGAAGGAGGATAACAGTTTAGTTCAGTAACTATGAAAAATTCCTTCCAACCAAAACAAACAGGCATGCCACAGTAATTTATCCATACCTCATCCATCTTATCTTTGTTTTCATACATAAAACTATGCTTGAGAAGATCATATACCATTTTCATTTGGAAATAAGCATTGTTGTCCTTCGACAAATTAAGATACTGTCCAAAGCAGCTTTCTCTGAAATAAGAATCCAATTTTTATTCTCAAAGTATTTTTCTAAAGGAGTCATAATATTTTTTCATGGCTGACTTAACCATGAAATCACCTGTTAAATCTATGGCACCATTGCACTGCATTCTCACAGGATAATGTTGAATGTTGAAGGTTTTGACCAATTCTTTGGTGGAAGGGCTATTAGTATTTGGATCATATCTTTTGAAATATTCCTTCCTTCTGTGTTCATTATCTTCTGCTCCTAATTGGGATAACTCTTGTAAAGCAAGCTCATAGAGCGGTAGATGTAGCCTAGCTGCTTTACTTATTCCTTTTCTTGAACTTGATTTGATTTTTTCTCTTTTGGTAGCCATTTTATCTTAAATTAATAGGAACATAGAATGGATTATAACTAATTAATACATCATTAAAAAAGGATAACACAAATCTAACATGCACAATAATAAAATAATAGTTCCAACAGACAACACATCTGCTGCACCAGGTATGCTATCTGTTGTAATATATAACCAGCCTGCTATAACAGATTAGTAATCCATTGGAAATAATAAAAACAGATCACTCATCTATTGCTCCAGGAATGTTATCTATTGCAACATATAACCAACCTATTACAGCAGATGAGTAATTCATTAGAAATAATTATAATAGGTCACTCATCTGTTGCACTAGGTAGGATATCTGTTGCAGCATATAACCAATCTATTGTAGCAAATGAGTAATTTGTTGGAAACACTACTGACAAATCACATATCTGTTGCAACAGGTAGGATATTTGTTGTAGCATATAACCAACTTATTGCAGAGGATAAGTAATCCATTGGAAATAATAAAAATAGATCACTCATCTATTGCACTTGGTAGGTTATCTGTTGCAGCATATAACCAACCTGTTGTAGTAGATAAGTAATCCATTGGAAATAATAGAAATAGATCACTCATCTGTTGTACTAGGTAGGATATTTATTGCAGTATATAAGAAACCCATTACAGCGGATGAGTAATCCATTGGAAATAATAAAAATAGGCCACACATCTATTAAAACAGATCACTCATCTTTTGTCAAATGAGTTATCTATTTGATCAATATTGTTTAGATTTTTTCCAAACAGAAGAGTCATCTGTCGCAACAGATGATGTTCTATTTTGTTCTATTCATCTGTTGTACTAGATGCTTAATCTGTTGTATTAGATATTTCATTTGTTGGAATAGATAGTTAATCTGTTGGATCAGATAGTTAATCTATTGCATCACATGGTTAATTCATTGCATCATATGGTTAATTTGTTGCATCAAATGGTTAATCTGTTACATCAGATGGTTAATCTATTACGTCAGATGGTTAATCTATTATGTCAGATGGTTAATCTATTACATCTAATGATTAATCTGTTACGTCAGATAGTTAATATGTTTCATCACCATTTTTATCAAGAAAAATAACAAATCAACACAGCAACACCAACACAACACACGCACACTAAGAACATCAATGGTGGCCAAAAATCACCAACAAATCAAATCGACAGTTTTACAACAAGAACTACAATAACAATAAAAAAATTATATTTCACACCAAAAATAGTACAGAAGAAATGCCAGAAATTAGGGTTTTATTTAGTCCATATTTCAAATTTAAGCAAGAAATATTAAAATTGTTAACTAATAGTATAAGAGAAGTTGGCTCAAGTGATAATTTTTTACCTATGAAAAAATAAATGGGATGATGAAAAACTCAAAGTTGTTATCACCGGAGAAGTTAGATCAAGTTCCTCTATTTCGTCAGGTTTATTGATGGTTGAAAGTCAAAAAAGAACTCGCCCAGCTATTTGTTGCCAGAGCTTAAAGGGAGAAACTTTGCAGCAATATTGGTTGGGAAAGAGTTAAGATAGACTTTCGAGAGAGAGACAGGAGAGAGACGGTTGATTTGGAGAGAGAGGTGTGGGTTTATTTGTATTTTTAGAAAGATTAGAAAGTTTTGAAAACATTAATCAAGTCCACAATTAACTTAATCATGCTTCCTAATTATGTTTGACCCCTTAAGTTGGTGGATGTCACTAATCCTTCATTCACAACTTAAAAGGCACCTTTCTTTCAATTTTCTCTAGTTACATATCTTCAATGAAGCTTATTTAAACTGTACCTAACTAGGAATGATTCGAGAAGTATTAAAAATAATAAGGTACATTAAAATTAGAACACATAAATTTCATCTTATGACAACTACTAATAACACATGACTAAAACTTTTAAATCATCTTCAATCTGTATCTATTGGGAGAAAAATGTGTCTAGTAAAAGGTCAAATCAAACTGTGATGCTTGCTAAAATTTGATAATGTTGTGTTTTAATGTATGACTTCTTTCCAAGTACTTGAAAGGAAATGAATCAAAAATTCTTCATTGCAATTAAAAAGAAAAATTGGCTACAAATAAAAAAGGAAGATCTCCAAGAATGAAGACAAAAAGGAAAAGAAATATGTCTTCTTTTTCAATATTAAGCACAACATGTGTCACTATGGAGCAGTATCAAAGCCTTGATAAATCAGTAGATTTGCGGCTATTTCTATAGAAATGAATTTTGATTAGTTTGGGATCATTAATTGATCCATTTTATTCTTGAAAATATGATTCTCGTATCCAATTTTCATGGAGAAAAACTCTTGGGTTGACTATTATTTTTTAGAGGTTAATAGTAGTCAAATCACTACTATTTAAACAATGAAAAATTATGGAAGGGTTATACCTTTGTCTCATCCTTCTCTAATTCTTTGATCTACTTTATTCAAGCACCGTATTATCATAAAAGTTTATTGTGTACTTACAAAGAAAGGAGAAAAATATATAGTTGGTGAGATATTATATCAATGGTGAGAAATATCAAGAAAAAAAGTGAGTAATAGCCTAAAATCTTGACTTAAGCCTTGTACTTTGAATTGATTTTACGAAAAGCTAGTAGAATCCCTTGCAAACCAAGAGGGCTAGAGTAATACCTATTATAGGTCCCAACCAGTATAATATTTTGGTGTTATTTCATTTCAACACTTGTACTCTCTAAACTTTATCTTTCTATTTTATAGTCGACTATCTGTCCAAACGAGTAGATTATTCATTCAAAAAAATGATTCACCCACTTGGGAGGCGGAGGAGGACATAAATTCCAAGTATCCACATTTGTTTTTTCGTTTCAAAAACTCATGCTTAATATGTGTGTTGGTGTTCCTAAATTGGTTTACATCTTCAAAAAATAATAGGTTAAGAATCCCTATTGCTTAGGATTGATTTATCTCTTCGTTGGACAAGGGATTAAAGTTCCTAATGCTTAAGTTGTCTTATATCCTTGAAAGTCGATGGGTTTAAGCCCCTAAGTTTTGAATTAATAGAGTAACTTTGATATGTAATGGGTTGGAATCTCAAAGCTATTGAAATGAATAGTCGATTGGAAATGATCATGATGCATGTCTTATTATTTTTGTAGGCCTTGTGTTCTAACGTGGTTAAAGGTTGGCTTAATATGTGGTAATGTGTTAAATTGTGAATGTGTTTGCCTTACCCGTCATTCGAGGATGAATGATCCTAAGTGGGGGAGAATGAAACAACCAAGATCTTGTCCTTGGAAAAATTTTTGGTTTTTGAGCATGTTGTTTATGATACGGTTGGGCAAGCCACTCGTACCCCTTAGATATGAGTCGTATCCATCTTCTCTTCTCTCTCGTACCTTAAGAAGCCTAGAAGGATAGTATACTTTCCATTAAATGAGTGACCCTCCCCTGAATCGTACCTAAGGGTATGAGTCATACCTAGGTGAGTCATATAGTGCATGGCACTTGGTGTAGAATGGAGTGTTTTTGGTATGAGTGTTGTATATTGTTAAGGACATGAGTCATACCCTTTGGATACGACTCAAGGGTGTGTGGTCTTACCTTTAATAGTTTAGGTAACCTAGGAGAAGCCTAGGGTATGAGTTAAGGTACTACTCATACACCGAGGTACGATTTGTAAGGTGAGTTGTACCCATGCATAGGTTAATTTTACATATTTTAACTAAGGGCCTTGTGGTTATTTTCTACACCCTAAACCATAGGTACCTTCATTATATAAGTGTATATGGCATTCTTAAATATATTTTGAATTGATCTAACATCTTAAACTCTTTCTCAAACACTTTCAGAGTTTATTAAAATAAAATTGGAAGCTATGGTTTAGAGGGTGCTCTTCTAGAAGATAAAGAGGAGTCAAGTTCTTGGTGGATCATCTTGTTTAAGGCATGTAACCCTTTCCCTTTGGATTACAAAGTGTACATGGTGATTTTAAAATCAAATGAAAAGGGTTTTGTTGCCTAATGATGAATAGTGTTGTTTCTTACTTAGATTTGTGTTTGTACATATTATTGATAATGAATTACTTATGTGGGTGCTTGTGATATGTGGTTTTATATGAGGGTCTTGAGTAACCCTAATCTTGATGATTTCTACCCTGAAAATAGCCTTGTTAAGGGTATGCACATAAGGTATTTGTGAAAATGTCTAAGTGAGTTATCTAGTCACATGTTGGTGATGTTTTTGGATTAAGGCAATGGTCCAATAAGCATGAAGGATTGATAAATGATATTGTGAAGGTATTGTGAGCCATGTATTGTATAATTGATGACCTTGTTGCTAGATGGCTAATAAGGGATTAAAGTTCCTAATTACAAAATTGAATTTGAATAGTGTGTTGAACTAAAATATGGTGAGAATGTGTTGTAAGCTTGCTACTGAAATATGTTTGGATGACCATAAATTGAATTAAATGAAGAATTGAATTAAGTCATTAAGTCCATTAAAGTGTTTAGTGGTTAAATGGTTATGCAAATGCCAAATGTGTATCTATGATATTGGTCTAGTGGAAATGAATGAGGTAAGATGTTGTTAATGAATGTGAATGCCTGGTAAATGGTTTCTAAATGCCTTTTTGGAAATGCAAGGAGTTAATGGATGTCCTTGGTATTTGGTTTGTTAAATGGGACATGGTCCCTAAATTATGAACTTGACTTGTGTATGAATAAATAGTGAGTGTAAGAATAGTAATGCGGAATGATTGGTTTGTAGAGGTATTGATGACCATAAATGAACTTTTATTGTGTTGTGAACTAATGCCTTGGACCTATCCATATGATTAATGGCTAATTAGGTCAGCAAGGACTATGTGTTTTTCTATGGTGTTGATATGTAGCCTTGTTTGATAAAATTACCTAAACGGGTTCAAGCCCTTAATTGTTGAAATAAATTGTATGGATGTTAATGCATGAACTAATGGGTTAAGAGTTCAAATGTCGACTAATGATGGTAATAAAATGATTTTTTGTTGAAGTCCCTCGTCTAATGACTTATGATTAAAGTCCCTTATCTAATGACTTATGGTTAAATCCCCTCATCTAATGACTTGTGATTAAAGTCCCTTATCTAATGACTTATGGTTAAATACCCTCATCTAATGACTTGTGGTTAAAGTCCCTTTTCTAATGGCTTATGGTTGGAGTCCTTTGCTTAAACAGATCAATTAAGGTTAAAATACCCCGCCTTATGAAATGACTTGTGGTTATAGTCCCATGCCTAATGTATAAGAATATGATTAGAGTTCCATGCCCAATTGAATGTATGACCATGTGATTAGATTTCCATGCTCAATTGAATGTATGAGAATATGATTAGAGTCCCATACCCAATTGAATGTGTGAGCATGTGATTAGAGTTCCATGCCTAATTTAATGTGTGAGCATTTGATTAGAGTTTCATGCCCAATTAAATATGTGAACATGTGGTTATAGACCTAAGCCTGACTGATTATGTGCGTGGATTGAGTCACGTGACTAATGAATTAGTTAAATCGATTAAATTGGTTAAGTTGGTTTGAGGTTCGAATCCGCTTGACTAATGTAATAGAGAATTTTAAACTCTTAAAATTGGTAAGGTGGAAGGTTGAGAGTTCTTCACTCTATGTCTCATGAATCAATTCTTTAAGAATGATTATTATGACTTTCCCCATAATTTGACATGCTCTATAAACATATATATATGTGTGTGTGTCTTCATATATTTTTATCCTAATGTAAATATGATTGGATGTGATGGTTTGACTTGGAATAAATAAATGCACTATATTATCCTTATCCTTGAGTTATATGCTAGCTCCAACTGCTAGCCATCTCTGGAAGCTATGCCTCCACGGGATATAGGGGTTGTAACATCTTCTTCTTCTTCTTCTTCTTCTTTTTCTTCTTTTTCTTCTTCTTCTTCTTCTTCTTCTTCTTCTTCTTCTTCTTCTATGCAGTGATCGAGTGATTGAGTGGTTCGAGCATTGACCTTAAAGTTGTGAGCTTTCATACTTCAAAAGACATACCTTCCATCATCACTTTATCCTTTGTCATGAACTCATATAGATTTAGTACTTGGCTATTATCGGGGGCATGTCCTGATATATTATTAACTCTAGTTTTGTAGAGACTTTCAGGATAACTGTGGACTTGGGTATATTGACTAGACTGTTGACATTAATGAAATGTTAGATATTGTTTAAGTTTTGACTATTAGCCTTATGTTTTTGTTATCTTATAATAAGGTCGGGATTCCTCGACCCTTGTGGTTATTATGATGATATTAGGTTGGGTTATCGGGGTGACCTCCAGTTTATGTGAGCTTGAGGTGTTCCTACAATATAGCTCGATTTTAGGGCGTGTCATAAAAAAGGGATTTTTTTTTATTAAACCTCATTTAACTGGTTTTCACTTATTTTTTATCCTCTAGCTTCCTTCTGTCATGGGTAAGGTTTTTCTAAAAAAAATTAAATTTTACCCTTTTATTTTGATAATCCATTTGGGGTGTCCGCTTTGACCTCGACTTGAAAGTTGACAATATGAGTATCGTTGGCTTCTTTTTAATGCATAGATTTTATATTTTTATGCTTTTGTTGATTCTGAAGTTGTTGAAATGGGAAGCTCCTTGTTGAAGGACATTTGGATTGTATTTTAATGTCACGAGATAGGTTATGACTTAACTTTCTTTAGAATTGTCTGTGTAGTTGACACGTAGATAAAAACATGTTATGGATATGGGTAATAATCATGGAAACCATATTTCAATTATATTATTACTATTGTGTGCCCGTATGACGGCTTATATTTTTGTTGTTGGTGACTTCAAATGATATTTACTACGTGTTGCTCGTGTAGAGGCTTTATATTATATCATTGGCCTTGTATATGCAATTTTTGCCTTTATAGTTGACATAATGCCCGCGTGGCGGCTTCAACTGATAATTATAGGCCTTATCTAGCATTGGATGCTTTTATTATGATAGAAATACCCAGGTTGGGGTTAATATGATTTTAGTGATGCCTTACATGCATATTTATTCCAATGGTACATTGATTATATGCTTTAAGAATGATTATTATGACTCCTCCCATACTTTGACATGCTCTATAAACATATATATATATATATATATATATGTGTGTGTGTGTGTGTCTTCATACATTTTTATCCTAATGTAAATCTGATTGGATATGATGGTTTGACTTGGAATGAATAAATGCACTATATTATCTTTATCCTTAGGTTACATGCTAGCTCCAACGGCTAGCCTTCTCTGGACACTATGTCTCCATGGGACATAGGGGTTGGAACATCTTCTTCTTCTTCTATGCAGTGATCAGGTGTTCGAGTTGTTCGACTATTGACCTTTAAGTTGTGAGCTTCCATACTTCGAAAGACATACCTTCCATCATTAATTTATCCTTTTTCATGGACTCGTATAGATTTAGTACTTGGGTATTGTCGGGGGCATGTCCTGACATATTATTAACTTCAGTTTTGTAGAGGCTTTCAGGATGACTGTGGACTTGGGTATATTGACTAGACTGTTGACATTAATGAAATGTTTGATATTGTTTATGTTTTGACTATTAGCCTTATGTTTCTGCTATCTTATAATAAGGTCGGGATTCCCCGACCCTTGTGGTTGTTGTGATGATGATTAGATTGGGTTATTGAGGTGACCTCTGGTTCATGTGGCTTGAGGTGTCCCTATGATATGGTGCAATTTTGGGGCGTGTCATAAAAAAAGGATTTTTTTTTATTAAACCTCATTTTAACTGGTTTTCACTTGCTTTTTATCCTCTAGCTTCCTTCTATCATGGGTAAGGTTTTTCTAAAAAAAATGAATTTAACCCTTTCATTTTGATAATCCATTTGGGGTGTCTCTTTTGACCTCGACTTGAAAGTTGACAATATGAGTATCATTGGCTTCTTTTTAAAAGCATAGATTTTATATTTTTATGTTTTTGTTGATTCCAAAGTTGTTCGAAATGGGAAGCTCCTTGTTGAAGAACTTTTGGATTGTATTTTAATGTCACGAGGTAGGTTATGACTTAACAATTTCTTCAGACTTGTCTGTGTAGTTGACACGTAGATTAATAATCATGGAAACCATATTTCAATTATATTATTATTGTTGTGTGCCTGTATGGAGGATTGTATTTTTGTTGTTGGTGACTTGAAATGATATTTACTGCGGGTTGCTCATGTGAAGGATTTATCTAATATCATTGGCCTTGTATATGCATTTTTTACCTTTGTAGTTGACATAATGGTCGTGTGGCAGCTTCAACTAATAATTATTGGCCTTATCTAGTATTGGATGCTTTCATTATGATTGAAATACCTAGGCTAGGGTTAATATGATATTAGTGATGTACATGCATATTTATTCCAATGGTACATTGATTATATGAAATCATGGATGGTTGACACATTGTGAAGATTCTAAGCTAACATGTCTATGTATTGAATAGATTCGAGATTTTCATATTGTTCTAGTTGTAAGCATTACATCCTCATATAATACATACATACATTTATGTGACATTAGTACCATTGAGAAAAACACCAATTTAGACAGAAATGAGACACTTTTATAAAATCCTCTGCCATTGTCCACTAGTTGGAGAGGAGATATTGATATTGAGATTGGGATTGAGTATTGAGAAAGTATATGGGTTGTGAACCCCCATGGGTCCTATCTAGAAGTGGCAAGGTTCAATAGGTGTATACGAAAGTTATGGCATAACCTCAATTATATCACATTAACATCATCATTGCATTCCATACATTATGTATCTTTAGTGTTGTTATCTTTGCTATATTCAATACGTATTAGTTTTATTTCTTTTGTGTACCTATTTTCTTGTTTATGTGTTATATGTAGAACTATTAGTGGAGATAGTGTGAGCTACCATTTGGGACATTTCTGATTGCGGGTTATATGCTCATTGTATGTATTTATGTATCTTATTTTCTACTTTGATCAGTCAACCTATAATACATATTGAGTACAAGTAGATCGTACTTATCCCTACTGTGCTCTGATGTCGCCCAAATTGTACCTCCTAAAAAGTATAATGCTATCGCTTGTCAAATATATAACCCAATAATTTTAGTGCCAAACATACGGGGAATAGGATGAAAATCAGTTAGAAGATTGCTGAAGTAGTTGAAAAGTATACAAAGTTAATGGGAGGTTTTTTTAAGAACAATAGTAATAGTAACAATCGTTGTCCCATAGGGTTGTTATTAGTATAAGATGATCACTAGGATTGTGTTCCCCCTGACTTCTTAACTCTGTAGACTTAACGTGCAAATATTGGTGCCTTGCATTCAGAATCTAACAAGTTATGCATCACCTAACCATCTCTCGACCTTGGTTTGTGTGAATTTCATTCAATCTCCTCTCAATCTCAAAGTTTCATATTAGTAACCCTTGTCCTGGATCATAAATTAACTACCTCCTCCCGGTCTCAAATTAATTAGATAAAGGTTGGTCACTTTAAATTACTGTTTTGATCTTCTTTTCCTAATATTTACCTCACTCTTGAGTTAGTATATAATACAGGCTTGTTCCTAATGTTTGCAACCATAAGAAATCAATCAAAGCAAAGACAACCACAATACATGCAAGAACCCCAATCAAGAATGAGTTTGCACTTTCTCTACTTCATTAATCCATCAGCGTTCCCACAACCCTAGTTATGGAGTTTAGCTGTTCATGATCAGAAGAACACATATATAATTCATAATTGAAAGCATATGAATGATCTCACATATAATTAAGGATGAAAAACAAAATTGCAACTTTATATCAAACCCAAAAAACTAGGAATTCCAAGATCAAAACTGTATCTTAGAACTCAAAATAATGTAATAAGTATGTAAAATAATGGTGAAACATCAAAAAAGAATTTATAGTTATAGTTACATCTGAAAACCTAGAATACCTATCTAAAATAATGTAGAAAATAGAGATGGAACCAACCTACGATCCCACTTACGACCCCGTAGTAATACCCACGATCCATAGGTGGATTTGTAAGAATCAGAGGGATATTCAGCTGTTTGAACCCCTACCTATGATGGGTACCTACAAGGTCATAGGTAGAACCTACACCTCATATGTAGGGACCGTAGGAGTCAGACTCAGGCTTCAACTCTCAGAACTTCAACTATGCTACCTACGTAGGCCACCTACAAGCCTATAGGTGGTACCGATGGCTCATCAATAGCTTTTCAGCTTCATTTCATCACTTTTTGGTCCTTCTCTGCTCTGAACCCTATTTTCCTGAATACCCAATGTAAACACACATCACATCTTACAAAGAGGCCTAAGTTCTTATATAATTTATTAATTTTAAGAATCGAAAATGCCTTGAAACCATGGAACGAAAACACGCTCAACTTAGAACATTTGAATGTCCTCAGGAAGCTAACTCATAATAGTGAAACATGATGCTAACTAAAAGAAACCTAAGGCACCTATGACAGTCTACTCAATTTGACTCAAAATACTTACCCCATCCTATTTCCAAATTTTCAAAACCACTATGCAAATCCATGTAGCACCACACTATAAAATAGGGAATCAAGTGATGGCATTATATTTGCAACAAACAACCAAGCGGATATGCAATTTACACCACCTGAACAGATAAATAGTTAACAATACAACCTATGTACCCTCACAATATAAAATGTCCCAATTCTCATAGTGTAATAATCAATGTAAATGGAGGGATGATATCAAGACAGTCACGCTCTCAAAAGAAGTTCCAACAATGTGCATAAAATACCATAGGCTTTCCCTTACTTTCTATACCTTAGTTTTTTAGACAGTTGGACTACGATCACTATAGGACTTTTTTATACTTGTAATGTAGGTTTAGGGGTATGTATGATATATTAGGAATATAGTGACTTACCCTCCTTGACACTACACTTGCATTATTGTTTTCACTTCTCAATCATTCTACTTTTATTCTCCCTTTTTATCCTTTATTGATTATTCGGATTAGGTGTGGTTTCTTTCATTTATTTCATTTATTCACTTCTCTTTTTTCCTCTCATTTTTAATCATTTTTTTTATATTTCACACTTTTCTACCACACCCAACCTTACTTTTTTTTCTTTTATTCAACACCCTTCTGTGTACATTATTTTAACTGCGCACCCCTATGATAATCACCATCAACTTAGCCGATTTTCCTGAATTGAGGTGCACAATGTCCAAGGAGTTTTTTTTCTCATTTTCATTACTTTTTCTTTTCCATTTTTTGCATTTTTCTATCACACCCAACACTACTTGTTTTTTCTTTTATTCAACACCCTTCAGCAAACCCAACTATAACCATGCACCCCTATGTTAGCCACTCTCAACTTAGGCAATTTGCCTGAGTTAAGGTACGCAGTGTCCAAGGACGGATCAGGTCCAAAACATGTTAATTGTAATTAATTGGGAAAGTGCCAATGTGAAAACAAGAAAATTGTCATGACCCAAAAACTAAGGGTCATGATGGCACTTGTCGCGACAAGCACTGACAAGTAAGTCTATCACCCAAACTAATATAAAATGGAAAATCAATACTAAAAACCTAAGGCAAGGATTCTAGAGCGAAGCCGAACCACACAAACGTGATAATACCGAAAATATAATCAAAGATACCAAACCAAATCCCAAAATCTGGTGACACAGTTTAAAACCAATTGATACAAATCAAAGTCAAAATATACATAAGATATCCATAAAGAAACAAATCTATCTCTGAATACAAGTAAGAAATAGTCTACATAAGAGAATGGTAGAAGCCAACTCTAGATGCATAAATCAACCACTACCTCAAATAGACTCCATGTACTACCTGTATCAACTTTTGTGTGATGCACTGGTACCTGGATTTGTACCAAAAGAGTGATGTAGGGGTGAGTACGGTTCACTTATACTTAGTAGTGATCATAGACCGACTGAGCAAAGTAGAAAATATAGCATACAAAAGCTACACTAAGGGCACGTAACCTGCAATCAGACGATGTCCCAAATGGTAGCCCACACTGTCTCCACTAACAGTTCCATAATATTCACTTATACTGCACACAAAATATGAGAAATAAGCACTAGTATATAGATATCACACATACAAGTACGAAGAAATGGTACACATAGACTGGTATCATATCGAAACAATAATATAACACAGAATAAACACAATACACACACACACACACACATATATATATATAGTAAAGATGATGGCGATGATGATGATGATACCCGAGATTGTCCCACAACCTCTGTATAAACCTACTGAGCTATATTCCCAAGGTAGTACTCATGGAGGTTCATCAACCCATATATAATACTATATCCAATACTAATATCTATGACTCCCTCTGAAACATCCCTCGGTAGAGGGTTTACAATAATGTGACACACCAGTATTTCTAGTATTTTCTTAGTGGTATCAATGTTTCACAAGTGTATACAATATGATGATGTAATGACCACAACTAACTAGAATGATAGATCCCACTAATAATCCATTATTCCAACCGTGTGAGCCAAGATCCACTCAATATGCACAAAACCAATGAAACCAACATCATCATATGCCAATAGAGTAAATTACACAACAATAAGCTATTCATATCATATAGATTGCAACTTAGGCATTTCACAAGACAGATACCACCAATTATACATACATAAGGGCAAAAAACATCATATAAGACCCCACACGGGCACAACACAATACTAAATCCATTTTCATGATTGGTTCCCACACCCTTAACATGATGTTTATATCTATATTAATTACCCAACCAAGTCTGAAATAAATTAAGACATAACCAACCTTGAATGTTGATACCGATATAATAGTCCTTTAACATTGAGCTTTTCACCTCACGTATAGACTTAAAATTAGCTAAAACACACAAATATAGAATCTACGCATCAAAAGAAAACCAATGATATCTATATTATCCAATTCCAAATCAAGGTCAAAATGGACTCTCGAAATAGGTTTTCAAAAACAAAGGGTAGAACCGATATTTTTGTCAGAAAACATATTTTTTAAGATTAAAGGAACTCATAGGGGAAAACCCAAGTAAAACTAGTTGTAATTGGGGTTTGAATGGAAGAAAATGCTAGTTTGGGTTTTCTAGGCCAAAATCCCCAAATTCCACCTTTAAATTTGAGTTTAAACAAGATTTAAATAATAAAAATCAAAGAAAAATAATTAAAATAGGGATTTGGAGCCTACCCAAGCTTAAAAATGGAAGAAAAAGCTCCTAAACACAAACTCTAGGCTGTAAGTCTCAAAAATACTGTAAAAATCTCAAATATGGGAAAGTAATTAACCTAGGTATTAGGTCTGAGCAACTATCGAGCTTGTTACGTGGCTAACTCTTAAACGATCAAGCGTCAGTTAAACGTGGCCAAACTCATTGGATAATCGACTACGCAAAGCATGCCAGTGTTGCTTAAGAGACTAAGCCATCCCTTAAGCGGCAATCACTTATGCAAGCCTAGTGTCGCTTAGGTGACCATTTCGTTGTCAGGACAAGTAGCTTAAGTGACTAAAGTATCGCTTAAGTGAGTACACTAGTTGGAGACTTAGAGAACTCCAAGTCTCCACAGATCCCTTGGGATTTATCATAGATCCCGAGTAAGCAAACGGAAAATTCTACCCAACTAAATTCGATGCACCGAACTCAATGGTGGTATTATATTTTCAAAATAACATCATTTTCACAAAATTGACACTCGAAGCCCAACTTTGCAACTTTCTAAACCGAGGGTCAAAATGAGATATAAAAGTCATAATATCACACCAACTAGGGGTGGCAAACAGGCAGATTGGATTGGATTTGGACGGGTTAAATATGGATCGAACAAAAATAGTTTGGATTGTAATCCGCCCATATCAATATGGATAAATATGTATTTGGTCAACTATGGATTGGGTAAAAATAGTTTCAACCCACTTTAACTCCTATGTCAAAAACTTAAAACTTCTATATTATATCAACTTGACTTTTTTCCATTTTTTTTTAGTTTTTTTTGTCTCTCTTCTATATGTAGCCTCTAGTTTTTTTTTTCATTTTTTTTGTCATTTTTTCTCTCTCTTCTATCTCTACCCTCTACACTTCGTTTCTTTTTTTTTCCTTTTCCTTTTTTAGTCTCGCTTTTTTCTTTTTTTTTTGTTTTTACTTCTTTTTCATTTTTTTCTTTTTTGGTTGTATTTTATGTTTTATATATATTTTTTTATTTTAGAAGAACATGGTTAAGTCGAGTACAAATTATGGATGATGACTAAAATCGTAACGACTCAGTATATTTGTTTTCACCATCATCTTTTTTCTTTTTCCTTTTCTCCTTTTTCATTATTTTTTCTTTTTGATATTTTTTTTAATTTTTTTCTTCAATTCTTTCTTTATGCTTTTTTGTCTCTTCTATCTCTAACTTCTAACTCTCTTTCTACTTTTTTGTTTTTTTTTCTATTTTTGGTTTCCTTTTTTTTATGATAACAAAAATACCATAAGCGCATATTGATTTAGATTTGCCCAACAATTATAATTCGAGGGCTATGTGGATCCTTAGCCATATATATTTTAGTCTCAAAATACAATTAATTCGTATACTTTTTTTTATCTGGTATCCAGTGCCTGCATTGGAGCCCCGACTAATCTGGATCGGGCGTTGCAGGGCCCATTAAGGTGGAACGCTCCCAATAGAGTTTTCTCCATAACCAGGATCGTACCCTCGACCTTTAGTTAAGGGTGGAGCAGCCCCATCCACTGCACCATAACCTATGTTGATTTTAATTCATATACTTATTTGTATATAAATACAAATGATAAATTGCACATATTGACAACTAAACTATTCAAATACAAATAATAAATTTATTTGAAATATATAGTATGATACAAATAAATTTAAAGTAAAAAATATAAAATGGAATGACAAAAAAAGATAAGGAAAAGAATATAAAAAAATAAGAAAAATGACAAAAATGACGAACCAAGAATGAAAAAGGAGAAAACGGAAATACAAAAAGAAAAGAATGCAAAGAAATAAAATTAAAAAAGAAAAAATGATGAAAAAGAAGAAAGAAAAAAAGTATAAGAAATGAGTAAAAAATAAGTGGAAAAAATGAAAAAGAAAAAAAAGTAAATTAAAGGAAAAAAGAAAGAAAAAATAGTAAATTGAAGGAAAAAAGAAAGGAAAAAAAAAAGAAAGAGAAATAAAATATAGTAAAAAATAATAATAAAGGAGTGAGACTATGGATTATATTTAATTGATAAGAGATGTTATGAATTATATAGGTTAAATGGGATGATTAGAATCTTATATTTATTAATCCATGTAGGTCTCAAGCGAATACAAATGATGAAATAAGAATGAGAAAGGGGAAAGCAAAAAAAAAGAATACAAAGAAAAAAAATAAAAATAAAAAAATAAAAAATAGATGAAAAAATGAGAAAGAAAAAAAGATTATAAGGAATAAGTAAAAAAAATGAAAAAAAAAAATAAATTAAAGAAAAAAAGAAAGAAAAAAAAGAAGAAAAGAAATTAGAAAAGAAAAAAAACTGAAACTTTAAGCATAGGTGGGTGATCTTTTGAAATATGAGTGATCCAATTTACTAAATATGGGTTAAATGGGCTCTTTTCACAAATATGAGTTGAAATTGTCACCCCTAATACCAACTATGTTACCAACCTAAAATTGACATTCTGGATCTGCTGGTGTAGTTTGTTATGTCATTCGATGCACAGGTCAATAAATGTCAACCAAAGATAATTTAAGGCTTTTCAAGTCACCAAAACCACAAACTTACACAAATCACACTAAAATGCATTGGAACTGTGTCAATCATCCTCACACCAAAAAATACCACAAAGCAGCAACAAAGAGGGGCAAAATAGTTAAATATACCAAAGTATAACTACCACGCATATCAGACTCGACCTCCCAGTAGCCTCATCTATAGTTAATTTCTCCACTGGATTTTAACCACTGAAATAACCCTAGAATGAAACCGTTCAACATCTCTGGCTAGAACGGTGATAGGCTCCTCAATAAAAGACAGTTGCTCATCTAACTTAATCAAATCCCAATGAATGACATAAGAATCATCTAGAATGTTATATTAAAGCATAAAAACATGAAAAATTGGATAAACAACTGATAACTTGAAGGTAATGCTAACTAATAAGCCACATTCCTAATAGTCCAAAGGATCTGAAAATGTCTAATATACTAGTGGCTAAGCTTACCCCTCTTTCCAGACCTTATCACTCCCTTCATGGGTGACACACAAAGGAATACACGATCACCAACACTGAAACTCAATGCATGATATCTATGATCCACATAGTACTTGTTACACCCCATATTCAAGTACGTGTATTGGCATATTCAAGTACGTGTACTGGTCTTATTTATATGAAATTAATTTTTTAATTTTATTTATACCGAAATTTGCCCGTCGATGGTTCCATGCGAAGGTTATTGAATAAGCTTTAAAACAATATAAAGATTTCCAAAAATGGATACATTTTGGATATAATCGAGCACGTTCGAAACTATAAAATGGTGGTCGAAATATTTGGAAATAGTAAATGTGCAGGAAAATTTCCTACATTCAAACTACTGAGGCCAGCCGAATTTTTGGGTCAACTTTGAACAATCATAAATCCCTTAATATGATAAACTGGGAGAGCTGTGACCTATAAAAAGAAAGAGCTTTGAGTCTTCTTTCCAATAAAATTGGTTTCATCCAAATCCAACGTCTGAGTAAGGAGTTATACTCATTTTACTTCAACCTATCAAAATAGATTTTTAGGGTCAACTTCAAACGAACATAACTCCTTGTACAGGACGAAATGGGTGGCTTACTTTATATGAAATAAAATCCCTTTGAATTATCCTTCCAACGATACCAATTATACTCAAATTCGATATTAGAGCAAAGAGTTATGGTCGATCTACTTTAGCTTATCAAAACAGTCCACCAAAGGATAGATTTGACATTATTTAAATTTTAAAGGCATTTTGGTCATTTTCTATTATATTATGGACGGTAATATGTGTATATATACATGTATATGAGTTCCAAAACTCATTTTCATCATCAATCATTGAGAAAGAACAAACCCTAGCCAAATTTGACCTTTAAATTACTTTTGATTCAACCGTAGAAATTTTAAAGTAATCCGATAACTGCGTTTGTCATCTTGAGAGCTTCGAACGACACCTATTATTTGTGCAAATAGGATTGCATAATCAAGAGGTGAATTCTAAGTTATGAATATTGTTTGCCTTTGTTCTTTTCCATATGTATATGTGTGATAGAGGATTATATGTATTGGTTGTTATTGAAAGGTGATGAAAATAGGGTTATGGACAATTTTGCATGGTTTGGTTGCACTGAATTATGGAAGGTGGATATGGTAATTTAGTTATGGAAGGTGGGTATGGTGATATACTATTGAATTGATGATTATTTACGTCTATGGCTCAATTTGGTTTAATGGATTGGTTGGAAGGATAAATGAATCCAAACTTGATATTGGAGGATGTTGTATGAATATGCATGACATGTGAATGTAATTGGAGTATAAGAGGGTTAAAGTGACACCCTTTATGGTGTAATTAAGGCTTACTACTTAACCACTAGTTTGGTGAATTCAAATAATTGAATTGTGACGTTTGGTTGGTAATACTAGATTGCTATATATGTTCATTGTAGATAAGTAATCCGAAAAGACAGAAAGTCTATTTGGGACTAGTGTTGAAGGTTGACAGTCAGGTATGTAAAGCATACTCTATACCATATCTTTGGCATGAAAGTAAACAATTGTTCTATTAAGAAAGTTTCCAAAGTTATTCAGTAACATGTGAACCATAATGGTTTTGTATGATGTCCTACGTTACCAATGAATTGTTTCCACCCTACAAGATGTCAAGACATTCCAATACTTGTTTTTCCAATCTTACATGTTTATTGCACTAATGAATGTCAGAAGGTATCCGGTTACTCAAACAAGATCCATGTGCTATTAATGACTCCCAAACATTTCATTGATATACCAATAAGTTCCTACTTCATTGTTATGGCATTGATGACTCCAAAATACTTCATTGATGTGCCAATGAGTTCTTACTTCATTGTTATTGCATTGATGGTCTATTTATATGTCTCTTATTGTTATATCATTGTTTCAAAGTATCAAAAATGCAGTGGCGACCGAAATAATAATCTCAATGATTAATTGAACTAAGTTATGGAAGTTTACTCTTATCGGGTGGTATCCCAGGGGCATAAGCCTATCATGGGTCGATCCCTATTTATGTGTTTATGGGTGGTATCCCAGGGGCATAAGCCTATCATGGGTCGATCCCAGTTGATATGTACTGGAGGCAGCCTAATGGTCATAGTACAATACAGTAATGATTACAATGATGATAAGAACGAAGGTAAAGTGATTGAATAAATACAATGTACAGGTTGTCACAAGTTCTAGTAAGTGTGGTCCACTCTAATTACGATTTATTCACTTGTTTCTGATTTCTATTGAGCTCCTATATCATATGTGATTATCTACAGCTTTACATACTCAGTACATATTTCGTACTGACGTCCCCCATGGGGGACCTGCATTTCATGCTGCAGGCACAGGTACCTCAGCTCATACACCGCACAAGTAGAAGCCAGGATATCCAGCTGCTTTTGGTGAGCTCCAATTTGCTTCGGGGCTTTCCGTGTCATATCCAGTCAGTTTTGGTATTGTATAGAAGTTAGTTATATGGAGGGGTATGTCCCGACCTTAGTTAAACTCTGTGTATTATCGAGAGGCTTTGTAGACCTAATGTACAGTCAAGGTGGTGTTTTGTTAATAGACATGATGGCTCTAATAGCCAAGTATTGTATATACATATATATGTGTGCTCGAGCTTATACAGGTGATTATTTCCTTTTATATGCGACATGATACTATCCAAATTTCAAGTTGTCATAGAGGTATGCATGGGAAGTATAAGGTTATGAGCTGGTTCTCCCGGGCCTCCTCGGTTATGGGTGCCAGTCCACCCCAATAGGATTTGAGGCGTGACAAAAATGGTATCAGAGAAGTTCGTCCTAGTAAGTCTACAAAGCCATTTCTATCTAGAGTTTTGTTTATTAGTGTGTCATGCACCACATCTATCAACAAGAGGCTATGGACATTTAGGAATTGTTTCTTTTCTTCATGTCTTAGATTGTGCGATAGAGCCTATATTATATATGAAGTCATAGTTGACCATTGAATCCGTTTGTTTCTCTTATTATAGCAATGATGCCAGTTACCCGAAGTAAGAATACCGGTAAGCAAGTAGATGTGGCTGCTGGAGAGGGGACTAGTAAGTCACCCACTATACCAGCTAATCAAAGTGAGGCTCCAGCTGAGCATGCATCAGAAACTTTCTCCACTCTGGAAGAAATAAGGAGGAGGAGAACTATATCCCTAGATCCACCTATTATTGCTGTTGATCAGGATCTTAGAAATGCAGTACAACTTTTGACTCGTATAGTTGCTGGGCAAGCCATTCCTACCACGGGTCCTAGTGGTACAGATAGGGTGGCTAGCCTACGAACACAGGATTTTCTTAAGATGGATCCTCCTACTTTTACTAGATCAGATCTTAACGAGGACCCACAAGACTTTATTGATCAAATTCAAAGGGCCTTAGATGTTATGCATGTAATGGGTAGAGAGACAGTGGAGTTAGCAGTGTATAGATTTAAAGGAGAGGCTATATATTGGTACGAGGACTGAAAATGATTTAGGGGTATTGATGCACCCCCAGATACTTGGAAAGAGTTCAAAGAGGCATTTTTTGATCATTATCTTCTTTTCAAGATTCATCAGGCCCGTACAGATTAGTTTTTAAATCTTCGTCAGGGGAATATGAGCGTAAGGGAGTACAGTCTCTGATTTAATTTCTTATCGAGATATGCTCCTAATATTGTAGCTACTATGGATGACAGAGTTCATCAATATGTGGATAGGTTAGATCCATATCTGGTTAGAGATTGTACTATTGACGCTTTGAACAAAGATGTGGACATAGCGAGGATCCAAGCTTTTGCATAGAAAATGGAAGATCAGAGGCAGAGGAGAAGAACAGAGGAATTAGAAAGAGGATATTCCAAGAGGTCCAAATCTACAAGCAGTTCATGGCATCCCAAGGAGGGTTCAGACCATAGTTTTCTGCTAAACCACCTAGGCCATTATCTTCTTATTCTGCAGCTAGTGCCCCACCACAGTTCCAAGGGTCTAGAGGAAATCAATTTGGGCACAGAAGTGAGAGTCAGAGTTTGCGGACAGTGGGTTACCAATGGCAAGGGAATATGAGACAATCGAGACCTCCTCGAGAGCTATGCAATAAATGTGGAAGGTATCATTTGGGCGCATGTCGGCTGGGGACCAATGTTTGCTTTTGGTGTGGTATGTCGGGGTATATGATGAGAAAAGGCCCACGAAGGTGTATAGGAGGTATGGCACGACCTACGGGGTCATTTATTGCATCATCATCATTGATGCCTTATTCAGGAAGGGGTGCACAACCAATGGGTCATGTTAGAGGTGATAGAGGAGCCACAAGTTTTAGCGGGGCTCAAAATTGTACGTATGCTCTAGCGGATTGATAGAATTTAGAGGTTTCCCTTGATATGGTTACGGGTATGTTGTCTATCTTTTCATTTGATTTAATGCCTTAATTGATCTCGGTTCTATATTATCATATGTTACTCCAGTTGTTGCTGGAAAGTTTGAAAGAATACCTAAACTGTTAGTTAATCCATTTGAAGTGTCCACACCAGTTAGGGAATCTATTATAGCTAGAAGGGTTTACTGAAAATGCATAGTAACTGTTTGTGGTCGTGATACGATGGCTGATATTGTGGAGTTAGAAATGCTAGATTTTGATGTTATAATGGGTATGGATTGGTTGGCATCTTGTTATTCTACAATTGATTGCTGCACGAAAAAGGTATATTTCTATTTTCTAAATGAATCTGTCCTTGAATGGAAAGGTAAAATTAGCGCGCCAAGAGGTAGATTTATTTCTTATTTTAAGGCAAGAAGAATGATTTCCAAGGGATACATATATCATTTAATTAGAGTAAGGGATACAAAAGTGGAGCGACCAGCTCTTCACGCTATTCCGGTGGCAAAATGAATTTTCTGATGTATTTCCTGAAGATCTTCCAGGTTTGCCTCCTGAACGAGAAGTAGAGTTTGGTATTGATGTAATACCAGGCACCCAACCAATCTTCATTCCTTTGTATAGAATGGCCCTAGCAGAATTACGAGAATTGAAAGAGCAATTGAAAGATTTGCTAGAGAAGGGATTCATAAGGCCTAGTATGTCCCTCTGGGGAGCACCAGTGTTATTTGTGCGCAAAAAGGATGGCTCGCTGAGGATGGGTATTGATTATCGACAATTGAATATGGTGACTATTAAGAATAAATATCCTCTCCCAAGAATTGATGATTTATTTGATCAGTTACTGGGCGCCAAGTGTTTTTCTAAGATTGATTTGAGATCAGGTTACCACCAAGTGAGGGTCAAAGAGAAGGATATACCTAAGACAGCTTTCCAAACACGGTATGGTTATTATGAGTTTCTAGTTATGTCATTTGGGCTAACAAATGCACCCACAACTTTTATGGATTTGATGAATAGGGTGTTTAAGCCATTCCTAGATGTATTTGTGATAGTTTTTATAGATTATATTCTAGTTTATTCTAGATCAGAAGAGGACCATGCCAATCACTTACGACAGGCATTGCAGACTCTCATGATTGTAAGCTTTATGCAAATTTCTCTAAATGTGAGTTTTGGTTAAAGTCGGTGGCATTTTTTGGGTCATATTGTATCTAGTGAAGGGATAAAGGTTGATGCTCAAAAGATAGAAGCTGTGAAGAACTGGCCAAGGCCCACAACTCCTACAGAGATTCGTAGTTTTCTCGGGTTGGCCGATTATTATAGAAGGTTTGTTAAAGGTTTTCCTTCCATTTCAGCACCCTTAACCAAGCTAACCCATAAAGCATCCAAATTCCAATGGAATGATGTGAGAAGAGTTTTAAAGATTTAAAGAACAAGTTGATTTCTTCACCCGTGTTGGTACTTCCAGAAGGTACCGAAGGGTATACAGTGTATTGTGATGCTTCCAGAATTGATTTAGGATGTGTATTGATGCAGCATGGTAAGATAATAATATATGCTTCTAGACAATTGCGGCCGCATAAAAAAAATTATCCTACACACGATCTTGAGCTTGTAGCAGTTATTTTTGCTTTAAAGATATGGTGCCCCTACTTATATGGGGTTCATGTTGATATATATACTGACCATAAGAGCTTGCAATATATTTTTAATCAGAAGGATCTAAATTTAAGGCAGCGGAGATGGCTTGAGCTATTAAAGGACTACGATTTTGATATCTTGTATCATCCAAGGAAAGCAAATGTGGTAGTTGATGCGTTAAGTTGTAAGGCTATGGTGGCACCTATAGAAAGTCAAGGGATAATTAAAGATCTTCACCAGTTAGCTAGTTTGGGAGTTCGCCTTCTTGAAACTCCGGATAAAGAGCTTATCGTACATAATATTGCGGAATCTTCATTAGTAGCTGAAGTGAAAGAGAAGCAATATGCAGATCCTATTTTATTACAGCTTAAGGAGAACATTCAGAGTGGTGCGACCAAGGCATTTGAGCTTACGCGAGAAGGATTACTTCAGTGCCAAAACCGATTATGTGTGCCGGATGTAGACGGTCTAAGAAAGAAGATTATGATAGAGGCACATTGTTCAAGGTATTCCATTCATCTAGGATCAACCAAAATGTATCAAGATTTGAAAGATATGTATTGGTGGAATGACATGAAGAAGAGCATTGCAGAATTTGTAGCTAAATGTCCAAATTGTCAAAGAGTTAAAGTTGAGCACCAAAAACCCGGAGGTTATATGCAATGCATTGATCTTCCAAGCTGGAAGTGGGACATGATCAACATGGATTTCAGTATTGGTTTGCCTCGTACATCCCGGAAGTTTGATTCTATATGGGTGATTGTTGATAGGATTACCAAATCCGCACATTTCCTACTAGTTAGGACCACTTACACAGTTGAAGAGTATGCAAAACTATACATTAAAGAGAAAGTCCGATTCAATGGAGTGGCAATCTCTATTATATCAGATCGGGGAACTCAATTTACCGCAAACTTTTGAAAGTCTTTTCAGAGGTGTTTGGGAACAAAAATGAAGTTGAGTACAGCTTTTCACCCTCAAATAGATGGACAAGCAGAACATACCATCCAAATACTTGAAGATATGCTACGAGCTTGTGTAATAGATTTTAAGGGCAACTGGGATGATCATTTACCTCTTATTGAGTTTGCCTACAATAATAGCTATCATTCCAGTATCTAAATGGCACCATATGAAGTTTTATATGGAAGGAAGTGTAGATCACTAATAGGATGGTTCGAAGTGGGTGAAACTCTTTTGTTCGGACCGGATCTTGTTTATCAAGCCATAGAGAAGGTTAAAGTAATTCAGCAACGGCTGAAAATAGCCCAAAATCGAAACAAGTCATATGCGGATAGTAGAAGGAGAGGGTTAGAGTTTTCTATAGGTTATTGGGTATTTTTGAAGGTATCACCAATAAAAGGGGTAATGAGATTTGGAAAGAAAGGGAAGTTGAGTCCACGTTATATAGGCCCGTAAAAGATCACTCGAAGGTTTGGAAAAGTTGCATATGAATTAGAGCTACCCCAAGAGCTCTCATCATTACATCTGGTATTTCATGTGTCAATGCTTCGAAAGTGCATCAGAGATCCATCACATATCACTTCTACTGAGGATGTGCAAGTTGCGGAAGATCTTACGTATGAGGAAGTGCCTATTGCTATTCTAGATAGCCAAGTTAAGAAGATGAGAAGTAAAGAGATAGCATCGGTGAAAGTACATTTGAGAAATCATCAAAGGGAAGAGATTACATGGGAAGCTGAGGAAGCAATGAAATCTAAGTACCCTTATTTGTTCAAAGATGAAGAGGAAGTTCAATAAACGGAGTTAAAACATTAACAAGTAAGTGTTTTTTTTATATATGCATAGTATTTATGTGATGATGTGAATGTTAATGATAGACTTGAACTTGTTTCGGTTGAATAACTACGCTAACATTCTAGGACGAATGTCCTAAAGGGGGGAAGGATGCAGCACCCTGTATTCAAGTACGTGTATTGGCGTATTTAAGTATGTGTATTGGTCTTATTTATATGGAATTAATTTTTTTATTTTATTTATACCGGAATTTGCCCATCGATGGTTCCATGCAAAGTTTATTGAATAATCTTTCCAACGATATAAAGATTTCCAAAAATGGATAGGTTTCGGATATAATCGAGCACGTTCGAAACTATAAAACGGTGGCCGGGATATTTGGGAATAGTAAATGTGCAGGAAAATTTCCTACACACAAACTACTGAGGCCAGCCGAATTTTTGGGTCAACTTCGAACGATCATAACTCCCTTAATATAATGAACTGGGAGATCTTCGACCTATGAAAAGAATGATCCTTGAGTCTTCTTTCCAATTCAATTGGTTTCATCCAAATCCAACGTTTGAGTAAGGAGTTATACTAGTTTTACTTCAACCTACCAAAATAGATTTTTAGGGTCAACTTCAAACGACCATAACTCCTTGTACAGGATGAAATAGGTGGACTACTTTATATGAAATGAAAACCCTTTTAATTATCCTTCCAACGATACCAATTATACCCAAATCCGATATCGGAGGAAAAGTTATGGTCGATCTACTTTAGCTTATCAAAACAGTCCACCAAAGGACAGATTTGACATTATTTAAATTTTAACGGCATTTTGGTCCTTTCCTATTATATTATGGACGGGAATATGTGTATATATACATGTATATGAGTTCAAAAACTCATTTTCATCATCAATCATTGAGAAAGAACAAACCCTAGCCAAATTTGACCTTTAAATTACTTTTGATTCAACCATAGAAATTCCAAAGTAATCTGATAACTGCGTTTGTCATCTCGAGAGCTTTGAACGGCACCTATTATTTGTGCAAATAGGATTGCATAATCAAAAGGTGAATTCTAAGGTATGAATATTGTTTGCCTTTGTTCTTTTCCATATGTATATGTGTGATAGAGGATTATATGTATTGGTTGTTATTGAAAGGTGATGAAAATAGGCTTATGGACTATTTTGCATGGTTTGGTTGTATTGAATTGTGGAAGGTGGATATGGTAATTGAGTTATGGAAGGTGGATATGGTGATATACTATTGAATTGATGATTATTTATATCTATGGCTTAATTTGGTTTAATGGATTGGTTGGAAGGATAAATGAATTCAAACTTGATATTGGGGGATGTTGTATGAATATGCATGGCATGTGAATGTAATTGGAGTATAAGAGGTTAAAGTGACACCCTTTATAGTGTAATTAAGACTTACTACTTAACTAGTAGTTTCGTGAATTCAAATAATTGAATTGTGACATTTGGTCGCTAATACTAGATTGCTATATATGTTCATTGTAGATAAGTAATCTTAAAAGACGGGAAGTCCATTTGGGACTAGTATAGAAGGTTGACAGTCAGGTATGTAAAGCATACTCTATACCATATCTTTGGTATGAAAGTGAATAATTGTTCTATTAAGAAAATTTCCAAAGTTATTCAGTTACATGTGGACCATAATGGTTTTGTATGATGTCCTATGTTACCAATGAACTTGTTTCCACCCTACTAGATGTAAAGACATATTCCAATACTTACTTGTTTTCCAAATCTTACATGTTTATTGCACTAATGAATGTCAGAAGGTATCCGGTTACTCAAACAAGATCTATGTGTTATTAATGACTCCAAAATGTTTCAATGATATACCAATAAGTTCCTACTTCCTTTTTATGGCATTGATGACTCCAAAACACTTTATTGATGTGCCAATGAGTTCTTACATCATTATTATTACATTGATGGTCTATTTATATGTCTCTTATTGATGTATCATTGTTTCAAAGTATCAAAAATGCGGTGGTGAGCGAAATAACAATCTCAAAGATTAATTGAACTAAGTGATGGAAGTTCTCTCTTATCAGGTGGTATCCCAAGGGCATTAGCCTATCATGGGTCGATCCCTATTTATGTGTTTATGGGTGGTATCCCAGGGGCATAAGCCTATCATGGGTCGATCCCAGTTGATATGTACTGGAGGCAGCCTAATGGTCACAGTACAATACAGTAATGATTACAAAGATGATAAGAACGAAGGTAAAGTGATTGAATAAATACAATGTACAGGTTGTCACAAGTTCTAGTAAATGTGGTCCACTCCTATTATGATTTATTCACTTGTTTCTGATTTCTATTGAGCTCCTATATCATATGTGATTATCTATAGCTTTACATACTCATTACATATTTCATACTGACGTCCTCCACGGGGGACCTACATTTTATGCTGCAGGCACAAGTACCTCAGCTCCTACACTGCACAAGTAGGAGCAAGGATATCCAGCTGCTTTTGGTGAGCTCCAATTTACTTCAGGGCTTTCTGTGTCATATCCAGTCACTTTTGGTATTGTATAGAAGTTAGTTATATGGCGGGGTGTATACCGACCTTAGTTAAACTTTGTTCATTGTCTAGAGGCTTTGTAGACCTAATGTATAGTCAAGGTGGTGTTTTGTTAATAGACGTGATGGCTCCAACGGCCAAGTATTGTATATACATATATATGTATGCTTGAGCTTATACAGGTGATTATTTCCTTTTATATGCGACATGATATTGTCCGAATTGTGGGTTGTCATAGAGGTATGCATAGGAAGTATAAGGTTATGAGCTGGTTTTCCCGGGCCTTCTCAGTTACGGGTGCCAGTTCGCCCCAATAGGATTTGAGGCGTGACAGTACTTGTACCTACTCTAGGCCGCTCGAAGTCTATCATAAATGGTCTGAACTCTATCCAAGGGATAATGAAGCTAGTATATACCTCGAGGTCTTATCTTAAAAAAATCAAACCAGCCAATAGAAAAGACACAATCCCTACTATACAAAGCCTCAAAATGAGCCATCTCTATATAGTAATGGTAGTTAATATTATACACAAAATATTTCAAAGATACATGTTTCTCCCATTGAAATCCAAAGTCCATAACACAAGAGTAGAGCATATCCTTCCAAACCTGAGTAGTCTAATCCATCTGGCCAATGGTTTGGGGTGAAAAGTTATACTAAGATCAACTAGGGTAACCAACTCCTTCTAAAAAATCTTCCAAAAGTGAGATGTGGACACTGAATCTTGATCTGAGATGATAGACATTGGCACACCATGAAGACAAACTATATTATGAATATAGATATGGGCCAACCTCTCAACACTAAAAGAGACCCGAGCTAAAATGAAATAAGAAAATTTGGTCAATCAATACCCAAACACTATTGAAGCCATAAGAGGTATGAGGCAACCCATTTACAATGTTTATAATGATCTATTCCTATTTCCACTAGGAGTGGGTAACCTCTGAAGCAAACATCCAGTACTTAAATGCTCAGCCTTCACCTGTTGGCAAATTAGGCAATGAGCTACAAAATCTGCTACTTCCTTCCTTACACTATCCTACTAGTAATGTTGTCTCATATCATGATACATTTTTTCCACTCTCAAATGAATGGAATATTTAGAACAATGAACCTCCTACAATATCAATCTAATCCAGTTACCCACTCTCAATACACAAACTCGGTCTTTAATCCTCAAAATACTATCAACATCAAATGGGGCTTCCACACCTTATGCCAAATCATTCTCAACCTAACATTATTAAACTAATGAGCTAGAATCTGCTCCATCAAGAAGGACCTAGCCTCAACAAAGGACAAAATATATGTCGATGTCAAAATATAAAGCATAACTATCCGATTAGCTAAAAACCTAAACCTCTAAGGCCAAAGATGTCTCTTGGGTTAAAAGATGCGCCAAGCTACCCATGCTAGTCGACTTTCAGCTTAAGGCATCTGCAACCACATTACCCTTTCCTAGATATTAGAGAATAGTCAAGTCACAATTCTTAATCAACTCTATCCAATGATGTTGCCTCATATTAAGGTCTCGCTGGGTGAAGAAATACTAAAGGCTATGATGATTTGATAAAATCTTACAATGAACTCCATATAAGTAGTTCCTCCACAACCTTAGGGAAAAAATGACCATGCACAACTCCAAATAATGTGTAGGGTAATTCCTCCCATGGGGATTTAATTGGAAAGAAGTATAGACAATCACCTTACCCTCCAATATCAACACAACACCTAATTCAACACCAAAATATCATAGAAGATGGAAAAACTGTAACGCCCTAAAATTGGTACCCAAAATGCTACACGACGCACATGATCCCGAAGGACCACAAGAAAACCCATGACTAATATCTGTACCTAAACACTGTATATAATATACCATATAAATGCAAAAATAAAGGTTGTAAGGCCATAAGGTTCAAAACTAATAAAATAATCTCTGAATGTATGGTATCACAATACCAAAACAAAACCTAAAATAAACTATCTGAACATGATAGTCTGAAAATCCTCTAACTGACTGAACTGTCTGAATAAGGAGTTGATGGGACATATCCCCAACTAACTCCAACTATTGAAATAAATTAATTAATGAGATAATAAAGTAATGGTCATGTCCTCAAAGGATGAGGACTGACTGCTAACTCAGTACGTTAGAATGTACTGGTATAGATATGAGGTAGGCTGAATGCAAAAGGGTTCACATGCATGAACTATACAAACTGACTGCATAACATGAATGTGAGAATACATGGATGACTACATAATAACTATAACTGAGTTCATGATAACATGATTACTGATAACATGAGATACTGATATTTGTATGGCTGAAATAACTGATACTGAGCGACTGTATCTAACAGTCTAGGTTCTGATGGAACTAGCTGAGTTCCATTCTACTCTGAGTTGGTTGTATCTGACAGCCCTAAATTATGTAGAACTATCTGAGTTCTATTACTGAGACTAAATCTGAGAGTTCTGATTCTATACTAAAACTGTGGGAAGTAGTCATCTAACTGACATGCCCCAAATAATGCATTATAGCTGAGTTGGTATCCAATCTATTACCCCAATTGGAAGGGTATCAATACCACGCCACCGGTAAGGATAAGCTATGGGTGACTCTTATCTAATAGTATCCCCAAAAGAGAATGGTGGGGCCCTCATCTAATAGTTCCTATCCACCCCATCAACCTTTATCTGATAGTGTTGATGTCTCAATCTATGCTGGCTACATAGTTCTGAAATGCAAGGATGACATCTAAGAATCACACCCTTATATGACAGTGTGTGTTCCCATCCTTGGGTTTACTCGATGCTAATTCCTACTCCCATCTAAATAGACACTGAACATGGATTACTGAACTAAACTGGACTGAATTAACTGAGTTTGGTTGACTAATAGAATACTACTGAGATTACTGAATTTTGAGATTTCTGAGATTATAGAGTTTATTGAGTATTCCTAAGTCACATGACTGATTTAATTTGTATGAACATGGCTCGTCTAACAGTATCTTGAAACATGACACTGGCTCTAGGCATACAGCTAAATTATCGGGTTCAAGTACCCCCAGGACTCGATAGCATGAAACTGACAAAGCGTGACTTTCTTGAATACATGACCAACATCACAATCCATAATACAATAAGTTGGAGATTTCATAAAGTAGAAGTTCTATAGCACCACAAGGGTTACACATGTATCCATAATTCACTGACTAAGACATTTCATCAAATATTTGACATGCATAAACTTGTACATAAATGGGGATTTCATATTATCATACTAGTATGGCACTTCTCTTTTATATATGCTTTTAATCGAACACATGGGGAGCATACTCTGATTATACAATCATCAACATATCTAATAATCATGGATACATCAATCAACGTGTAAATTTAAGGGTTTATCATGATTATTATGCAAATCACCACATTCCAAGGTCAATCATTGGAATATTTAATTTAAAACATGAATCAAAACCCCACAACATCATAAATATGAACTTCAATTCAATTTAAATCATGAACATTCATATATATACAAATCTTGGATTTTGAAAAGAGATTCTTGAGCTTCATGGATGAAAGGGACCCATGAATCAACACATGACATATGTGAGTTGTAAGTTTCTTGAAGTTCCTGGACTTGAAGAACTTGCAATATCTTAGTTTCTTGAAGAATGATGTGGATCTTGTTCTTGGGGATTATCTTTGACAGAAAATTCTAATTTGATATTGTAGATGGATAATGAACTTATGAGCCTTGATCTGATATAATTAGGGGTTAAAACGGCTAGAAAAGACCCAAATACCCTTTTAAAATGACTTTAAAATAATCGAACAAACTATGCAATGGTCCGTCACTGGGTCGACGGTCCGTCAGCCTTGACCGTCGTACCTGGGTATAATAAGGGTTCACTGTCTCTATTTCGACGACTTGGGTGATGGTCCATCGCTAGCTCGATGGTCCATCGTCCTAAGCTATAGCCCTTAGGCAGAAGGTGGTCTTACTGCATCCACTGCGATAGTTTAAACGATGCTCCATCTCTAGCTCGATGGTATGTCGGCACTCATTATCGCACCTAGGCAGTTTTGACTACTTTCTATAAAACGGCCATAACTTTTTACCCCGATATTGGATTTGGATGAAATTGGTATCATTGGAAAGCTTATTTAATTTCCCATGTATAAAAGTGGATTTATCTTTCAAAGTAAGTTTTTAACATACTTGGGATGATTTCAAGCTAGGTAGAAGTACGAGGCATTACAAAAACCCATGCCGTCCTTCAGCAAAGTCAAGATTGGAGATCAAGTCAATAAATCCTAGAGATTTTAAAAGATTATTTCAAAAGCATCAGACATTAAAAGGAAATCTTCTTCTGAGTCAACTTGGTCTATGGAGCTATAATAGATGAGAAACGTTAACAAAGCACTGATAGTATCTTGCTAAACTAACAAAACTCAAAATTTCAGTAGAAGAAGTTGGGCTAGCTCAATCACGAAGCACTACAATCTTGGTTGGATCAACCATAACACCATTCATGGTCACCATATGACCTAAGAAAGAAATAGACTCTAGCCAAAACTCATACATGTAGAACTTACCTTACAACTTTTCATCCATCGATTTCCATCTTTTACAAGTACCCCCATGACTTGATAGCATAAATTAAAAGATATGGCACAAACTTGAAATATGTAAACTAAGTACTTGATCATCATCCATTCATTGGGGCATTTTGACAAACACTTGCACAATTTAACTTGCACATAAGCTAACATGACATGATTTCATTCTCTTAATAGTTCACATGGATAATTTATTAAGCACTTGGTGAGCACAATATATGCACATAGGATTGAACAACAAGTGAGCATCATAATTAAACTCTAATTTCACAATTCAAGGGTTTATCATGGATTCACATGAATCTACACACATAATGATCAATTTCACATGAGATATATATAATCATGAATTAAGAATTTAATTGAAATAGCAATCCTGGATACCCTTTAATTCTAAACATGGAAATCATAAAATTAATTACTTGAAGTTCAAAAGAGATTCTTGGAATCCAAGGGTAGAATTGGATTGTAATACCCGTGCCTTTTACTAGCTAGAAATCATCTAAAAAATGCTAGGACTTACTTTGAAATGTAAATATTTTTTTGTACATATAGTATTTTTGAGATTTTCACTTTTTATTATGTGGGAAATTTAGTTGGCTTTCTAATGATACCAATTTCGTTCAAATCCAACCTCAGACGAAGGAATTATGGACGTTTTACTCGAAACTATCAGAATCACCCAGATGTGACGGCCCAGTTGGCGGACCGTCAAACTAGTGACGGACGACCACTTGGACCGTCACTTCCAAGGCAGAAAGGCCCCATTCTGGTTAAGGCCTAACGGCCAAGTTGATGGACCGTCAACTTAGTGAAGGACAACCACTTGAACTGTCAAAGACATGCCAGTTGAGCCACATTCTGGATAAGGTATGAAGGACAGGTTGACAGACCACTAGATATTTGATGGACCATCACTCATACCGTCAACCCTTATCTAGTGAATCAAATTTATGGTCCACATTTGATGGGATAAATGACGGTCTACCAAGAGTCTGACGGATCGTCACATGCCACGTTCAGTTTATTTCCAGGTAGTTTTAATAGGGGTATTTTGGTAACTTACCACTTGTCTATATAAATCCAATTACACCCGATTTTAGCCACTTTTCATCATTCTTTCACTACAAACAACTAGGGTTTCTCCCTAAATTAAATCTTCAAGACCAAGACTCAATCTTCTTCAAGCATCAAAGTATTTCAAATCCTTCCAGTTCAAAAATATCAAGAACCTTGAGTCAGGTACGCATAGTGTTCATCTATGGACCCCTTTCTTTCATAGAGTTCAAGAACCATTATTTTAAATGAGAAACTTTGATTTCCTTGTTCCTATGTGATGTTGTTCATGTAAATGACCATTGTTTAAACTTTAGACTATTATTTAAGATGATTTCCATAAAGCATGCATGTTTGTGGTTAAAACCCATAAAATAGCGTGGTTCAAGAAGATTAACATTTGTTGAGAAAACCTATGCCCAAGGTGTGCATGCAAGGTGTTTGTTAAAATACCTAAGATGCTAGAAGTTCATATTTACATGATTTTATGATACCTAAATGACAAGTCCATATTATCTATACACTCAATATGAATTCCATGTTATTTATGTGTTGCTATTGTTGTGGTGTGAAGCATGTATGATAATCGAATTATAGAACATGTACATGAAATGTATCCATGTTTTCCCTACTATGTTTGAGATGTTGAATAAACTCATGAAGTACACTATCCCTTACTTATGATATTATGAATTGTTGACTTAAATCTTGTGATCAAGTCATGTCATGTGTGTCAGTTTCCTTCTATCGAGTCCTGGGGGTATTGATACCCGAAACTATAGCTGTGTGCCTAGAGCCATATTATGTTGTCATGATATTGTAAGTCAAGCCACATTCCATAGAATTCAATCATTCATGTGACTCAGGAAACCTTAGTAACCTCATGATCTCAGTCAGTTATTAGTATTATTCCGTCAGTCAACAGAAATTCAGTAAACCCAGTTCATGTATAGTCAGTTAAGTCATGTTCAGTATCCTCAGATGGAAGTAGGAGTTAGCACTGAGTAAACCCAAGGATGGGAACTCACCTACTTCAGATGAAGGTGTGATTCTTAGAAGCAATCCTTGCGTTCTAGAACTATGTAGCCAGCATAGGTTGAGACATCAACACTGCCAGCTTGAGGGTTGATGGGGAGTACATCCGCCGTTATCTTTTAGTGAAACTTTTAGATTTGAAGGTCACTCACAGCATGTCTTTACCCGTGGCACGGTATTGACACCCTTCAAACCAGGGCAGCGATTGGGCCCCAGTTTAGCTACTTTAGCATACATGGGGCATGTCGGTTAAACAACTACCTCCCACAGTTTCAGACTCAGTCTTAGTAAAAGAACTTAGATAGTTCTTCAGATATCCATATACCAGGTCTGTTAGATACAGTCAAATCTCAGTTATAGTATAGAACTCAGATAGTTCCATCAGATTTAGGACTGTCAGATACAGTCCCTCATGCTATCAGAACTATATTTTTAGCCATATATTAGCGTACAGATTTAGCTATCACTTACTTACGATCTTAGTTACTATGTATGTATATTTACACTCTTACGTTCATATCAGTCAGTTAGGTAGCATTATTCATGCATGTAAACCCATCGTATTAGCCTACCTTACTCGTATAATCAGTACTTCAGTTGTACTGACGCATTTGCACTGTGGTGCTTTCTCTTCATGTTACACCTTAGGTTCAGAGACACGAGTTTCAGACCAGCAGTAGCAGTCATATTCAGCACACAGAGTTATAGTGAGTCCTCTTTATTTGAGGATGATATTACTTGATTTATTCATTTATTAATTTAGTTAGTTTCAGTGTATGAAGTTAGTTGGAGACATATTCCTTCAACTCCTTATTCAGACAATACTTAGAGGTTTTCATATTTAGTATTTAGATTCAGTTCAGATTTAGTTGTTTTAAGTATTTGCTACCTACATGGATGTTATGTTTTAATAGTTCTTTATTCAGTTGAACCTTATGGTCTATTGTTCATGTTTTCTATATTTTACAAGTATATTATGTAGTGTACAGGTATAGATATCAGTCATGGGTTAGCTTGTGGTCCTTCGGGGTCATAAGAACCGTGTAGCATTTCGATTTAGAAAATCAGAGAGTTACAAACTTGGTATCAGAGCCTAAGGTTCAATAGAGTCCTAGGAAGTCTGAAAGTCGCATCTAGTAAAGTTTTGTACATAGGTGTGCTGCGCGCCATATTTATGTGCAAGAGGCTATAAGATGTTTTAGGAACAGTTTCCCTTCTTTCAGTACTCATGTCATGCTAGTGAGCATAATCTCATGTTAAACTCTTAGTCTAATCCATCCTTCTCTTATTTCAGAATATGCCTCCAAAGAGAAGAAACTAGCCAGTTCCTCAGCCCAAACATCCTTTGGGCAAACATATTTCCCATACGAAGTTTAGGGTCGCATTCACCATACTTTCTAAGTCTTTTGCTGCCCACAATGAATGGCCACCAGATATTCTGGCCAATCCAGTGGCAAATTCTATAACAGCTAGGATTCAGGACTTCACCCAGATGAATCCTCCATCTTTCTTTGGGTCTAAGTCTGATGAAGACCCTCAGAAGGTCATTAACCAACTCCAGAAGGTCATTGACAATATGGGTGTTACTTCTGTTCAGAGTGCTGAGTTAGCCACATATCAGTTGTAAGATGTGGCTCATACTTGGTACAAATAGTAGAAATCCGAGAGGGTATATGGTCAGGTCCTATTGAGTGGGAGAAATTTGTCATAGCTTTCTTAGACAGATTCTTCCCCAAGAGCTGAGGGAAGCCAAAGTTCTTGAATTCATCAACCTCAGGTAGGGAAACATAGCGGTTAGGGAGTATTCCCTCAAATTTACTCAGCTAGCTAGATATGCCCCTCACGTAGTTGCAGAAAATAGCGCTAAGATGAGCAAGTTTGTGTCAGGGGTGAACGATAGTATGGTAAATGAGTGTAGGTCTTTGATGCTGAACAGCGATATGACCTTAGCCCGACTCATGACCCATGCTCAGCAGATAAAAGAGCAGAAGGTTAACTCTAGAGAGAGGCAAAATAAGAAAGTAAGATCAGGCAATTTCAGTTTTGCTCCACCCAAATCTAAGGGAGGAAACTATTCATAGTTTTATCCCAAGTCATCAGCTTCAACTTATTCTACAGCCAGTGCTTCAGCTCCTAAGTTTAGAGAGGGTAACCAAGATAGGACCCTAAGCTCTAAGTCTCAGGGCAGTGTTAGCAGTTCCCTAACTGATCCCTATGTCAAACTTATGGTATGAACCACAAGGGTATTTGCAGAGCCAGTAGTGATGTTTGTTTCAGATATGGCAAGCCAGGCCATAGGATTAAGGATTGTCCTTAGTCAGGTCAGCAAAAACATCTCCATTCCCCAGCTCAGTTCGGCTGCCCGAACCAGCAGGGTGCCACTTCCAGTGCTAATAGTACGCAATGCCCAAACAGACTACATGCTCTTCAGACCCGACAAGATCAGGAAAATTCTCCTAATGTCGTTGCTAGTACGTTACATATTTTTCATGTTCATGTTTATGCTTTGATAGATCCAGGTGCATCCTTGTCTTTTGTTACTCTCTTTATAGCAGGAGATTTTGGAATCAGTCCCAAAATTATAGTAGATCCTTTTTCAGTCTCTACCTCAGTAGTTAAAACCATTATATCCCCGCAGGTATACGGGAATTGCTCGATTATGATATTTCAGAAAGTCACCTCAATGGACTTAGTTGAATTAAAGATGACTGATTTCGATGTCATTCTCGACATGGATTAGCTTCATTCCTGCTATACGATAGTCGACTGCAGAAACAAAATAATTCAGTTCCAGTTTCTAAATGAACCTGTCTTAGAGTGGCAGGGTAGTACTTCATCTTTCAGGGGTCAGCTTATTTCCTACCTTCAGGCAAGGAGAATGATATCTAAGGGATATGTTTATCATCTTGTGCATATTAAGGATTCCAGCTCTGAATCTCCCAGTCTCAAATCAGTCCCAATAGTTGATAAATATTATGATGTCTTTCCCGAAGATCTTCCAAGCATTTATCCCAAAAGGGAAATAGATTTCGGTATAGACCTTCTCCCAGATACTCAGCCTATCTCTATTTCACCATACATAATGGCACCAGCAGAGCTTAAGGAACTAAAAGATCAGTTGAAGGATCTCTCAAATAAGGGATTCATAAGTCCAAGTGAATCCTCATGGGGTGCACCAGTCTTATTCGTGTGCAAGAAAGATGGTTCTATCAGAATGTGTATCAATTACCGTCAGCTCAACAAAGTTACTATCAAGAATAGGTATCCACTTCCCAGAATAAATGATCTATTCGACCAACTTTAGGGCGCCAGTTACTTCTCAAAGATAGACCTCAGATCAGGCTATCATCATCTCAGAGTTAGAGAATAGGACATTCTGGAGATAGATTTTCGTACACGGTATGGTCACTTCAAATTTTTAGTCATGTCCTTTGGTCTTACCAATGCACCTGTAGCTTTCATGGACATGATGAACTGGGCGTTCAAGCAATAGTTGGACATGTTCGTCATAGTCTTCATAGATGATATTCTGGTCTACTCTTGGACAAAGCGTGATCATTCAGACCATCTCAAAATTATTCTTCAGACTTTTATAGATCATAAGCTATTCGCCAAGTTCAGCAAGTGTGAATTTTGGCTAAGATAAGTAGCAATCCTTAGACACATTGTCTCCGATGATGGCTTTAGAGTAGATCCTCAAAAAACCAAAGCAGTAAGGAATTGGCCTCGCCCTGTCTCTCCATCAGATATTAGGAGTTTCTTGGGTTTGGATGGCTATTAAAGATGGTTTTTTGAGGGATTTTCTTCTATTGAATCTCTTATGTCTAGATTGACTCAGAAGAAGGTCAAGTTTCAGTGGTTAGATTCATGGGAGAAGAGTTTTCAGGAATTAAAAACTCGACTCAGCTCAGCTCCAGTTCTAACCCTTCCAGATAGTTCAAATAGTTTTGTGGTATATTGTGATGCATCCAGAGTAGGTTTAGGTTGTGTCCTCATGCAGCATGGTAAGGTCATAGCCTATGCCTCCAGACAGTTAAATCCACATAAGAAGAATTATCCTACTCATGATCTTGAGTTAGTATCTATAGTCTTTGCCTTAAAGATTTGGAGGAATTATCTCTATGGGGTTCATATAGACACCTTCACAGATCATAAGAGTCTCTAGTATGTCTTTTCTCAAAAAGATCTTAATCTTCTTTAGAGAAGGTGGTTAGATCTCTTGAAAGATTATAACATGAGTGTCCTTTACTATCTAGGCAAGGACAACGTTGTGGCTGATTCTCTCAGTAGACTCTCCATGTGTAGTATTTCTCATATTGAGGATAGCAAGAAGAAAATAGCTCAGGAAATCCATCAGCTTGCCAGACTAGGTGTTCGCTTAGTCGACTCTTCAGAGGGTGGTGTATGTGTTCAGATTAGTTTAAATTCATCTTTAGTTTTCAAGGTAAAAGGAAAGTAAGACAGGGATTCTAGCCTTGTCAAGCTAAAAGAGTCAGTTCAGAATCAGAAGGTTGAGGTTTTCTCCCAAGGGGGAGATGGTGTTCTTCGTTGTCAGGGTCGTTTGTGTGTTCCAGGTGTAGATGACTTGAGGCAACGAATTCTTGCAGAAGACCATGGTGCATGATACTCTATTCATCCAGGGGCCACTAAGATATACCGCGACTTGCAGGAGATCTATTGGTAGAGTGGGATAAAGAAAGATGTTACAGAGTTTGTGGCTAAGTGCTCTACATGTCAGCAGGTTAAGATAGAGCATCAAAAACCTAGTAGTTCCATATAGAAGTTCACCATTCCTACTTGGGAGTGGGAATAAGTGAACATGGATATCGTGATGGGTTTACCTCGCACTCATCATTAGCATCATTCAGTTTGGGTCATTGTAGACAGAATGACTAAGTCAGCTCATTTTCTTCCACTTCGTACTTCTTACTCAGTTGAGGATTATGCCAAACTCTACATTAGGGAGTTGTTAAGATTACACATTTTTCCCTCATCTATTATCTCAGACAGAGGTACCCAGTTCACTTCTTATTTCTATAAAGCATTCCAAAAAGGTCTTGGTACCCAAGTCTATCTCAGTATAACATTTCATCCTCAAAAAAATGGTCAACAAGAAAGCACCATTCAGACTCTCAAAGATATGCTAAGGGCATGTGTAGTTAATTTCAAAGGAAGTTAGGATGACCACTTGTCTTTGGTTGAATTTGCATACAACAATAACTATCATTCTAGTATTTAGATGGCTCCATTCAAAGATCACTATGGTAGGAGGTGTAGATCTCCAATCGGTTGGTTCGAAGTTAGTGAGGCCTCAGTCATAGGTCCTGACTTGGTATTCGATGCCTTAGAGAAAGTTAAGTTGATCAGGGAGAGACTTTGGGCTACTCAGAGCAGATAGAAGTCTTATGCAGATGTTTGTAGAAAAGATCTTGAGATCTAGGTTAATGACTATGTCTATCTTAAGATCTCTCCCATGAAGGGAGTGAAGAGGTTCGGCAAGAAAGGGAAACTCAGTCCTCGCTATGTCGGTCCCTTCAGAATTCTCAGTCACTTCGGAAAGGTAGCTTATGAGCTCAAATTGCCTTTAGATCTAGACTCAATCCATCCAGTCTTCCATGTCTCTTTGCTCAAGAAGTGCATAGGTGACCCAACAGTTGTAGTCCCTATTCAGAGCATTGGCATTCAAAACAGCCTCTCTTATGAAGAGATTCTAGTTGAAATCTTAGACTATCAGACTCGTTGATTGAGGAACAAATAAGTCCCTCTAGTCCAAGTTCTTTGGCAAAATCAGTCTCATGAGGAAGCTACTTGGGAAAGAGAAGCAGATATGCGTACCAAGTACCCTCAACTTTCTCCTCCAATTCGAATCAAGCTCAAGGTAACAGTCCTTCTTAAGCTTATTCAGTTTCACGTTCAGCATTCAGTATAAACTTGGTATCTATTGCCATTGCATACTCTGACATACATTCATGTGTCAGTACAGTATTTAATCATGCATCAGCTATGCATTCTCACCGGAAACTCAGTTTATCAGATTGCTCAGTTACGTATTCATGTATCAGTTATCTATGCATCAAATATGCATGATCAGTATCCTATGTATAGTAGGTCAGTCGTGAGATCATGTTTCAACTCTTTATGTTTAGATCATTGTTTCCCCTTCCAGTCAATTTCTTTTGAGGAATAATGTTCTCAAGGGGGAGATATTGTAATACCCGTTCCTTTTCCTAGCTAGAAATCATCTCAAGAATGCTAGGACTTACTTTGAAATGCAAATCTGTTTTTGTACATGTAGTGTTTTTGAGATTTTCACTTTCTATTATGTGGTAAATTGAGTTGGATTTCCAACGATACCAATTTCATCCAAATCTAACATCAGACGAAGGAGTAATGGATGTTTTACTCAGAACTGTCAGAATCGCCCAGGTGCGATGGAATAGTTGGCGGACCATCAAACTAGTGACGGACCACCACTTAGACCGTCATTTCTAAGGCAGAAGGGCCCCATTATGGTCCAAGTGGCAGATCGTCAACTTAGTGATGGACCACCACTTGGACGTTTAAAGCTATGCCAGTTGAGCCACATTCTGGATAAGATGTGACGAACGAGTTAACGGACCACCAAATATTTGACGGCCCGTCACTCATACCGTCAACCCTTATCCAGTGAAGCCCATTTTTGGTCCACATCTAAAGGGCTAAATTACGGTCCACCAAGAGTCTGACGAACCATCAGTCAGACCGTCAAATGCCACGTTTAGTTTATTTCTAGGTCATTTTAATAGGGGTATTTTTGTAACTTACCACTTGTCTATATAAACCCAATTACACTCGATCTCAGCCACTTTTCATCATTCTTTCACTACAAACAACTAGGGTTTCTCCCTATATTAAATCATCTAGACCAAGACTCAATCTTCTTCAAGAATCAACAGATTTCAAATCCTTCCAGTTCAAAAACATCAAGAACCTTGAGTCAGGTGTACGTAGTGTACATCTATGGACCCCTTTCGTTCATAGAGTTGAAGAACCATGATTTTAAATAAGAAACTTTCATTTCCTTGTTGCTATGTGATGTTTTTCATGTCAATGACCATTGTTTGAACGTCAGACTATAATTTTAAGATGATTTCCATGAAGCATGCATGTTTGTGGTTAAAACCCATGAAATTGGGTGGTTCAAGATGATTAACATTTGTTGAGAAAACCAACGCCCAAGGTGTGCATGCAAGGTATTTGTTAAAATCCCTAATATGCTAGAAGTCCATATTTACATGATTTTATGATACCTAAATGACAAGTCCATATTAGCTATACACTCAATACGAATTCCATGCTATTTATGTGTTGCTATTTTTGTGGTGTGAAGCATGTGTCATAATGGAATTATAGAACATGTACATGAAATGTATCCATGCTTTCCCTACTATGTTTGAGATGTTGAATAGACCCATGAAGTACACTATCCCTTACTTATGATATTATGAATTGTGGACTCAAACCTTGTGATCAAGTCATGTCATGTGTGTCAGTTTCCTTCTATCGAGTCCTGGGGGTATTCATACCCGAAACTATAGCTGTATGCCTAGAGCCATGTCATGTTGTCACTATATCTTCAGTCAAGCCACGTTCCATAGAATTCAGTCAGTCATGTGAATCAGGAAACCTCATGATCTCAGTTAGTTATCAGTATTATTCCGTCAGTCAACAGAAATTCGGTAAACCCAGTTCATCTATAGTCAGTTAAGTCATGTTGAGTCTCTTTAGATGGGAGTAGGAGTTAGCACCGAGTAAACCCAAGGATGGGAACTCACCTGCTTAGGATAAAGGTATGATTCTTAGAAGCAATCCTTGCATTCCCAAACTATGTAGCCAGCATAGGTTAAGACATCAATACTGCCAGCTTGAGGGTTGATGGGGCGGGCATCCGCCGTTCTCTTTTGGAGACACTGCTAGATTTGAGGGTCACTCATAGCATGTCTTTACCCGTGGCACGGTATTGAAACCCTTCCAATCAGGGAAGCGATTGGGCCCCAGTTCAGCTACTTTAGCATACATGGGGCATATCTATTAAACAACTACCTCCCACAGTTTTAGACCCAGTCTCAGTAAAAAGAACTCAGACAGTTCTTCCGATATTCGTATACCAGGACTGTTAGATACAGTTAAATCTCAGTTATAGTACATAACTCAGACAGTTCCATCAGATTTAAGACTGTCAAATACAGTCCCTCATGCTACCAAAACTATATTTTTAGCCATGTATTAGCGTACAGATTTAGCTATCATGTACTCATAATCTCAGTTACTATGTATGTATGTTTGCACTATTAGGTTCATATAAGTCAGTCAGGTAGCATTATTCCTGTATGTAAACCCTTCGCATTAGCCTACCTCACTCGTATACTCAATACTCCAGTTGCACTGATGCACTTGCGCTATGGTACTTTCTCTTCATGTTACACCATAGGTTCGGAGACACGAGTTCCAGACCAGCAGTAGCAGTCGCATTCAGTACACAGAGTTGTAGTGAGTCCTCTTTATTCGAGGATGATATTACTTGATTTATTCATTTATTAATTCAGTTAGTTTTCAGTTTTCGGAGTTAGCTGGAGACATGTTTCTTCAACTCCTTATTCAGACAGTACTTAGTGGTTTTCAGATTTAGTATTCAAATTCAGTTCAGATTCAGTTGTTTTGGGTATTTGCTACCTACACAGATATCATGTTTTGACAGTTTCTTTATTTAGTTAAACCTTATGGCCTATTGTTGATGTTTTCCGCATTTTACAAGTATATTATGCAGTGTACAGGTACAGATATCAGTCATGGGTTAGCTTGTGGTCCTTCGGGGTCATAAGCACCGTGTAGCATTTCGGTTTAGAAAATTGGGGTATTACAAACTAAACATCTCACATACCTTGACGTTTGATTTTGAAAAGATTGATGGTAGAATTCTTGAGATTTGAATCTTGAATTGAAAACCCCAAGGCATGTTCTTGATAGATTTTGAGAGAAAGTGAGTATACTTCTATGAATTAAGGCTGAATTTCATGATTTTAGGGGCTGAAAGCTTGGGGAAAAGTCCCAAATACCCCCAAGGACATGTTTTTTTAGTGACGAAAAACTATACCATCGATGTCTAGACCGACGCGCCGCATCATCGGCATCGATGCGATATCCAACGTATTGCATTGAGTCTGTGTTGACTCACTAGAAATTAATGTTGAAAGATGGGGAAAACATTTATAAATGCAATAGTTGATGTATCATGCCAAGATTGCGTTGATCCACTATTTCAGGATTCCGATGGAGCTTCAAACGAAGTCCAAAAAATCTAAAACTTGTCTGGAAACACCTACATATATTCCTAATCATGAATTAACTCAAATATCAATATTTTGAGGACGTAAAGGTTGCAAAATAAGATTGCTAACTTTTGTAGGCTAAAATGCCACTAAGTCTGAGTACTTAGCTAAAATATTCTAAGTCTGGGATCCTTGACAATCCTAAAGGATTGAATTAAGATTTGTAGGCAGTATTGGCCACTTGGTTGGCCGAAATGGCAGCTGGGCATTCATTCTAGGCTACCATAGGATGAGATAAGGTGGTGAAGGCTGCTCTAAACTCTGCGTGGGAGACATTCTCATGCAAAGGATCTAGACGGACAGGCTGACAGGCTGACTGCTCTGCCATTCCTCTTCACTGAGTCCTGTTTGGTGGCATATTTTGTAAATGAAGCAGAAGCTAGGATTAGAAAGAGAATGTAGCAGGAGCTCATGCTTACTCGCACGACATGAATACTAAAAGAAGGAAAACATTTCCTAAAACATCTCATAACCTCTTATTCATAAGTGTAGCATGCAATACACCCATGTACAAGACTCTACTAGATGCGGCTTTCAGACTTTCTAGGACACTGTTGAACCTTAGGCTCTGATACAAAGTTTGTAATTCCCAGAGTCTGTACCCTGGATTCTACTCTATGCTCATAATCCGAAAGGACCATAAGCTAACCCATGACTAGTACCTACAACAATACTTGAGTAATAAATGCTGTAATAATTACAGAAATAGGTAGAAACAAATTCAATAAGGTTCAAATCTATAAATAAGTCTAAATATAGTATCAAAATACCAAAATAAAAATATTAGTACTGAAAACTAAACAATTGTTTGAAAATACTCTAGTCTAAAAAGCCTCTAACTATGTGAACTGTGGAGTTGATGGGATAAGCCCCCAAAAAACTCCATCTACTGAAATAAAATTGAAGTTCTATGAATAATAAGTATGTCCTCGAACTATGAGTACTAACCACTACTCTGAAAGCTGAGAATCTGAACTGCTAAGGGTGCTCAAGAGCCTGTGAATCTGAACCTATGATATAAGACATCATAGCACAAAAAAAGCATGTGTCAGTACTTTGAATGTACAGGTATGCTCAGTAAGGTAGGTTGAAATACATGGGTTCATATGCATGAACAATACTAATTGAATAACATGAGTATGACTGAGTAAGAGTACATGCATGAAAACATAGACTGTAACTAAGATTGTGCTAATACTGAGTACTAAATCTGAATACTGATAACCGATATTTGAGTTTATGAATACTGTATTACTGATTATCTGAATGTCTATATTTGACAGTTCTAAATACTATGGAACCATACTCACTTCCATACTGAGCTGGGTGACTATGTCTCATAGTCTTGAATCTGTAGAACTGAACTGAGTTCTATTCTGAGATTGAGACTGGAACTGAGACTGTGGGGGGTAATCATCTAACCGACATGCCCCTGTCTAAACTTATTGGGGTCCAACCTATAACCCCAGTTAGAAGGGTGTTAATACCCTGCCACAGGTAAGGATAAGTTGTGAGTTAAATCTCTCTGACAGGAAGCTCTTCCGTCAACCCTTGCTAATAGGAGAAACTCAAATGAGATATATCAACCCTAATAATATCTGGCAGGAAGATATCTCAACCTACTCTGGCTATGTAGTTCTGGAACAGAAGGATTGCTTCTAAGGATCACACCCTCTACTAGCAGGTGAGTCCCCATCCTTAGGTTCACTCAGTACTAAATCCTACACCCAACTGAATAGACACTGGATAAAGTTGTAAACTATACTAGGCTGGACTAAGCTATTACTAATATTCCTATTTGACTGAACTAAACCGAGTTCAGTAGATTTCGTGGAATGATGGACACTATTGATTCTGCTAACTGACTGGGTACTATTGAGTACTACTGAGGTCTGAACTGAGTACTGTGAATGAATTACCATTACTATTGAGATTTCTTGAGTTTTTGTAAATGACTAAGAATACTACTAGTCGTGACGTGACTGATACTGTTCTATAACTGACCATGGCTCTAGGTAATTAGCTAAATTGTCAGGTACAAGTACCCCCAGGACTTGATAGCATAAATTAAAAGACATGGTACAAACTTGAAATATATAAATTAAGTACTTGATCATCATCCATTCATTGGGATATTTTGAATAAAACATGCACAATATAACTTGCACATACACTAACTTGACATGATTTCATTCTCTTAATAGTTCACATGGATAATTTATTAAGCACTTGGTAAGCACAATATATTCACATAGGATTGAACAACAAGTGAGCATCATAATCAAACTCTAATTTTACAATTCAAGGGTTTATCATGGATTCACATGAATCTACACACATAATGATCAATTTCACGTGAGATATGTATAATCATGAATTAGGAACTTAATCCAAATAGCAATCATGGATACCCTTTAATTCCAAACATGGAAATCATAAAATCAATTACTTGAAGTTCAAAAGAGATTCGTGGACTCCAAGGGTGGAAGGAACCCTTGGATAAACACTTCACATACCTTGATGCTTGATTTTGAGAAAACTGATGGTAGAATTCTTGAGATTTGAATCTTGAATTGAAAACCCCAAGGCTTGTTCTTGAGTGATTTCGAGAGATAGTGACTATACTTTTGTGAATTAGGGATAAATTTTGTTTTTTTGGGGGGCTGGAGGCTGGGGAAGAAGACCCAAATACCACCAAGGATGCGGTCTTTTAATGACTGAAAATTGTACCATCGACGCGAAGACCCATGCATTGCATTATTGGCATCGCCTCGATAGCTAATGCTTTGCGTTGAGTCCTTATTGACTCACTGGAAATTGATACTATGAGCTGAAGAAAACATTTATCAACATAATAGTCAACGCGGCGCGCCAAGATCGCACTGATGCACTATTTTAGAATTCCAAAAATGCTTCAAACAAAGTCCAAAAAATCTAAAACTTGTCCGGAAACACCTACGGACATTCTTGATCATGAATTAACTCAAATATCAACATTTAGAGGACGTAAACGTTGTGAAATAATATTGACAACCTTTGTAGTCTAAAATTACACTAAGTCTGTGTACTTAGCTAAAATATTCTAAGTGTGGGACCCCTTGACAATCCTAAAGGATTGAATTAAGCTTAGAATTTTGTGAGGTCTTACAATAAATGCTCCTTATGATCAGCCTCACTTTTGGAATAAACCAAGATATCATCTATAAACACAATGATAAAAGAGTCAATATACAATCAAAAGACTTGGTTTATCAGCTGCATGAACACAGCTGGGGCATTGGTCAAGCCAAAACACATGACCAAAAACTATAATGACTACATTGACTCTGAAAGGCTGTCTTCTAAGTGACTGAAGCTCTAATCCTTAACTGGTGATACCCGAATCTCAAATCAATGTTAAAAAATACATAGCACCCTAAAGCTTATCAAATAAATCATAAATATGAGGAAGAGGATACTTATTCTTAACTGTCACCTTGTTCAACTGCCAATAATCAATACACGTATGCATAGAACCATACTTTTTCTTTACAAACAACACAGGCGCACCGCAAGATGATACACAAGGTCGGATAAATCACTTACCCAACAACTCTTATAACTAATCCTTTAATTACTTCTACTCAGCTAGGGACATCATATAAGGAAAAATAGAAATAGGCTTGTTACCCAACTCAACATTAATACAAAGTTAATATCACGATCTAGAGGCATTCCAAGCAAATTTGTAGGAAAAATATCCATGAACTCATAGATAACACAAACAGAATCTAAGAAAGGAGGTGAAATAGCTCTTATATCATGAATATGATCCAAATAAGACAAGCATTCTCTCTCAACCAAATGATGATCCTAAAGGAAAGATATAACTTTATTGGAACCCAAATAAAGTGTATCTTTCCTAGCTATTCTTGACACACCCGATGAGGCTAAGTTCATGGTCTTAGCATAAAAGTTTAGGACAACATAATAAAAAGCTAACCAATTTATAGCTAAGATAAAAATCCACCATATCAAGGAAAATCAAATTGACATGACCCAAACCTGAGCCTGGCTATGTGGGGTATCTTAAGTTCAATCGGGATTGGAAACCACCCTCAATATCTATACCATGATACCCTTCACCCTATGTCAGATGAATTCCAAACATATAACAAGATCAGATAATCTAAATTTAAAGACATTAAAATGAGTCTATAACCAAATCCAAACATCCATAACCAAATGACCATCCAATACCGATCCTAATAGCTAATACCAATACCTATGCTAATACTAATACTGCCACTGCCCATTCCCATAGTAGTCTAACAAAGCCTCTAGTTTAAAGCAAAGAGTATTTAGTCAGGACATGCTCCCGACCATACCCAAAGCCAAAACCAAAACCAAAGAAATAATAATGACAAAATGAAATCCATAGCATAAAATGGGGCCTTCCAAAGTATGGAAGCTCACCACTTCAGTCTTGCTCAATAGCTATCCTCGAATCACCAAGTCACTGAGTAGGAGGAATGAAAGTATGGTCAGTTCTTACATTGCATTAGGGATATAATGACCAAAGATGATTAGCGGGGTGAATGCTAGCTTGAAACTCAGGGATAAAGATAAAGTAATGCAATTAATTCAAAACCTATTCAAACTAATGCGAATAACCATATGCAACTACGTATATATATACACACCGTGTTGGGATAGTGAATAAGGTTAACCATGTATTTTAAAACCTTAACCTAGATTTTGTAGCTTTACCGTCATAAACCTTAACTTGGATTGTGTAGCTTTACTATAAATCCACTTATGGGATATATGAGTCCAGTGTTACTCCCTGAATTGGCCCTAGTATGTATAGCCACACAAACCAAAGATATCATAGACGATTGGGGATTCCCCTATAACCTTTGCCCCCTATGATACATATATATGTGTATAGTCTTAGGGGATTCTGTTGTACCCCACAAGGATATGGTCATCAAGACCAACCCTCATGTCGACAAACATAGGTTTCTAATGTTCATCCTTTGAACTTACACCTTCACAACTAGTTATTACATTGCCTATTATTGCCTAATTAAAACATTTAACACATTACTAAACCACCAATTCTAGGAATCAATCATTAAGGCATTATTAAGTAGTATTGTCATACCGACTATAGCTCGCAAGAAATGTCATTAGCCAACACTTAATGGATTTCTATGTACCCCACAGACTCCATTATTAAAATAACTTTAGGGATTCCCGTATACCTCACAAGGTTTTCAAAATGATCCTTAACTATTTAACAATTTATACTATGCATTAGTTTCAAGAAATATGTCAAACAAGAACTTTGGGGATTCTATTATACCCCTGATTCAAATTTCCACCTTTCTCATAACTAATAACTAGTTTCATAGTGTAGGATATGGGTCATAACCACTCCAAAATTTACAAATTTAGAGAAACTTATCATTATCAAGTTCAGTCACCATACCCAGGCACCCATATGTTCAAAACCATATTTAAAATAAGGAAACCAATAATTAAACCATGGGAAAACATATATCAATAATAAGCATTCAAAATCCCCCAACCTTTATTTTAAAACCATAATAATACCATGAAATCCATACATTAAAACATGTGTTTTAAGTAAAATAACAATGAGGGAGGAGTAACATGTCCGAAATATCAAGGAATTTTGAAAAGATTGCACATTTAGAACCGTAGATGACCACTTTCTTTAAAACCTAAAACTTAGCTTGAAGAGAGAGTTTGAGAGAGAATGTGGGAGTATTTTATTAGTAATGATGTGATAATGAAGTCCCAAGAAAGGTTATAAGTCATGGGGTCCAAGGGGCTATAGTGGGAAATATCTATAATACCCTAGCTTGAAAGTTGTAAAAAGTCATCCTTGGTTACGAGTCAACCATTGACTCAATACCATATCATGTGACTCATATACTTGATTCTTATCCTAGATAGTAAGTTGGACACCCATACATTGTCCACCTTAAGACTCTATGATCCAACTTTTAGCCTGACCCAATGACTCGTATGGTCTAGTCATAACTAATACAGTGCCCAAATAGTTAGGCACTAGACAACCTATGACTTCACCTTAAAATTCACAACCTATCCTCACAGCTCCTAATGAGCCACTCGTACTCAGAACAGAGTCAATCTATTATGTTATTGATTTAGTTAAGATTTTTCTTAACGAGTTATCACCATGCTTAACAACTCGTATCACCAAGATGAAAAACTTATCCACCATCCACTAAAAACCTTACGACTAGGGTCACCTGAATCGTTAAGACACCATATGACTCATATAGTCCAAGTCATAATCAAGGATGTGAGCTCAAACCATATGAAATTTCCAAGGGCGAAAATTTGTGGTGTTTCAAAAATCCACCCAAGTCTCATGCCCAACAAAAGTCACAACACAAGATTGGTACACTTGATCCATCACTAAAGAGTCCTACTAGGGTAGATATACGAATATGCACATCAAGAGGCTTACAGGAAAAATCAAAACCCAAATCAAAATATGCACACACATATGAAAAAGTCAATCCTGGATCAAAGAACGGGTATTTAGCCTTTATATTTTCCTAACTTTCTCATATAGACTTTTTCACTTTTTGGTTCCCCCAAAGTACCTTCACCAAAGCTACATCCTTGGTCCCCTAATCTACAAACTTTCCTATCTAATATCTCAATCGAAACTTCCCTACAAAAAAAAAATTTGTAACACCAACATCCTCAATAGGCACTATGGGGGAAGGATTACCCATACAGTTTTCAGTATGGACACATAAAATATGAGATGAATAAAACCCAAACTCATAGGAAATTCCAACTAATAATAAACATTCCTAATTATCTTCAAACCTGATATAGACCAACTTAATAAGGACTAAGTTTCCCCTTATTCCCAAATCTCATGAACCCTTTCATAGGAGACACTTTTAAGAACACCAAATCATTTATTTCAAACTCCAACTCTCTTTACCTTACATCTTCATAATAATTTTGGTGACTTTAAGTGGTCTTAAGTCTTTCCCTAATCATGTTTACCTTATCCATGGCTTGGTGAACCAAGCCAGGACCTAATAACCTAGTTGAACCAACCTCAAACCATTAAATAGGAGACCTACACCTCTTATAATAAAGAGCCTCAAAAGGATCTAGTTAAATGCTCGAATGATAACAATGATTATACGCAAACTCAATAAGAGGCAAATGGCCAACCCAAAATTCCTTAAAATCAATCACATAGGACCTTGGCATATCCTCCAAAGAATGAATAGTATGCACCACTTGTCCATTCCTTTGAGGGTAGAAAGTGGTGCTAAGGTTCACCTTGGTCCCCAAACCTTTCTGAAACAAACGCCAAAAGTGGGATAAAAGCTGCGTACCTCTATCTGAAATGATGGACACTATCGCACTATGTAACTTTACAATATCCTGAATTAACAACTTGGCATAATCCTCTCCTTAGTAATTAGTCTTCACAGGCAAGAAATGAGGGTACTTAGTCATTTTATCCACATTAACTCAAATCAAATCATACTAATTTTGAGATCGCGGAAGACCCATAATGAATTCTATATTGATAATCTCCTACTTCTACATAAGAAACCCAATCTATTAAAATATTCCACCCGACCTTAAGTGCTCAACCTTTACTTGCTGACAAACCATACACATACCCATGAAGTTAGTGATATCTCTCTTCATATTACTCTACCATTAGATCTGCTTTAAGTCATGGTACATCTTAGAAGAACCTAGATAAACTATGTATTGGGACTCTTGAGAATCAGTAAAAATCCTCTTTCATAGCCCATCAACATTAGTAACACACAACCTACCTAGTACTTCAAGATACCATCTCCATCGATCTCAAAGAACATAAAAATTTACTGTCCCACTCCATTCTTAATCTGCATAATAATGGAATCCAAATCCTCTTTCTCCTTTACCTAAACACCAAGAATGATTTGACCCTTTCTTGAACAATAACCCCTTCATTCTCAAAGTCCAAAAGGAGAATTCCCAAGTTACCCAACCTATGAATGTCCTTCAGTAATCCTCTTTTCTCCTTATCAACATAAGATAATCTCTACATAAATAACCTGCTAAGAGTATCGGCAACAACAATAGCTTTACTTGAATAGTAGTGAAGACTCAAATCGTAAAGGCTGGATCCATATCATCACCTCTTAATTTCTTCCACTCCTCATACCAATGATAAGCTACATCCTTTAATGTAATCCCCTATATTTTTCTTATCTCAATTTCACTAAGTGTTGGGGACTTAGTCATATTTTTGGCCTCTTAACTTTAAGGATTTTTAAATTAGTTTTCCCAACCCTGGGGTATTAGTTTTTAAGTTAATTTAGGTTTAGGGGTGTAAGGATCATATCTCGAGGAAGTTTTGGATATTTTGGATGAGAATTGGGTCATGTTTAGATTTTATTTCAAGCATCTCACCATGATAGTGGCACATCGTAGTGGTTGTAGTGATGAGGCCTTTGGATCATTGCGGTTCTCCTCCAAAATACATTCTAATTATGAATTTAAATATCTAAGGGGTAGCAGCATTTTTCCCGTCAATTTAAGCCATCATTACCCAACTTATATCAGCAATTTTAGTGTTACTATCCCATTCTTCTCTAATTTTCTATCAAATAAACCATAATCCTCTCATAAGAACAACAGAATCAATTACATTCTCTTCAATAAAAATACAGAAGTCAAGTCTCCCAATCTAAGAACTTTAAGAAAAGCTTTCAAGATTATGTTTCTTTTTTAAGCTCAAGGGTTAAAGTATGTGTTATGTTCATCCATAGGATTTTTTCACCCATGGAGTCCAACAACCCATTTTTATGTTTTAAATTATGAATTTACATGTTTATGATGAATTATCTCCATGAAGATTTCTTGAATTTGATTATACATTATTTTATAAGTTGTTTTCATTGGAAATATCCCTTACACATTTGAAACATGAAATTTCCATGTTAAATATCTAATTCATGGTTTTGTGTTGTAACTATGGTATTTTAGCATGATTTACCCATTCCTATGTTTAAGATCATGATCCTTATGTGTTAGATGAAATGTCTAAGTGTCGAATTTTGAACAGTGATTTCCTACTATGTTTTCAGAGCTTTCATATGTCCTTATTGTTATTTCCATTATGTACTGGGGTTATGAATACTCGATGTTTAGCTGTTTACTTAGTTTCAGCATTAGTAGAATGATTTCAAACAAACCATGAGCATTATTATTCAGTCAGTTATCAGGATTAGTTGTCTATTCAGTTAAAGTTAGATTAGTTCAGTAATCAGTGTCAGTTCAGTAGGGAGTAGGATTTACCACCGAGCGAATATTGGGATAGTGGCTTCCCTATCAGTTAGGAAAAGTCGTTATTTGTAGTATCTGTATTCCATAACTACTTAACCAACGTAGGCTATGAGGAGTCACCTATCAGTTTAGGATTAACTTCCTCTGTGGAGTCACCTATTAGTTTAGGATTGACTTCCTCCTAGAGGTCACCAGTCAGTTTAGGCTTGACACCTTGGTCCTTCAAGACATTAGTTTAGTGGATCAACACATCCAACATTAGTAATTGTGGTATAATACTAATACCCTTCCTAATGGGGACATAGGTTGGATCCCGATTAGCTCTGATTGGGGTATGTCAGTTAAATAATACCTCCTACAGTCTCAATACAGTATTCAATATAGTTTCAGTTTAAGTTCACTTGGCCAAAGCATACATATTATCAGCTATGCAGTTATTGAATTTCAGTATTTCAATTTATAGAATATTTCAGTATCATGTTATATGCTTTGTTATGCATTCTCATCTTTTATAGCTTTCACATATTTATGCATCAATTATCTCATGTTATTCCGTCAGTCAGTATTTCATGCATAGTTAACCCATGCATTACAACCTAACCTCATCTCATATACCAGTATATTTAAAGTATTGACTATATACTTTTCTTCATGCTGTGATGTCTTATATCATAGGTTAGGATGCTCAGTTTCCCAACTGCGCATAGATAACTCAGCTTTTTAGCATCAATAGTTATGGTGATTCCTCATATGTCGAGTACCTGTTATGCTGTTTCAGTATTTACCGCATTTCCTTTTAGTTGGTTTAGTTTGGAGTTAATTTGGTCCTATCGCATCAAATTTTCTATCAGTTTATAGGCTTTCAGACATACAATCAGTCAGTTGTTTTTACCAGATATTTTTAGTCATTCAGACAAGTTTTGATATGTATTTCAGTATCTAGTTTTACATTATATTATAAGTACTTAAATATTATGGCGCTGATAATTTACTTCCACACATATGTATTTTTTTACTTTATTTAGTGCTCATAGTAAGTACCAGCTCATGGGTTATCTTGTGGTCACTTGTGACCGTAAGAACCATTGTCATGACTAAGGGTAGCCTCGGGTCATGACAAAACTTGGTATCAGAGTCTAAGGTTTTATAGTGTCCTAAAGAGTCTAAAAAGTCACGTTGAGTAGAGTTTTGTGCATGGGTGTGAAGCGCGCCACACTTATGGACAGGAGACTACAATATATTTTAGGAAAATTTTACCTTCTTTCAGTAATTATATAGTGCAAATAAGAAAAAGTTCTATTTAAAACTCTCTTTCTAACTCATCTTTCATTTTGTATATAGACAATGCCTCCTAAAACAATCAACAGAAAAAGGAACGGGAAGTAGGCAACATATCTGCCTATTCAGGAATATCCCCTTAATAAGCACATATCTCAAACCAAATTTAGACCTACTTTCATTACCTTAGCTTATTGAGTAGTTTTTCAGAATGATCAAGAGGTTGTTTTCCTATCTAGGCTTATGGTTCATGCTCAACAGAGTAAGGATAAAAAGCATAGGAAGAAAAGAAGAGCGAATAAGAAGGACAAAATAGGTAGTTTTAAGTAAAGGTTAGAGAGTGGTAACCATTCCTAATTTTGCCAAAAATTCTCAACCCCGGCTTCTTCTTTAACTAGTGCTCTAATGCCAAAGTTCAGGAATGATAATCAGGATAGAGTGCTAGTCTTTAGGCCCCAAGGTAGCATAAATAGTAGTTGTATAATTCCTCTTTAAAGGAGGTGTGGTAGGAACCATCAGGGGGTGTGTAGGGCTAGTAGTGGTGTATGTTTTAGATGTGGTAAGCTAGGCAATAGGGTCAGGGATTACCCAGGGGCTAGTCAGCAGGGCCAGTCTAATCTGTCATCAGCTCCAGTAGGTCGCTCAACTCAGTAGGGCGCTACTTTCAGTGCCACCAGTTGTCATCGCCAGAACAGATTATATGCACTCCAGTCCTGACATAATCAGGAAAGTTCCCCTAATGTAGTAACGAGTATGTTATAGATCTTTCATCTTCATGTTTATATTTTATTAGACGTCGGAGCTTCATTTTCTTTTATGACTCCTTATAGAAATGTTAATTTTGTTATCAGTCCCAAATCTTTAGCAGAACCCTTCTTAATATCTACTCTAGTAGGTGTCTCTATTATAGGTAGGAAGGTATATAGGAACTGTCAGATCATAATATCCCAAAAATTCACTTCAGTAGATCTTGTAGAGTTATAGATGACTGATTTTGATGTCATTCTCGATATTGATCAGCTCCTCTCATGATATGCCTCTATTGATAATAGAAATAGAGTTGTTCGTTTTTAGTTTCCCAAGGAACTAGTTATTCATTAGAGGGGTAGTATCACAATACTTAGGGGTTAGATTATTTCATATCTTAGAGCAAAAAAGATAATACCTTAGGTATATGATTTTACTTCCCCTCTCAGAATCCTATAATAGTCTATGATCAAGAATTAGAAACATTAACCCAGGGGTTTAGCAGTAGTAGAATGGGGATAGTGATATTTGAACTTAGTAGATTTTGTATCCATGTGGCTAGTTGTATTAAAGGTGAATCAGTAGGCTTGAAATAGTGTATGCAAGAATTTAAGCTAACTATGATAGTGTGTGTATGCTTATATAGTACCCTTGAGTTTCTAAGTTTGGATGGGGATATTAATGTAGTAGTTGATGTTCTTACCATCTAAGTTATGGGCTATAGAATAATAATGTCGGATGTTCAAGTTTAATGGTAATTCTCATGGTTTAGGGAAAAATATAAGTTTGGAGGTGTAATATTAGTAGATATAAAGGAAGATAGTTGTTTCATTAAAGGTTTGGGAATATCTATGTTATATCTTAGAATCTAAGATTAAATCTTGGATGGTTGATCTAATAGTAAGAAGAACTAAAAATTTTAGATGGTGTTAAGTCATGGTATGGTGATACTCATGAAGACTCTAAGTTAGCCAGTGTTTAAGTTATTATATAATGACTATTGGGGTTATAGAAAGTTGAGAGTTGTATATCAGAAGGGAGTATTAGCAGCAGGTTTTACACTTTCAGGTGTAGTCTTTCAGGTTGAGTATTATACTTCAGTTTAGAGTTTATTAAAGGGTTCTACAAACTTAGAGTGATGGTTTATAGTTAAGGCAGAGATGCTTGAATAAGTAACCAAGTCAGGCTCTCAGATTCCAGTAGTAATGCCAGCGCATTGTAGAATAGTAGTAAGGGAGGATGATGCCCAACCCATTTTTATTTCAATATTTGTACTTCAGTTATCACGATATGTGCTCACGCCTCACAGTTAGTTCCCTGATCATAGCTCAAATTCACGCACTTTCAATAGAATCGTGTATGCTTCTAATTCTTAGTTTAAGGAGTTCCAGTTTGCTAAGCTGTACAAATCATATTCAATGAAATTTATGAACTCCAAACTCAAGTCATGCAGCTCATGACTCATGTACTCATTCTTTATAGTATGTTCAGTTTTGGTACCCATGCTACTCTCTTGATGATCAACAAAATTTAGATATGTCATTTATATTCTTAGTTTTTATCTCTGTATTAAATCCAGGTCATGGATACTCTATTTCTCAGGCCTCAATTAAGTGTCCAAGTTATGCACAGTATTTTTTCATGTTTCAGGTCCTCATGCTCTAACCTTTCAGTGACCTTTCCTTATGAAATGGTAATGGTGATGACCAATTATTTAGATAGGAGAGATTAAATGTTTCATGTTGGGGAAAGATTACTATATGCTTGTTTGATCTAAGGTTATAAGTGTGGAATAAGATTGAGGCAAAGTTTTTGATATATGTTATGGCTAGCTAAAATTTTTTGTGTTATTTTCATAAGAATAGCACATGGAAGTTATTAATGATAGAAGTATTAGAGAGTACGGAAAATATACTTTGATGGGTTGTTTTTCTTGAAGTTCATGTGTGGTTATGATGATAGGCTTGAACGTTATGTTTGAGTATATAAGTAGATGGGTACATTGTGCATTAGTATATTCCTAGTAAAAGGTTGAATTTAGTTGCTGAAGTGTTAAGAAGAATTATTCTTGAGATGATAAGTTGTGAAAATGCAAGGTGTATTGAATTAAAGATTTCATCTAGCATTATAGTGTTATAGGTGCACTTTGTAGTTTCGAGTAGGCTTGAACATAGTGAATTTAGTTCAGCTCAGACTTTAGTAGATAGAGTTATCAGTGCCAATGTGAACATTTTTAGTAACCTCAAGTAAAGTGTAGTATTAAAGGGGAATACATAGTTGAGGGAGTATTTGAGGAGTATGTCCAAGCTTGAAAGTAGCAGTTGCATTTTCTAAGGCATATTAATTCCAGTTTAGTTTCATTTACTCATACATCTTATTCAGATCATGCCCAAGTTCTTTGCTTCCTACTTTTATTATAAAGTCTTAGAAAGAGTGTTGAATAAATACTCCAGTTGACTATAAGCTTTAAATATAATTCAGTCTGTATAGCCAGCAATTTAGTTTACCAGTTAGGCAGACAAGTTCCTATGTTTTTTCCATCTTCCAATCTAGTCTTACTATTTGAAGTTTCAAAAATTTTGCCATTCCAAGAGATAGTTTGTTCGCATCCAAGTAAATTGTGAATTCAGTTCAGTTCATGCATTATGATTCAAATTCAGATATTCAGTCATAATTCAGTTCATAAGTGCCTCGTGCATTATATTAGTCCTTCCTTAGTATTTTAGACAAGTCAGTATCTTTTGGGGGATGAATAATCCTAAGGGGGAGATGTTATAATACCTCGAGTTTTTATGTCCTAAATCTCTTAAATCATCTTCATGAAACCATATCCAGCTTGAGGAAATGGTTACTCATAAGATGACTCTCTCATCTCTATCTCATCCTTATAACCATTCTCGTGTCATTACATGTATTTAAGGAATTAGTTCAGTTCATGATATTCAATCAACGTATCATGTTTCAGACTCAGTCATGTAATCATGTTTTCAATTATGCATGTTCAGTATGTAATCTCAGTTCCTCAGTATTCTTAGCTTAATCAGTCTCATTTAAGGATGAATGTTACCAATGTGGAGATATCGTAATACCTCATACTTTTCTTAGCTCAGTTCAACTTTTAGTTCTTGCATAAAAGGCTTAGAACCTGAAAATTTCACTAAGTGTTGGAGACTTAGTATTATTTTTGGCCTCTTAACTTTGAGGATTTTTAAATTAGGAAAGGATTTTTAAATTGGTTTTCCCACCCTAGAGGTGTTGGTTTTTAAGTTAATTCGTATTCAGAGGTGTAAGAAGCATATCTCGGGACAGTTTCAGATTTTTTGGATAAGGATTGGGTCGTGTTTGGATTTCATTTCTAATACCTCACCACGATAGTGGCGCATTGCAGTGCGTATAGCGATGAGGCCCTTGGTGCACTATGGTGCTTCTCTAAAATGTGTTCCAGTTATAAATTTAAATGTTTGAGGGGCAATAACGTCTTTTCCCCTCAATCCAAGTCATCATAACATCACTTATATCAATAATTTGGACATTATTTGCCCATCCTTCTCCAATTTTCTATGAACCCTAACCCTCTCCCAAAAACATGAAATTCAATTACATTTTCTTTAAGAAAAGCTTTCTAGATTGTGTTTCCTTTTCAAGCTTAACGGTTCAAGGTATATGTGATGTTCATCCATGGGACCTTTTCACCCATGAAGTCCAAGAACCTATTTTTATATTTTAAATTGCGAATTTACAAGTTTATGATGAATTATCTCCATGAAACTTTCTTGAATTTTGATTATATATTATGTTTACAAGTGGTTTTCATTGGAAATAGCCCTAACACATTTGAAACATGAAATTTCCATGTTAAATCCCTAATTCATGATTTTGTGTTGTAACAATGGTATTTTCGCATACTTTACCCATTCCAATGCTTAAGATCATGATCCTCATGTGTTTGATGAAATGCCTAAGTGTTGAATTTTGAACAATGATTTTCTACTATGGTTTCAGGGCTTTCATATGTCCTTATTTTTATTTCCATTCAGTGTTGGGGGTTATCAATACCCGATGTTTAGCATTTTACATAGTTTCAGCATTAGCAGAATGGTTTTAGACAAACCATGAGAATTATTATTTAGTTAGTTATCAGGATCAGTTATCATTCAATTGAAATTAGATCAGTTCAGTAATGTAAGACCCCGCAAAATCCTAAGCTTAATTCAGTCCTTTAGGCTTGTCAAGGGATCCCCGACTTAGAATATTTTCAGCTAAGTACTCAGACATAGTGTCATTTTAGCCTACGAAGGTTGGCAATCTTATTTTACAGCCTTAACATCCATTAAATATTGATGTTTAGGTTGATTCATGATTAGGAATGTCCGTAGGTGTTTCCGAACAAGTTTTGGATTTTTCAGACTTCATTTGAAGCTCCTTTGGAATCTCAAAAAAGTGGATCAATGCAATCTTGGTGCGCCGCATTGACTATCGCGTTGATTAATATTTTCCCCAGGTACCAACTTTTAATTCTAATGAATCGATGTGAACATGTAGCAATGCATTGGCTATTGCGTCGATGGCATCGATCCACCACATCGACCTGCGTGTCGGCAGCTCAGTTTTTAGTCATTAAAAATACCTCATTCTTGGGGGTATTTGAGTTTTTTCCCCACATTCTTCATTCCCCAAAATATGAAATTAAACCCTTTGGAGAGAAAATATACTCATTCATTCTCCAATTAGCTCAAGAACAAAACCCTAGGTGCTCAAATTTCAAATCAAGAACTCAAGTTTCAACCATAAACTTTCAAAAATTCTTTAATAAAGGTATGTGAAGTGTTCATCCAAGAGTATCTTCCACCCTTGGAGTCCAAGAATCAGTTTTTAAACTTCAAGTACATGAATTTCATGAATAACATGATGGGTTTGATAATATTCATGTTTATAATGATTATTTGAGTATCAAATCCATGAGTTATGCTAAGTTTCATGTGGAGTTTACTGATTTATATGTCTTACCATGTGAAATCATGTTAAAGCCTTCTAATTGAGAATTTGATGATTAAATTGTGTGCTCACATGTTGATTAGTGTTATGCACATGTTCTATGTCTTCCAAATGTTTGATAAATTGTTCATGTGAACTATTAAGAGAATAAAATCATGCAAGTGTTTGTTAAAATGCCGCAATGAACAAATAATGATCAAGTTAATAGTTTACATGTTTCATGTTTATGCCATGTCTCTTAAATTATGATATCGAGTCCTGGGGTTACTTCTACCCTATAATTTAGTTGATTACTTAGAGCCATGGTCAGTCATAGAATAGTATCAGTTATGTCACGATCAGTAGTACTCTCAGCCAGTTACAGAACTCAGGAAAACTCAGTAGAGTCAATAATATTTAGTCTAACTCAGTATTCAGTTCAGACCTTAGTAAACTCTATTAGTTAACAGAAGTCATTAGTATTCCATCAGTCAATGGAACTCAGTGAATTCAGTTTAGCTCAGCTAAATAGTAATCTTAGTGAACTCAGTTTAGCTCAGATAAATAGTACTCTCAGTAATCATTCAGTCCATCCTAGTACAGACTAGAAATCAGTTAAGTGTCCATTCATTTGGGAGTAGAATTCAGCACCGAGTTAACCCAGGGATGAGGGTATTCCTGTCAGTTGAGGGTTTGATCCTTGGTAGCAATCACAGAGTCACATAACTACATAGTCAGCATAGGTTGAGGTATCTTCCTACCAGACAATAAAAGGGTTGATACTTCTGATACGAGTTATCCTGCTAGTGAAGGTTGATGAAAGAGCTTCCTATCGGAGAGGATTAACTCACAGCTTGTCCTTAACTGTGGCATGGTATTGACACCTTTCTAACTAGGTTTACAGGTTAGACCTCAAATCAGTTACCGAAGGGGCATGTCGGTTAGATAATTACCGCCCACAGTCTCAGTTTCAGTCTCAGTCTCAGAATAGAAACTCAGTCTAGTTATAGATATTTAGAACTATCAGACATAGTCACTCAGCTCAGTACAAAACTTAGTATAGTTCCTCAGAATTCAATACTGTCTGATATAGTCAACCAGTCATATGTTATATAGTATCAGTTATCCAGTAAATCAGTTGATCAGTATTTAGACTCAGTGTTTGGTGTTATCATGATTTCAGTTACGGTATACGTATTCATACATATACTCTTATTCAGTCATACTCATGTTATTTAGTTATTATTGTTCATGCATATGAACCCATGCAATTTACCCTACCTCACTGAGCATACCAGTACATTCAAAGTACTGACGCATACTTTTTTGTGCTATGATATATTATATCATAGGTTCCAAAGCATGAGCTCCAGCGCACCCTCAGTAGACAAGACTTTTAGCATTCAGAGTAGTGGTGAGTCCTCTTAGTTTGAGGACATGATTACTATTACAGTATTTTAGTTTATGTCAGTAGACGGAGTTAGTTGGGGACTTTTCCCATCAACTCTACAGTTCAAACAGTTAGAGGCTTCCCAAACTAGAGTATTTCAGACAGTTATTCAGATTTTAGTTTTGTCTTTCAGTTTTCGTATTTAATACCGCCTTCAATATTATTCAGTATTATTTACAGATTGAACCTTATGGAACGTTTTCGCCTAATTTTGCATATTATTTTGTGTTATTGTTCAATTATTGTAGTAGGTACCAGTCATGGGTTAACTTATGATCCCTCGGGATTACGAGCATCGTGTAACGACCGGGGTACAGACTTGGGGCGTTACAAGTAATCAGTGTGTTCAGTTGGGAGTAGAATTTAGCACTGAGCAAATATAGGGATGGCGGATTCCTCATCAGTTAGGCAGAGTCATTAGTAGCAGTCCTTGTATTACAGAACTATGTAGCCAGTATAGGCTCTGAGGAGTCACCCATCAATTTAGGCATAACTTCATCTGAGGAGTCACCTGTCAGTTTAGGCTTGACTTCCTCCCAAGGATCACCCATCAGTTTAGTCTTGAAACTCTGGTCCTTCAGGACATCAATTTAGTTGATCCACACAGCCAGCGTTAGTACCCATGGCACGGTACTGATACTCTTCCAACTGTGGTCACAGGTTGGAATCTGATTAGCTCAGATTGGGGCATTTCGGTTAGATGATACCTCCCACAGTCTTAGTACAATATTCAGTACAGGTTTAGATCAGGTTTCCTTGACCATAGCATACAGATTCTCAGCTATTCAGTTATTAAATTTAGTATTTTAGTTTACAGACTATTTCAGAATCATGTTATATGCTTGGTCATGCATTCTTAGATTTTACAGCTTTTATGCATTTATACATCAGTTATCTTATGCTATTCAGCCAGTTAGTATTTCATACACAGTTAACCCATGCATTACAGCCTAACTTCATCTCATATACCAATACATTCAAAGTACTAACTGCATACTTTTCGTCACGCTATGATGTCTTATATCATAGGTTTGGATGCTCAGTTTCCTGACCGTGCGCAGACATCTCAGCTTATCCGCAACAGTAGTTATGGTGAGTCCTCATACTTCGAGGACCTATTATGTTTTTTTAGTATTTACCATATTTCCTTTCAGTTGGTTTAGTTTGGAGTTAGTTGGGGCCTGTCCTGTCAACTCTTCAGTCAGCTTAGAGGCTTTCAGACATACAGTTAGTCAGTTTGTTTTATCAGATGTTTTTAGTCATTCAGACATATTTTGATACATATTTCCGTATCCATTTTTACATTATCTTATCAGTACTTAAACCTATGGCATTGACATTTTACTTCCGCACAAATGTATTTTGTTACTTTATTCAGTGCTCACAATAAGTACCAACTCATGGGTTAGCTTATGATCATTTTTTATCATAAGCAATGTTGTCATGATTAGGGGTAGCCTCGGGCCATGCCATTCAAATAGTATGCAACAAACTCCACACCCTCATAATTGGTAGCTTGCATCATAATGAATATCTTCTCTATCTTATCCACAAACCCTTGGGGGTCCTTCTTAATCTTAGAGATAGTAAAGGTTGGAGGATTCAACCTCAGGAACTAATCAACTCTAGTGACCTTAGAAGAAGGAGCAATATAACCAACACAGTCTAACTGACGAGACTAAGAGGTCATATACTAGTAATCAAATGGATGGACCGATGGAACTCCGTATTAGAGATGTCACCCTGAGGTATCGGACCATGAGTATCATCTTCTGAGAAGCCTGAGAAGGTCTAGTGGGAACTGTTGGAACTCTATGAGGGGCGATAAAATTCGAAGCAGGACCATAAACTAGGTCTGCACTCCATACACAGGGTGCAGCCCCTCCAAATGGTCCTCAGGTAGGACAGAGTTTCTACAACCATCAGATCTTCAGGGAGGCATGATCTCAAATGTGAGAAAGACAGGAGTTAGAGAAGTTTCATAATAATAGACTATATCGCCTGAAAACAGAACACAAGAAAGGGAAACATTCCTAACTGTCTTGTAGCCTCCTACTTACAAATGTGGTATGCTACACATCCATAAAAAAAACTACAATTGACATGACTTTGTGGACACCCAATGACTCTAAAATATTTCCTGATACCAAGCTTTTCACGATTTGAACCAGGGCCTGGTTGTGATAGGTATCTCAAGTCCACCATGGACCGGAGACCACCCCCTTAACCCAACCATAAGAACACAATAATAATAATAATAATAATAATAACCATAATAACGATGCAAAAACCAATAAATAGTAATAAGAAAATTGATAAATGACTCAAAGAAACTAAGTGTCAAAACAATGACCAACCAACCCACATCTGTCCATAATAGCCTCTAAAACTAGAATACCAAACAGGTCGGGACATGCCCTCGACCATGACCAAAAAAATCTAAAAATACCAAGACAAAATAAAAGAACATAGAAATGATAAGTCTTTCCAAAAGATAGAGGCTCACCACTTTATAGTTACTCGTTGCATATGCTAATCCATCTAATGTTGTACAGGGTTAAAAGAAGTGTCTTCAGGCCATACATTAAGAAATAATGTAGTGTTCGAGGACGGTTAGCCGGATGAGCGCTAACATATAACTTAGTGGATATGATAACATAATGCCATGTCCAAAATCATTCCAAAACCATATACACACATTCATATATACATATATATAAGATAAAGGAATAGGGAACAAGGTTTAAGCATGAGATTTTAAAATCATTAACATGGATTGTGTAGCTCTAACCACCCTGAAAACACCCATGGGCTATATGGGTCTTGATCACCCCACTAGAAGAGCCCAGTGCTTGTTAGTCGTACAAACTAGAGAAGTCCAAGAAAAGGAAAGAGAATCCACAACTCCATGTCAATCTAAAGTACATATATATAGTGTGAACTATGCCCACAATCATGATGCCCCCTACGTCGGCAAACGTAGTTTATAGCATTGGTTATACCGGGACCTCCACCTTCTACGGTGAGCTACATAGCCCTTTTTAAGTTCAATTAAAATACTTGCACATAAACCCATCCATTTAACCAAGGATACATTTATCAAAGAATTAACAATTTGGTATCGTCATACCAATTACACTTCAAGCTAATCTGCGTAAGATAAAGGAATCAATGACCCCCATCCGCCCATCTAATTTAGGGGAATTCACAACCCCCATTTGACTCTTAAGCTTCAATTTAAAATCAATCCATGGCCTCTGAGGCATTACAAAATCATTTATATTTCATTAATCTTTTATGCAATACAAGGTTTCAAAAGTGAAGTAATTCATGTATATATCCATGTTTCAAATCAATTTCACAAGATGGGTTGAGGTTAAAGTCAATTCCAAATCATTGAACTATAACATTTTGGAAAACCCATGTTCCTCATTCCAATTCAGACACCCATGCATTCATTTAGTTCAAAATCATGAGAATAAAGTATAAACAATCAATCAAAACCAAGAGGATTCAATTCATGTAATAACCATTCCAAACCCCTCAACCCATATTCAAAATCCAACAATTAAATCACATAGATAACAGTTTGTATCAAAGCCTATGCTAATTAAAGTTACGGAAGTAGTATATATTTGGATTTATTTGATTAATTTATTTAATTATGAAGCCATTAGATTTAGATATTCACCAAAACAATATTTATAATATTTGTTTGGATGAATAACGTACAAAAACCACAACAATATAAAGAATTAAAATAAATAATATCTGAAAAACGCAAAGAATTAAAAATAAGGATAGAAAGACTATAGTATAACATAATTGTCAGAGTTAGTAAAAACACAATAAATGGACAAAAAAAAAGAAATATCAAATTTAGAATCAACAATAGATAGTCTAGAATATATATATATATATATATATCAACATAACCTATATACATTAAAATAAAATAAACAAAGAAGAATTTATAATAGACGAAAAATATATGAAAATCACGAAGGATTAAAAATAAAAATAGTATTCTCTAATTTAGAAAGAAGATATAAGAAAATAAGTAAACATTTATATTTAATGTTAGAAAAAAAAGAATTAAAATTAGAAGATAAACTGACAGCCATGGTAAGAATAGAAAGAGAAAACGAAGAGATAGACAGAAAAAAGGAAATAGATAAAAATAAAACAACAAACCACAGAAGAAATAAGAAAAATAGAAGAAACTAAAAATAGTAGGATTGCTGAATTAGAAAAAGAACTACAAATGCTAAAAAATTTATATGAAAAGAGACAGAAAGAAAAAGAAGAAAAAGATAAAGAACAAAAATTATTAATTGAGATAAATCAATTTAAAGAAAAATAAAAAAATAAAAAATAAAGAACCAGAAAGCAGTGAATTAGAAATAAATACAATAGATGTTGAAGAAACAGATAATTATGATTCGGAAGATAATGAAACATATACAGAAATTCTAGAAAACATAGAAAACTAGAAATTAATGAAAAACAAGAAGTAATTAATAAAGAAAATTTAGAACTAATAAATATAGAAGTAAATACTCTAGATAAAAATATAATACCTAGTACATCAGAAATAATAAAACCAACCTATAATTACAAAAATAAGTTTAAAAGACATAATCCAAAGGATGAATATAATAAATGGACACCAAATCAAATAATTAATTACAACTTTTTGATTTAGCATGTGTAATAGACACAAATAAAACAATACAACTATGGGTAGGATACATGTCAAAACAATTATTAGATAATAAAATAGATACAACAAATATACCAGAATATATAGAAGAGACATTAATAGGAACAATAAAATTATGGTTTTTAAACCTAGTCGAAGCAAGTAAAAAAGTATTAAGATCTGATAATAAAACAGAAGGAACATCAATACCTACTAAAATACTACCAACAGAAATATTGAAAAAATATGAAATAGCTATAAGAGAAGAATTTAGTAGTATAACAACAGAAGAAGAAGAGCAAAATAAAGAGAAAGATACGAATAGGAATTTAATATTAAAACTAACAATATGTAGTATGTGTTATATAGATGAGTATACGTGCGCATTTAAAGAATATTATTATAAAGGAACATATAATATAGAAGAAAGTAAAGAAATAAGAAGATTCTATTTTAGTAAATTACCTGAACCATTTAGTTCAAAAATAATAAAGAGTTGGGATGAAGCAAAAATAGTACATACCCTAGGAGCAAGAATAAAATTTTTACAGCAATGGTATAGAAATCTATGTGAAAAATATAGAGAAGAAATAAAAATGAAAAAAAACATTAATATGAAATTTAGCATGTTGCAAAGATAAAATAGCACCTCAATTTGGATGTGAAGAAAGATATTATAAGAAAAGAAAAAGACATAAGAAATATAAGAAATATAAGAAATACAAGAAATCAAAATCTAAGTATAAGAAACTAAGAAAAAGATATTATGTAAAAAATTATAAACATAAAAGACCATTTAGGAAAAAGAAATCTATAAAAGAATGTATTTTTTATAATTGTGGAAAACTAGGATATTTAGCTACAGATTGTAAATTACCAAAAACCCCATAAAATAAACAAATATCAGAAATAAAAATAGAAAATACAGAATATATGAAGATAGATTATATAGATTATGAATTAGAAAGTGAAGATAGTATATATGAAATTTCGGAGAATGAAATAGATAGTGAATTAGATGAATCAAATGACTGAGGAGGATATAAAAATGAACCAAATAATTGAAGAAGATATAAAATTAATAACAAAGGAAGAATATTTAAATGAAGAAGGAACAGATCAAAAAATAATATTTGACAGTAATATATTTGATGAAATAAAAGGAAAAGAGTTAGACTTAAGTGCAGAAAAAATATTTAAAATACCAATGATAAAAAACATATTTAGTAGAAGAAAAGAATAATACTACGTAGTAAGTCAAAAAGAACATGGAATAGACTATAGATATGCAAAAGTAAGAGCTAGTATACCACTAGTAACAAAAAGAATACTTAATAAAGAATTACACGATATAAAAAGTAAAGACCCAATAAAATATGTACACCTTGGAGGAGCAGAGATATTGATAAAAGCATGTTTTTGAGAAGGAATAGATACACCAATATAATTATATTTAGCAGATGATAGAATTATAAAACCTATAGAAAAAAGTATAATAACCGCTATAAAAGGAAATTTAATAAATCAAAAATTTAAATTTATAAGAAGTGTGAATTATTCAGTAGCAATAACAGATAAAAATATAGATTAATCATTAGTATTATATTAAAAAATATCAGGACTAGAACTAACCCCAGGAAGTAAAATATTTACAGCAAGATGTAAAAATCTATATGTATTAACAATAAAACATAAAATAACAAAAAAATAAAATTAATAAAATACAAATAGAAAGTCCTTTTGAACAATTTGTAAAAACAATTGATAATAATGATTATAGTTACAAAGACATACATATAGAAGAAGATTTAGAAATAATAAATGATAGAATAAGCACAACAAAAAGAATAGCTCATGAAAAAACAGAATCATCAAGCTCATAAAAAAGAACAAGTTATGAAACAACTTCAACAGTTAATTTAAATCAATATTACATAACAAGAACAATAAATGAAAAAGAATATTTAATACTCTTAAAACAGGACAAGAAGAAAATTATATAGCAAAATATCTAGTAAAAAGTGAAGAAATAAAATCTAATAGTGATATATGCCCAGATCTACCAAGGAGTCTAATAAACATTAAAGATACGGCAGAAAAAGAAATAATAATAGGAGTCAGAAAAATAAAAATAGAATTTGAAATAAAGGAATAAATGTAAAAAAACAGACATAATATTAGGAATAAAATGGTTAGAACAAGTAAAACTATACAACATAGAACATACACAATTATCTATAACATATAATAAAGAAAGATTATTCATAAAAAGAACTTTAACATGATATGAAAATATATGTACTTGTAAAAATAATAGTAGAAGGATATTATAATAGGTATTATACATCTATGATAGATATAGGAGTAGAAGCAAACTTATGTAGATACAACTATTTCAATAGTAGTCAAAGGATTTAATAATGAAGGGAGCTTAATTACATATAAAGCTAAAAATATAAAAATACAACTATGGGATAAAATAATAACAATACAAGAAATCTATAATTATGAACTAACATTAAAAGATATGCTTTTAGGAATGCCATTTTTAGATAATTTATACCCACATATAATAACTAAAATAAATTGGTGGTTTACAACACCATGTAAACAAAAAGTAAGAGCAAAAAGAGTTATTAATAAAATAAGAAAGAAAACTGATTAGATAGAAGGAAGTCAAAAAATTACACAAAAGTTAAAAAATATAAAAAATACAGAAGACACAGTAGAACTAGTTGTCTTTTCGATAAATGAAAAAGAAATAACTATATTTTAAATAGATAAGGTAGAAATAATAAATAAAAAATTAAGACAATTATATAGTGAAGATCCGTTAAAAGAATGGAAAAAACATAAAACTACTATAAAAATTGAATTGATAAATAAAAATAGCATAATAACTCAAAAACCATTAACATATAATTTTGACGATTTAAAAGAATTTAAAATGCATATAGATGAATTATCTGCTGTGAGAATGGAATAAAATAACAATAAAACATCATAAGCGGAAGCCAAACTGATGAAAACTCTGATAAGATATAATATTCAACACGTCTAAATATATGACAAAAACTAAAAACATGTTTGACTATATTAAAGACTCTAAAACATGAGAAGGTGATGGGAAAAACCCCAAACTAACTCCGTATGACTGAAATAAAATAAATACTAAAAGTAACTATGAATAACTTATCCTCGAAGGATGAGGACTCACCACAACTGATGCTGAGTAAAACACGAATTGTCTAGGTATGGTTGGGGAACTGGGCGTCCAAACCTATATTGTGAAATCAATATAACACAAAAGAGAGTATGTTGTTGGTACTTTGAATATACTGGTGCGTGAGATAGGAACTAACTGGAATACATATAGATACTGAGCATGAATGCATAAATATGTAAACTGAATATAGACCAAGAAAGCATGTGCTGAAATAATCTATAATACAGAATAAGTGAATATATGATAACTGGACTCTTGGTTATGCATACCAGTACTAAGTATCATCTGAATACTAAATTGAGACTGTGGATATAATATTTAACCGGCATGCTCCAATCTAAGCTAATTATGGTCCAACCTGTAACCCCAATTGGAAGGATGTCTATACCATTCCATGGTTACAGACATTGACTATGTGGATCCACTACATAGATATCTTAAAGGACTAAGTTATCCTAATTCGGCAGGTGCCCCTGAGAGAGTACCAAATCTATACTACAAGGAAGATCTCTCATAATCTACGTAGGCTACGTAGTTATGGAATTTAGGAATTGTTACTAAAGGTCTCACCCTAATCTAGAAGGTAAGCCTTCATCCCTAGATTTGCTCGGTGATATATTCTACTCCAAACTTATTTGACATTGATGTTGATGAAAATTTAACATGATTCTAACTGATAAATGTTCAACATGATAATAATAATATTAATATAACAACCTACACATGATCTGGATGACTTATAACTGGGAAATTTAGAACATGCATGACTATCTTGGTATCGAGTGTTCAAAATCCATTGGCATTATATATTGCGAAAAATACTCTATCCACTTATTGAAAAATTCATTGTATGGGAAGTCATGATTAATACCCCACATTTGCTTTTCTTGGGATGGAATTGTGATTAATGATGGAATTAGGGGTTTTAGGTCTTTTATACCCCCTTGGGAAGCCTAAACAATATAGGATAGGCTTTAAAAGGAGTGGGAAAAACTAAAAAGTCCATGGAAAAACATGCAGGAAAACATATTCCTAGTCATCACGATTTGTTACGAGTTATGCTGTAAGTCCCAAGTATGCAACATAGACGCTACACGGTGCTTACGATCCTAAAGGACCACAAGCTAACCCATGACTGATATCTGTTGTGAGCACTGAATAATCACACACTAATAATAATAATAATAATAATAATAATAATAATAGTAATAGTAATAATAGTACTAAGATAAATGTAGAAATTAAGCTGAAGTCGCCTTATGGTTCGCAACTAAAAACAAAGTACACAATACTGATAATTGAATACTGAAAACTGAATATCTGCCTAAAATACGCTTGTCTGAAAAGCCACTAATTGAACTGTCTTAATTTGGAGTTGAGGGGACAAGCCCCCAGTGTATGATTGAAGGGAATATTTAGAAAAAACATCATATGAAAAATGAATACTTATTTATCTGACAAAATGGTAGATAAATTTAAAATACTTGTTTTGTATGTACTTAAGGATATAGAAATTATAGATATAAGAAAAATCATATTGGAAAAAATATTTAATAAATATTTTAAGACTAGAATAAATTACATACCCCACCTACCTAACTACTCTTATAAATACTTACATACCAAACCTACACACCAACCATGATAAATTACGTATATTTAGAAAAATGGATATGAAAATATACAATTAACAGAAAAATTAATAAAAACAAATTTAGAAGAATATATGAGAACCAAAGATATAAAATATATAGAATGCATTAATGAAAATATAGAGGATTAATAAGATTAAAACAAATAATTAGAGAAAATTATGAAGAAGCATTTAATTAACCCACCTAAATGACAGATAATTTTGAAGTACTAGTTTTATACATACTGAGAGATATAAAAATTATAGATGTAAAGAAAGTAATATGGGAAAAAATATTTAACATTGAAGATGAAGAGTTAGATATAAATCAGTTAGAAGATGAGTTAGGAGAAATATACTTAAGTAATGACAATTACTATTACTACCTAGATAATTATTCAGATGGATATTATACAGATTAAGAAATGCTAGAATATATTCAAAGAGTTAGAGAAAAACAAAGTTGGCTATACGAAGAAATTAATTATAGAAACCAACTTAGAAAAGGAAGAGAACAATTAAAAGAAAGATTAATTTGGATAAATAAAACAATGAAACAACTAGAATCAAAAGACAGTTTAGAATATGATTTAGACATAGAACTATTCATAGAAGAAAAAAACAGGATAATTAACGAAATAGATAACCTAGAATTTAATATTAGGTATAGTACAATTAGAATAAATTATTACAAAAAAATTTGCAGCATCACAACTAGTTTAGGATAAAATGATAGACAAGATATGGAAGAAATAAGAGAAATAGAGATACTTATGTCTTTTCTATATATTCTGGTGTATTTGTTGAATCTATTTTATTATCTAATAATTATTTTGACATGTATCCTATCCATAGTTGTATTGTTTTATTTGTGTCTATTACACAATCTAAATCTAAAAAGTTGTAATTAATTATTTATTTTGGTGTCCATTTATTAAAGCTATTCATAGCTTAGTGTTTAATTGTATAGATACTTATAGGATTTAATTAGTTTTTGTCTTTTTAGAAGACTTTTTGAAGTAGGTAGCTTACGTGTAAAGTTATAGGTGTAAAGATGTAAAAAGTTTACGCATATTTTGAACATTATAAATACAAGGCATCGAAGGCAGAATGAAAGCAAGTCTTCATGCATTGAAGCAAACACTCTTCTAAGTATAGAAAAAATATTTAAAACCAACAATAAAAAATATATTTAGTAGAAAAAAGGAAGAATACTACGTAGTAAGTCAAAAAGAACATGTAATAGACTGTAGATATGCAAAAGGAAGAGCTAGTATACCATGATTTGTAGCATCTTTTATGTAATTTAATAATTTATGTTACTCGCTTTGTCCCAATTTTAGAATTTAGTGAGTCTGTCAAATCTTTTTTACTAATATATTTTTAAAAAATATTTTAAGTTGTTAATCTTTGTGATTTTAGTATATTTTAATGTAATTTCAAATAATTTATGTTACTTGTGTTATTGCAACTTATATGACACTATTATAATTTCAAAAGTTAATCATATTTTTTACTATATGTTATTAAAATATTATAAGATGTTAATAGTTATGACTTATAATTATTTTTTTTGCATAATTTTTAAATATATAATATTTTACCAAAATAAAGTAAATAAATTAAAATAAAAAAATACTAAATTTTTAAAATATGTTAAATTCGAAAACATCATTTGGACCAATAAATTACTAAATCAAAATAATAAAACATGCAAATTATAAAATGTCAAAACTATCCCAAATTTATATGACACAAATATAATTTAGATAATCAATCAGATTCTTAATATGTTTTTAAATATTTTAAATTGTTAGCTATTATAATTTATAAATTTTTTTATGTAATTTTCAAATAATATATGTTACTCTCCTTATCCAAATTTTTGTGGCATTGATATTCAATTATATTCTTAAAATAATTTAAGTTTTTAATTATTATGATTTATAATACCTTTTCTTCTATTCCAATTTAAGTAGCAATAAAATAAATTCATGAGAACCAAATTTTATGATTGAAGTAGCAAAGTGGATATATCCTAAATGACCTATAATACCTAATTAGAAGTGATATAGAAAAATTACTATGAGAAAAATATTTGTAAAAAACAAAATTAAATGAGTAACATATAAGATGTCATGTTAATTTAAAACATCAAGAATTAATTTAACATTTTATGTCAATTTTATTTTTATTAAATATTATTAAATTTTTAATAGCTAAATGACTTATAACAATTAATTAGCAGTGATATAGTAAAATTACGATTGAAGCAGCTGAATTAGACATGTCATAAATGTCTATTTTACTTTTTTATTAAATATTATTAATTTTCTTATATGTAAAATGTCTTACAATAATTAATTAGGGGTAATATAGTAAAATCATGGAGCAAACATACTTGAGAATTTTTTAAAATAAGTCTCATATAAGACTTGAGGTGATGAGCCATTACCTAAGTGACGACTGATCAATCCAAGTTGTCACCCATGACCAGCAAGGGCCCAAATCCAACAAAGAGTTGACGGCTTAAGTTAATAAATCATCAACTGAAAATTTGTGCAATTCCTACTTAGTTTTTGTAAGGGTATTTTGGTCTTTTCCTCACCTCAAACCCTACCCTTCCCACAACTTAAAGCATCATAAGGCATTATTTTCCTCATGTTCAATCACATAACACATTTTTTTCTTCTTCTTCTCCCAAGAATAAGATTAGGGTTTCTTCTCAAGGAAAGCATCCAAGAACATATAAGTTCAATTCATCCTCTTCAAGAAAGAAACCAAGAATTAAATTCCCTAATCCAAGAATCTCAAGAAAGCTTTCAAGATCATCTCCTAGGGTTTCAAAGTCAAGTTCTCTATATCAAATCAAGTCTATTAAGGTATGTGGAGTTATGAAAAAGGATACTCCTTTCATCCTTGTGCCCAAAACTTGATTTTTGTTTAAGATTTCATATTTTGCAAATTAATGTTCATGCCTAATCATCATTATTTGAAGATTATGATGTTACAAGTGATTTAAATGTTGAATTGCATGTCTATTTTCTCATCTTTATGCGTGTGATATGATTTTTCAGATTTTCAATTGAGTTTTAAGCATGATATTGTGATTCTTGATTTCATTATCTTGATATTGTTGAAGTATTTCAAGAAGTATATTAAGCATGGTGTTTTTCTATGAATTTTCATGAGTTTAAATCATGGGGTTTAAGCCCTAAGTCTAAGTATCGATATCTTAAGAAGATTATGATATTAAGCCTCTTTTATAAGTTGTTTCCAAAGATTTAATAAGGAAATTGATCTTTTTATCCTAAGCTATGTTAAGGAATCCATATTGTTCATATAGTTTGAGATTTAACGAAAGAGAAGCATAATGGGTTTTCATTATAAACCCTTGTGCTATGTTAAAGTGGATTTCCTAAAGTCTTAGCGAAAGCATGGGATAGTATTTAGCACCGAGTTAGGCATTATTCCATGGTCTCATGTCCAAGAACTACATGACACCATAGGATTAAGATGAAGTGTCCATAGTGGTCTAAGTTAGTGATTACTTAAAATAAGGTTATACTCTTTGGCAAGATTATGACACCTCTCCCCATTGTGAGGTTTTCCCCATAAAGAAATAAGATGCTGGACTCCATGATAACTCACATAATTTATGTCGGTTAAAAGAATATCCCAGAGTCCCTAAGTCCTAAATAAGAATAACAGAATAGATTTTAGAAACAAAGCGTATAGGCTCAAAATTATATACAGATATTATTTTACATAAGATATTATGTAATACCCCGCAAAATCCTCTTCCAGTCTGAGCCTTAGAGCGTATTTGGTTAAGTGAAAAATCAAAGTCTAAATGTTTCAGAAATATCTTCCCAAGTATGAAATACTTTGAATCATGTGGGATTTTATTTGAGCATGAGTTAAGATCATAGAGGTGGCCTAACTCAAGGACGAGTTGAAATCTTTCCTATCATTCAAGTTTTAGTAACCATCAAAATTTGGTCGACTTCAATCGACCATAAATCCTTGTATATATCGAATAATAGGATCTACTATATATCAAATGAAAGCCACTTGAATTATCTTTCCAACGATACTAATTTCATGAAAAATCAATATCGGAGAAAAAAGTTATGCCCATTTTACCGAAGCATGTCCAACTGGGACCCTGGTGATGACATGGGCGTGATGGCTTATCACCAATACGGCTTATCACCAATCTCCTCAACCTTAACCATAAACTCAAAATTTTACCCTTTTGTGACAATAATTCGTGACAACCTATCACCAACTTGACGGCTTGTCATGGATGTCGTTAGCTTTTTTTTCCAGTAATTTAAGGACATTTTTGTAAGGGTATTTTGGTCTTTTCCCATAATTTAGAGGTCACTATAAATATGAGTAACCCCATTCAAACCCTAATTTCTCCATCTTCTCTCAATTTTCTTAAGAAGATATAACTAGGATTTCATTTAAGAACCCTAATTTTCCAAAAATTCATCCATAATTCTTGATGATTTCTTCAAGAATCAAGTTTCTCATAGTATGGGCTTCGAGAATTATTTATTACAAGTGTAGATAGAGTCTCAAGCATTAGAATTTATCTAATTTCAAAGATTAAGGTATGTAGATATTGATTCTTGGGTCTCTTTCATCCAAGAAGCTCAAGATCCCTTTTCAAAACTCAAATATTTTTATGTTTTTGAGTTGTTAGTGATTTGTATGAGTTGAAATAGATGTTCAATGTGTTTTTGATGTTTTATTCATGTTTGTTTACAAGATTCATGAGCTCTAACCCTAGTAGGTGGAATCCATGTGATATTTGTGATGAATCTTCCTTATGTTGCTTTCTATGTGATGTGTTCATGTCAAATGGGTGTAGAAATGGTTGAATAAGTGAAGCATATTTCCCCTAGGTTTGTTAAAGAGCTTAGTTAAAGCATAAGGGCTACTATAGCATGTTGAAGATGAAACCCCAAATTGTGAGTTAGTTTGTGCATACCTAGTGTTTGATAAAATGCCCAAGTGAATGAATTATTCCATGATAGTATGAAGTTTCCTCAAGCCATGTGATATCCAAACACTTGTTAAGATTGATATTGGTATGAAATAGTTGAGGTAAAACCTTATTGAATGTAGTACGATCTAGTAGCATATTTCCCCTACATTGTTATATGATTGTGATTCAGAGATGCTTAAAGTGACCCTTTTGCGATTTTGATGATGAATAGATATTTGTGATCCTTAAATGCTTGAGGTGATGTCTTAATGACTATGAGATAATTTAATGATTGTGATGATAAACGAATGCTTATGATGATAAATGAATGCTTGTGATGATAAATGAATACTTGTGATGATGAATGAATGATTATGGTGATGACTAGTTAAGAATGATTTTGCTTTACTTTTATGGTATTGAGTCCTGAGGGTATTTATACCCGACAATAGAGCTGTTGTCTAGAGCCCGTGTCAGTTTTTTAATAGTTTTAGTCAAGCCATGATTCTCTGAACTCAGTGAACTATAGAAATCTATATTCTCATATAAGTGCAGAACTTAAGAAATCTTAGTAATCTCAGTTAGCGGTAATCTCTGTATTACTGATAATCTAGTCTCATTCCTATAATTAGCTCAGATCTAATAGTATTCAAGTGATTCAATTCTAATATCAGAAGCGATTCGAGTAATCTATTCCATCTCTTTATCGTCAGTCAGATACCATAATTCAATACCTTTTTCATCAGGTACGAAACTTAGTAATCTCAGTGTAACTCATTCATATCTTTTGATAAATATGAGTAGTATCAAATTCAGTTCATTTGTGTTCAGGTGAGAAATCAGTTCAAAGTCTTTTAGTTGGGAGTAGAAACTAGCACTAACTGAGGGAAGAGATGGCAGTTCCCCTCCAGAGAGGCCGAGTCGCTAGGGGCAATCACTGAACTCCAGAACTGTATAGCCAGCGCAAGATGTAGGAGTCCTTTTCAGTAGAGGATGTCACCGTCAGAGAGGTTTGACTTTAATATTGCCTCAGGGTAACTTCCTGCGAGGGTTATCCCGCCAGAGAAGCTTGACCAGATAGGTATTTACTCGTGGAACGGTATTGACACCCTTCCAACTGGGGTTACATGTTTGACCCCACTTATGGTTGGTTGGGGCATGTCGGTTAAGTATCTACTTTCCACAGTTGTAGTTTCAGTATCAATCTTCAGAAATCAGGACTGTTTGGTACAATCGTCTATCTCAGTGAGGAATTCAGATAGTTTCATTGATTCATGGACCATCCCATCAAATAGTCTTGGTCTTATATACAGATTCTTATTATCATATCTAGAGATATCCCGTCAGATACAATTGATCTCAGTCTCAGACCATGTTGAGTATTCTTATTATCATATCTATAGATCTCCGGTCAGATAGGCTTGATCTCCATCTTAGATTCTATTGAGTATTCTTATTGTCAGATTTGGACATAATGATACATCTTATCATTGATAATCTCTTTCAAAATAATATGTTAGAAAAGTTGATTTCTAATCCTGTCAGTCAAAAGGAGTAAGCTCAGAATTCAAACCTTTATGTGAGTACTCCAGACTCTCAGTTATTAGTATCAGATGAGTCAGTGATTTAGTATCTCAGTGTTAGTAGTGAGTTCAGTCTGCAGCTAAGTGGTATCTGAGTTTCAGTATCTAGAGTTGCGATGATTGTGTTCATGGCCTATCTATTCATATATGAGTTCTCATGCTACATCTTCAAGATTATTCAGTTTAGATATTGTGTATGCATGAGCCCTTGAATTAGCCTACCTCATCTACATACTTAGTACATTCCTATACTGACGCATTTGTGCTATGGTGTTTTATTTGACACCATAGGTTCAGAGGCACAGGATCCAGAGTATCCTTAGCAATTCAGTCCCAGTCAGCCACAGTAGTAGTGAGTCCTTTTATTTTGAGGATTAATTTTAGTTTACTATTATTGCTTCATTCTTTGTTTATTTTTAGTTGATGGAGTTAGTGGGGGACCTATCCCATCAACTTCGCAGTTCTGGTAGTTTAGAGGCTTTTCAGACAGATGTATTAGTATTCAGTTTTTTTCTGTATTATGAGTATTCATAGATGTGTTGAACCTTATGGCTAGTTTACAGATATCAATAAAGGGTTAGCATGTGGTCCTTCGAGGTCATAAGTACCGTGTGACATCTCGGGATAGGATCTTAGGGCGTTACAAACATAGTATCAAAGCCTAAGGTTCAAGAGTGTCCTAGGGAGTCTAAAAAGTCGTACCACATTTATGTACAAGAGGCTACAGGATGTTCTTAGGAGCAGTTTCGCTTCTTTCAGTGATTATTTCGTGCGAGTGAGCATGAGCTTAAGTTGGTTCTTATTCTATTCCACTTGTTTCTTCCAATTATAGAGTATGCCTCCTCGCAGAGATTTTATCCGTGTGGTTGATGATCAGCCCCCACAGCCAGTAAATCTTGAGAATGAGAGTGTGTCACATACAGAGTTTTGGATAGCTTTTCAGGTGCTAGCCCAAGCTGTGACTAATGTTTGGGGGAACCGTCAGGCTGTAGCCCCACCTCAGCAAGATGGGGACTCAGCCACAGCCAGAATCAACAATTTCATGAAAATAAATCCGCCCGAATTCTTTGGGTCAGTAATAGGTAAGGACCCGCAGCTTTATCTAGAGAAGGTAAAGAAGAACACCCAGATTATGAATTTTTTTGAGAAGGAGAGTGTTGAGTTAGCATCTTATAGGTTAAAGGATGTTGCTCATGTTTGGGTAGTGATGTGGGAGAAGAGTAGAGGGGAGAATTCTGCTCTTGTGACTTGGCTAGAGTTTCAGAGTGCCTTTCTAGATAGGTTTTTTTGGCTAGAGATAAAAGAGGATAAGGTAGAAGATTTCATAAACCTAAGGCAAGGTTCCATGACCGTGAAAAAGTATTGTCTTAAGTTTAACCAATTAGCTAATTATTCTCCTGACTTGATAGCTGACCCTAGAGTGAGTATGAGTAAGTTTGTGACTGTTGTATCCGGGTTAGTGTTGAAGAGTGTAGGACTGATATACTTCATAGAGATATGTACCTTGCCAGACTAATGATGCATGCACAGTAGGTTGAGGTGGATAAGATGAAGAAAAGAGAACGAGAGAGTAAGAGGGTCAAGACAGATAGTCGTGGTTTCTTGCAGTCAGGGTCTCAAGGTGGTAGTAGTTCTCAGTATGGTCAGAGATTTTTAGTTCCAGTTCCATCTTTAGCTAGTATACATGCACCTGTGTTTGGGGGTGTTAGATCTGAGAGAGCATCAAGCTCCAAAGCCTAGAGTAGTACTAGTGATGTTAGTACCCATCCACGTTGTGGAGAGCGTGGAAAGCACCACCAAGGTGTGTGTAGAGCCAGTAGTGATATGTGCTTTGGGTGTAGTGATCCAGGCCATAAAATGTGAAAATGTAGGGTGCTGACTCAAAAGGGTAGACTCCGTGCATTTTAGGCTCGCCTTGATCGGGAAAGATCCCCCGAAATAGACCCAGGTATGTTATGAGCTCTTCATCTTTATGATATGCATTGATAGATCCTTTGCTCCTATTTTGAGATTATACGTTAGAATGAGTCATGCATGAGTTTTAGATCTTGATCGGTCAATCATGACCCAGTCTGTAGGTGCCCCACGCACTGCCCCAGTATTTCAGCAAAGTGTATTTAGAAGGACATAGAGTCCCAAGGGGGAGATACCCCATAGTATTATGATGTTGTATGCCATTAGATTCATCCCGATGCATGTTCAGATTTTATTTATGAAGTTAGCATCAGTCGTTATTGCATTGTCAAGTCGTTCTTTTGAAAGTCAGCTTAGTCAGACATTCATGTATTAGATATGCGCATTTAGTAGAAATGAGTTCATCTTATCAGTGTGTGATCAGTCCTGCATTCTTTAGATCAGCCCAATTACGAGTCCATGCATCGGATATTCATAAGTGTTATGAGAATTCAGCTATGAGTAGATTCAGTCGAGTATTCCATGCATCAGATATGCATGCCCAGTGTCAGAACTCTATATGTCAGTGGTTCCAATTGCGTAAGCTTGCCTTGAAATGTTTCCATTTCTTAAGTAGGTTCTGTTGATCCATATTTTCAGTCTATCAAGTAAAATTCGAGGACAAATGTTCATAAGGGGGAGATAATGTAATGCCCTGTAAAATCCTCTTTCATTCTGAGCATTAGAGCGTATTTAGTAAAGCAAAAAATCCGAGTCTAAATGTTTCAGAAATATCTTCCTAAGTATGAAATAGTTTGAATCATGTGTGAATCTATTAGAGCATGAATTAAGATCATAGAGTTCCCCTAACTCAAGGACGAGTTGAAATCTTTTCTATCGTTCAAGTTTTAGTGACCGTCAAAATTTGGGTCAACTTCAATCGACCATAACTCCTTGTATATATCAAATTAGAGGACCTACTATCTATAAAATGAAATCTCTTTGAATTATCTTTCTAATGATACCAATTTCGTCAAAAACTGAATCAGAGCAAAGAGTTATGCCCATTTTACTCCAGCATGTATGGATGGGACCCTGGTGACGACATTTTGTGACAAGCCATCACGCCCGTGATGGACTATCACCAATGTCATCAACCTTAACCAGAAACTCAAAATGTCACCGTTTTGTGACGATAATTCTTGATGGCATATCACCAACTTGATGGCTTGTCATGAATGTCGTCAGCTATTTTTTTTCAGCAATTTAAGGACGTTTTTGCAAGGGTATTTTTGTCTTTTCCCACCTTTTAGAGGTCTCTATAAATATGAAGAACCACATTCAAACCTTAATTTCTCTATGTTCCATCTCAATTCTCTTAAGAAGATATAACTAGGGTTTCATTCAAGAACCCTAATCTTCCAAAAATATATCCATAATTCTTCAAGATTTCTTCAAGAATTAAGTTTCTCATAGCGTGGGATTCGAGAATTATTTATTACAAGTGCGGATAGAGTCGCAAGCATTAGAATTCATCCAATTTCAAAGATTAAGGTATGCAAATGTTGATTCTTGGGTCCTTTTCATCCAAAAAGCTCAAGAACCCTTTTCAAAACACAAAGATTTTTATGTTTATGAGTTGTTAGTGATTTGTAAGAGTTGAAATTGATGTTCAATGTGTTGTTGAATTTTGATTCATTTTTGTTTACAAGATTTATGTGCCTTTACCCTAGTAGGTGTAATCCATGTAATATTTGTGATGAATCTTCCTTATGTTGCTTTCTATGTGATGTGTTAATGTCAAATGGGTGTAAAAATAGTTGAATAAGTGAAGCATGTTCCCCTTAGGTTTGATAAAGAGCTTAGGTGAAGCATAAGGGCCATTGTAGAATGTTGAAGATTAAACCACAAATTGTGAGTTAGTTTATGCATGCCTAGTGTTTGATAAAATGCCCAAGTGAATGAATTATTCCATGATAGTATGAAGTTTTCTCAAGCCATGTGATATCCAAACACATGTCAAGATTGATATAGGAATGAAATATTTGAGGTAAAACCTTGTTGAATGGAGTTCGATCTAGTAGTATGTTTCCCCTATGTTATTATATGATTGTGATTCAGAGATGCTTAAAGTGAACCCTTAACGATTGTGATGATGAATGGATGCTTGTGATCCTTAAATGCTTGAGGTGATGTCTTAATGACTGTGAGATGCTTTAATGATTGTGATGATAAATGAATGCTTGTGATGTTAATTGAATGCTTGTGATGATGAATGAATGTTTGTGATGATGAATTAATAATTATGGTGATGAATAGTCAAGAATGATTATGCTTTACTTTTATGTTATCGAGTCCTGGGGGTATTTATACCCGATAATAGAGCTATTGTCTAGAGCCTATGTCAGTTTCTCGATAATATTTGTTGAGCCATGATTCTCAAAACTCAGTGAACTATAAAACTCTGTATCCTCAGACAAGTGCAGAACTTAAGAAAGCTCAGTAATCTTAGTTATCTCTATAATCTTTGTATCGCTAGTAATCTAGCCTCAGTCCTGTAATTTGCTCAGATCTAATAGTATTCAAGTGATTTAATTCTAATCTTAGAAGCGATTCGAGTAATATATTCTAGCTCTGTATCGTCAGTCAGATACCCTAATTCGATACCTTTTTCATCAAAAATGGGACTAATAAACTCAGTGTAACTCAGTCAGATCATTTGAGAAACATGATCAGTATTGATTCAGTTCAGTTGTGTTCAGTTGAGAATTTAGTTCAGAGTCTTTTAGTTGGGAGTAACAATTAGCACCGACCGAAGGAAGGGATGGCGTCTTCCCAACAGAGAGGTCGAGTAGTTAGGAGCAATACCTAAACTCTAGAACTGCGTAGCCAGCATAGGATGCAGGAGACCCTATCAGTAGAGGCTATCACCATTAGAGAGGTTTGACTATTATATTTCCTCAGGCCGACTTCCTGCGAGGGTCCTCCTTTCAGAGAGGCTTGACCAGAGAGGTATTTACCCATGGTACGATATTGACACCCCTGCAGCTGGGGTTACAAGTTGGACCCCACCTATGGTAGGTTGGGGAATATCTGTTAAGTAACTACTTCCCATAGTTGCAGTTTTAGTATCAATCTTCAGAAATTAGAACTGTATGGTACAGTCATCTATCTCAGTGAGGAATTCAGATAGTTCCATTGATTTATGGACCATCCCTTCAGATAGACTTGGTCTCATATACAGATTCTTATTATCATATCTAGAAATCTCCCATTAGAAAGGCTTGATCTCAGTCTCAGACCATATTGAGTATTCTTATTATCATATCTAGAGATCTCCCATCAGATATGCTTGATCTCCATCTCAGATTTTGTTGAGTATTCTTATTGTCAGATTCGGATATGATCATACTTCTTATCATTGATAATCACTTTCGAAATAATATGTTAGAAAAGTTAATCTCTAATCTGTCAGTCAAAACCAGTAAGCTCAAAATTCAGTCCTTGATGTGAGAATGTCCAGATGATAATGCTCAACTTACACGTCATTTAATGAAAAATGCTCATCATTAATATATTTACCCAAATTTAGAGTTGGGGTCAAATCCACAAGGAACAATGTGAGTGGCAATTAAACTAGTTTGAAACTATAGCTACAAGTTGAATTCAAACGAATGATGCAAAAATATAAAGTGGGGTTTTGGATGATTAGCAAATAATTGTTGGTTACTCTAATTTCAGTGTTTGTCAATCAGGAGTTTATGAAATAACTAGGATTATGTTCACTAGGGCTTATGGTACATGACAGATGCTAAAATTTACTCAAGACTCTCACGTTGGTTAGGATCATAAGCTATCTTTATCGATGATATGCTCAAATATCTCTCGACCTATTCAAGCGTCTAATTATCTAATCCTTTTAGATGTTGGGATACATGAAAAGATCACCCAGATTATGCATATGTTAGAGGAGAAGAGTATTGAGTTAGCATCTTATAGATTGAAAGATATTGCTCATGATGGTGTAGTGATGTGGGAGAAGAGTAGAGGGAAGAATACTGCTCCTGGAACATGGTTAGAGTTTCAGAGTGCCTTTATAGATAGATTTTTCCCACTAGAGATAAGAGAGGCTAAGGTAGAGAAGTTCATGAACCTAAGGCAAGGTTCCATGACCATGAAAGAGTATTGTCTTAAGTTTAACCAATTAGCTAAGTATGCTCCTGACATGGTAGCTGACCCTAGAGAGAGTAGAGCTTCTAAGCTCAATAGAGATATGGACCTTTCTAGGCTAATGATTCATGCACAATAGATTGAGGCAGATAAGATAAATGAAAGAGAGAGAGGGAGTAAGAGAGCCAAGATAGGTAGTCGTGGTCTCTCGCAGTAGGGGTCTCAAGGTGGTAGTAGTTCTCAGTATGGTCAAAGATTTTTAGTTCTAGCTCTGTGTTCAGCTAGTGTACTCGTACCTGTATTTGGGGATGTCAGAGCTGAGGGAGAGCCAAGCTCCAAAGCCCAAACTAGTACTAGTGAAGTTCGTACCTACCCATTGTGTGAAGAATATGGTAAGAATCATAAGGGTGTATGTAGAGCCAGTAGTGATGTGTTCTTTGTATATGACGAGACTGGTCAGAAAGTTTAAGGCTGTCCTAAGCCAGGTCCTAAAATTCAGCGTAGTCATCTTTCAGGCTCTCCTTGATTGGGAAAGACCCCCTGAAATAGATCCGGGTAAGTTATGAGCCCTTCATCGTTATAATATACATTATTATATCTTTTTCTTTCATTTTGATCTTATATGCTAGCATGATTCATACCCGAGATTCAGGTCTCAGTCGGTCAATTATGACCCAATTGTAGATGCCTCGCGCACCACTCCAGTATTTCAGTGAAGTATGTTTAGAGGGATAAAAAGTCTCAAGGGGGAGATACCCCATAGTATCATGATGTTGCATGCCAATATATTCATCCCGATGCATGATTAAATTTTCTTTATAAAGTTATCTTTAGTCCTTATTGCATTGTCAAGTCGTGCTTTCAGAAGTCAGGTTAACCGAATATTCATTCATTAGATATACACATTTAGTAGAAAGAATTCATCTTGTCAACGTGTGTTCAGTCATGTATTCATGAGATCATCCCAGTTATGAGTCCATGTATTAGATATGCATATCCAGTGTAAGTCCATGAGATCAGTCGTTCCAGTTGAATACTCATACCTTGAGATGTTTCCATTTCTTGAGTAAGTCTTATTTCTCAATTTTCCAAATATTTCAATGTGACATTCGAGGATGAATGTTTCTAAGGGGGACATAATGTAATACCCCACAAAGTTCTCTCCTAGTCTGAGCCTTAGAGCATTATTGGTAAAGCAAAAATCCGAGTCAAAAAATTTCAAAAACAAATATATTCCCAAGTATGAAACACTTTGAATCAGGTTTAATTTCCCTAATTTCTACTTTTAGCCATGTAGAGAATTGAACAAAGTTTCCATCGATACTAATTTCTTCAAAATTCGACATCGAACGAAGAAGTTATGGCCGTTTAACTGAGCGTTGTCGGAAGCGCAGGTTTGACGATCGATCTGATGGACTGCCAAGTCCTTGGTGGACTATCAAGTATCCCGTCAGACCAAGGCAGTGGCTTCCTTTTTCATTCATCAAGTGACAGCCAAAGTGGTGGACCGTCAGAAAGTTGACGGACTATCAAGTGGCCCGTCAGACCGAGGCAGAATGTCCCATTCCTGAACCCCGAGTGATGGACGATCTGGTGGACCGTCAGCTTTCTGATGGACCATCACTTAGACCGTCACTCCGAGGTAGAACATCTCATTTTTTGTACTTGAGTGACGAACGACTTAGTGGACCGTTAGGTCGACCATCACAGACCCCGATCGGAATTTTCTAGACAAATTTTAAAGGGGTATTTTGGTTTTTTACACATCCTCCCCAGCTCTATAAATACTATTCCAAGGGCCTTCAACTTCATTTTTCTCTCTTTCACCCAAAAATTAGGGTTTCCAAAATCAAAATACTCTCTTCTCCTTTCATAAAATTCAAGAGATATCAAGAAGGATCTAGAGAAATCAAGAACTCCTTTCAAGAGCCTTCAAGAAAGAAATTTCCAGGTACATCGATGTTGATTCTTGGGTCCCTTTCATCTAAGAAACTCAAGTACCCCCTTTTTTTTAAACTTAAGGATTTTATGTTTTGTGATATTCCATGATTTGTATGAGTTGAAGTTGATGTACTTGTGTTGTTGAGTTTGGATTCATGATTGTTTGCAAGATTTATGGTCTTTTACCTTAGTATGTGGAATTTATGTGATGTTGTGATGAGCCCTTTTGAAGTTGGTGTCTATGTGAGGTGTTCATGATATTAGGGTGTAGAGATGGTTAAATAAGTAGAGTATGCACTCCATAGGTTGGATGAAAGGATGAGGTGAAGCATAGAGGGGCATTATAGTATGTTAAAGGGGAAACCCAAAGTTGTGGGATAGTCCATGCACACCTAGTGTTTGATAAAATGCCTTAGTGAGAGGAATGAGCCATAATAATAATATGGAATCCCCAAGTAGGTGCAGAACCGGACATGTCTAGTGGTTGTCGAAAAACCCTAGTGAGTAAGTTGAGATGAAATAGCAGTAAATCTCCCAAGTGAGTTCTCTTTGATTTATTTTATGTTTTGATACATACTAAGTTGTTAGTAAGAGAGTGATGACATGATAGTCTGAAGTTTTTTATCCAAAATCTCGTGATATCTAGATATATGTCGAGGTCCTTATAGGTATGAAGTACTTGATGCAAGACTTTATTGAATGGGGTATAATTTAATAGCATGTCTTCCTTAAGGTAGTTTGTGATGATGAATTGATATTTATGACCCCCTAAATATTGAGAGCGATCCTTTGGTAATCATGATGGTGAATAGAGGTTTATATTTCCTAAATGATAGATGCAATGTCGTAAGGTTTGTGAGAGGGAAAGTATGTTATGATTCTGAAATGCTTAGAGTGACCCCTTGGTAGTTGTAAAGATCAGTAGACATTTGTGAATCCTTGGAGGCTTAAGGTGATGTTCTAATGATTGTGGAATTGAATATATGGCATGATTTCTGAGTTTCTTGTGAATATGCCTGAATGATGGTAATGATGCATGAATGCTTGTGATTCTTGAATGAATGATGATGCTTTACTTCTATGTTATCGAGTCTTAGGGGTATTTATACCCGAAAATAGAGTTGTTGTTTAGAGCCTATGTCAGTTTATCGATAATTCCAATCAAGAACAAAGCCTTTCCGAGTCCCTATTGATAATTCACTTCCTGCTGTTTATGATTTATTTCTCAAGAAAACCAAAGTAGGTATGCCTATAGCTTACAACCAACAGACATAAATTCTAATCTCTAAATTACCAAGAAATCCTAACACCTATTAAACCTTGAGTAATTAATTACCACCTTATGATGACCTAACCCTAGATCCCATAATTCAGGTTAAGGGTGTTCAGCCACTCATGATGCAAGAAATAAACACACAAATTGAATTCATAATTGAGAAGATTAACTTACAATAATGAAGAAAATCAAAAGTGAACTTGTAATTGAATCACAAAGAAAACAGTATAATATTGGTTTAACGAGAGAGAGAAAAGTCGTATATTGTTAAGATGTCAATGATGATGGATAAAAAAAATTAAAATATAATCCTAAAAACCCTAAAACAAGGTTTTTAATAGTTAACCCTAAATACGAAAATAAAATTAAAGTTTCTGATTTTCTTTAGATTAGATGATGGTGCCCGTGACCACCTATTATGATCTTGACAACCTATTATGGACATTGTCAACTTCTTTGCCAATTCATCTCCTGCTACGTAAGGTTGACGACGACGGTGATGCCCTATCATCATCTTGATGATGTGTCATGATTGCCGTCATAAAAACTATCTGCAGCTTTACATCTCCTGTTTAAGGTTGATGGAATCAGTGATAGCCTATCACCAGGTTGACGGCGTGTCATGGATGTCGTCATCCACACTTGGCTCTCTATTTGGTTCCGATTTCATGCGTTTTGCTTCCTTTATTTGTAGTTCCCCCTCTCCTTTACTTTTGCTGCCAAATTAAAGTAAAATATTCAAAAACAACTAAAGTTGCTCAAGACTTCACAATTATTTAGAGTTAAAAGCTTTAAATGTGTTAGCATGGGCTCACTATCAGGCGTGATGCAGAGCTATCACGTTTTCACCTTATCTATGACCTAGAAGTTTGGCGCGATATGCTAGTATCACGGAGCAATACTAGAATTTGATAATTTCCATTTGAGCTATCTCCGCGATGCGCTGAAGGCTCAAGTCAAACACTGTCTCACTCAAAGCAAGTTCTAACATCCTTGAGATGATTTTCAAGCTAAAAAAAAGCACGGGTATTACAATATCTCCCCCTTGAGAAGACTTCGCAATTATTTAGAGTTAAAATCTTCAAATGTGTTAGAATGGGCTCACACATCAACACCCTCAACTTAAACAATTTCTTGTCCTCAAGCAACTATAACATAACTAAGAGTATTCAAAGTACAATTTGGCAGCTAACTACTCATATCAGTTTAGAATACATGCACCGTCTCCAAGGTCAGTCAAAATAAGAGCAACTGTGTCTATTATTGAAAACACCCATGCATCTCACAAGGATCAAGATATGGCAAAAAATTCCAGCAATAACAACCCAGCACATACTCAAATCACACTTATCCGAACAAGACAGTGATTAGCAACATACCTAGTGTGCACTCACAACAAAGAAATCCCTTTTTCACTCATATCAAAATTTATAAACACAGGGATAAACACAAAACTCACTCTCAGAATGAAGTTCTAACATTGCGCATCAAATGCCATAGGCTTGCCATTATAGTCAGTATCTATGTCTTCAGACAGGTCAGTTAGGAGCACTATAGGGATTTTTTTAAAATTGTAATGTAGGCTAGGAGCTGGTATGATATTCATAGATATTTCATAGTGACTATGCCTCCTTGATACTACATTAAACTCTCAGGGTTTCAACTCTTAACCCTTTTTTTATTCCCTCTGTTATTTATCATGCATGCTCAAGATGGATGTGGCCTTTTCAATTATCAGATTATCTTTCTATCATTTTTCACACAGTTTTCTTTTTTCTTTTTTCTTTTTCACGACACCCAAATTTTTATTCATCCTTATTATTATACCTCTCTTCATACATAGATTGCATTATGCACCCCTATAATAGCCACCCTTAACTTAGGTTATTTGCCTAAGTCAAGGTGCACAGTGTCCAAGGAGGACCAGGACCAAGACAAGTTCATTGTGATGTAAATGGGAAGGTGAAAGGGGTTAAAGAAAGAAATAGGCTATTGAGGGTCAAACTGGGATCAAGGGATATTATTCACATTGGGAAGGTTATCTAGGCTAAAATGGGCAAATATACAAAAACGTCCTTTGATCCTTTCCTAGCGCCTATCCTATGACCATGCATGACTAACAGGGCAAGTTCTAGATTCAACGCACAATGGGAACTGAGTAAGACCTTACACACACATGGCACACAAGTATCTTGTATATCACTACTTATCCGGTTCATGCACTTGTTTAACACAAGTCATTCATTTTCCATACTAATGCCATAAAAAGATACACAGTCATCACAATGGATGTAATTCACATAATACACCATAGATCAGACCACTGGATAGGTACTCAAAAATCACAAAATAAGCTAACTGCCTCAAGTAATTGTACTACTCCTAATTATCCATAGAATATGTTACAACAAAAATTCACCCTACACCCTCAACTTACAATAAAAAATAAGATGCACTAAGGATTAGGGTATACTTGAAAATAGTCAAGCACATAGATCCTGGGTCTTCGACCCTGCTACTACATCATCTGCTATCTTCTCCCCATTAGGAGCATCTGGCTTTGTGATGGTTGGAGCCTCGCTAGATAAAGCACCTGCAGCCCTAGCTCTGATGGCTACCTCCTATTTCTCAGTATCAGCCAGGGACTCCAATCTTTCTTTCTTTGCCTCCTCCTTCATAGCCTTATTTTTCACCTTCTTTTTTGCTTTTCTTTCTTCCTCACTGTCTGACTCTTCTCTCTTATTCTTGTCCTTCTTTTTCCCCTTTTTCTTCTTTTCCTTTGGGGAGTCTGTAGTGAGATCAAGTACAGGAATTTCTTTCTCTAATTTTTCCACTGTCGAACCTGTTGGCATCATAATTTGGTGTTGCTACAGCACCCCAACATCTCCCTTTACTTTATTCAACGCAGCCCTAAATGCAAAAAGATCAGTTTTTGTCATCTCTTTTGCTCAGGCATCGAATCTATTCTCCAAATCTGCAACTCTCGTAGGCAATGTCACAAAGGGCTCTACTGCAGCCTTGATTCTTTTGTCCACAGCAGTAGCGAACTATTTGGTGAAGGCATGTAGCAGTGCCTCACACCATTTGGCTTGCTTAGCCACCTTCCTAATATCAATTGGCTGAAATGTAGAACATAATGCTGCTGGAGGAACTGAGGGTCTGGCTTCAGTCTCAGGCACTGAAGCTGCTTGTGCTGAAGAATCCTGTACATCTACATGACGTGCTGCTCCTGTATCTATAACTGGAGGGTCTGCTGCTACCTCTATACCCTTGTCAAGTCTAAGTCCTAGCTCCTCTTCATTAAACTGAATGGGGTTGTGATTCTTTCGGGCACAAACGTTTTCATCAACTCATATAATTTTGGCACCCCAGAAACTCTGCACAATTCTATAACAAGACAAGGAAATGGATAAGCAGTCTGGATCCTTGACATCCTTATCTTTATCTCATTCATAATGATTTCCCCAAAGTTCAAGGGAAGCTGTTGCACCAAGATTGCTACCAAAATAGCCCATTCATCGCCCAGAATATTATCTCCCTCAATAGGCATTAGCCAGACTCGCACTATTTCCCACTAAAATTTTGCCTCCTGAGTCAACGAGGACTTACAGATTCTCTCATTTGGATTTGTCACCCAAGCCAGTTCTCCGTCAGATATGATATTGGCCAACCAAGGACATTGTTTTTCCTTATTCTTTATCCGAGCATAAAATAATGGTGTGGTGGCCTGAGGCAAGAATTCGGAGCCATACAAGAATCTATTAATGGTCCTGATCGAAACATCAATCATTATGCCCCTCACCCAAACTCTATCTAGAAGAGGCTGATCGGATACTTTCTCACCTAGTTTGCACATGTTCTCCAACCTAGCTTTGTAGTTCGTATAGAACTCCCAAACTAGTGTGGGACAAAATGAACCTCCCCCTTCTATACTTCGTCCTAAGCCATATTCCTTGAATTACTTCTCCACTTTAGGGTATCTGCTCAACCCTTTCATGATGATCATCTTTTCTTCTTGGATTGGCCTCTTTGTATTCCTTCAATCAGTTCTTTGCAGCCCAGCAATATAGACATCCTCCGCTCTAGGGATTTGCCATCTAGCATTGTTCCTCACTTCTGGGTTCTTACACTTGATAAGAGTCCTTTGAGGTGGAGAATCTTTATTATTTTATTGCTCAGTGGATCAGGACCTAAAAGTTGTTCCCTCGGACTCAAATTCTTTAGATTCTTCTTGATCCCCCTTCATTAGATTCAGCATGTTCAGACTCATGCTTTTCAGAATAACCCTTTTCAGACCCCTCTTGCTCATAATCAGTGGTTAACTCAGTATCATCAGTGTCCTCCACCTCAATTGGTGGAGTTTTCTTTGGACTTTGCTTCTTTTGCTTCCTGAACAAGGGTTCCTCCCCCTCATAGTTAGATTCCTCATCGATGATATTATGACGTACATCATCTTTGGCCACTTTATTTGGTTCTATAGGACTCTTTCTTTTTGGTGCCATTTTAAAGTACCTGGAGACATTAGAAAAGCATTAGTCAACCCTAAAGATCACAAACATAAGTATATTAATCATTTAAGCTCATTTATTTTTTAGGCCCTAGGTGTGACGAAAATTCATGACAAGCTATCACAACCGTGATAGCTTATCACAGTTGTTGTCAACCTCTGATAGAACCAAAAAAAGTTTTACACTTTCTGACAACATTCATGATAGGCCATCACAATTGTGATAGCCCATCATGATTGTCATCAGCTCTATCCAGAACGAACTTCAGTTTTTTCAGTTTTTAACAACATTCTTGATAACTTGTTACATTGGTGATAGCCTATCATGGATCTCTCCATACTTATCAGGACATATTTTTGACTTTAACTAAATTTTTGGTCCCCATTCTTGCTCAAGATTTAATTGAATTCAATTGTGAGCTATTTTTTCAACCCTTGGGCTTGTACAACGAACCCTAGGTGCATTTTTAGCCACTTTCCAAGTTGAAATTGGTTCAAGCATCTTGGGGACATTGGGTTATCTTTCATTTATCATACATTATCAGAAAATAGAAGAGTTAGATTAGAGTATACCTGATGGAGCTGTTAAACTAAAATCACAGACCAAAGGAAGAGTGATTTTCTGTTTATTGCTTTCTTGGTATGTTTTTGCAGAAGATGGGAAATATTTTAACTAAGGAAAGAAATACTAAAGAGAAAAAAGTTAAAATCAGTGGAAATTCAAAAAGGTTCGCGACTGGGCCGAGTAGGATCTGCTTAAATTTTGGCCCAGTTTTCAGATTGTAAGGCTCTAGGATGATGATAATTCATGACGGCTTGTCACGATTATGATAGCCTGTCAGAAACATTGTCAACCTTAGGTAGAGAATTCCCCAAGCCTGATCTAGCTGACAGTAATCGTGATAGCTTATCACAATTGTGACAGCTTGTCACGGATGTCGTCATGACCTTCCAGCTAACCTTTCCACTTTTCCACCTTCTCTATACTAAATCCTAATTATAAAAATTAAAAACACTAGTTGAAACATAAAATACTTTGGGTTGCCTCCCAATAGCGCCTGATTTACTATCGCGGCACGACTTGGTTATCTTGACTAATCAGACATTGCCAAGACAACCAATTGATCCCTATTTTCCATCATCATAAAAGACATCAATGATCAAGAATATATTTAGATCATTTTGTTGCGACATGGGTTGATGCATTTTGAATTTTTCCCCTTTTTTACCGAGCCTGAATTTAAGCTCATTGCTTACCTTTCTCTTCTTTGTGATGAGGTCTTTCATGAACTTTGCATAACCTGACATTTTCTCAAGTGCCTCAAGAAAAGGCACATTAATTGTCAATTGTTTGAGCATTGCCGTGAACTTGCCGAATTTTGCATCATCGACTTTTTTCTTCAATTATTGAGAAAAGGGAGGTGGTGGTATGGCGATAGACTTTAAAACCACTTCCTCTTCCTTCTCATTTTCCTTCTCCAGATCATCAGCAAAACTATCTAGCTTCTCAGACTCCACTAGATTACTTTCTTTGGGTTCATCAACCATTACCTAATTTTCTACAGATATGCCCATAGAAGGGCCATGTAACCTTTTACCACTCTAAGTGGTAATCACCATACATGAGCCATCATTTCGTGAATTTTGAACTATATCACTAGGTAAAGTACCATATTTTCTCAGGTTTAGTGCAGCAGAAAGTTGACTCATCGACTATTCTAACTACTTAATTGAAGAAGAGTGTGAGCTAACCAACTGACTGAGGGTAAACAATTCACTCTTCATAGTAGTTACCCCGAGTTAGTAGCTTACACTCCTTTTAATAACTTTTTTATCATATCCTCTATGGATATTTTTCCCGAGCTAGTTGTTACATCATCCCGACTTCCAGGAGGAACATACAAACTACTTCTGTCATTGTTGCTTCTCCAATGTCCCTGCTCCCTATCCTTGTAATCAGGCTTGTCATAAAAGATTCTCCCTTGGTTTCCTTGGCTATTGCCTCGAAAACCCCTCTGATTACTCATATATTTTTCTTCCATATTAGTACTCATAGCAACAGTACCCTGAGATTCCATAGCCTTAGCTATTTTGGTCTTTCCTAAGAGCAAGTGATTGGTCAGTAAGTCCATCTGTGTCTTTATGTGAGCTATGTACTGGTCTTGCTCCTCATCCCTTCTATGCTTCTCTGGAGTCATACCACCAAAAATAGTCAAACTAGCAACCATAGAATCCCTGGTGCGCTAATCCTGACTCTGCTTGGTCATTCTATTCAGCATGTCTGAAGCATATAAAAAAGAGAGGTCAATGAACGAACCACCTGCAGCATTGTCTAAAATTGGCTTTGTGACAGAGTTGAAAGCTCTATACAAAGTCTCCATCAAGTAAAAGTCTGTTATGTTATGATTCGAACATTGAGCCAGCTTCTTCATAAATCTCTCCCAGGTTTTGTGCAATGCTTTAGTTGGAAGCTGTCTGAAAATACTGATTTCGTCCCTCAACTGTACCCTCTTAGAGAGTGGAAAGAAATTTTCTAGGAATGCCTCTTTCAACTGTCTCCAGTTGGTTATAGAATCGGGCACTAGCTAATTTAACCACATTGTTGCTTCTCCAGACAGAGGCAATGGAAATAATCTTAAACTGATCGCATTCTGGCTCACTCTTGGATTGTTAAAAGATTTGCAGACAGTGATGAAGTTTACCAAATGCATATTTGGATCATCACCAGGCAAGCCTCCAAACATAGTTTCTATGTGGGTTTAAATACTATAGCCATAGATTTATGCAACCCTAAGATTTAAACCCCTGAATGATGAAATTAGAATTGAATAATGATGTTTACATATACCATGCCTGTCATATGCTTGATTAAAGGCCTAGATGAAGGAATATTGTATAACTAGCATGATATCATAGAATCCCCATGTATGAATAGGATCATGCCTATTACATGTTTGATGAAATGCTCCTATGAAGGTAGTATGTATTATAATGATAGTCAAGTCTTCAAGTAAATCATGTTATGTTAGTTTCCTTTTATCGAGTCTTGGGGGTACTTGTACCTGAAATATTAGTTGTGTGCCTAGATCCATGTCATGTTTTCACTATACTCTCAGTCAAGAAATGAACTCTTAGACTTCAGATAGTCTTATGACTCAGGAAAAATCTCCACGATCTCATAACTCAGTCAGTTGCCAGATATCAGTAGTATTCCGTTAGCCATAAAAATTTAGTAACTCAGTCCATGCTCAGTTTAGTTTAGTAAATCATGTTCAGTGTCCATTCAGATGGGAGTAAAAGTTATCTCCTAGTGAACACAGGGATAGGAACTCACCTATTATACGAGGGTGTGATTATTAGAAGCAATCCTTGTATTCCAGAACTATGTAGCCAGCATAGGTTGAGAAATCATAGCCTGCTATATGAGGGTAGATGAGGTGGATTAACCTGTTATGTGAGGGTTCCCACCGTTCTCGCTAGAATTACCTGTTATATAAGGGTTACTCACATGTTTTCCTTACCAGTAGTGCGATATTGACACCCTTCCAATCAGGGCATAAATTGGACCCCAACTGAGTTATTATACACATTTGGGGCATATCAGTTAGATACTACTTCCCACAGTTTCATGTTACGGAATCAAGAATATCATATACAATCAATCAATCACAGTAATAGAGCTTAGATAGTTCTTTAGATTTTAGGACTGTCAGATACAGTCAACTCAGACATAGTACAAAACTCAGATAGTTCCATTAGATTCAGGACTGTCAGACACAGTCACCCATGTTATCAGTTATATTCAGATATAGTCATTCATATTATCAATTATTTCATGTTATCAGTATCGAGACTCAATAGTCATGCTACCACGGTATCAGTATCATGTTACCACGTTGTCTGTTATAGTTGTGTATTTATGATTACATTCCCACATTCATGTTAGACAGTCAGTTAGTATTGATCATGCATGTGAACCATTGCATATATCCTACCTCATATGTATACTCGGTATATATGTACTGACGTATTTGCACTATGGTTCTTTCTTTTTATGTTACACCATAAGTTTAGAGGTACAAGTTTCAGATCAGCAGTAGATTCCAGATTCAATAGTCAGAGTAGAAGTGAGTCCTCATCCTTTGAGGAAATAATGATTTTCTAGTATATCATTGATTAGATTATTAGTTGGATTTAGTTGGGGACATGTCCCATCAACTCGTTATTTAGATTCTTCAGATAGTAGAGGCTTTCAGACTAGATATAGACTAGATACAGACTATCATGTCTTAGACTTTAGTTTTGCTTTGGGTATTCTATTACCCCACACAGATGTTACATTATTCAGTTATGTTAATGATCGAACCTTATGGCCTTTCAGTGCATGTTTCCACATAATTATGTTATCTTATGTAGTATAAAGGTACATATATTAGTCATGGGTTGGATTGTGGTCCTTCAGGGTGATGAGCACTGTGTAGCATTCTGGTTCAGAAAATTAGGTCGTTACATAGTGTTAGTACCCATGGCATAGTATTAGCACCCTTCAAACTGAGGTTACAAGTTGGACCCTTATCAGTTTAGTCTTCAGTTCAGAACTCAGCTTAGTTTACAGAATTAGTACTGTCTGATATAGTCAATCAGTATCAGTTAATCAGTTATTAAAATTCAATACTTAGCATAAGAAAAACTCAGTAATAGTTTATATATATATGTCTGCGTATATGCATAGATTGTATTCTCAATATTTACAGTATTCTCAAATTCTCCATGTACACTTATGTTCATTTATTCTCATTTAGTTAGTTATATCCTCATACAGATGAACCCTTGCATTCAGTCTTACCTTATTTAGCATACTAGTACATTCTGACATACTGACGAATACTTTACTGTGCTATGATATTTCATATCATAGGTTCAGACACTCAGGTTCCTGATCACGCTAGTAGATTTAGGTTTAGCCAGCAACAGTAGATTTAGCGATGAGTCCTCATCATTCAAGGATATTATACTATTTCATATTTTTAGTAGATGTATTAATTCAATAGATGCAGTTAGTTGGGGGATTGTCCCATCAACTCCACTTTTAGACAGATTCAGTTAGAGGCTTTTCAGACTAGTTTTAGACAGTGTTTGGCTTTTATCAGATGTTGTTATTTATCAGTATTTCAGATATTTTGAACCTTATGGCATTTCAGCCTAATTTTTACATTAATTATAGTTTATTATTTAATGCTCACAGCAGATATCACTCATGGGTTAGATTGTGGTCCTTCGGGGTCGTAAGCACCGTGTGACACCTAGGGAGTAGTCTTGGGTCGTTAGAACCTATACCAAATATGTCCGACCATCTTTGATTCAGTAGTTAAATGAATAGGCAAGTGCACTATGACATCAAAAATTGAAGGAGGAAAGACCTTTTCTAACTTGCAAAGTATTATGGGAATTTTGCACTTCAATATTTTCCAAATCATCAGTTCTCAACTCCTTGGATCCAAGCACACTAAAAAAATAAGATAACTCAATAAGTGGTTCACACACTTCTTTGGACAACATACAATGAAGTTCAAGAGGGAGTAGATGTTGTAGAAGAAAATGACAATCATGACTTTTCAACCCAGATATGTTATTATCTTTTAAGTTCATACATTGAGAAATATAATATGAAAAACCATCTGGTACTTTCAGATATTTTAAGAAAAGACAAAATAAACAAAGTGGTGTTAAATAATACATAAGAATAATGAAAATAAAATGCGAGAACTATAACTGACTTGATTCCCAAGAATAAGAGAACTTATTATTTGTTGGCTGAATACTGAGCATTTTCTTCGCTTGGTGTGTGGACCATTTTGGTTTAAAGAAGATGTGTAGATTTGGGAAGATAATGTGAACTAGTTGAAGAATAATGACAATAAGGTCTAATTTAGTAATTTTAATAGATGACTAATGTCATTAAAAAGGACATAATAAGTGTGACTCTTCATTTTGCAAATGAACTAATTAATTATAGTAGATAAAGAAAGACATATGGCCCTTTTCATATAGTATATTATGATTATTAAAGCATACTATATAGGTTATAACCCTAGATGGGACCAGGTCCTCTCTTTTTGACTAATTTTTGTACTTGTCTTTGCTTAAATTGTTCTTCTCCTAAGTTGTTCCCATGGCTGTATACCTGAACATAGCAAAATTTTAGAAGAGATACTAATTCATATATTAGGCCAGGTTGGGTTGATTATTCCATCCTCTAGCCTCTACACGTGCTTTTTTATCTCAAAATTTGTTCTTAAGATTAATTTGAGGACCAGGTCCCCAATATGGCTTTACTTACCCTACTGAAACTTATATTTCTAAGATGAGTCTTCTAAGGACCTGGTCCCTTGAAATCAAAAGTTTCAAAATATGAAAGCTCCATCTTGGAGTTCTTTGAGAGAGATAGAGAGAACACAGTTAGATCTTCTAAAATTAAGCACTGAACACTCACTTTTAATGAACATTCCTAACTGTAATCCCCTTTCTCCAACCTAGAACCATGATCACTTGTTTGATTTAGGAACCCACTTAAGTTTGAGTTCTTAGTAACAAGACATAGATTGATGAAAACCTTCTTCACCCATCTAGGTAGAAAATTCTTCCACTTTTTATTAAAATAATTGAAACCGTTTGGTTTTGTATTTTCCTACTGAACATACCAGAATTTAAGCATTCTAGCTCTTATCCAGCTTTGACAATTTTTCTTAGTGTACTCATCTTTTACATAATGAGTACACATAGGTTTGGGATACTTATTTATAGAATTAATGAAAGTCTTTACTTGCCATGCAGCAGGTTGGAATTCTCCTTGATAGCCCATTCCTTTGCCATCATTAACACCCTGACTAATCTGATTTGAAAGAATATGTGAAAAGCAGTCCATTTAAGAGACTTATTCAAATTTTTTCTTAAGAAGACCAGGTCTCTCTCTAAGTATTCATTCCAATGAAGTGAAAAGATAAGGTGTTTTTTTAGAATCCCTCAGCCTTTTCTCAAGATCAATTTGAATCCTTGAAGCTTCTTTCTTCCCTTTTCCATCTACCTAATTTACCTTTTTTAGATTACACATCAAACTCAGATTTTAGATTTTATTTTTGTGAACAACTCTTCAATTTTAGAAATTTGTAAAGTCAAGGAAATCAACTCAAGCTTTTGATTCTTTACTTTTTCCTTTAAGGAATTCTTTTCAACTGTTAGTTCACATACAGTTTCTAACAACACACTTGCAAGCCTTATTATTTTCCTAACACTATAATTATCTCGATTATCCCTAATATAAAAAAGAGTTACCTCTTTTTCTTTTTCATTCTCTGTGTTTTCCATGAATGCAAACAAGGAATCATAGATAACTGGACTGTCTTCAACTGCTAGCAAAGAAACAACTCTAGTCTTCTCATCTTCACCTAATTCACTAGAAGAGTCTCCGCATGCTACCAGAGCTTGTTGTACAGCATACTCAGTTGCTGCCTTCCTTCTTGAATTTTTAGGGACCCGGTTCGTATTCTTTCCCTTTTCACTATCAATTTTAGGTACTCCTGATAATCCAATTTGTTTATTGGACAATCATTCATAAAATGCTTAGGATACCGATATTTGCGACACATTTCAACATTGCTTTCCTTTTTGTTGCTGCTTCCTCTTCTTTGGAACTGATTTTTCTTACTTATAGCTTTGATAATTCTTTTTGCTAGATAGGAAATATCATGTCCTATTCTACCAAATCAGTTTTGGAAGCCGTTAATGCCGGGAAGTTTTTGCTTTTTACTTCATTCTTCTCCATCCCTTGATGCTTCTTGAGTATATGGGTTTTTAGATTTCCAATCAGTTCATTCGTTGTAAGAGTATTCAGGTTCTTTGCTTCAGTTATAGAATCTACTTTGATTTACCAGGACTTAGAAAGAACCCTAAGAATCTTCCTTACTTTCTTGTACACTAGATTTACTTTTCCCAAGCAGTGAAGGTCATTAGTGATAGAAGTGAATCTTGTATGCATTTCTTGGATTGTTTCTCCTTCTTTCATAGTGAAGGCTTTATACTAAGTAGTCAACATGTCTACTTTAGAATCCTTCACATTAGTAGTTCTTTCATGTGCAGTCCTTAAGCAATCCTAGATCACTTTGGCATTTTCACAAGCTGAGATCCTGTTATATTCATCAGGCCCTATATCATACACTAACAATTTCTTTGCCTTGTAGTTTTTCTCAATCTTCCTTCCATCTTGATCAGTATATTCTCTCCTGCTTTTTACAACCATTATTGTTATTTCTCCTTCTTTGACATCTTCAACTGGAACATAAGGAGCATCAAGAATTATGACCATTATTTCACTATCCTCAGCTATAATGAAGTCAAACATCCGGGTTTTCCACCACCCATAATATTGTCTATTGAATCTTGGTTATTTTATGGTAGATTGCCCTTCTTCTAGATTTGGTGCAATAGTCATGCAAACCAAGGCACTCTAGGTGTGAAAATTTTAGAGTGACCTATCTCTAATACCAATTGTTGAATCACTGGTGCTTGCACCACACAGTGATGGACTAGGTCCCTCAAAGTAAATCACAGGCAAAAACACAGTATAGCAACTAGGAATAAACCACGGATTTCCCTTACAAGCAGCACCTCAGAAATCCACTATAATCAAACTCTTGATTACATATTTTAATGAACCTAACTCTAGGTTCCTCCCACTTGTAATAATTCTACAACAAGATCATCTTGACAACTCTACCAAGGACACACCTTGATATTCATTAACTCTAAAAATATCCATCTTAGGTAACTCTACCTAAGCTCACTCTAAGCAAAGAGAAAATTTCATTACTCTTATAACATGAGTAATTCATTTACAAATCAATCTTCACTCAAGAACGATTTCGATTTAAGCACACTTATATAGCTAAGAACTTGAGCAGTGTAGAATATGGAGTTTTTTCCTTTTCCCCCTCTTCACTCTTTGGATTTTTAGAAATCATTTAATGAAGAAGAATTTCTTTCCTTTTGAAGGTGATTGATGATTAGGGATGAAATTTTATTGGACCAGGTGTCCTAATTAGTACAAGTAACACATGCCAATTTGTTACACAAATGGACCAAGTTTTGCAGATTTGTGCTAGTTGTACTATTGCCTAGAACATTCAATGTATTGATCTTTTATAGTCATTTGCTCATCAACAGAACTACATATAGCACACAACTTGTACCTATCCACATCCCAAGCTTTATAACCTAACCGCTTGTTCTCCTGGACACATGAAATATTGATCCTTCTCTTTCTAAGAATCTTTACTAGCTCTATGGACATACACTGAAGGGTCCTATGTTTGAAGACCCTACTCTCAAACTATCAACTTTTGTATATCTGTTACCTCTTCCCCCTTACTCCAAACCCCAAACCTTACCCAATAATAGCCTCTGCCTTTACCCCCACCCCGTTTTCCTCTTTTCCCTCCACCCCCAAAGTGTAGCCCAACCCCAATCCCCCATACATGACCTTAGCCTACTATCAGCCACCAAAGTCACTACTAAAAAAATAACACAAGGAAATGAAGGAACATGCAAAGCATACTATACAACCAAATACCTAGAACAATCAACAATAACCACCAATTCTAAAAGTAAACAATCCTAAAAAATAACAAGAATTTAAGAGATAAGAAATAATGGGATAAAATAAAGATCAAAAGTTAGAATTCATCAAGATAAACATCTAGATCAGGTGTTCTTATATAGTTTGATTTGTTGTATTCCGACAAGTTGATGTAGTTACTGGTTGCCGAATATTATAGCTAGAGCTTTATCAGATGGTTTCCAAAATGAATTTGGTATGGAGATCCTATTAATCTGAACCTATTAGAACAACCATCGACTATTTTTAGGTCAACCCGACTCATACCTATGGAAAGTGTGGCTCAATGACTTACCTTTGTCAGAGTCAAGACGATAGAAAACCAAACTTGTTGGCGAGAGAAATAGAAAAGGCGAAAGGTAAAAAAAGAGAGAAAGGAGGAAGGAGAGAAAGACCTAAGGTAAAAGGAGAAATATCATACACTAACTTTTTGCCAGCACAACTATGCTTCCATTGGCGCTGGAGTTAACACGGTCACGTAAAAAAAGATGTTATAGATATTAGAGAGAGAGAGAGTTAAAGAGAGTTTTTGCAATTGTATACAAATAAATGATCAAAGAAATTTGAAAACACATTTTTGAGAACTAGTTGATGAAAGATTCAACCCTGAAAGTGCGTAAAAAATTATTTCACAAAATTTAGCCAAAATTTAGGATTCAAAAAGTGCTAGAAATAAGATATTTATAAATTCAGGAAAACAAATAAAACAATGTTCAACTACAAAGGAGTGGATGGACAAATCTCTTTCTAACTTTCATAAAAGAATTTAAACAAGTTGTAATGCTCCTTGCCCCCTTACCTTGTTAAGTAGACCGGCAACTTTGAGAATAAAAAAAGTGTGATCAATTTAAAAGAGCTGTTGAAAGAAAAATAAAAAGTTTGAAGAAGGGGATAAAGTAGAGAAGAGCAATGAGGATCTTATAGTGTTTGAAAACCTTGTTACTTCAGTAGTGAATCTAGATCTTGAATGCTTCAACATCATACCTGAGAATAAGTAAGATAATAATTTAGGTATTCCATATAACAAGACAAAACAAGTAGCAAAATATGAATAGTCTTTTTATAAAGAGGAGTCATAAAGAGTAGTAGTTTAGAAGCATATACAATCCAACAAGATAGTAACAGTGATATAGTAGTGCAGGTGCAGGAAGATAGAAGTTATATCAATTTGGTAGTAATAGAACTATATCAATCCAATTGATCATAAGTGGTACCCACTCTAGTCCTCTAGTGAGAGAACTATCTAACACAAGTATTTACCTATTCAATTAATCAACTAAGACAGAATAACATGAAAACTAAAATAAAATAATAAAAAATATGGAAAAAAACCCTAGCTATTATTTTCTAAAATCTAAAATTAACCTAAAAGGATGCTAATCCAAACAAATATTTAAGATTATCTCAAAATCACTAATAAAATAAAACATCATTGTCTAAAAGAATGATAATATGAATTGTAAAGATCTATCCCAGCTTGAGATGCAAGTAGCTCACTCTCTGATTTAATCAACTGCTACGACTAGAGATGAGGTCACATGTAACACTTATAACATTTCTATAAAGCACTATGTACTAATAGACATCATCGGCCGAGTCAACTCAGTAACAAGGATAAATTATAAATCAAATCACATGTAGATACTTCAGCAAATATAAAATCTTTACTCAACAAAAATCCATTTCAAATAAGGATAAGAAATGTCGGCAAACAAGTCATATAAGTCACCAAGTATTGTCATAACCAATTAGAAATTCATAATTTTTATAATCATATCACAACATAAACCTATATCCATCTCAATCTCACATTTATATTTCTTTTACTTTCATTATGATCATGATATGTCATACTAACTTACCCCTTAAAAGACTAATTTTTACACACAAGCTAAAGGTCTTATTTCTGCCCAACTAGTCATGACAATGCAAGAGAAGTACCAGAGTCCATGTACTATATCATTGTAGTACTCGATCCATAATAATTATAATAATACCATAACAATTTTGTACCTGGTCCATAATAATAATATCTCATAAGTGTTGTACTTGATCTATAATAATAGTTGTAATATTATACCATCATGGTACCCCGTATATAGTAATTATATCCATTATTTTCCCATTTTTAATATCTCTCATGATATATATTGGAGTAGAAAGATGCAGGGACCTGGGTGCACCCAAGTATCTATAGTTTACTTCTCCACTTTTTCGTTCTTGCGAAGCTCCGAGATAAGGAAAGGGGAAAAACGATGTGTACCACAATAATTTTTAAAATACCGCCACTCTGAAAGAATAATCTTGCCCATATTAAGAGGGATGCCATAGAGGATGCATGCCACCATCCGAGCTTACAAACATATGATAATGGTCATATGGGTGCATGGCTATAGTTGACTTCATATGATGTTTAGCAAAAGCCTGGCCTCTGCCTTGAAGTATTTCATCAAAATACCTCTCTTGGTGATGGCCAAGGGAGATGCTTTTCGGGACATAAAATGTTTTCCATCTAGGTCCCCATCTCACATGCTCTTTCCTAGAACTTCTCTATGTCTGCATCCAGCATCCCATACACCTAGTTGATCTGCTTTGCTAAAAGTTTACTTGCTTACCGGGAATCATCATTACTGGGTTTGTGAGATAAACTACGTTGAGGTTTGCATAGAACTTACATACACAGTGCTCATGTCTGAGTCAAAGCACATCCACCGGGTCGCAGTGAGTCGAGCATGGAATTTTGGGAGCTTCTCCTCCACCTTGTCTAGTCTAATAACCCTTCCAGGGAGTAACGTAGTCTTATGGAAATCTACATAGTAAAGGTGTTGGCATTGTGTGGCCATGAACCCGGTGTCATTAAAATCAACTATCTTTGAGGTTTATAACCTGTAAAAAATGCAACTCAGCCCATCGTTAGCATTATCATACCAAGAACATGTTAGATCAAACATATAAGTTAATGCGGCAGTGTTATAGAGGGTTTTGGTGGCAAAAATGGATGTACAAAAATTTTAGTTTTTGCAGACACCGCACTCAGGTATGGCGATTGTGAAGCATTGACCATGACCACGGTGTCATGCTCATTGTCACTGGGATTGTGATTGCAGTACCTGAGGCCTTAGTCAATAGATTCTGCACGATGCATAAAATAGAATTTTAACCCCAATTCTTTGTTTTAACTAGGCATATCAACATTATAATTAAAGAATTTAATCCTAGAATGCATGATTATTACCCCAAACTTTGAAGAATAAGAATTGAAATCATTGGGTTACTAAACCAAACAGATAGTGCATAATTCTTATTAAGTATTTTTAGGCCTAATCTGGGTATTCAAGATTTCCCCAATAATGTGTGCACCAACTGTAATAGCTAACCACAGTAATAATCACAAACAATCATGATTTCAGTAATTAAAATATAATATCTGGCCTTTGCTTAAACTACAAGTTCTACGCATGCAATTATACCAAATTCAAGGACGTTGAGACAACATACAAAGTATAGAGATGCAAATGAATTGGAATGACACTTGGGTGGTGAAACACAAAGCCTGGAGATTGAAAGAATTTTAATAGAAATTAAGAGAGGTATGGGTGAAGAAGTGGCCTTTGAATGGTTATTTAAACTAATTCGACAATGATCGCGATCCTATTTCTGCGATCGTGGTCCTATTTCTGTGATCGCGGTCACGCACCCTCCGTGATCGCGGTGGCACATACCGCGGTCATGGTAACTAAGACCAAATAATTGAGTCTCCTATATTTCCTACGTAGTCCAAAATTGGCCCATTTCACACGTTTCTCTCTTCAAGTTCCTTTAATATTTCTTCTAGTGCTAACATCTCATGGATTATGCATGAAGAAATGCAAAAATAAAGTCTACTCTATCATGCATAAATGAAAAGGATATGTGCCACTTTACATAGCGTGATAGGTTGTCTCCCATTGAGTACTTCTATTAACAAAGTGGCACGACGCCTCCACTATATTTCTTTATATCTCCACTTAGAAGAGCTGAATCTTTTCCCCCACTTTCATTCTATATGGAATGAGTGGCAGAGGGATAGAAGATTCAGATCTTCAAACATAAGGCTTGGAAGAGGTGAGGAAATGGCAAACAAGCTTTGATCTCGCCATTTTGAAGATTTGAACCTTCTATGCAACTTTACATCAATTTTGTTGCTTGGCCCCTTAGGTAAAGGTGTGTACATCAATAGGCCACTCTTAGTACATTGGAAGTTGTGTTCCTTGGCCTTTGATTAACAGGGTTCCATATGCTCTTTTGGAATGTCAAATTTCAAAATGTAGGAATCGTATTCCATCTCCCCACAATCCATCATTTGTCTAGGTGGATGAATTCTCATCACATCCTCTAGGCATGATATTGAAAAGTGGGTTGAATAAGGTCCAACCCTTAATTTTGGAATAGCCTCCTCTATAGCACCTTCTACTCAAAATGAACTAGAGTCATCATAAGAGATTTGCCTTGAGTCTTCTTTTGACTCTAGTATCATTTATTTTATTTTAGTTCATTCTTTCTCAAATGATACAATTGATATGGAAGTCACCAAGGATTCCTTGCTACCAAGATCATCATCATAGCTTGGGTTTTGTTCTAGATAAACCTCCTTTTGGGAGATGGGCAAGGTAGTGGTAGTTTTAAGATTTTATTCTTTGCCTATTTCGTGCATCTTGACACGTTTCCATCCTAATTCATCTTGATGCATGTCTTGTATACTCTCCCTTATTGTATTTACCCAATAAAAGTAGCTAGTAGCCTTGTGTTAATGCTATTAAACTGGGTATGTTGATCTTCCTTCTTCTCATCATAAGACCTATCAAGCTCATAAGAAGAACCAGCAACCCGATTAGCATAATAGGGGGAAGGGGTATTTGGAATGTCATCTTAATGTCTATCTCAACCACTACATAAAGAGCAGCTATACTCCCTATAGGATTGATACGATGGATTCATCTCTCTGGGGAGCATAGTTATAATCTCTCCTAAAGTGTGGTCCTTCATAAATTGGATATGGGTCGTCACAATAGGATTACTGACTAATGACATCATAATTGTTGGACAAGTATTTACAAGCTTGAATTCAAGCAACTAAGCTAAAATTCCAAACTAACTTAATATGCCAAATAATTCCCCGTCAATCGCGTCATTTTGATAACACTCAACTTAAACATCAATTTAAGTGCAAGGAGGTCGTCGTTAATATATTTACCAAACTTTGGAGTCAAGATCCAATCTATGAGGAATAATGTGAGAAGCAATCAAGTTAATTTGAAATAATAAATACAAGTTAAATTTAAACAAATATTGCAAAAAGATATAAATGAGGGAGACAAGTATCAACACTAATGTTTCTTTTTGGGTTTTCTAGTATAAATTCGGGGCTATGAATAATTAGAGTTTTAACAATTAGGCACGGATATTGGGATTATACATTACTAAGAGAATGCCATATGGTTGTTAATATTTAACATCAATTTCGTAAATCAACTATGGGTAGGTTTGGTTATAGATTTTGATGCTAGTCTTTCATCAAAACACCAAACTTTAACCCATTGATTCTTTTGAATGCCTAACAGATGTGTACAATATTTTGTAACAAAACTCCAATTTAGGCATACCTATTTCTAAGATGATACCTATGGTATAGTTAACTTCACAATCACCATTATGTTTAAGATAGTGAAAAATAGCAAACTATACACATAATTTTCTATCATTGCTTTGGTATCCACATCCCTCTTTCAAGGATGATGTGGATTCCTAAAATTTATCCAAAACCCTTCTTTTAAGGTAGGCCCTGAGCTTTCTAAAGTTTGGAGCTTCCACTCATAAAACCCATATGGGTAGTTGGGAATTTCAACCACAAATCCCAACCAAGTTAGAATATCAATGATAAAACACATAAGTATGAACTAACAAATAGAGGCTAATAATAACAACCCACACACACTTTAACCCCTATTCACACATAATCCCATAAGGCAGATCTAGCTACACATAAGATAAATAAGCATAGATATACCTATAATCTCCTGTATGATGACTTTTTGAAGATTAAGTGAATGTTACTTCAAACTTTTCACTCATACAAATCAATAATGGAAGTAACCTATTCCTCCACTTAGAAGGTATCCAATGTATTCTTCACCCAAAATTTATACTATATTTTCTTCTCCAAGCTTGGAGGATATGAACTCAAGAGATAAACCGAAAAAATTGGTGAATATGGAATATGATCAATAATTCTAAGGTTTGAGCATTTTTGTAAATTGGGATAAGCCATATGCATTTCCAGATTTGACCTTGGTTTGAACTCTTTTGATATGCGATGATTACACTATCTTGGTCATGACTGCAGCTTTCGCGGCCATGATAGACTTATGCAACTGCGGTTGATTAACCCTGCTTAAAGCAATCATGGTCAGCAGACCACAACCGCAGTAATAAAGCCCTTCAGCTCCAGGTCTTCAGCTGCACTTTCTTGCTCACTGTTTGATCATTTTAAGCTTCAATTAACATCTTTCTATCTCTTCAACTCTATACCCACAAAGAGGTGATGAGTGCAAAAGAGTGGTAAAATCACCACTCATCACAACCCACTATTTTAGTGTTTACATCTTGATGTTTTTGTTTTAGTAGGTTTCTAGATCTTGGTCTATATTTGTTACCTATATTATAAATAAATATAGCCATAAATGCATATATGTGGTTAGTACTTTAGAATGTACTGAGTATGTGAGACATTCACACTAAATCATGGGAATACTAAATTTATGCTTTAAAACTACAGACATAAGCTATTTGTTGAAATATGCATTTAAATCATGGTTGTAGGTAAAAGATGTAAGACGTAGTAAAATTTCTAAATTATGTGCTGAAAACATTGTTGTAAACTTGAATGAGGTAGAAAAATGAATACTATATGTAAATCTCAAGTTAAAGTTGAATAGATAGTGAAATCGTACAGAGACTCATGTATGGATATTGCGTATGAATGCATGAACATTTAAAACAAATACAAAAAAAAATCATAAACATGTAATAAAATAATCTGAGTAACTAAATAACTAATAAACTGAATATTTGGTCATGCAAACCTGAGCTGATGTGATTTGAATACTAAACTGAGACTATGGGAGCTAACATTTAATCAATATGCCTCAAACTGAGCTAATCTGGGTTCAACTTGTAGTCCATGTTGGAAGGATTTCAATACCACATACAATGGTTATGTTGATCCACTAAACTGGTATTTTAAAAGACTAGGGTGACATCCTCGACTTAAAGGTACCTCTAAACGTGTATCAACCCTCTAATGGTAGGAAGACCTCTCATGTTTATGATGTCTAATTAGTTCGGGAACTTAGGGATTTTTACTAATGGTCTCACCCTCAACTAGCAGGAAAGACTTCATCCCTAAATTCACTCGGTGCTAAGTTCTACTCAAAATTTAACAGACATAGAAGCATAAACTAGTACATACACTGATAACTGATATGGTCAAGTTATTTTACAACATAAATATTCAACAACTGATAAATGCTCAACGTGAATATGATAATCTGAATATAATGATGCAAACACTTTCTTGATTACTTGTAATTTGAAAATTTGAAATAAGCATGACTTTCTAGGTATTTGGTGTTCATAACCCACTAGTACTGAAAATACAGTTAAATACAATAATTTCAAAGTAAAGACATGGTAGGAAATTTCATGACATAAACTAAAAAACTAAATAATTTTATTAATAAAACAAGTTACATGAATAGGGTACAGAAGAATACTTGAAATTATGAGGAAACACTTGTCCATGGTTGAATTTAAGAATTACATGGAGAAATCCTGTAATTTATACTGTTCATGGAACCATAATTTATGTAATTCATAAAATTCATGAATGAAAAATCATAATTTTGGTCATGAAAATATATAGAGATCCTCATTGAATACCCACATACCTGAGTTGCTTGAATTTTTGAAGGGAATCATGAATTTAAATCCTTGGAAATTTATTTCTTGAAAAAGAACCTTTATTTGGTATTCTTGAGGACTTGGGAGGAAAATAGATCACGTAATTGGTGTGTTTTATGTTTATGGGATGATATGATCATGTTTATCATTCATATGATAATTTAGGATGCAAATGACTTATTTACCCTTGAAAAACTAAAGAGTAATATGGGTTTCAACATTTCTGAACAAGGCCTATGCCACGAATTTATGGGATGATATGATCATGTTTATCATTCATAGGATAATTTAGGATGCAAATAACCTATTTACCCTTGAAAAACTGAAGAGTAATATGGGTTTCAGCATTTCTGAACAAGGCCTATGCCACGCTGCTTATCGTAGAGCATAAGGTCCATGCCATACTGATTATTGTGGGGAGTAGTATTTATGCCATGCTGCTTATCATGGAGCATAAGGTCCATGCCAAGCTGATATCATGCAGCCTCAATGGTTCCTCACAAAAATGCTTAAAACTTTTTTCTCGGTTATCAGAATTAGGCAAAATTGGATGCATTGGAAAGAGGACACATTTATATATAATTTAGTGGGTATTGAGATCAAAAATTCCATATATACTATAAGTTATAGACGTTCAAAGTTAACCCTTGTTAGATCGATTACCAAAACTTGGTTAAATCAAAAGCTCTTAAATCAAATTTGCTTTAAGTGTTTCCTATGAACATTTTTTATCTAAACCTCTTAACTCAAATTTGATCTAAGTATTTACTATGCACATTTTTACCTCATAATTACTCTTCACACTAGTCTAATGATCATGACACTTATAAACATATATAAATCACTGGATTAGAGCTTATATACGTAGGGACGATGGTTTGATTTCTAGCCTAAAAATATGGGGTGTCATAGTTGAGGTTCTGGGGGACTAATACTAGAAACTGGATTTGCTGATGTGGGGGTCTTTATGACCATATGCATAGCTTATACTTATATATATAACTTGGATTGGTTGGGGTCAAGGCATTCCCTAGCTTATCCTTCAATTTTCCTTGTTCGTGTGGCTAACACGCAATGTGACCCTTTTAGCAGGGGAGATAAACCCATATAGCCTAAGGTAACCTTAGGACGGTTAAAGCTACACATTCCATGTTAATGGTTTTAAATCCCATGCAAAACCTTGTACCCTATCAAAGTATCTTTAATATATATTTGTATGTTTGTGTGTATGTGTGCATGTATGTGAACATAAAAATTGAATTTGGCTAAGATTTTGAATTAGAATTATTTTATCCTTATCATGAGTTACATTCCAAAGATCACCCCGCTAAATTTCTCCAAATGTTGTATCGCTATGCGATGCAGGGAACAGAGACATTTTTATTTTTTATACATAATGTTAGGTAATCCCTGGATTGATCGTATCTCATCTTGAATAGGTGAGCTTCCATTTTTTGGAAGACCCTCATTTCATACTTTGGTTACGCTATATTAGAGACTATATTTCAGTTCCTTTTTGGCTATTCTCCGGGCATGTCCTAATTTATGTTGTTCTTATATGTTAGAGGATTTGTGGATTACTGTGGATTGGGATATATGTTTAAGTTCATAATTTTTTTCTAAGCTATTTACTTAACTACCTTGTAATATGTTTGAAATTAATCCAATGTTTAATGTATTGTGTTCTAGTTGGCTAGGGTAAAGGGGGTGGTCTCTGATCCTCGAAGGACTTGTAATACCCGTCACGGTCAGGCACTGACTTGATCATTTGTCATGATTAATTTAGCCATTTAAATTTTAATATTATGCTTAAAATTATTAAGAATGGACATGTGCACACTTTGAATAATAAAAAACTCTTCAAACTAAAGAATACTCTTGTGTTACTTTTTTTCAAAGGGAAAATGGTTATTAAACTATCAGCAGCCAATGTTGGATTTAAATCTTCTAAATTTTTTAAATATCCAAAAGGTGATATGTAGTCTAATTCACCCCTCATATTGAACATTAAAATATAATATGATCTTGATAGATGCATGTACAAGATGATAACATATATGTTCATTACTAACTCGCACTATGACTTTTGTGAGATTATTGGATAAAATTCAAAAGTTTTGAGTATAATTAATAGATTATGAGATAAAGACAATTCTGCTTGATAAAGCTGGAAACTTTACATCTCAATTTTTTAATGATTATTATATGTTGATACGCCCAAATTACACCTCTCTTACGAGAGAGTAAGCGGTTGCTGTCAAATATAGAACCCAACAGGGTTGGGTGTCGAATCCCATAGGGAATACCATGTTCACTAAGTATTGTGAATGTTATTAGACAGTTGATCTAAGGTTCTTGAGTAGAAAGGAGTTTGAATGTGTTAACAGTGTTATTTTGTATTTGTTTCACACAAAAGTCTAGCTACTGAGAGTTAATGTAGATGTAATTTCAAAGAGAACGAATTAACTAGAGTTATGCTCACCAAGATGTTCAAACAATTAGCGTTGTGAGTTTGTGTTTGAATTCTAACTTATGTTTTCAATTGCAAGAATTATTGAATTCCAAGGATTACCCACGTGTTTCTCAACCTAATGAGTATTTCACCCTTTACTTCTCTCAAACTTAAAGGATTCATGCATTGTTAAATAACACTTTCATGAGGTTTGATCCTGTTAAGGCATCAAACCGTTAACCCAAAGGGTAAACCTGTGGAGTTCATATGAATCACTTCTTTTCCCAACATCCACTTTCTTGTCAGAAAAGTGGAGTTCATGGGCTCACTTCTCATGTTTTCAACAAAGAGATTTCATTATAATTAAGAAAGATTCATGCAATTTCGATAGATGTTAGAAATCAAACCAATTCACAACCCCAAAATAGTTCTCTACTTCAAGGGTCCCATAACACTAGTTATGGGAGTTTAGCTACTCATCTTCATATAAGTAATAAAAGATATATTGATGTTCATTAATGGCTTCAAGAGGGCACTTACAAAAGTCACAATAATGTTCTTCTCGATCTTCAATGGAAAATATAAAAACTAATAATCAGATCTTAATCTCTAAATTCAAATCTCAATGAAAAGTGTACACCGCTCTCAATAAAGAAGAAATTATGAAACTCATGATAAAAGATACGGACTAAACCCTAATACTTCGTATTTATATGATTCTAGAATTGGGGTTTTAAAATTTAAAATTAGATTTTTCACTTTATGGTCGACGGTTCAAGTGACGGCTTATTGCAGGTCCGACGGTCCGTCGCCTGCACCGTTGCTGGATCTCCATTGACTCCATTCTCTTCTTTTGGGTGATGGGTAGTGCGATGTCCCATCTCAAGTTCGATGATCCATTGCCTAGATCATCGTAGGGCTTTCAGTTATTATGCGTTCTATATATTGGCGGCGTTTCAAATTGAAGGTTCATTGCAGAGCCGATGGTCCATCACCTGGACCATCATAGGATGTCAGATTATATGACTTCTACTTGTGGTCGATAGTTTTGAACAATGGATCATCGCAAGGTTGCCGGTCCATCGCCTAAGTTGTCACTATCATTTTACCTCTATTGTGCTCAGATTGTCCAAGTTATCTTTCACACTCAGTTCTTATCCTGAAAGCACTAAAATACAATGTTAAATACAGCAATGACTGCTTGAAAACACATAATAATCCTAAGAAAAAGGCCTAAAATGTTCTGTCAAAAGATAGAACATCAAAACCCTCAACTTAATGCAATTGCTTGTCGTGAAGCAACTCAACACAAGGATACATATATGAACAACATCATGATTGACATTTTACAGTAAAACCAACACAATCATACAATTATTCCACTACCTATTTGGCTATGCTATCTCAACACACATGGATCTACTATTGGCATTAACTACTAATAAACATATTCGCAGCTATAGATAAAATACCCCAAAGAAATAAATAAAATAGATATAACTCAACATGCCCTCAGAGCCAAAGAAGTCCACCTCACATCACACAGTTTAATTTTGGATGAAACTAATCTTCTCACTCTTAGAAAAGAAATTACCAATACTGTGTACACCTATAAACTTGCCCTTGTCATCTAATGTTCTCTTATGATTGACTTGCCAAGATCAAATAGGACTTGCTAAGGGTTGTAATGAGGTTTTAGGCTCAGTGAGGGTTTCATTTGAATAGGTGAGTTAAAGTACAAGACTTCACTCTCTTTACCCTTTTTGGTACCTACTTACCAGAACTAAAGACCCCTTCATTCATTTGCAGTTATTCATTAGCGCTCTTGTCATAACCTATTTTTTTATGATGATAACACAACATCAGCCACCCTCAACTTATGTTGATGCAGAAAGTTGAGGTTCACAATATCAAATTAGATTGCTAACTAGATTAGGGCCAAATACTACCCCTCAAATCAATTTCAACTCAACCTCCTAGATTGCCAATAATCAAGTAGTAGCCACCCTCAACTTAGGCGTTTTTCCTAAGTTAAAGTGCACAATGTTCATATTTTGACCAGGGCCAAAGCTAAGTGCTTAACATTATCTAAAGAGTGAATTAAACTTATTTGGACAGAAAAACACTAACAGAGCTAAACAGGGTTGACAAAGGAAACACAATATTTTTGGTGGGTCAATTATCTAGCTAAGTGGACTAACAACACGAGGAGGCCTACTATCCTCTCTTATTGGGTTAAAACACACGACGACATCTAATAAACTAGGTAGGTTCTAGGTGTACCACTTATGTTAGAACTATACAAATACTCACCCACACAGGCACTGAGTTAGTTTCTATCCTACTAATTCTTGGGATCTAGATCACATAGATATGCTTTGCTTCATAACTAACTTCTAATGCCATTATCAGAGTCACACATGATTGCACAACACTTTACCACTTGGTAACAGGAATTAATTATAAAAAAATGAAAAACACAATTTTACCACAATCAGTTGTCATCTATATATATACAATAAGGTGCTAACAGGAATGGAACTTTTATTTCATACAACAACATTACCAATAGAACATGGCTTGAGGAAAGGAAATTTCAACCCTATAGTTAATCCTAGACAAGAAATTAAAATGCAATAACTTAATAACAACCTAGACATACCGATTCTCCTAGATAGAAAATGGGAGAAAAATAATATCGACAACACAACCCATCATAGTACAAGAACATCCTACAAGCACATCCCATCCTCAAAGAAAACTAATGCTTCGTCCTCAATCCATATAATTTAAGTACAAAGGAGTGGAAATACTTGCATCACCTCTTATTTTTCTGACGCGTCAGTAAAGTGTGGTGAGGTTCCAACATCATCATCGAGTGCAATGTTGGCCCCTATGGTGGTAGGAGCACTCAAAATCTCTCCCTCCGAAATTGGAGGTATCACCTGTCTAACAGTGTCTGAAATTTCCCCCTGACTGGGGCAGAGCTTATGAAAATACCTGCAGCTTCATACTGCATTCTCTTCTTCCTCTTCTTCTCTAATTTCTTTGATTTTTTTTATCTCCTTCTGTATCTAGTATTCTTCCAGTTCTTCTGGTGTCACGAATGCATGTTTTCTTTTCTTCTCTGCCCTCTTTGCAGCTCTCTTAGCTTTTTTTATCTATTTCAGCCACTTTCATACCCTTATCTTTGATTGGTCGCCCCATTAAATTAACAAGGCCTTCATCTTTATCACTTGTAATCTGAACAGGATCAAATGTGGGCTGTTGTGTTTTTTGATCTATCCTATCCATGTTAGCCCGAAGTTTTCTAACTTTCTCAATTAATATTATAAAATCCAAAATAGATAGGGTATCCAGCCTCTTATTGAGACGCTCCTCCATGTTTTCCATTCGTAGCTGGATGTTTTTGAAAGGCCAGTTTGCTTCCTCTACAATTCTCTCAATAAAGGGTTTGAAATCTATGCCCCATATAGCCAATTGCCTTTCTATCCTTTTCTGTGCTCGTACATACTTTGCAAAATTTTCCTGTTTTAGTCTGTATTTTGAGTATTAGGGTAGAACTGATGCAGAGTCTATAGTTCCACCCATGGGCATCAAAGCTAAACCTGTAGAAGCAGCAGGAGGTATGTACGTAGCAAGTAGTAATGGCATACCTGAAGGACCCTTTGTTGATTAAGGAACTGGCTCTAACTGAGTTTGCTGAGCAGGAGGCCTGTTGACTCGCTTATCAAACTTCATCTCATCCCTCATCTTTTCAGTATCTTTATTGTATGTCGCCTGGATCTCATTATCGACTCCACTAATAAATGGTGCCTTTGCTTGCTTGCACATTTATTTGATAAGGCATGGGAATGGTAGTGCAGTCTGAGTTTTGTGAGCGCCAAAGTATAATTGATCAAAAATAATGTGGCCAAAATCCACTGTCAGTCCCTCAATCAAAGTAGCAATAATCATGGCTCTAGTGAGTTCTAAGCGGTCATCACCACTTGTTGGCATCAGTTTCAGCCATATAATCTCCCACCAGAACTTGGCCCTAAAATTTAGGGATGACTTTGAAATCTTTTTGCGTGGATCGAGTTGCCACGCAGGCTCCGCTCCATCTAATAGTATTATGGCTAACCACTGCTTTTTTTACGTCCATGTGAATAGTCTGTGGTTCAATTCTTGAATTACCCCCGGTATCTGATATTCCAGCCCAAACAAGAACCTATTCAATATTTTCTCCGAGACATCTATTTCAACTTGTTGCACAGGGACTATATCAAGTTTGTTCATATCTGATGCTGATACACCTTTAGGGAAATCTTTCTCAAGAAGTGCCAAGTAATCATCAAAAAACTCGCGCACCAGATTTGGTTGATAGGTCCCAAGTGGCTTACTCTTCCGTCCCAATTCATATTCATTGAATCTGTGCTCAAGCTCTGGGTATTCATGCAAAGTTGTTGTCATGATATGGAATTCCTTAAAAATATCCCTCTTTATGGGTACCATGTTCTTTGGTGCTAACCCTTTGTAGAAGTGCTCTCGAGCACCCTTACTCCACCACTACATAGCTTCCTACACTTGCGGATCCTTGTACAGAACCAAATTTTAATTAGCTCTTTCTAAACTTTCCTATTGGATGGGTTTAGATACTCCAACCCTTTCCTCAACCAAAATTGAGTTGGAGCTATTGCTGCTACTAGTTTCACCCTCCTCTTCAGACTCGGAAGATAAAGAGGTAACTTGAAAATTTCACTCGCTGTGGTGTGCCGGGGCATCCGCATCTTGTGATAGCCCTTGTATTGCCCCTAGACCTCTACCTCTACCCCAGGTAGTTGGTAATTTGTTTTCCATGATATCTACAAATGAAATGTTTATCAGTTCACAACTTAAACCAGAAGGCAAAAAAAATTATGAACCGGCGATGGCTAGGGCGACGGTCCGTCGATCCTGCGATAGTCCGTCAACCCAAACCATCGGGTTCTTTCTAGTGTCTTTGATTTTGAGAAAGTGGCAATGGTTTCAGGTAATGGGTCATCGGGTATTCGACGGTCCATCGCACTGACCGTCGCCTAACATTTTCACTTTCTGACTTTGTTTTAGAATTTCATCAAACACCTTGCATTCCTTCATTTCAAAAATGATTATTCCTAGCTTTTTCACAATTTATACACCCCTTATTTTGCTTTTCTTGATCCATGGCCTACTCAGACTTCACCAAGGATAGAGTTTTCCATATTTTCTCTCAGTTCATACCTACAAAAACGAACTCATGAATCAGAGAGAAATATTTTAATATTAAAAACTTAACATGCTTTCTTTATTCATGATGTTGAATCACATAAAAAGTAATGGGGAGAACATACCTTAATGGTGCAGTACTTGTGTGTTCACCTGACTTGTAATCTAAACACCAGACACAAAATGACGCCTGACTTTTATAAAGTCTCTTTGTTACTTGTGATTGAAAGATTAAAGATAAACTAGACTTTAAATATATGGGGAAGAGGAAAGTGGAAAGTATTCAAGGAGAATGAAAGGATTTAGCTGCGTTGAATTGTTTGGGAGTTACTCAACCGCTTCAAATTATATATATTTAAACTATTTGTGTTGGATAAGATTGAAATAAATGGATATTTAAATATATCCAACCCGACCCGCTAAAGTAGGGTTATGTGCGATGGTTCGTCTGATGGTCCATCGCATAATTAATAAACCATTGATAGAGCCATCGATCCCTTCCAGAGAACTTAACTTGGGGCACATTATCAATGGTTTAGTCGACATTCTGTCATGGCTGTGATGGTCCATCGGTCAAACTGTCGTGATTCTTCAAGTAACCTGGTTTCTGTACTTTGCTGCGACGACTATTGCGATGATCCATCAAGTCATCGATGATCCATCGAGTAACCCATTGGTCTCCCCTACACTTTTTCAGCAACTGTTTTCCTGCATTGTTAGACCTGCACACCTACACAAACCATTCAGCTTGTATAAAACAACAAAGTAAACACCCAAAAAACATCAACTAATGCTATAAAACAACACAACGTGGGTTGCCTCCCACTAGAGCCTAATTTATTGTCGAGAAATGATGCAATTATTTCGATTACTCAGACTTCATCATGGTTGATGTTATCAATATTTTTTATCGATTCCTTTGGACTGATATACAATTTCACATGCTGCCCATTAAGCTTTAAAATACTTTCGTCTTCTTTTTCAAGCTCCACTACTCCAGACGAGTAAACTTGGTTAATTTTAAATAGGCCAGTCCATTTGAATTTTAGCTTACCTGGAAATAGTTTGAGCCTAAAGTTGAATAGAAGCACCAAGTCGCCTTTTGGGAAATCCCACTTTTCAATCCTGCTATCATGGTACTTCTTCATTCTTTCCTTGTATAGGTCAACCATATCATAAGCTCCAAGACAGAACTCATCCATCTTATTTAGCTACCCCAGTCTCATATTTATTGCATTATTCCAGTTCAGATTAAGACACTTCAGTGCACACAAAGTTTTATGCTCTAGCTCAATTGGTAAACGGCAAGCCTTGCCATAAACCAATTTGAATGGCGAAATGCCAATGGGTTTCTTGAAAGTCGTTCGGTATGCCCATAATGCATCATCCAGCTTCCTAGATTAATCCTTCCGTCTAGCATTTATATTCTTGGCAAGGATAGCTTTGATTTCCGGATTAGACATCTCCACCTGCCAATTGGTCTGTGGGTGGTATGGAGTAGCCACCTTATGTTGTTTGACTCCATATTTTTCCAAGGAAGCTCTTAATATCTTGTTGCAAAAGTGTGATCCTCCATCGCTTATGATGGTATGTAGCACCCCAAAGCGAGAGAAGATATTAATCTTTAAAAATGCAACAACCCACTTTCCTTTATTATCCACCACAGCCACAGCCTTGACTCATTTTGACACGTAGTCAACAGTAAGTAGTATGTACATCATCCCAAATGAGCTCACGAAGGTCCCCATAAAGTCAATGACTCAGGCATCGAACAGTTCTATGTCTAACATCTTAGACATTGGCATCTCATGGAACTTTGAGATAGACCTTTGTCTTTAACATTGGTCACATCTCTTTACGAACTCGTACGTATCCTTGAATAAAGTAGGCCAATAGGGGCCACTTTAAAGCACTATTTTGGCAGTACAATCACCAGCATGGTGACCGCCAACTAGTGAAGCATGAGTCACTTCTAGTACACTCAACATCTCCCCTTATGGAATGCACCATCTAATAATACCATCTGCACATCGCCGAAAAATATATGGCTCATCCCAGAAATAATGTTTCACATCATGGAGAATCATTTTTATTTAATGAAAGAAAAGATTCTCTGGCATTACTTCACTTACCAAATAGTTCAGGAATTTAGCACACCAAGGTACTTTTTTGAGAACTGCAGTCAATACTTTCTCATTCGAAAAGGAATCATCAATTTTAAGCTTGTATTTTACTATCTGCTCATCTTCGAGTCTGGATAGGTGATCAGCCACTGGATTCTCACATCCCTTGCAATAATTGACCTCGAAATCAAATTCCTGAAGTAGCAATATCCACCAGATCAACCTTGGGTTAGCATCCTTCTTTACTATTAGGTACCTCGAGGCAGCATAGTCAGCGTGTACCACTGCTTTAGTACCTAGCAAATATGCCCAAAATTTCTCAAAAGAATACACCACTTCTAGACATTCCTGCTCCATCACCATATAATTCTTCTGAGCTCCATTTAGGGCCTTGATTGCATACTATATCAGATGAAACAATTTCTCTTTCTTTTGTTCGAGAATATTTCCAAGTGCCACTCCATTTGCATCACACATAATCTCAAACGGCTTCGTCTAGTCAGGAGCAACAATAATTAGAACTTCCACTAGCTTCAACTTAAGGCATTCAAAGTCCTTTTTGAAGTCATCATCAAAATCAATTTTGGCTTCCTTCTCCAAGAGTTTGCACAGCGGGTTTGCAATCTTTGAGAAATCCTTTAAGAATATGCAGTAAAACCCTGCATGGCTAAGAAAACTACATACCCCTTTGATTGAGATGGGAGGGGCTAATTTCTAAATCACCTCAACCTTTGACTTGTCTACCTCAATGCCTTTAGCTGAAATTTGATGACCGAGCACAATGCCTTCCTTCACCATGAAGTGGTATGTTTCCCAGTTAAGGAAAAGGTTAAAATCTTCACACCACAGTAATGCCCAACTTAGATTTAGAAAGCATATCTCAAAGTAATCATCGACAATCAAAAAATCATCCATAAACACCTCCAGGGTGTCTTCAATCATATTAGAAAAGATTGACATCATGCACCACAGAAAAGTGGCTGGTGTATTACATAACATAAAAGGCATTCTCTTAAAAGCAAACGTACCATATGGGCATGTGAATGTCATATTCTCTTGATCATCAAGAGCAATGGAAATCTGGTTGTAACAAGAATATCCATCTAAGAAACATTACCAACCCCTTCCAGCTAATTGGTAAAGCATCTGATCCATGAATGGCATTGGTAAATGGTCTTTCAATGCCCCCGAATTGATTTTTTGATAATACATGCATACACTCAATGCAGTAATAACTCTGAATGGAATCAACTCATTCTTATCATTTGCCATCATTGTCATGCCCCCTTTCTTGGGCATGCACTAAATAGGACTCACCCACTTACTGTCTAATATAGGATAAACCACTCCTGCATCTTGCCACTTGATGATCTCCTTCTTCACCATCTCTTGTATAGGTGGTTTTAAGCAACGCTTGTTCTCAGTAGTCGGGACACAATCCTTCTCCAGCTAGATTTTATGTGTACATACACCAAGAGGGGTGTCGATGATATCTGAAATCATCCAAACAATAGCCCTCTTATATCTCTTAAGAATAGATATGAGGGCTTCCACCTATTGCTCACCAAGATTATCCACAATAATAACAGGTAGTGTATTCCCACTTCCCAATAATACATACCTCAAATGATTGGGTAACTCTTTCAGCTCCAGGATAGGTGGTTCTTCTATAGAAGGCTTACAAGGTGGATTTGAATAATTTTGTAAGTCCAAATCCAACTCCTTAGGTGCATATGAGTAAAACCCCATGCCTGTCAAGGCACACACTGTCTCCTCATAATTCTCTACACTATCCTAATCAAAATTCATCAACATGGCAGCTAATGCCTCAATAATAAATTTCTCTTCAATCGACACTTCCTGGTCCTCCTAAAAATAGACATCCATAATAGAAAACACTCTTATTTCCTTATGCTACTTCATTGATTATCACACATCAAATTGCACCACTTCATCATTCATCCTAAATAAGAACTCATTATCTTACAAATCAATCAACATACTTTCGGTTGTGAGAAAAGGTCAACCAAAGATTATAGGCACCTCAAAGTCTACCTCGCAATAAAAAATAATAAAATCCCCAGGAAAAATAAAACTAGCAACATTCACCAGCACATCATACAAAATACTAACAGGTCATTTTCCCGACCTATCCGCCATCACAAGTCGTATGTTAATGGATATGGGGTCTCCCAAACCCAACTTTTCATAAACAGCTAGTGACATCAGATTGATGTTAGCTCCTAAATCGCACAGAGCTTTTGCAAATTTAAGAGGTCCAATAGTGCAGGGGATAGTAAATACTCCTAGATCTCCCTTTTTCTGCACCAGAGACCTTATGGAAATAACGCCACAATGATAAAGATTATCCATTGGCTCAAAACTAACTGACCTTCTTCATGATGAGGTATTTCATGAACTTTGCGTACCCGAGCATTTGATCCTATACCTCTACCAATGGAAGATTAATTATCAACTGCTTAAGCATAGCCATGAATTTGCTAAACTTTATGTCATCAGCCTTTTTCTTCAATCATGGGGAAATAGAGGAGGTGGTTTTGGAAGAGTGGTAATCACCACTTAGCCTCCTTTCCCTTATTCTTTACCAACTCATCAACCTGATGACTGTTGGATGGTGTGTTATCAATCACCTAATCCAATTTCCCAGACTCTACCGGATGATAAATCTCTATTTTTTCAATATTATCTGCTATAATATCAACCACGAGCTTGCCCATAGGAGTGTTTGCCAATACCTTACCACTTCTAGTAGTGATAGCCATGCAAGAGACATTATTCTACGGATTTTGAATTGTATTACTTAGCAATGTTCCAGTCTTCCTCTGATTTAATGCTGCTGAGAGCTAGCTCATTTGTTGCTCCAACTTCTTAATAGATGTAGAGTGTGAGTTTACCAACTAACGCATAAAAAGAAACTCACTCTTCATAGTAGTTACCCCAAATTTGGTAGCTTCAACTCCCTTTAATAATTTCTCTATCATGTCCTCTATAGACATCTTGTCAAAGCTAGTTGCAGTATTATCTCTACTTCTAGGAGGTATATATAACCTACTCCTATCATTCTTACCTTTCCAGTTTCCTTAATCCCTATCCATGTAACCAATCTTTTTGTAACAGTTTCGACCTTGATTTCCTTGGCTATTGACTCGAAAACCGCCTAATTATTCAAATAGTTTGCCTCTTCTTCTGTATTAGAATCATCACTACCTTTATCTATAATATCTATCACTTTTTCAGTCTTTCCAGATAATAAGTGCTTGGCCAACAAATCTATCTACGTTGTCAAGTGTGCCATGTCTTGATCGCATTCTTCCTCTTTCTTACGTTGTTCTGCAGTCATGCCATAGACACAGCAGGGCTTGCTACCATCAAATCCCTAGTATGAAAAGCTCTACTTAGTTTGGTCATCCAATCAAGCATCTCCGATGTTTCCAAAAAAGTAAGATCCACAAATGATCCCCCTGAAGAATTATCAACAACTGGCTTCATAATTGAGTTCAGTGCCCGATAAAGAGTCTCTATTAGATAAATATCTGTCCTATTATAATTCGGACACTGCTTCAGATTCTTTTTAACCGCTTCCATGTCATATGAAGAGCTTTGGTTGGGAGCTACCTAAAGTTGCTGATCTCATCCCTCAACTATACCTTCTTGGAAGGTGGAAAGAACTTTTCTAGGAAAGCCTCATTCAATTGCCTCAAGTTGGTTATAGAATTGGGCATCAACTCATTAAGACATAATGTTGCCTCTTCAGACAGAGACAATGGAAATAAGTACAGGCGGATGGCATTCTATCCAACTTTTGAGTTATCAAAGGACTGGCAAATAGTGACAAAGTTCACTAAATCCATATTGGGATCTTCTCCTAAGAGTCCACCTAACATCCCCTTCAGATAAAGGAGCTGAATCACGGTACTGGTAATATTAAACTTTTCCCCTAGTGATAAAAGGTGGAGGAATAATAGCTCCAGTAGCACCAGCTACATCCATTCCTTTTTCATCCTCATTAAGATCAAATTGAACATCTTGGCGATCAGGTCTTGCCCTGATAGGACAGTTTTTGTATACATTTTTGTTCACTGGTGCAGCTACATTCTCTACACACCTTTGATTAATAGGATCTAACAAGTCATCATCCCCAAATTCATCATCACTAGGATTAGGATGACGTGCTTGCTGACCATTATTTTGCTAATTTAGTTGAGCTCTTGCCAACATAGCTAGTCTCTCAGCATCTTAGGAATCTACCATTCTGCCAATTAGTTGTGGTTCCAAATATATTGGTAATAACAGTGTACCCGATATTCATGCACTTGGCGTGCAAAATTGCTCCCTTGTACAAAATAAAATCAACAAACAAAAGTAAAATTTAGGAAATTTGATCAAAGTTCAATTAACAAACATAATCTTAATTGACAACCGTATTCCCCGACAACAGAGCCAAAATTTGATACACCCAAATTAGATCTCTCTTACGAGAGACTAATCAGCCACTGTCAAATATAGAACCCAAATGGGTTGGGTGTCGAATCCCACAGGGAATACCATGTTCACTAAGTATTATGAATATCATTAGATTGTTGATCTAAAGTTCCTGAGTAGAAGGGAGTTTGAATGTGCTAACAATGTTCTTTTGTATTTGTGTGACACAAAAGTCCAGCTACTGAGAGTTAATGTAGACGTAATTTCAATAAGAATGAATAAACTAGAGTTATGCTCACCAAGATGTTCAAATAATTAGGGTTGTGAGTTTGTGTTTGAATAATAACTTCTGTATTAAAAGAATTATTGAATTTCAAGGATTACCCACGTGTTTCTCAACCTAATAAGTATTTCACCCTTTACTTCTCTCAAACTTAAAGGATTCATGCATTGTTAAATAACACTCTCAAGAGGGTTGATCTTGTTAAGGCATCAACCTGGTAACCCAAAGGGTAAACCTATGGAGTTCATGTGAATCACTTCTTTTCCCAACTTTCACTTTCTTATCAGACAAGTGGAGTTCATGGGCTCACTTCTCAAGTTTATAACAAAGATATGTCATTATAATGAAGAAAGATTCATGCAATTTCGATAGATGATAGAAATCAAACCAATTCACAACCCCAAAATAGTTCTCTACTTCAAGTCTCCCATAAGAATAGTTATAGAAGTTTAGCTACTCATCTTCATATCAGAAATAAAAGATATATTGATGTTCATAAATGGCTTCAAGAGGGCACTTACAAAAGTCACAATATTGTTCTTCTCGATCTTCAATGGAAAAAATAAAAACTACTAATCAGATCTTAATCTCTAAATTCAAATCTTAATGAAAAGTGTACACCGCTGTTAATAGAGGAGAAAGTATGAAACTAATGATAAAAGATACGGACTAAACCCTAATAGTTAGTAATTATATGATTCCAGAACTGGGGTTTTAAAATTCAAACTTATATTTTTTTCATTATGGTCAATGGGTCAAGCAATGGTTCATCGTAGGTCCAACGGTCCATCACCTGCACCGTCGTAGAGTCTTCAGTGACTCTATTCTTTACTTTTGTGTGACAGGTAGTACGACGGCCTACTGCAAGGTCAATAGTTCATCGCCTAGATGGTCGTAGGGCTTCCAGTGATTATGCATTCTATATCTTGGTTACGATTCAATCTGACGGTTCATCACAGAGTCGACGGTCCATCACCTAGACCATCGCAGGATGTCCAGATTCTATGACTTCTACTTTTGGTCGACGATTTAGACCGACGAATCTTCACAAGGTCGACGGTTCTTCGCCTAAGATGTCACTTCTCATTTTACCTCTGTTTTTCTCAGATTGTCCAAGTTATCTTTCACACTCAGTTCTTATCCTAAAAGCACTAAAATAATATGTTAAATACAATAATGGCTGCTTCAAAACACATAATTATCCTAACAAAAAGGCCTAAAATGTTCCATCAAAAGTCGAAACATCATATGTCCTCTAAAATAATAGTTGAACATCTGGTTTATCATGTTAATACTCAAAATAATTTAGCAGAATCATTGATTAAACATCATCTGTTGGTAGATAGACCATTATTGATAAGGACAAAATAAGGGTTCCCCTTTTAGTATGGGGATATTCTATTTTGCATGATGCAGTACATGTGTGCATAAGGCCAACTAGTAATATTAAATTCTTCCTATTAAAATTAAATTTTAGGTAGGAGCCAAATATTTCTCATCTTTGAATTTTAGATATGTGGTATATGTTCAAATTGCTTCACCTATAATGCCTAAAGATGGGTCTCCAAAGAATGTTTAAGATATATATTCAGTATCAATCTCTAATTATTATAAATTTTTCAGAACCTTTGACTGGAGATTTATTTACGGCTATATTAAGGAGAAAATTTAAGCAGTTCAAAAAATAGATATAATGGAATGAATTATGCCTATCTCATTTATATCCTCAAAAGAATTAATATGAACAGAAAGTTCAAACTATGTTTTATTTTCAAAATATTTTAGATTAACTCCAAATATATTTTCCAAAATTTCAAGTGTTGCTACTCTCATATTCTAGCTATTAATGCTCAACTTTGAGTTGATGTCCTGATAGAACAAACTATTAAAGAAAATAAGTCTATGTAAAACCCGGAAGATGAGTCTTGAGATGTCACACATTGCTCAAGACTACGAGTAGCCTAACCTTGTAAGTCTTCTACTAAATCTGAAACTCATAATAGGGAATTATAGATATATAACACAAGATAAAATGCGGAATTTTGTATGAGCTAAGCTAAAACTATCTGAATAGAATATCTAAAAATACTAAATTCAAGATTCTGATCAATCTATATTAAAAATGTAAATGTAATCTAGCAGTCTGATAAGCCTCTACTACTAATGCAAGAGAGTCACTGGGACAAACCCTCAGCTGACTTGGACTATCTGAAAATACTAAATCATCTATACTAATAAGCTAAAAAACTGAATGACTAAGTCTCCGAACTATGAGGACTCACCAACTGTCGGGATGTAGATGGAGATGCTTGAAATCACTCACGCTGCTAAAACTGAGCACCTAAACCTACATAATGAGACAATGTAGCACATAGACGTATATATGTGTAAAGCCCCTAAAATTGGTCCCAAAGCATCACACAGTGCTTAAGGTTACAAGTAGACCCAAGCTAACCCTTTGAGCCTGCTACTTCACATAATAACTTGCTTAGACATGTAATAAACAAATCATGGGCAATGTTTTATCAAATCATAAGAAATACTGTGAAAATACTTTTTCCGAACAACCATAATACTAGAAATCTCGACATACTATAATTTGGCAACTAGTCTGACAAAGCCTCTACTACTCAAGAACTATAGAGCCATTGGGACAAGTCCCCAACTGACTCATACTCAATTGAAAAGAAGTGAAGAACTACTAGATAAACTAAATATCTGAATATAACTGGTCCTCGAACCATAAGGACTCACCACTGTGGAGATGTAGAGAAAGGTACTCGAGGATCATTGAGGAAGCTGGGATGGAGTACCTGAACCTAAATTATGAGACAATGTAGAAAACAAATGTATATGTGGATCAATACTTTGGGAATGTACTGAGCATGTGGGGGTGTATGCAAATAAATAATTAGTATCACAAGTCTTAATAGAAAACATGCATGCTATAATAGATGACTCACATCGCTTGAATAAAATTCTCATAAGTTGTGGTTAGGAAATAGATAATAGAAATCCCATGAGTCATTTCACTTTATTCTGGATCTGTATTCTTTCTTTGTTCACAACTTGTAAATAAGATAAAATCTTAAAATATCAACTTTCAGGACATAAGCTATAATCTCGTAAGAGCAAGAAACTTCTTGGTAACTTAATAATCATGACACTTGAAAACTTTAGGAATTATAGGGTCATAGCCTTCAAAATCTATATACCTTCAAACTTACACTTTGAGAATAAGGAGAGTAAAACTTCTTTAAAACTCAAGAACTTGATACTTTAGGAACTTTAAGACTTGAGACTCTAGAATAATTAAGACTTTGGGACACTTGGGACTCGGGATTATATAACTTTGTGAGTTTTTTCTAACCGACATAAACCATGTGAGCTATATGGAGTCCAACATATTGACCACATTGGGGAGAGTTTTTTTATCCTGTCCATCAGAGTAGAACCTTTAAATTTTAGTGATCTCTTGCTTAACCCACTTGGGGTAAATTTGAGACCAATAGGGGCACTTCGTTCTGGGGCATGAGACCTCGGAATCAAGCCCAACTCGGTGCTAAATAATACTCCCTTACTTAGCTCAGAAGCTAAAGAAAATCCACCTTAAAGAATTCAACAATATGTAATGGGAGCCAATATGCTTCCCCTTTATCTCAAATCAAACAAATAATGTGGATTTCTTTCTTAGCTTAGGATCAAAACTCAATTCTTTTCTTGAAATCTTGATAGAATTTTCATCTAAGTTTAAAATATAAACAACATGGAAATATAGGAACACTTCTTGGAGTATCAATAATTGATCCTCAAAGACTCACAATTTTACAATAAAGTTCAACTCATGATAACAACTCTTGGAAATTCTTGAAAACATGATTTCAATATAGGAATGTGCAATTTATATCATGAATTCTCAATTTAAATCATAATTGAACAAAATAATCATGCAATTCAAGACATGAACAATTCCAAAATCTCATAAACTTGAAATATAGCAAAAGAATATGAATTCATCTTGGAAATACAAAATTCTTTAAGAAAATCTAAAATATTTGGGCACAAGAATGGAAGAGTGTTCTTGTTCAAACCCCACATACCTTGAAATTAAAACATTGAGTGAGTTCTTGACTTTGGGTTGCGATTATTGAAATTAATGGGTGCTTCTTGTAGCCATCGAAATGGGGATTCCAATTCTCAAAAAATTATTAAAAACTAATGGTTAACTTTTGAGTTCTCTTAAAGTTTTTGTAGAAACCCTAAGCTATGTTCTTGGTGGTTTCTGATAAAAGTATGAATAATATGGTATTTTTGAGGTGTAATCTCATGTTAAGGATGACAAAGGAGTGGGAAAATACCAACTTTACCCTTAATGATATGGAAAAAGAAGATGAAAACTGGGCACAAAGGCTATGGCCGGGGCAGCGCCTTGCCCAAAGCCTTTGCTAAGGTGGGCGGCGCCTTGCCCAAAGCCTTTGCTAAGGTGGGCGGCACCTTGCCCAAACCCTTAGCTAAGCTGGGCGGCACTCCTTAATAGCATTTGGATACTAGTTTAGCATCCCAAACGTGCCCTAAATAGATTCCAAAAATTCTAAAACTCACCCGAGATACCTTACAACCTTGCCCCATCGCAACGCAACAACAAAACAAAGAAACGGAGGTCGGGAAGGTCACGAAATAATTTATCGAAATTTGAGGGCTCAAAATAAACTATGTTTTGGAACACTTATCTAAAATTCTAAGTGTTAAGCTATTTTAACTTGCTTCAAAGGCTTTGACGATGAGGAAACTTTACTTGGTTTTACAATATCTTCCCCTAGGGAACATTCATCCTCGAATGTAGATAGATATGTTCAGAACGTAGAGAAAATGAAGGATACATAGCTGAAATATTTGGCTAAACTGACTTTGCTTCATTCTAAACCTTCGAATACTTCTTAGAAAACATAAGCTTATGATAAGAATGGCTATACAACTGCAACTTTGATTAGAAGGGGACTGAATTAAGATAGAATAGTGCCTTCGACTTGATCTGAACTTACAGAGAAGCGGTATGGGTACTTGATTCACATATCCGATTCTACTTCCCAAGTAGCACCCTCAACTGACTGGTTCTTCCAAAAAACTTTGACCAAGGGAACTTCTTTGTTCCTTAGTCTCCGGACTTAGTAGTCTAGAATTTCAACTGGAACCTCATCAAAAGAAAGACTTTCCCAAACATCAGTGCAATCTGAAGGATCTATAACAATAGAATCACCAATACATTTCTTAAGCATAGAGACATGGAAGATAGGATGAACAGCTGACAGTTCTGCAGGCAACTCTACTTCATAAGCTACTTTCCCAACATGGTTAAGAACTCTGTAAGGGCCAACATACCGAGGACTAAGCTTCCACTTTTTCCCAAACCTTTTCACCCCTTTCATGGGTAAAATTTTTAGATACACCAAATTATTAACTTCAAAAGCAAGGTCTCTTCTCCTCACATCTTCATATGACTTTTGAAGACTCTGAGCTATTTATAACTTTTATCTAATCAACTTTACCTTCTTCGTAGGAATGAACACTGCATCAGGTCCAATCACAGCAGCTTCACCCACTTTAAACTAACCTATGGGTGACCTACACCTCTACTATACAAAGCCTCGAATGGTGCTATTTGGATGCTAGAGTGATAACTATTATTATAAGAAAACTCAATCAATGATAGATGCTCATCCCAACTACCTTTGAAATCAAGATCATATGCTCTCAACATATCTTCTAAAGTTTTGATGGTTCTCTCAATCTAACTATCTGTCTGCGGATAAAAAACAGAACTCAAATGCATTTGGGTACCAAGACCCCTCTAAAAAGCTCTCCAAAACTGCGCAGTGAACTGAGTACCCCTATCAGAAATAATAGACAAGGGAACTCCATGCAATCTGACTAACTCCTGCATATACAATCTAGCATAATCCTCAGCTGCATAAGATATGTGTATAGGCAAGAAATACGATGACTTATTTAGCCTATCCACAATCACCCAAAGAGAATCATGATGACGACACAAAAGAGGTAAACCAGTCACAAAGTCCATATTTATCTCTTCACACATCCAAGTGGGTATACTAAAATCTTGCATCACACCACCAGGACTTTGATGCTCTATCTTAACCTGTTGGCAAGTTTCACACTTTCACACAAACTCCTTTATATCCTTCTTCATACCACTCCACCAATAGATTTCCCGTAAGTCGTGGTACATCTTGGTAGTGCCTAGATGAATAGATTACTGCACGCTATGCAGCTCTACTATGATCCTCTATCTCAAATCATCAACACAAAGAACACATAATCTACCCTATAATCTCAACACACCATCTCCCTCTTGGGATAAAACCTCTACTCTTTGGTCCTTAACTGACTCTTTCAGTCTGACCAAACTAGTATATAAGTCGTGCTTCTCCTTCACTTCTAAAACTAAAGAGGATGAAGAACTACTCTATACCAAGACACTCCCCCAGCAAAATCAAGCAGTATAACCCTCAATCTTGCAAAATGATGCACATCAAGAGCTAACTTTTCTTTACCCTTCTCTACATGAGCAATACTACCCATAGACAACTTGCTAAGGGCGCCTGCCACTACATTAGCCTTTCCCAAATGATACAACACACTTATATGATAATCTTTTAAGAATTCTAACCATTGCCTCAGCCTAAAATTCAACTCCCTTTGAGAAAACACTTACTACAAGATTTTGTGATCAGTGAACATATCAACATGAACACCATACAAATAGTGTCTCCAAATTTTCAAAGCAAAGACCCTAACAGCTAATTTAAGATCATGGGTTGGGTGATTTTTTCATGAGGTTTCAATTGTCTAGAGGCATAGGCTATAAAGTTACCTCTATACATCAACACACAACCCAAGCCAACTCTAAAAGCATCAAAATACACCATAAAACTATCAACACCATCAGGAAAAGTCAACACAGGGGATGAGGTAAGTCGAGTCTTTAACTCCTGAAAACTCTTTTCATAGGAATCTGACCGAAGAAAATTAACTTTCTATTAGGTCAACCGTGTCATGGGAGATGCAATAGAAGAGAAATCCTCAATAAAATAGTGGTAATAGCCAGCTAAACCCAAGAAACTCCTACTATCAGATAGAGAGATAGATCTAGGCTTATTTCTTACAACTTCTATCATTTGGGGATCAACTCTAATGCCTTCGGCTGAAATAATATGTCCCAAAATAGCTATGGACCTTAGCCAGAACTCACACTTGCTGAATTTGGAAAATAACTGGTGATCTCTAAGAGTTTGCAAGACAATTCTAAGATGATCTGCATGGTCAACCTCACTTCGGGAATACACAAGAATATCATACATGAAAATAATGACAAATATATCAAGATATTGCTTGAACACTCGATTCATGAGGTCCACGAAGGTTGTGGGAGCATTGGTTAGTTCGAAAGACATGATAAGAAACTCAAAGTGACCATAACAGGTTCTAAAGGCTACCTTTAGGATGTCACACTTCTTTACTTGGAGTTGGTGATAACCGGATCTAAGGTCTATCTTGGAGAAATAACTTGCACCATAGAGTTGGTCAAAATAGTAGTCAATTTTAGGAAGAGGGTACTAGTTCTTGACTGTGACTTTATTAAGATGACGATAGTCAATGCACATATGCAAAGAACCATCTTTCTTCTACATGAATAGGATGGGTGTGCCCCAAGGAGATACACTGGGACTTATGAAAGTTTTGTCTAAAAGATCTTTGAGTTCTTCTTTCAACTCCTTAAGCATGCGGGTACCATATGGTAGGAAGGAATAGAAATAGGATGATTATCGGGAAGAAGATCAATCCTAAATTCTATATTTTTATGGGAGGTACCCTTGGGATATATTTCAAAAAACCATCAGGAAACTCATTAACAATGTTCACTGACTGAATAATAGAAATCTCGTATTTAGTGTCTTTAACTCTGACTAAATAATAGATGCAACCTTTGGATATAAGCTTTCTGGCATTGAGATATGAAATAAAAGTACTTTTGGGAAATACTGAGCTTTCGAACTACTTAAAGACTATCTCATTAGGAAACTGAAACTTAACCAAATGGGTACGACAGTCTATAGATGTATAAAAAGACTGAAGCCAGTCCATACCCAGAATGAGATCAAAATCAACCATATCCAACTTTATCAAATCAGTAAATATGAATCTATGAAGGATAATAATAGGACACTTTTTATACACTTGACTAGCAACAACGGACTCCCCTACTCGAGTAGAAACTAGAATAGGCTCAGGGATATTTTCAAGAATCATTTCAACATTTAAAGTAACCCATGGTTTCACCTAAGAAAAACTTAACCCGGGGTCTAACAGCACATAAACATCAATGTGAAATACGTAGAGCATACCAATAACAACGTCGGGAGAATCCTCCTGCTCATGATGGAAAGGTAAGTGATAGAATCTATTTTAGTGCTGAGCACCAGCAGTGCTATAAGAAGCACCCTGTGGAGGAGCTGGATAGGTTGCGGGAGTTGGTGCACTGGTGGCCTGCGCCTGTAGTTGGGTATCTCTACTTCCCTATCTACCATGTGGGAACTCTTTAAGTCTGTGTCCCATCATACCACAACCAAAACATCATCTCTTCTCATCCAAACACTCACTAGGATGGGTCCTACCAGACTTAGCATAAGGAGAAAAATTAGGCCCATTACTCACACTATTTTGGGATCTAGACACAGCAAGCCTGTTCCATTGCTCCTACCTATCACTGGGTGCGGGAGAACTAGAGGATGAAGGTGATGGAGTAGAAGAATGGATCTGGAACTGAGGGTGGTTTCCACCATGGGACCTAGCCTGACCATACTCATGCTACTCGGATCTATCTCTCTTATTTCCCCTTACCCTATCTTTTTCCCTTATCTTATCTTTCTCTATCTGTTGTGCATGTATCATCAATCTAGAAAGATACATATCCCTATTTAACATAGTAGTCCTGCTTTTTTTCAACACTAAACCAGAAACACCTATCACAAACTTGCTCGTGGAAGAGCGGGCATCAGTATTTATGTCACGAGCATAATTTGCTAACTGGTTGAAATTTGGGAAGTACTTCTTTACAGTCATAGATCCCTGCATTAAGTTCATAAAATCCTCTAATTTTTCCTCCCTCATCTCTAACAGAAAGAACTTATCCAAGAACGCATCTTGGAACGCCTACCAAGTAATAAGGGCATTACCTTCTTCTCTACTCTTCTTCCTTGTAACAAATATACACTTTATTCCTCAGACACATGTATCACCTGTATGATTTTTCTTACCTCTGAAAGATATAATTGTGGGTCCTCACCTGCCTTGGACCCATAGAACTCTAGCAAATTCATCCGCATGAAATCACGTATCCTAGCAGTAGTTAAATCACCTCCCTTCTGCTATGGAGCTGCGGCCTGGTTATTGGCCTAAACATTCGAAGTGAATGCTTGGTATAGAACCTAAAAAGTTGCCCAAAACTCTGCAGGGGACATATTTTCATCATAGAGATTAGCAGGCTGAGGTAGCTGATCATTGTTCTTTCTATGGGCTCGATGAGGAGGCATTTTATAAAATAAAAGAGCGTGAATTAATAGCTGAGAGAGACATCTTTAATCAAGATAGACTCTGAAAGAAAGAAATGACTTTTTCCTAAATATTTCATAGCCCCTTGCTCATAGATATGGCGCATTATACACCGATGATCAAGAATCTACTTAATACGGCTTGTCAAACTCCCTAGGACTCCTTAAACCTTAGGCATTTATACCAGTTTGTAATGCCCCAAAAATATGTCCCAAAGTGTAACACGGTGCTTCAGGCTACAAGTAGCCCCAAGCTAACACTTTGAGCCTGCTAGTTCATATAATACTTGCTTAGAGATAAAATAGACAAATAACAGGCAATGTTACATCAAATCATAAGAAATAATGTGAAAATACTTTTTCCGAACAACCATAATACTAGAAATCTGGACATACTATAATTTGACAACTAGTCTGACAAAGTCTCTACTACTCAAGAACTATAAAGCCATTGGGACAGGTCCCCAACTGACTCATACTCAATTGAAAAGAAATGAAGAACTACTAGATAAACTGAATATCTAAATATAACCGGTCCTCCAACCATGAGGACTCACCACTATGGAGATATAGATAAAGGCACTCAGGGATCACTGACAAGACTGGGACGGAGCACCTGAACCTAAATTATGAGACAATGTAGAGCACAGATGTATATGCAGATCAATACTTTAGGAATATACTGTGCATGTGGGGGTGTATGCAAATAAATAATTAGTATCACGTTTTAATAGAAAACATGCATGCTATAATAGATGACTCAAATAGCTTGAATAAAATTCTCATAAGTTGTGGTGGGAAATAGATAATAGAAATCACGTGAGTTATTTCACTTTATTCTTGATATATATTCTTTCTTTGTTCTCAACTTGTAAATTAGATGAAATCTTAAAATATCAAGTTTCAGGACATAAGCTATAATCTCATGAAAGCAAGAAACTTCTTGGGAACTTAATAATCATGACACTTGAAAACTTTAGGAATCATAGGCTCATAGCCTTCAAAATCAATATACCTTAAAACTTATACTTTTAGCTTAAGGATAGTAAAAATTCTTTAAAATTCAAGAACTTCATACTTTAGGATCTTTAAGGCTTGAGACTCTAGAAAACTTAATAAACTTTGGGACACTTAGGAATAGGGATTATATAACTTTGTGAGTTTCTTCTAACTAACATAAACCATGTGAACTACATGGAGTCCAATGTCTTGCCCATGTTGGGGAGAGTTGTTCTATCATTGGCATCAGAGTAGAACCATTAACTTTTAGTGATCACTAGCTTAACCTTCTTAGGGTAAATCTAAAACCAATGGGGGCACATAGTTCTGGGGCATGAGATCTGAAAATCAAGACCAACTCAGTGCTAAATACTAATCTCTTACTTAGATAAGAATTTTAATAAAATCCACCTTAAACAATTCAACAATATGTAATGGGAGCCAATATGCTTCCCCTTTATCTCAAATTAAATAAATAACATGGATATCTTTCTTAGCTTAGGATCAAAACTCAATTCTTTTCTTGAAATCTTGATAGAATTTTTATCAAAGTTTTAAAATCTCAAAAATACGGAAATATAAGTACACTTCTTGGAGTATCAATAATTGATCCTCAAAAACTCACAATTTAACATTAAAGTTCAACTCATGACAACAACTCTTGGAAATTCTTTTAAACATGATATCAATATAGGAATGTGCAATTTATATCATGAACTCTAAATTTAGATCATAATTGATCAAAATAATCATGCAATTCAAGACTTGAACAATTCCATAATATCATAAACTTGAAATATAGCAAAATAATATACATTCATCTTGGAAATACAAAATTCTTTAAGAAAATCTAAAACGTGTGGGCACAAGAACGAAAGACTGTTATTGTTCAAACACCACATACCTTGAAATTAAAACTTTGACTGAGTTCTTGACTTTTAATATCTATTCTTGAAGTTAATGTGTGTTTCTTGTAGCTCTCGAAATAGGGATTCAAATTCTCAAAAAATTATTGAAAACTGACAATTAACTTTTGAGTTCTCTTGAAGATTGTGTAGAAACCGTAAGGTATGTTCTTGGTGGTTTCTGATGAAAGTATGAATAATATGGTATTTTTGGGGAGTAATCTCGTGTTAAGGATGATAAAGAAGTAGAGAACTGTCTACTTTACCCTTAATGAGATGTAGAAAAGAAGCTGAAAACTGGGCACAAAGGCTATGGCTTGGGCGGCGCCTTGCCCAGAGCCTTGTCTAAGGTGGGCGGCGCCTTGCCCAGAGCCTTAGGTAAGCTGGGCGATGCTTCTTAATAGCCTTTAGATACTACTTTGGCACCCTAAATGTTCCCTAAATGGATTCTAAAAATTCTAAAGCTCACCCAACATGCCTTACGACCTTGCCCCATTGCAATGCAACAACAAAATCAAGAAACGGAGGTCGGAAAGGTCACAAAATAATTCATCGAAGTTCGAGGGCTCAAAATGAACTAAGATTTGAAACACTTAGCTAAAATTCTAAGTGATAAGCTTCTTTTAACTTGTTTTGAACGCTTTGACAACAAGAAAACTTTACGGGGTCTTACAATATAGATCAATACTTTTGGATTGTACAGAGTATATGGGGCTTAATGCATAAGTAAATTAATATCTCAATATTATTATAATTTTGTAAAAAAATGCATGCTAAATGTAGATGACCCACAAAAGCTGGAATAATTGAAAATTGAAAATCATAATCATGAAAAGTAAAACATGTTGCATAAATTTAGTGAGTCATAATATTTAGTTTCTAAAAGTTGAACTGGTATACTGTCGTTAAATTACGCTGTTTAAGTGTAGAAAGGACTCACTTCTATATCTGTAAACTAAAATCTGAATTTTGATAGCTAATTTCATATGTAAAATAATATTTAAATAAATTGGAATCCTTTACACTATGTGAGCTATCATAGTGTCCAACGTCTAGTTCCCTTATAGGAAACCCACACGTTGGTGAGAGGTTTCATATTCTTGTCAAGGAGTATAACCTAATCTAAGTGATCACATCTGTAACTGTCATCCATATAGATATAGAAATAATTTGATAATCTATACCAATGTTTGCTCATAGTTCTGGGGCATGTAAACATACCCATCTCGGTGCGAAATACTATTCCCTTTAATTTGTATGCTCATTCTAATGGAAATCAACTTTTAAAACTAGTGTAAGGGTTTACAATATAAACCTTATATGAATCTATTTACTGTAAACTGTAGATAAATTTGTAAAGCAGATTCTATATCTAAGATGAGATCGAAAGATCAAATCTTTGTTCAAAATCTAAATATAACAAGTTATGGGATGTTTAAAAATATAATCTTCTTGAAACAACAATAGTCAAACTAAGGCTAATACCCCATGCATCAAATTCATGTCAAATTATCATAAAGTTCATGCTTGATAATGAAAATAGTGATAATTCAACTCTAAATCTGGAAATTTATGCAATACACATAAAAAAATGAAAGTAGACACACAATTCAATGTCTAATTCACTTTAAATCTCATAATCTTGCAAATCGTAATATTGGGTATAAACCCTAATACAAAACTCATGTAAATTCATTTAAAATTAACGTCAAAAACTAATTTTGAGTACAAGGATGAAAGAAGTATCCTTGTTGAGAACCCCTTAATTGATGATTAGATGAAGAAACTTGAACTTAGAATTCCTATTTGTGCTCTTGAAGATTGAATCTTGAAGTTCTTGAATTGGGAATCTTTAATTTTTAGTTATATTGAAAAAAGAATGGTGGAATTTAAATTTCTTGAGGAGGAAGATTTGATGTTCTAGGATTTCGTTGAGAGAATGTTGATAAAAAATGAGAAAAATAGTCTTAGAATAGGTTTAATACACTGTTATTCATGATTTGGGGCTTGGAAAATGACTAGATCACCCTTTTAAAATTTAAATCAAAACTGGAAAAATCTTGATTCTGCCTCCCACCACGATGCGCCGCTATTACAGTAGCATACTAGAAAAAGGATGATCGCCATTATGGACTCTGGTGCGATGTGGTGAAATTGCATTCTGTCACTATAAAAGGACGAGTGCCATTTTGCACTCCACCGTGATGCGGTGACTGTACCATTAAGAATTTTAACGCGACACAAGCTAATCGCGATGAGCTACTGTAATAGGAAGAACGGGACTTGAAGCTTCATCGTGACATGGTCCCATCGTGGTGATTCACTAAAATTGGACAATTGCAGATTTTTCCTTCACCTCAACGTGGTGCTTATCACGATCATCTACTGCTTTCACTAAAATTGCCATAACTTCTCCACCAAGTATTGAATTAAGGAGAAATTAGTATCATTAAAAAGCTAATTCAATTATATACATATTGGTGGGTCTATAAATAGAAAATTCTACTTGAATCGAGAGTTATTTATCTTTAAGGTTGAACCTTTACATTCTAGGAGCTAAACTGAGCTAGAAAAAATGTACGGGTATTACAGTCTAGTCCCCATCAGAAAAAAGATAGGCTAATTGGTTTGAAAGACAAATCTCTTAAAAAACATAAGCGGAAAAAATGATATTGATGATAATAATATGGAGGATTTTCAAGAAGATCTTCATGACATAGCCTATGAAGAGACCACGAAAAAGGTTCAGATACCTAAAAATAATAATAACGAAGAGATCTCAATAAATTATATTTGGATGGTAAAACATGGAACAAAATGATTTTATGGTCTACAATATTTTTGCTTATAATATTACCATTAAAATTATGCAACAAAATAGGATCTTGAGCAAAATCTATCGATGAATATCACAGAGAAATAATTTGACAAAAGGAAAAGTTAAAATTCAAGCAAAGATAAAGTCAACTGAAAAAACTAAAATTTTCATATCAGTAGTCTGATCATCTGAAGGTATCAAGACATTGGGGTACAAATGAATATTTATGTGAAATTAGAATGAGAAATATAAACTAATAAGATACGAAACAAAACTTATGGCATAACGATTTTTGCAAAGGCCTCACATTGACTATACAGAGACACATTCTCCTTTGGTGAATGCAATCACCTTCATTTTTCTAATAAATCTCGAAGGTCATGAAAAACTTATAATGCATCTATTGGATGTTTTCATAGCATATATATGGCCCATTAGAACATGATTCTTTTATGAAATCCCTGAAGGATTCAAAGTACCTAAAGCATATAACACTCGAGCAACTTGTACAATAAAGCTTCACAAATCTATATGCAGATTCAAATAATTGAGGAAAATATGCTACAATAATCTTATCAAATATTTTATAAAGGAAGGATTTAAAAATAATCTCATTTGTCCTTGTGATTTTATGAAAACGTCTAGATCTAAATTTATTATAATAACTATGTCGATAAACTAAAAATTCTTGTCACTCTTAAAAAGCTTTCAAAAGATGTTGAGTGTTTGAACTACGAATTTAAAATGAAATATCTTGGTAAGATAAACTTTTATCTTTACTTGCAGATTGGTTATTTGAAAAATGAAGTAATTATCTATATATCAACATGCACAAAAAAATTTGAAAGCGATTTTACATAGATAAATTTACATCCCTTGAGTACCCTAATAATTGTGAGATTTCTTAGCATAAATAAAGATCCCTTTAAACCTCAGGAAAAAATGAAGAACTTCTTGGTAAGAATCTCTATTTCTTAGTCCCATTGGAGTATTAATGTATCTTATTAGTAATACCCGATCGGATATTTGATTTGCAATAAACTTATTGGCAAGATCTACATCTTCTCAACAAGAAGTCACTAGAATGTCATCAAGATTATATGTATATATATTTGTAGAAACACTGACATAAAATTATTTTATTCTAATGAATAAAAATTAGAATTGTTTGGTTATGTAGATGCAGGATATTTTTTTTGATCCATATAAAGCTTTAGATATGTTATTTATATACATATGGAGGCAAAACAATATTTTAGCATTTAATGAAGCAAACATTAGTATCCACTTCTTCAAATCATATAAAAATAATATTCATCGATGAAGTAAGCCAGTAGTGCATTTGATTAAGATCAATGACTCAATATATTCAAGAAATATATGATTTTTCTTTAAAAGGAGATATGCCAACTACATTGTATAAATACAATTTTGCATACATAGTTCAGCTGAAGGGAGAATAAATTAAATGAGACAGAATGAAACAGATTTTACTAATTTTCTTACTCGTAATCATAAGAAAAAAGGTAAAATAGATGTTCAACAAATTTGTTCAAATGATAATTTAATATATAAGTTCACTAAATTATTGTCAACTTCAATATTTGAGAAGTTAAGATATAATATTGGAACACATCATATTTGTGACCTCAAATGAAGTTTTCATCAATAGGAGTAAATAATTCGTATATTTTTTCTCTTAATCATGATTTTATCCAATTGGATTTTTCTTGGTATGATTTTTAATACGTCATTTATCAAATATGTACTACTAGATACATGTACTTTTTTTTTCACCAAATTTTTTTTTCACAAGATTTATTTAGTAATATTTTAATGAGGCACATTATCTATTAATGAACATCAAAGGGGGAGTGCTATGAATAAACTTAATTATGAATGTACAGTTATCACTCCAAAAATTATCTCAACAATTAGGTTGCTATAAGAAGCTCATGAGTAGCTTTGCAAGCAGCTGCCATAAATAGCGCACAAGAAGCTTTGCAAGTGGCTTCTATTCTTTTATAAATAAGAATTTCTTACTATTTAGTTGTACATTGGTTTGAAATTAAATAATATATCATTCTCTCTATATACATTTCTCAACTGTATTTACTGTAATTTCTATATTTTCATAGCAAGTGTGTGCATATTATGCCTTAAATAAATGCAATATCTAAAAGAGAAAAATCAAAATTAAATAATATAAGATATATCACAAAAATCAAATGTCTTTAAATTTTTGGACACATCTGGAGTAGCGTAGAGATGAATTTCTAATATTTATTAGGCCTAACTGAATATGTATATTGTGGACTTGTCCTTTCTGTTTGATATTGTTCTTTCTTTTCAACATAGCCTTGCCAATCAATTGAATTTTTGCAATTAACCTTGTTTGTATCTTTCATCTTAGGGTGTTTTAATGTACTTCATTGCTTTTGTCATAGTCTTACCCGCCTTTAGTATTGATATTCATTGATTTTTTTTCCACTACTTGTGTCATATTTCTCTTGCCTAAAAGTCATCAAAGACTCAGCCTCCATTATATCTTAGTCCACATCTATGACTCGTTGATGTTGAAACTCTTGTTGATCCCGATTATGCAACCTATCCATAAAGTTGAACAACAAGTCATCGATTATGAGGTTGTTGATTTTGAGAATAAGGATGGTAAACTCCTTCTTTTATTTTTATCCTATTTTTTTGCCTTTCCTTACACAAGACATTATTTTGAATAAACTGACGCTTAAACTACATATTAAATTTATCCCATGTGCTAATACTGCACTCACCTCTGTCAACATCAACCTTCTTTCTTATCCACCATAATATAATTGTATTTGATGAATATAATACAATAATAGTCATGATCTTAGTTTTATCATCCCACACTTTCTCATGCCAGTTATAGTTCTCTAAGTGCCAAAGGAATTTTTCTACCATCTTTTTATTATGAACCTTTATTAACATTGGTTGCTTATGATCCTAGCTCTTAGTCTCTTTTATCATAATGACATTGTACCTATTTTAGTCATACTATCATTCACTTGCTCCTAGAATGCCTTTACCTCTACCTTCATAGCTTTAATAGTGCTCAACTCCTCGATGAGTCTAAGCTCTAAAGTAGTAATGGGTTGCCTCAGTTCTATCTCAGACTATGTATGCCACTCTAAGTCATTCGAATACTCTCAATCTCCTCAAGAGTATTCCCTCAAGAACATCAATGTTTCCCGCCACTTTTCCAAATTTTTATTCAAATATATTGATGACATACATCCTTACATTAGCCTTCAAACCCAATTCTTATTAAGTGAGACATCCTTTAGCGTGGCCTTTAATTCATCCTTATTCCTCTCTATGGTAGATGGTTCCTTGAATATAATCCCTTCACTTGATACAACCTCAATTAGTGCCTCATTATTTATTTTATTTTTGGTATTCTTCTTCTTGTTACGTGCCTTAGTCTCAATAACAACCTGAGTGATATTAGATGAGGTGTTAGCATCAATAAGTTCTTTATCATTTATCATTTTCATTGTTGGAACCTCACTTTAATACCACTTTGCCATGATTTTAGCATTCTACTAAGAATGTGTATGGTAGTTGATAGATTTATCATGACCTTGCTGTTTAAATCATCCTAAGTCACCAGAAATCACTAGGATAATTGTACGATGAACATAAGAGAATTTCTGGGAAAATGTATATTAAGGAAAATCTGAATTATTTACTTTATGCCTTTACAAATGAATTCTTCTCTATTTGTAATACTCAGTTAGGGGATAATATATAGATAATAATTGTTACAAAGTCCTTACATATTTAAAATAAGTCTTTTTTATGACACTCCTCAATGCTTGAGTAACAAGGACTTTCCATGAAAATTTATGAAATTCTAGGAACTTCTATGAAAAATATCCCTATTTTAATAGATTATATTTAACTATGGATTAGTATTTCTCTTATAAAGGCTTCAAAATGTGTAACTTTATGTCATGTGGTTGTAATACCTCGTAAGTAATCTTAACTCAGTTTACCCCATAGTGCATGCATAAGAAGCTTAGCACCTGAAAATTAGCTAAGTGTTAGCGACTTAGTTTTATTTTTAGTCTATTAACTTTGATAATTTTTAAAGAAACCTTCTCGAACCCGAGATGATGACTTCTAAGTTAATTCATGTTCAGGGGTGGAAGTGGCATGTCGTAGGAAAGTTTCAGATTTTTTGAATGAGGATTGAAGAACATTTGGATTTCGTTTCAAGAACCTCATAGAGATTGCACCAAGTTGTGGTGGGTATAGAGATAAAGAGTTCATCGCATCACGGTGGTGGCCTAATCGGTGTTTCAGTTAATAATTTAAATCCCACATGGGTCATCTGGTCTTTTTCCACTTCCCCAATCTATAAAAACAGGAGATTTGAATTATAGTTGAAGAATACCATGCCCAAAGTCCCCATATTTAATCTGAAATAAACCCTAAGCTCTTCCTTAATTCATCAAATTAAACTCCTTCCCTTTCAAGAAATATCAACAAATCAAGTTTCCAAATTTAAGAATCTCTAAGGATGCTTAGGGGATTGTGTTTCTTTTCAAGGAATTAAGCTTTTAAGGTATTTTAAGCCTTCATCAATGGGCCCTTTACACCCATGGAGTCCAAGAAACTATTATAATGTTTTAAATTATGAATTCTCATGTTCACATGAATTATATTAATTAAACTTTTACTAATTTCGAATATACATGATGTGTACAAGGATTTTCTATTGACCTAACCTTACAAATTTGAATGATAGTATTTCCAATGTTAAATAATTAATTCATGGTATTATTATTGAATTTATGCTACCATCACATGTACTAATAAATTCATGACCCTCAAGAGTTTGTTGAAATGCCTAAGTAATGATTTTGGAGTGATGCTTACGTATTATGGTTTCAAATGCTCTCATGTGTTCTTGTTATTATTGCTATCAAGTCCTGAGGGTTATGAATATCCAAAACATAGTTGTTTACATAGTGTTAGTATTTTTAGAATTATTTTAGATAAACCATGAGTGCCATCAGTCAAGTAAGTTATCAGGTTCGGTTAAATGTAGGTCAGTCCAGAATTCAATGTCTTTCAGTTGGGAGTAAACCTTAGCACCAAGTGAAATTAGGGGTGGAATCTCCCCCATCAGTAGGCATGAGGCACTAGTCTCCGCCGTTAGTAGGCATAAGATGTTAGTAGCAGTCCCTAGTGTTTAGAATTACGGTGCCACCGTACACTTTGAGAGGTCCCTTGTCAGTTAGCCATGAAACCCTAGACCTTCGAGAAATTATATTAGTGGATCCACATAGCCATTGTTAGTATCCATGGCATGGTACTGACGCCCTTCAAATTGGGGTTACAGGTTGGATCCTGATACTGTATTAGCTCCTACAACCTCAGTTCAGTATTCAGTACAGAGTACAGTTTCAGTTTGCTTGACCATAGCATACAATTATTAGTTATTCAAAATCAGTATTTTAGTACTTTAATTTATATACTATTTTAGTATCATGTTATATGGTTGGTCATGCATCTTCATTTCTTATAGCTTTCATGTATAGTATGCATTAGTTATCTCATGCTAGTTATTCTATCAGTTATTATTCATATACATGAGCACATGCATATCATCCTAACATCATTTAGCATACCAGTACATTTAAAGTACTTAATGTATACTCATTTCTTTCACTATGATGTCTTATATTATAGGTTTGGATGCTCAGGTTACGGACCGCACATAGATATTCTAGTACATCAGCATTAGTAGAAGTGGTGAGTCCTTATATTTTGAGGGTTGATTATATTTATTTCAGCATTTCAATTCAATAGTCCGCCGGATTTAGTTGGGGACTTGTCCCATCAACTCTATAGTCAGTCAGTTAGAGACTTTCAGATATTTTCAATAAGTAAGTTTTTTAGTTGTTATTGACAATCTTTACAATATTATTTTCAGATAGTTGTTTCCAGGCTCCATATTTTAATGATTGTCTTAGTTATTTAAACCTTATACCATAGCAAGTTTTATTTCTGCACATGTATCTTTATTATCAATATTATTCAGTGCTCACAACAGGTACCAGCTCATAGTTTAGCTTGGGGTCACTTGTCACTATAAACACCATGTGGCATCCAGGGTGTACTCTCGTGGCATTAGAAACTTATTATTAGAGACTAATGGTTTAAAGTGTCCAAGGAAGTCTAAAAGCTATGTTGAGAAGAGTCTTGTGCATAGGTATGAAACGTGCCACACTTATGGATAGGAGGCTACAAGATATTTTTGGAAAAGTTTTACTTCTTTCAGTATTTAGGACTTGTGAATGATCATGATCTCAATTCAAATTCTTATTCTAATTTAATATTATTTTCATTTATAGAGCATACCTCCTAAAAAGTATAAGAGAAGAAGAAATGGGAATCAGCTCGCACCTTTGCCCGTTCAGGAAGATCCCCTGAACGAGCATGTCTCCCATGCCAAATTTAGAGCTGTATTTACTACTTTAGCTTAATCAGTAGTAGATTATAATAATCAGTATGCTGCTATCCTAGCTATTCTAGTGGCTAATATCGCTTTTTCTAGGATTCTAGACTTCACCTGAATGAACCTTTTTCTGTTTTTAGGATCCCTAGTTTGATAATGATCTGCAGGAGTTCCTTGACATGGTTTAGAAGGTAACTTGCATTATGGGTATGACTTCTCGAGAGCGTGCAGAGTTAGGTGCTTACCAGTTACAGGATGTTGCTCATACCTTATATAAGCAGTAGAAGGGAAATAGAAGAGCAGATACAGGGCCTGTAAAATGGGAGAAGTTTGCTACAACCTTTTTAGATAGGTTCTTTCCATTTGAGTTGAGGGAGGCTAAATTGCAGGAGTTTAATAATTTGAAGTAGGGGAACATGAGTGTCAAACACTATTTTCTTAAGATTACTCAACCAGACAGGTATGCTCCTAATATGGTGTCTAATAACAGGCCTAGGATAAGTAAGTTTATCTTTGGTATAGCTAATAGCACGGTCAAATAGTGTAGGACCATGATGCTAATTAAAGAGATGGACTTTTCTAGGTTGATGGTCTATGCTCAACAGATTAAGGAGCAAAAGTGTAAGGAAAGAGAAATGGATAATAAGAGGGCTAGGATAGGTAGTTTTAATTTTACAGAGTCGAGGTTGGAGGGTGAAAACCATCCTCAATTCTATCAGAAATATTCAGCCCCAGCTCTATCTTCAGCTAGTGCTCCAGTGCCAATGTTCATAAATGGTTATTAAGATAGGGTGATAAGACTCAGGGTAATAGGGTTGAACTAATCCCATTTTCCAGAAGTGTGGTAGGAATCATCAAGGTGTATGAAAGGATAAAATCAATATGTGCTTTGGATGCTGCAAGCCAGGCCACAGGTTGAGGGAATGTCCAAAAGGTATGTGGAAGGATAAAAATGATTGCCATCAGGGTCAGACTAATTCTTCAGTAGCACCATCAGGTCGCCTAATTTAGTAGGGTGCCATTTCTAGTACCCCCAGCAGTCAGTACCAAAATAGGTTGTATGCACTCTAATCCCATTATGATTAAGAAAGCTTTCCTGTTATTGTTCTGGGTATGATGCTGGTATTTTATTTGCATATTTATGATTTGTTATATCCCAGTGCTTCACTTTCTTTTGTAACCCCCTATATAGCTGTGAATTTTTGTGCTAGTCCTGAGACTTTAGCAGAACACTTCTCAGGGTCCACTCTAGTAGGTGTCTTTATTATAGCCAGACAAGTATACATGAATTGTCTAGTCATGATATCCCTGAAAGTCACTTAAGCTAATCTTGTGGAGTTAGAGATAATGGGTTTTTATGTAATTCTCAACATAGATTGGCTCCATTCATGCTATGTTCTAGTTGAATCTAGAAACATAGTAGTTCATTTTTATTTTTTGAATGAACCAGTCCTTGAATGGTGGGTTAGTACTTCAGCACTTTGGGGTCAGCTTGTGTCATACCTCAGAGCAAGAAAAAGGATATCCAAGGGGTGTGTCTTCTTTTTTTTCGAGTTAAAGACTCTAGTTCAGCGACTCCCAGCCTTGAGTCAGTTTCATTAGTTAGGGAATTTCCAAATGTGTTTCCCGAATATCTTTTAAGAGTTTTCCCTGAAAGGAAAATTGACTTTCAAATAGTCATTTTTCAAGGTACCCAACCTATCTCTATTCCATCCTATAGAATAGCTCTAACTGAGATTATAAAGTTAAAAGAATAGTTGAAAGATCTCTAAGATAAAGAATTCATCAGGCCTAGTGTTTTCCTATGAGGCGCTCTAGTCCTCTTCGTGTGAAAGAAAGACACTTCTCTCTGAATATCTATCAATTACCATTTGTTAAACAAATTCACCATAAAAAATAAGTACCCACTCCTAAGAATTGATTACTTGTTCAACCAATATTAGGGTGCCAGTTATTTCTCTAAGATAGACCTTAGATCCATCTAATATCAACACAGAGTCAGAGATTGTGACATTTTGAAAACTGCATTCAGAAGTCGGTATGGTTACTTCAGGTTCCTAGTAATGTCCTTTGGACCAATAAATGCCCTAGCAGCTTTCATGGACTTGATGAACATAGTTTTCTAGCATTACTTGGACATGTTTATCATAGTCTTCATAGATGAAATCCTTATTTATTCCTGTAGTCAAAACGATCATGCAGACCACCTCAGAATAGTATAATAGACTCTTAGAGCCCATCAGTTGTTCACCAAATTTTTTTGGTGTAAATTTTTACTAAGATCAGTAGCTTTTATTGGCCATATTATTTCTCATGATAGCATTAGAGTTAACCCTCAAAAGATCGAAGCAGCAATAAACTAGCACAGACCTATATCTCCATCAGATATTAGGAGTTTTTTGGTTTTGGCTGACTATTACTGATGGTTTAATGAAGTGTTTTCGTCTATTGTGTCCCCTATGTCCAAATCGACAAAAAAACATCAAATTTATGTGTTCATATTCTTATGAGAAGAGTTTTCAGGATTCGAAAACTCGACTCACCTCAGCCCTAATTTTGATGTTGCTCAATGGTTCAGATGGGTTCATTGTTTACTGTGATGCTTCCAAAGTTGGTTTGGGTTGTGTTTTGATGCAGCGAGGTAAGATCATAGCCTATGCCTCTAGACAACTTAAACCCCATAAAAATAATTATCCTACCCATACCTTAAAGTTAGCAGCTGTTGTGTTTGCCTTGAAAATTTGGAGGCATTATCTCTATGGGTTGCATGTTTATATCTTCATGGATCATAAAAGTTTGCAGTATATGTTTTTACAATGAGAGTTAAATATCCATTAGAGGAGGTAGTTAAAATTGCTAAAAGACTATGATATAAGTGTGTTGTATCATTCGATAAAGGCCAATATAGTGGTAGATTCCCTTAGTAGATTGTCGATGGGTAGTGTTGCTTATGTTGAGAATGATAAGAAGAAGTTAGTTCAAGAGGTTCATCATCTTTCTAGATTAGGTGTTCAGTTGGTTGATTTAGCTAAGGGTAGTGTTTGAGTTTAGTGTATTTTAGAATCTAAATTGGTTGCTAAAGTAAAGGAGAAGCAGGATAGGGATCCTAGTTTAGTTAAACTGAAAGAATGAATAACAGATCAAGAAGTTGATGTTTTCTTACAAGAGGGAGATGGTGTGTTGTGTTGACATGGTAGACTGTGTTCTATTCGTTAATGATTTAATGCAGTGGATTCTTGCAAAAGTGCATGGTGTATGTTATTCTATTCATCTAGGGGCTAATAAGATGTACCATGATCTACGAGAAATCTATTAGTGGAGTGGTACAAAAAGGGATATTTTAGAGTTTGTAGCTAAGTGTACAAATTGTCGGTAGGTTAAGGTTAAGAATCAAAGGCCTAGTGGCACTATCCAAAAGTTTAGCATACCCACTTAGAAGTAGGAAGAGATGAACAAAGATTTTGTGACAGGGTTTTCTTATTCACGTTGCCAACATTATTTGATTCTGGTTACTATGGATAGAATTACAAAATTAGCCCATTTCTTACCAGTCCATACTTATTATTCAGCCAAAGATTATGCAAATCACTATATTAGAGAGTTGTTTAGGTTGCATGGAGTCCCGTTGTCTATCATTTTAGATAGAGGTACTCAGTTTACCTCTTACTTCTGGAAAGCTTTCTAGAAGGGTCTTCGCACCCAAGTTTATCTTTGTACAACCTTTCACCCTCAGATAGATGGTTAGGCAAAGAGGACCATCCAGACCCTAGAGGACATATTGAGAGCATCTGTTGTTGACTTTAAGGGCAGTTGGGATTATTACTTGCCATTGATTGAGTTTTCCTGCAATAACAATTAATATTCTAGTATTTAGATGGCTCCATTTGAGACTCTTTATGGGAGGAGATATAGATCTCCTATTGATTGTTTTAAGGTAGGTAAGACCATGTTGATAGGTATAGATTCAGTATTTGATACTTTAGAGAAAGTTTAGCAAAACATAGAGAGATTTAGGACAAACCAAAGCCAGTAGACATTCTATACAGATATACATAAAAGATATATTGAGTTCGCAATTGGAGACTTGGTCTATTTGTAAAATCTCTCACATGAAGGAAGTGAAGATATTTGGAAAAAAAGGGGAAGATTTTTCCCCGATATATTGGCCATTATAGTATCTTAATTTGCTAGCTTATGAACTTAAGTTGCCTACGAATTTGGCATCAGTGCATCCAGTATTCCATGTTTCTTTATAAAAGAAGTGTATTAGCAATCCAACTATAGTAGTCCCTTTAAAAAGTAGGGGCGTGCAGGAAAGCCTTTCTTACGAAGAAGTGCCAGTTGAAATCCTCAATCGCCAGGTTCATATACTAAGGAAAAAAGAATTTCCCTTGGTCAAAGTTCATTGGTAGAATCTGTCTGTTGAGGGAATCACTTGGGAAGCAGAAGCAAACATGCATACAAAGTACCCTCATATTTTCTCTACCAACTCTGACTCAGTTTTAGTTAACAATTTTCCTTAGGTTTTCTTTGTTTTGTTATCAGCCATAGCTATAGAAACATCTTCCTATCATTGCACGCATTCACGAATCAATTCATCCATGAATCATGTTTCAGACTCTGTCATGTAACCATGTTTTCAGTTATGTATGTTTAGTATGTGATTTCTATCCCCTCAGTATTCTTATCTTAATTAGTCTCATTTGAGGATGAATATTCCCAAGGAGATATATTGTAATACCCCGTATTAGTCTTAGCTCAGTTCAACCCATAATGCATGCATAAGAAGCTTAGCATCTGAAAACTTAGCTAAGTGTTGGGGACTTAGTTTTATTTTTGGTCTCCTAACATTGATGATTTTTGAAGTGATCTTACCGATCCCAAGATGATGGTTTCTAAGTTAGTTCATGTTTAGACATGTAAATGGTATGTCTCGAGAAAGTTTCGTATTTTTTGGATGAGGATTGAAGCACGTTTAGATTTTATTTTCGTAACCTCACCGCGATTGCATCGAGTTGCAGTATGTATAGCGAGGGGGTTCATCGCATCACAGTGGTGGCCTAATTGATGTTATAGTTATGAATTTAAATCCCACGGGGATAGTTTAGTCTTTTCCCATTGCCCCAATCCGTAAAAACACAGGATTTGGCTTCAGTTAAAACATATCATTCCCAAAATCCACAATTTTACTCTCAAATAAACCCTAAGCTCTTCATGAAACTTTTATGAATTTCGAATACACATGATGTGTACAAATGATTTTCAATTGAAATAACCTTACACATTTGAATGATGGAATTTGTCATGTTAAATCATTAATTCATAGTCATAGTATTGAATTTAAGCTACCATCACCAGTTTTAACTATTCCATGTTTTAAATACATAACACTCAAGTGCTTGATGAGATGCCTAAGTAATGATTTTGGAGTGGTGCTTTCTTATTATGGTTTCAAATGCTCTCATGTGTTCTTATTGGTATTGCTATCAAGTCCTGGGGGTTATGAATACCCAAAAACTCAGTTATTTACATAGTGTCAGTATTTTTTGAATGGTTTCAAATAAACAATGAGCGTCATTAGTCTAGTTAGTTATCAAGTTTGGTTAAACTTAGGTCAGTCCAAAATTCAGGGTCATTCAGTATGGGGTAAACGTTAGCAACGAGTGAACATAGGGATGGCGTCTTCCCGTCAGTAGGCTTAAGGAACTTTTCTTCCTCATCAGTAGGCATTAGAAGTTAGTAGCAGTCCCTATCTTCCAGACCTATGACACCACTATAGACTTTGAGGGGTCCCCCATCAGTTAGAAATGACACCCTAGTCTTTTGGGAAATCATATTAGTGGATCCACATAACCATTATTAGTGCCCATGGCACGGTACTGTTGCCCTTCCAACTGGGGTTACAGGTTAGACCCTGATAATGTATTAGGGCATATCGGTTATAGCTATCTCCCATAGTCTCAGTTCAATATTTAGTACCAAGTTCAGTTTCAAGTTTGCTGAACCATTGCATACAACTATCAGTTATTAGTTATTCAGTATAATCATTTAAAGACTTTAGTTTATAGACTATTTCAGTATCATGTTAAATGCTTGGTCATCCATCCTCGATTTTACATCTTTCATATATACTATGCATCATTTATCTCATGATTTTCATTTATTGAGTTATTATTCATAAACGTGAGCCCATGCATATAAACCAAACCTCATTTAGCATACCATTATATTCAAAATATGGACTCCATACTCATTTCTTATGCTATGATGTCTCATATCATAGGTTCGAACATTTAGGTTCCCGACCGCACTTGGATATTCCAGCGTATTAGCATTAGCAGTAGCGGTTCCAGCTATTAGCATTAGTAGTAGTGGTGAGTCCTTATATTTTGAGGGTCAATTATGTTTATTTTAGAATTTTGGTGAAGTAGTCAGTTGGAGTTAGTTGGGGACTTATTGTAAGATACCAAAAAAATTTTAAGCTTAATTCAGTCGTTTTATCTTGTCAAGGGGGTCCCAAACTTAGAAAATTCTAGCTAAGTTTCAAGACTTAGTTTGTTTTTGGCCTTCAAAAGTTTGCATTCTCATTTCATGACCTTAATGTCCTTTAATGGTCGGTATTCTTGCAAAATCATGAAGAGGGAGGTCAATAGGTGTTCCCGAACAAGTTTTAGATTTTTTGAACCTTATTTAGACCATGTTTGGTGTCCTAAAATAGTGGACCAATGCGATCTTTATGCGCCGCATCACCTATCGCGTTGGTTAACATTGTTGAAGGTTCCCAGAGCCAAACGTACTGAGTCTTGGAGCAATTATGGCCTGACGCGTAGAGTATAGCGTCGGTGCCATTGATGCACTGCATCGCTCAATGCATCGGCGCCCATTTTTAGTCATTATATAACCGCATTCTTAAGGGAAATTAGGTCGTTTTCCTCGACCTTCAGCCCTCATAAACATGAAATTTAGACCTCTTTTGGCTAAATACATTCCTTATTCCATAATTACTCAAGAACAAACATCCTTAGGTGATCAATTTAAAGCCAAGGATTCAAGATTTCCTCAATTAATTTTTAATGAATAATCCACCTAGGTTTGTAAAGTGTTTATCCAAAGATCCCTTTTATCCTTGGAGTTCATGAAATCATTATTTTAAAAGCTTAATTAATGTTGTTCATGTTATGGATTGAAGTTATATCCATGTTGTTGATTTGTCTGGTTTCCATGATGGACTCTTTATGTATCCCTTGATATTATGTTAGAACATCGATTGAATTTCATGAAATTGAGTTAATTAAAGTAGCCAAGAGGTAATTGTTTAGTGTTCATACCTAAGCCTAAGTATATGCATCCTATGTGTTTGTTAAAATGCCTAAGTAAGTAGAATTTTGTTTTATGACCCTTTGTTGATCTAAATGATAAACTTAGGCTTGAACTAAATATTCAAAATGACTCCCATGCTAAATCTATGTCTTATAGTTTTTTGATGGAATGCTCATGAGACTAGAATTGTGAAATTATGATATGTTTGAATACATTCCTATCCATGTACAAGATTATGAATATCAACTGCTTCATGAAATCCCCCAATGATTATACTATGAATTGTGTCTTATGGTCATGTATTGAAAGAAGTGTCACTTCTTGTTAGTTTTATGCTATCGAGTCCTGGGGGTATTTGTACCCAACAATTTAGCTGTGTGACTAGAGCCAGTGTGAGTTTTCAATATACTCTCAATCAAGCCATGATCCATAGAATTCAGTCATTCACCTAATTCTGGAAAACTTAGTAACAATCCAGTCCTTCACAGTACTCAGTAATCTCAGTCAGTTATCAGATCTCAATGGTATTCTATCAGTTAATGGAACTTAGAGAAATCAGTCCAGTTTAGTCAGAAACACAATCCGTGATAGGTCAGTCAAGCCTAGTATGAATAAGGGAATCAGTTTAGTGTCTATTTAGTTGGGAGTAGGATTCAGCACTGAGTGAACCCAGAGATAAGGATTTACCTATCTTCCAGTAAAGGGTGTGATCCTTTGAAGCAATCCATGCATTACAGAACTATGTAGCCAGCATAGGTTTAGATGTACCCCTGTCTAGGTATTATATATCTTATTTGAGTTTTCCTACTAGGAGAGATCAGCGGAAGAGCTCCCTCTTAGAGAGGGTTAACTCACTGTTTGTCTTTACCCGTGGCACAGTATTGACACCCTTCCAGCTAGGGTTACAGGTTGGACCAATCTAGTTCAGATTCGAGGCATGTTGGTTAGATGATTACTTCCTACAGTCTCAGTCTTAGTCTTAGTAAAAAAGAACTCAGATAGCTATTCAGATTCAGGACTGTCAGATACAGTCACTTAGTTCAGTACGGAACTCAGCTAGTTCCATCAGAATTAGGACTGTTAGATAGAGTCACCCAGTTAATAGTATATCAATTATACGAAACTCATGTTATCAACATTCAGACTCAGTAGTCAGTATTATTGTGATCTCACTTACAGTTACGTATTTATGCATGTATTCTCACGTTGATGTTATTCAGTTAGTTAGTATTGTTCATGCATATAAACCACATACATTCAGCCTAGCTTACTTTACATACCAGTACATTCAGACGTACTGACACATACTCTTCTTTTGTGCTATGGTGTTTTATACCATAAGTTTGGACGCTCAAGTTCACGATTACACTTAGCTTCAGATTCAGCCAATAGAAATAGATTTATAGTGAGTCCTCATCATTTAAGGGTAGTATGATTATTTTATTACTTTATTATTTCAGTTATAATTGACGGAGTTAGTTGGTGATATGTCCCATCAACTCCACAATTTTTAGATAGTTTAGAGGCTTTCGAACTAGCATGTTCAGATAGTTTATTTTAGTTTTAGTAAAAGATATAAGTCATGGGTTAGCTTGTGGTACTTCGGGATTGTTATCACCAAGTAGCATTCTGGGTATCAGATTTGGGGTGTTAGAAACTTGGTATCATAGCCTAAGGTCCAATAAAGTCCTAGGAAGTATGAAAAGCTACATCTAGTATTGTCTTTGCATAGGTGTGTTGCACGCCATATTTATGTATAGGAGGCTATAAAATATTTTAGGAATAGTTTCCCTTCTTTCAGTATTTATGTCCTACCAGTGAGCATGAGCTCAAATTTAATTCTCAATCTAATCTATTTCTACATTTTCCTTTATAGAACATGTCTCCCAAAAGAAGAAACAAAAATTAGTCAGCCCCTCAGCACATTAAGGCAGATCCCCTAGATGAGCATGTCTCCCATGCATAATTCATGACTACATTCTCTACTCTAGCCAAGTCGGTCACAGCTTAGAATGAACGACCAACTATGGTTCCGGTGAACTCAGTGGCCAATACTGCTGCATCCAAGATTCGAGACTTTGTCTGAATGAATCCTCCCCTATTCTCAGGTTTAAAATTCGAAGAGGATCCACACGAGTTCCTCGACCAAGTTCAGAAATTCATAGATGGCATGGGAGTGACTTCCAGTGATAGTGCTGAGTTAGCCACTTATCAGCTACAATATGTAGCTCATACATGTTTTAAACAGTGAAAGGTAGGAAGGGGTACAGATGTAGAGCACATAGTGTGGGAAGAGTTTAATACTTCCTTCCTAGACCGACTCTTTCCCCTAGAGCAGAAAGAAGCCAAAGTGTTAGAATTCATCAATATCAGATAAGGTAGCATGAGCATAGAAGAATACTTCCCTAATTTTACTTAGTTAGCCAGGTATACTCCCCATGTAGTAGCATACAGTTGGTCCAGAATGAGCAAGTTTGTGTTTGGGGTATCAGATAGAGTGGTTAAGGAGTACAGGACTGTAATGTTGATTAAGGAGATGGACATATCTATGCTTATGGTCCATTCTCAACAAATTGAAGAACAAATTCTTAAGAAAGAGGAGAGATAAAATAAGAGAGCCAGAACAGGTAGCCATAGTTTTTCTCAGCCAGGGTCGCAGGGTGGTAACCGTTATCAGCTTAGTCAGAAGTTTTTAGTCCCAGTTCTATCCTCAGCTAGTGCGCTAGTACCAAAGTTTAGAAATTACCATAGACATAGGGTGCCACACTCCAAAGCCCAGGGTAGTGAGAGCCGGAGTTTTACTGATCCTCTTTGTAAAGAGTGTGGTAAGTATTATAAGAGCGTGTGTAGAGCCAACAGTGATGTATGTTTTGGATATGGCGAGTCAGGTCACAAGTTCTGAGACTATCCTAAACTCGACCCTCGAAGTAGCATGGTCGTCCTTCATCCCAGTCCGATCACTCAAATCAGCAGGGTACAAATTCCAGCGCTATTAGTGGGCAATGTACAAACACACTCTATACTCTTCAGTCCTGACAAAATTAGGAAAATCCTTCTGATGCAGCCACTGGTATATTACCGATCCCTCATTTACATGTTCACATTTATTTAGATTCCGAAGCTTTTTAAAATTTTCTAACTCTTTACATAGCAGTCAAATTTAAGGTCAGACAAAATATTAATAGGACCTTTCTCAGTCTCCACCCATTGGGTCAGCCCATTATAGCCCGGCTGGTACACAGGGACTGTTCGGTTATGAAATCTTAGAAAGTCAGATCTTCAAGTTTCAGTAGTAATACCAATATATGTAGGAAATCCATAAGGGAAGATAATTTTTGACCCATTCCTACCTTAGTGCAAAGTTTTGTACTTAAACCATCATGATACTTATGCATGCTTTACGTTTTATTCCCATAAATACAACTTATATCCACTTTATTTTCATAGAATAGTCTGCGTTTCAAGTTCTTAGTATAAGGAGTTCTAGTTTACCAGTGTTGCGAATCATGTCCCATGAACATAGAAATTCCAAGCTCAGGTAATGCAGCTCATGACTCATGCTCCACTCCTAGTGATCAGCCAAACACAAATTATGTCATGTATACTCTCAGTTTAGATCCCTCGGTGAATCTGTGGTGTTGATGCTCTATCCCGTAGGCCTCAGTTACAGTGTCAGTTCAATAATCAATATTCAGTAAAGGACTCAGATAGTCCTTCAGGACCATGGCTTTCAGTTATCAGTTACTTATCAATCAGAAATTACTACCTCAGTAACAGTCTAAACCTCGATTATTAGAAACTAGCATTCTATTTTAGTTATAGTATTAGTTATAGTTACAATTTCAATTACCATCTTATCTATAATCTCAATCCCAATCCTAGCCCAATAATAAGTTCAGTAACTCAATTTAGTTTCAGGATTTCTCGACCATAGTATATTAGTTACTTAGTTATTAGTATTTCAGTACCCAGTTTACAAAATATTTTTAAAATATGTTAGATGCCTGGTCTTGAACTCTTAAGGTAATATAGTTTTCACTCACTCATGCTTAGTTACCTTATGTTACCCAGTCAGTCATTACCTTTTATGCATTACACTTTACAATTATAGTCCAGTTGTTCAGACTAAGTTAAGTTAAATCTTGCAGACCCAGTATTCAGTTATCAGTCCTTAGTTAATTAGATGAGCAGTATATTTAAGCAGTCATTCTCAATATCCATGTGAATATTTTTGGTAGTCTCTAGTGACGTGTTGTTCTAAGGTAGAGAGTATAGTTGAAAGAGTACCCGAGAAGTACTTTATTTAAGTATAAGTTTTTGTATGAGTTAGTTTAAGCATCCAGTAATTCAGTTTAGCAGTTAGGCAAACAATTTTGGATAGTGTGGTTTCCCTTCATTCTATCTAGTCATACTATCAGGAGTCCCACAAATGTGATCATTCTAAGATGGACCAACCAGGTAGTTGCATGCTCCACTTAGTTCATGTATCATGTCTTAGTTTCAGATCCTACATATTCAATCATAATTTAGTTCATAGGTGCCTTGGGCATCGCCCTAGTGTTCCTCAGTATCTCACATAAATTAGTATTCTTTGAGGGACTTAGTGTCCTAAGGAGGAGATACACTATAATCCCTCAAAATTTCATGACATAAACTTTTCACACTCTCTCCTCAAAATGAATATAGTTAAGATTAACGGGTACTCATAAATTGACCCTCAAACTCCGACCTCAGCCACAAGCAATATATTTACGGTGCTCAGTTCAGATCATGGTATTCAGTTTATATACCATATTTCAGGCTCAGATATTTCCCCATGTTTCCATTCATGTGCCAGTGAGTGATCTTGGGTTCATCAGTAGTTTTGGTTTAAGTTAATAGCCTTTCCTGAATTCACTTAGTTCTAAGTTTAGATTCCATTACAAACTTAGTATTCAGTTTCATGCTCAGATTCTCGTTATAATTTGGGTATCAATTACCATTTCATATTCAGTCATATATTCATGTGACAGTTCAGTCATGTATTTACACATTAGATATGCCTGCTGAGCTTGATAAATTCAGCTTACCAGTAATCCCAGTTATGCATTTGTTAAGTCAGCTATTCATGCATCAGATATGCATTTTCAGTATAATACATTCAGCTTATCAGCCATGTCAGTTATGTACTCATGTTTCAGTTGTTCATATTTAATATGTACTTTAGCTTATCATTTCTCCTATCTCAGTCAGTCCTATTCGTGGACGAATATTCCCAATGGGGAAATATTGTAAGACCTCACAAAATTCATAAGCTTAATTCAGTCCTTAAAGCTTGCCAAAGGGGTCCCAGACTTAGAAAATTCTTACAAATTTCTAGATTTTTATTTTTGTCCTTTGAAAGTTCGAAATCTCATTTTGCATCCTTAATATCCTTTAATGGTCGGTATTTTTGCAAATTCATGATCAGAGAGGTCAACAGGTGTTCCCGGATAAGTTTTGAATTTTTCAAACCTCGTTTAGATCACGTTTGGTGTCCCAAATAGTGGACCAACTTGATCTTGGTGTGCCGCATCACCTATCACATTGGATAACATTGTTACTGGTTGCCAGAGCGAAAACTACTGCTGCTTGGCGCGATCATAGAGTGACGCATTGAGTATCGTATCTATGCCATTAACGCGCCACATCGCTCACCGTGTTGGTGCCCAGTTTTAGTCATTAAATGACTTCGTCTTTAAGGTAATTAGGTCATTTTTCAGGACCTTCAGCCCTCATAAACATGAAATTTAGCCCTCTTTTGGCTAAATACCTACCTTATTCCACAATTTCTTAAGAATAAGAAACTCTAGGTGATTAATTTCAAGCTTTCCTCCATCAATCTTCAAGAAATTATCCACCTAGGTATGTAAAGTTTTCATCCAAGGATTCGTTTCAGCCTTGGAGTTTAAGAAACAATTTTTTAAAAGCTTAAATAATGATGTTCATGTTGTGGATTCAAATTGTATCCATGTTGTTGATTTGTATGGTTTCCATGATGGAATCTTAATCTATCCCTTGATATTATGTTAGCATGTGGATTAATTATCATGAAATTGAGCTAATTAAGGTATCCAAGATGTAATTGTTAAGTGTTTATGCCCAAGCCTAAGTATATGCATCACATGTGTTTGATAAAATGCCTAAGTGAGTAGAATTGTGTTTTATGACCCTTTGTTGATCTAAATGATAAACTTAGGCAACAACTAGATGTTTAAATTGACTCCCATGCTAAATCTATGTCATATAGTTGTTTCATGGAATTCTCATGAGACTAGAATTGTGAAATTATGATATGTTTGAATGCATTCCTATCCATGTACAAGATTATGAATATCAAGTGCGTTATGAAATCCCCGAATGATTGTTTTATAATTTGTCCCCTATGGTCATGTATTCAAAGAACTGTTGCGTTATTTTAGTTGTATGCTATCGAGTCCTAGGGGTACTTGTACCTGACAATTTAGCTACGTGCCTAAAGCTAATATTTGTTTTCAATATACTCTCAGTCAAGCCATGATCCTTAGAATTCAGTCACTCACATGGTTCAGGAAAACTCATTAAATTCAAAATCAATCCAGTCCTTCACAGTACTCTGTAATCTCAATCAGTTATCAGATGTCAATAGTATTCCATCAGTCAATGGAATTCAGTGAAATCAATTTAGTTCAGTTAGTAACACGATCAGTGAAAACTCAGTCAAGCCTAGTACGAACTAAGATATCAGTTCAGTATTTATTCAGTTGGGAGTAGGATTCAGCACCGAGTAAACCCAGGGATGAGGGCTAACCTATCATCCATTAGAGGGTGTGATCCTTAGAAGCAATCCTTACTTTCCTAAACTACGTAGCCAGCGTAGGTTAAGATGTACCCCTACAAGTCTAGGGATTATATATCTCATTTGTGTTTTCCTACTAGGAGGGGTTAGAGGAAGAGCTCTCTATTAGAGAGGGTTAACTCATAGCTTGTCTTTACCCGTGGCATAGTACTATCACCCTTCTAGCTGGGGTTATAGGTTGGACCCCACCAGTTTAGATATGGGGCATGTTAGTGAGATGATTACTTCCTACAGTCTCAGTCATAGTCTCAGTAAAGAGACTTAGATAGTTCTTCAGATTCAGGACTGTCAGATATCGTCACTCATTTCAGTATGGAACTTAACTAGTTCTATCAAAATTAGGAATGTCAGACGTAGTCACCCAGTTAATAGTATATCAGTTATACAAAACTCGTGTTATCAGTATTCAAACTCAGTATGTAGTATTATCACTATCTCATTTATAGTTATGTATTCATGCATGTATTCTCACGTTCATATTATTCAGTGTGTTAGCATTGTTTATGCATATGAACCCCTTGCATTCAGCCTACCTCACTTTACATACCTATATATTCAGACATACTGGCTCATACTTTTCTTCTACGCTATGGTGTTTTATACCATAGGTTTGGATGCCCAAGTTCCTGATTGCACTTAGCTTCAGATTTAGCCAGCAGCAATAGATTTTCAGTGAGTCCTCATCATTTGATGATATCATGTTATTTCATTACTTCATTATTTCATTTATAGTAGACAAACTTAGTTGGGGACATGTCCTATCAACTCTACAATTTTCAGACAGTTTAGAGGCTTTCAAACTAGCATGTTTGGACAGTTTATTTCAATTTTGGTATTTATATATCGTATTTCAAGATGTTATGTTTTACCAGATATTTGAACCTTATGGCCTTTTAGCCCTTTTATTCTATATTTATATAGTATATTATGCAATACTCAGTAAAAGATATCAGTCATGGGCTAGCTTGTGGTCCTTCGGGATTGCTAGCACCGTGTAGTGTTTCAGGTGTCTGATTAGGGGTATTATACTTGTCCCATCAACTCCACAGCCAGATAGTTAGAGGCTTTCAATTATTTTCAGACAGTTAGTCAATTGTTCTGTTGTTTTTGACAGTCTTTACATTATTATTTTTAGACAGTTCTTTCCAGGCTCATTATTTTAGAGATTGTTTAAGTAATGTAAGCCTTATGGCGTATCCAATTTTATTTACGCACATGTATCTTTATTGTCAGTATTGTTCAGTGCTCACAACAAGTACCAACTCATGGATTAGCTTAGGGCCACTTATGATTGTAAGCACTATGTAGCATCCAGGGTGTATTACCAGGGCATTACAGTGGTTTTTAGTAACATAATGATATGGAGAGTCATAGCAATTGTCGTAATAGCTTGATGAACGTACTTAATAAAGAATTACTTTTGACAATCCCTCCATCATAAGCTCACTTTATATTCTCAAGGATGAAGAAAGTTGAAGTTTTTATATATGTATTGATCTTTAACTCTATAGGTTGAGATTTATTTCTTGATTTTGTTGAAGATATTAGTCAATGGTAGGAATTAGCAAAAAACGTAAAACTTACAAAGAATTACTCTTGACAAAATGTTGTAAGATGACAATTATTTTACATAGAATTTAAGATATTACCAATAATAATAAGAATAATTTTTTTATGAATTTGATTTTCTAATTACTAATGATAAATCTAGATATATGACTATTGCACGTGCCACTAATTTTAGTATATAAATAAAAAGAGGCAGTAACAATAGTATGAAATAATTTTTAAGTTATGATATATGATAGATGGGAAATTAGTTTTTTTTATGAATCTCATTTTTAGTATAAAAAAAGCTTTAAAAAGAAAAAAATTAAGGTAAAAGAATATGTTGTGTGGGGCAAGATGAGATGGGTTAAAAATAATTTTTTTATCAACGGAACACAGAAATAGTTTTACATAACATAAGAATGTAAACTTGAAGAGTCATGGTGTCTCTCATGGTGAATTTTAGAGAAGTTTGTTTACATGAACTAGATATGAAAAATGAATTTACAAATCGTAGGAACTCCTACAATGACAATATAGTTGAATGTGATGGTCTAGATTCTATCTAATTAGGTTTTTCTCCACCCTAGGGGGAAGGGGGATTTCTTCGACACAATTTGTTGAAATTATTTTATTGAAAGAAATTGGATACAGATGTACAACTCCAGAAATGATACTCATACAATTCTTGGAGATGACCATCTTTGCCTAACAAACTCCAAAGAAAAATCTAGAATTGTAGAAGGATAGTGAAGAACAAAAGGAGAAAACCCTCTCCTACGTAGCACTGAGTGCAAAATAAGAGAAACAAGTAGTGAAAGATATAAAGGAAGATCTAAATCATTATTAGGAATACAATAAGACTACTCTAATTTGATTTCACATGGGGAATGCACCATGTATAAGGACTATGGAACTCAATGTTGGAAATGCTTGGAGATTTTCCAAAGAAATCTAAAATCTTATCTCACGATAATGGGTACTTTATATTCAAGTTCAACTCAAGGGACGATGTGATTAGATTTTACTCAGGGACTATATATATATTATAATAAGACACTCATAATCCAAGGCTAGGAATGAGACTTTGATTTCAATTCATTTTGAATCACATTAATCCTACTATAGGTCACGCTTCTTAAATTTCTTTTAGGTAGTGGTAAGATTGTGGCTAGGAAACCACTATACTTTGATAGAGTGATTGCAGGTATGTAGAGGATATCCTTTGTCCTAATTCTAATAGATGTGGATGTGACACAACCTTTTCTAGAATTAATTAAGATTGTATATCTATATAGGATTTTCTTTTGGAGTATTGATAAAAAATTATTACCAAATTACTCCCAATATTGTATGAGATTTGTACATAATGTAGAGTGTAGAATTTAAAAAATGAAACACCCTGAGTTTTACCCTTAGAGTTTTTTAGGGTTTTAAACTCTATGGCCAACATAAAACTGGAGCTTACTAGTTGTATGATGTGGGTACAACTTAAGAACCCAAGTCATACGGTAAACAGTGTCTCTTATATCTCTTACTATGTAAGGTACAACTAGATTTCATACGAATCATATAGAGATAGTACCCTAAGAGTAGGGAAATAATATGATTAATAATGTTAAGTCCTTGAGGTACTGTCTAGAGTATGAGTTAAGGGCACAACTCATAAGATTGGGTACAAGTGAAGTTCCCAAATCATACCCACCTGTGTTCATTTTTCAACTTTTAAGTTGAGGGTATTCCAGACGTTTCCCAGCCTAAAACCCTTAATAAATGATATTTTATAACACTTTGTGGCCTCTCATAACAGACTTGGAAGGATAAAAAAGACTTCTAAACCTTTCTCTGAACTCTCTCAAGAAAATTGGTCTAGGGTTTCTTCAATATGATCATCTAGAGGCTTAAGAATCAAGATCTCTCGGTGAATCTTTGTGAATAAGCCATGTTACTCCTCCATCATTGTTAGTTAAAACTAAAAGCATGCTTTACTTTATAGATTTCATGACATAATTGTAATATTGTTTTGGATTTTAAATATGTGTTGGGGATTTTGATTTTTCTTGGTTGGCTAATGTCTTCCCATTTTTTCTTATGGTTTTTATGTTCTAATTGTTGTTTGAACATGTGGTTGCATCGGAATGGTAAATTGGTACTTGGTTTTGGTTTTGGAAACTATATACCCTCAACATATTTGATAAAATTCCAAAGAGAATTTTTTTATCACATGATCTAACTTTTATCGAAAACTTTGCATTGCACAGTGTGGTATTAGAACCTAAACTAGTTTGGTGTGTTATAAAGGGATGGAAATAGGGGTACAATGGAATCCCAAAATTGAATGTTTCAGAATAGAAATTAGTAATAAACTCAACCCACTTGCATAATTAATTTTGGTTTATGTATTACTAGTTAGTTTGGTTTGTTTCTTAGAACTAATACATGGCATAAATGGTTAATTTTTTAAGGATCATTTTGAAAACCTTGTGGGGTACACGAGATCCCCTAAGTAGTCTAACAAACCTTATAGGGTATTGAACTCTCCCCTAAATTTTCTTTTGTTTTCCTTTTGGATCATGCCTTTTAAATGATCTGAAGCCTATGGAAACTAATCCGTCCCACCTGAGGATGATGTGGATAGATCTCATTCAACTTATTGGGTACAAACTCGGTCAAGGGTCGCTGTTTAAAAGTTAACACTCATGCTCAGTAACCTCAAGAAGATGTTACCAATATCAAGTTTTGATGTTCAATACATTTACAAAGACAAATAGTGGTATCTCTATCATTTTAGTCCGATACTTTTGGTATGAGAAAGAATGAGGCAAGGTCAAGAAATAGGTAGAGCAAGAATTCCCAATATTCAAATCTTAGGAAGGGTTAGAGAAATAGTGGTAGAGGTGTCTGAGCAAGGGAATCCATGAAGTCCCCAGGTGGTTGTCAGTGTCCCTTATCCTTAGTTTTTGGGTGATTGTCATTTATGGGTTGGTGGAGCCCAGTCAACCCCATCTATGCTCCTTACCAATTTTGTGTACGATTGCATCATGTTTATTGCTATAAATAGAGGAATCAGTGTTTTAGTTATTGTAAGTTCGGTCACATGCATCAGGAGTATCTCACAAGGATTGACACTCAAGAAAATAGGATCCCGGCTGCCACTTCCCAAACTTCTGCACCAAGGGGTGTTGTTTATGGCTTAAGCACCAAATTGGGACCACCCTTATGATATTAGTACGTGGTAGGAGTTTGAGGTATCACCTAATATCATTATTGGTATTCTAAAATTCTTTCTCGTAGTGTGAACTATTTACTTGATCTAAGGTCCACTATCTCTTATGTGACCTTATTTTTGGCTATACATTTTGGTTTTGGTCCTGAGGTTAATTCAGACTTTTTTTTATCTATTTCTACCCTAATAGGTGAATTTGTGATTACTAAAAGAGTCTATAAAGGATGTGTGGTATCTATTGGTAGTAGAGAAACTGTAGTAGATCTATTTAAATTTAAAATAGTGGATTTTGATGTTATATTGGGGAATCGGTTATACTCGTGCTATACATCTCTAGACTGTCAAACGTTTAAGGCTGTACTAAATTTCCCTAATGCACTGGTGATTGATTGGGAGGATAGTTTCCTGGATCCTAAGAAAGGGGAAGTTCATATCATATCTTAGTGATCAAAGTTTAATCTCCAAAGAGTGTCTCTATCATCTGGTCTGAGTTAAAGATTCTAACTCGAAAGGTCCTTCTTTGCATTTTGTCTTGGTGGTGAATAAATTTCCCAAGGTCTTCACCGATGACCTAGTTGGTGTCCCAATATGGAAATTGAGTTTGGATTGATCTTATTTTGGACACTCATCCTATTTCTATTCCCTCTTTATAGAATAACTCTAGTTGAGTTGAAGGAGCTTAAGTAAAAGTTGAAGTATCCTTTATATAAGGGATTGTCTACCCTAGCATTTCTTCGTGGAGTGTTTTTGTTCTTTTGTGCATAAGGGACATGATTTCCTATGGGTATGTAAAGGTTATTGGTGGGTGAGTAGGTACTTTAGGGTGACCTCCATGTATAGTGGATTTTATACATAGATTTTATGTGGGGTACTCAGTTAGTAGTTCATGATAGTTGATAGACACTACGTTTGAACCTTAAAGGATGATTTTAATGAAGGGAGTATGTTATCTCAAAGATAGAAATATGAGACTCGTAGGGGTAGACTGGTAGGCTTGGTATGGTGTGTTAAAGAAATAAGGTTGATAAGTTTGTGAATACAAGGGTGGGGTAAGGTTTTGATATATAGGACAGAGGTCAAGGTTGAATCGATGTATTAGGGATAAGTCATTGAATGGGCTAAGGAACGGAGTTTGTGAGGCTATGCTGGACCCCACATAGAATCTTGATAGATGAGCTTTTAAGTATAAGAGAGACAAGTGTCCCTAGTACTTATCTGTGGTGACACCCCTCAGAGCGAAGTATTGTTCTAATAGGTGTAGTTAGATAGAGCACGATGTTTAATCTTATGTTTTCTTCTAGCAGCAAAACTTAAGGGAAAGTCAGGGTGAATTTACTCTTATTCTATGAATTCTCCCCTATTTCAATAAAGAGGGCACTCTACTAGTGTTGCACATATTGTAATAGATCTTATCCCTAAGGTACATGACGTGCATGTCTGCATTCCAGCCCTGAACCAAAGGCAATAATGGTTCTTAAATATCCAAGCTTTCAAGTGTTCAAGATCTATGTCGTGATACTCATGATTCGTATATTAATCTCTCACATTATGCATAATTCTAAGAAATGGTAGTTTCAATCAAAAATCCTTGCCTTGTTCCCTAAACATGAATCACGGCTTTATGGTATATTGACTATGATATATGTTGTTGTGTTTCTTCAGGTGTCCAGTCCAAGGGACTCATTCTATGGTGTGTTTATAATGGAGTAATATTTCATTTATAACCTGGGTAGTTGCTTTGGAGTACCTCATGCCTATTGTACCATATCTCATTTTGTAGGTGTTGCCTTTTGTTGTAAGATAGATAGGAGTCGTAATTGGGTAGTAACCTCCCCTATCTTGATGCTTATACTCTAGAACCTCAGTGACCCTTTTATGTTAGGATGGTGTAACCTTGGTAGTATAGTGATATTTTGGATGATAAAGTAAATGTCCTTTGTTGAGAAATTATGGGTTGACTACTAGAGCTAAAGTTATGAGTGTAGATGGAAGAATAAGATGAATTTTTTCATATGAAATAGTTTTTAAGGGGGGCATGGTGAAAACCTTTGTGATAGTTATTAAGGGTGTTAGTTTTGGTGAGGAAATACATACAGTTGGTGTATAGTAAAGATAGGATGGATTATGGTGATTGATTGGTACCCAACCATTATGTTATGCGACCAAAGCTCCTTGATTAAGTCATGTAGTTTTTGGGTTATAGTGATAGATGAGATATTATTATCGGAATGGTGTAAAGTATAGGGTCCCACGGCTTCCACTAGCACCTTTAACTCTTAATTAAACTTTAACAAGGGATAGATATGCGGTTATACTCAACCCCTTTAGTTATGTATTTTTGTGGGGAGGGGGGAGTTGGAAGGTTGAGATGGAGAAGTGTTGTCTTCATGTTGAAAGCTTAGTGGAAAGTGTGGCTATATTTAAGGGATATTAGATATATAGGTTGTGGAGGAAGAAGCTACTTGGGATATGAAGAGGACATGGAGTCTAATGATAAGTGGTAATTTTACTACTCATATACACTAACTATTTATGTGCATAACCATGTTTGCAAAGTTAAATGAGACAAAATTGTTATTTAATACACTGATCTCCACATTTTTCAAGTCAAAAATTGACAAGGAGGAAAGATATGGATTGGAGCTCAAAAGAGATCAAATGGATAGAAAAGAGTGCAACTGGAGACCCGATGTTGTTCAGCCTCAGTTACTGTGACCGCGGTCGTCATACTGTAGTCGCAGTCAGTCAAGATATTCAACACAATGCGGTTGCAGAACAGAACCATAGTCGCATAACCGTGGTTGCGGTCAGACCTGCGTAATAGCGGTTATACGGGAGTATCCCCATGGGCAGATTTGTAATAACACATAGATGAATTCCAAATAATATATAAGAAAAAATCCTTTCTTCTTTGGGTATTGCTTACCTCAAAAGATTTTTTGAATTGAAAGATTGAAACCCTAAATGGTCAAGTGTGTAAATAATTTTTCAGGCTTGATTTCTTATCATTTTGTGAACAATGAATGCTCTGGATAATCCTTTTGGTATATCTCTGTTTACTTTCTTCATGAGTAGGTAAGTAATTCTTAGGATTATGTTGAACTAGTGTGTATTTGTGTATGGGTATTTTTGTGTTTGTATAATTGTTAGTTATTGAGTGTGGATTTCTCAATTGCTTGACTTTATGAGTTAGAATTTGATGGGTGAAAGTCCCAAATCTCCAAATTGGTTTGATGGATGAAAATCCTAAACTCTAGAAACCCTTTATCATCCTCGAAAGAGGAATGAAGGTTAATATGAGGTAACTCATAACATCTTTGAAAGAGGGTTATAGGGGGACAAGGCAATAGTGGACAATTAACCCTATGGTTTTCTCCCTTTTGCAATCTTAGACTTAAGTGTATTAGGAATGTAAATCATGTCAAGAGCATCATCCCAGAAATAGGGATTCTTGATTGATGTTTTGGATGATTACGAATTTCACACTTGTTAGGTGCTCGAAAGAGCCAACGGGTGAAATCATTGTGGCTTTATCAAAATATTAATCACAATGACCTTCGACCTAGCCTATCCTTTAGTTAACAATTAAATTTCATGCTAAACCATTATTAGCCCACAGACTTTTACCTATAGGTAGACATAATCCCAAGATTTCCCCCAATATTGTTGCTTAAAATGAAAGTGTCATCTCTTGATCATTTGCTAAAGATTGTACAATAAGTTTCTAAGCAAATCTCCCTATTTTATTTTACATGTTATTTTTGTTAGCATTCTAGGCAATCTTGTAGTAATTTAAGCACCCATAGGGTTTGAAGTCTATAATTCGCTTCTTGAGATTTGAGCCCAATTCAAATTGGGTTACTTGACAACAACCACCTCACCCCTCAATTATGGGAGTGAGTTTAGCATTATTAAAATGGTGCCACTGCTGGGGAGTGAAATAAGGATTTTACTTATGTGGTGTCATTCTTACTTGGGAATACCCGAAATGGTGTAATTTACTTTATTTGTTGTTTTTGAATCTTTTGTAGGTGATCAAAGTGTAAATGTAGCAATGAGCGAAAGCATAAGAAATATGGGCCCCCTCAATGCCTCTCTTGATTATGAAGGCCAATTAAATAAAGTGGAACAAACAAGTGAAATTCGCATCCCGCCAACCAAAGAGAATAGAGTATTTGATGTGACTAGCGTTATGCTTCATATGTTGCACATGAAAGAGTTGTATGGGGGTTAAGCATATGGGGGTCCAAATGTCAATTTGAAAAACTTTTTTAGAAGTTCTTGCACCATTTAACATAGCTCATATTATACAAGAATACAGGGTTCAGGACATGTTTAGACTTTGGAAACAGTATCCCACCGTGATTGCACCACATAGCGGCGGCTATACTTATGAAGAACTCATTGCATTGCCGCAAAGTTTAAAAGTGCAATTTTCAAAACCAGTAGCTCACTACGATTGCACTGTGTTGCAGTGAAAATAACGGTGAGCCCTTCAGCGTAGTACGGTGAGTCCCAAAAATGGGTTTCTGCTGAACAATTAAATTTCCAATGGTTGTTTGGATATTTCCCCATAATCTCAAGTCGTTTAAACAATTTATTAAAGCATTATTATGGCACTATATACCCATAATTACTCAATTTCATGAAGAGTAAAACCCTAAACTCCTTTTCTAATGATCAAGAATCCATCCTTAAGTCCAAGATTTCTAAGAAACAAGTCAAGATTCGGGTTATATTCTTTGAACTAAGTAATCTAAGGTATGTGGGACTACTCTAAAAACCATGGGCATAAGTTTAAATGTTTTATCAAGATTAAAGATCCCCAATTAAGTTTTATAATGAATTGTTCAATATTGTTTTTGAAAAGTACGTATCATGGGATTGTTTTGATGAAAATATATGCTATGTTTAAACACATTTCATGGAAAATTGAACTGTAACCATGTATATTTGTGTGTTTGTAAAGTTTGATTGAGAGAATAAATGACTAAACTCCTCCTTTATGATATTCTTGATTTCAAGGATTGTGAATTATTTAAATGTATGAATTTTCTCAAATAAAACTAGTGAGTGAATCATTTACTACTGATCATGGAATGATATGTTTAGTGATGTGTTGAGAGGGAGTTTATGAATACAAAATGTTCATCGTGTCAAAATTAACAAATTTCACTGGGTTTGGAATAATGTAAACATAACATTACAACCTTATGATTGTACTATTGAAAGGAGAGTGTTTTTGGTGTAAACTCAAATGAAAACCTATTACATGACTCTCCCTTATTTAATGTTTAAAATCTATGAGGTGTCATTAATATGATAACAAGTGAAAAGGGTTGTGGATATGTTATGGTGTGATTTGATTGACATGCATGCCAGGGTATGGCAATACTCGGTAACTATATGCCCTTAACAAGATAAGTGTTAAATGTTTTGATAGTATGATGTATGTTTATTGGAAAGAACTATAAGTTGGGCTTAAGAGAGCTAGTTGGTTACCCTAAGAAGTTCTTTGAGTGTAAGGGCTCATCACTGGAAACTATAATTGCCAGTGTGGGACTTATGATATGTTTTCCTACATGAAAGGGCATTTAGGACATCTCACATGGGGATATTTCTTATAGTGTGCTTATATGGGGGTATCACCACCCAATCTTGAAGGCTACTTGGATTAGGGGATTAGCCGCTGGGTCAAGGGCGAGTTCCACACAGCCCGTGGTATTTTCAATTTGTAAGGTGTACCGACTAGCTCAAAGAATAAGAAAGAGCTGGTCAGTGTTGTCTTGAATCATTTGAATTTCTCTAAAGTATGCCTCTGTATTTTAACTTATATTATGTTCACTGAAACTATGAAATGCTCTCACCTATTTTGTATCTAAATATTCTATTTTGAGTTGTTTCACATACCAGTACAATTGTATTGAGCCCCTATATTTGAGGATCAGAGGTGTAGTCCCAGGGTCCCGCTAAGTAGTAGGTTGTATTATATTAGAGGTTGCAGTTGGTAAGCCTCCCTTATTTTGGAAGTCCTCTTTTAGAACATTGTTAGTTTATTTTGATTTGTGGTTCGACTAGGGCGTTGTCCCAGTTTTTAGACAGAAATTTGTTCTTATGTTATTATAGATTTCACAAACTGGTGTCATGTGTTTTGAATGTTAAGAACTCCCTTATGAATTGTTCAGTTGATTTATGAGATTGACCATGTTTTCGTATGATGAGTTTTTTCTGCATTTCGTTATATTGTATAAGTATTGTGCATGATTGCAAAATAGTGATGGGCGGCTGAGCCTTCATAGTTTGGGATGCTCGTTGCAGCCAGGGTCTCGGCTCGGGTTATGACAAATATGGTATCAGATCACGGTTAATGGTCCTAGGGTGTTTGCAAAATCGTGTCAAGTAAAATCTTATTTATAGGTATGTAGCGTGCCACACTTATAAGTACGGGGCTACAAGGCATTTCGAAATGTCTCTCTTCTTATCATGGTTTAGTTTGTGCAATATAGTCTAAATGTCCCCTAATAAACGATTTCATATATTTCAGATGGTTGATCATGCCTCCTCGTAGAACCAACGAACAAAATACCCAAGCTGAGGATGTTTGTCCTACTCATGGGATGTGGACCCATAATAGATCTCGCACTACAAAGTTTGTTGCTACTTTGAGAGTCCCTCCAGTACCGACTATTCTATCTCGAGCTCCACGAACTGATTTTAACCGTCCCTAGCATCCTTAGAGAGAAGTTATAAATACTGAGTTTCGACAGTCCATCCATATGATTTCTTAGCTAGTGTCCTCTCAAACCCATTGGTATGAATATCTCGGTTTGGTGTCTGGTTCATCTGAGATTATGTGGGTTTGTCAATTCATGAGACTAAACCCACCTATTTTTTCTGATGTGAAGGTTTAGGAGGACCCCTAAGGGTTCATTGATGAACAGGTGAAAATCTTCAGGGTTATGCATGTGAATGAGATTGAAGGGGTTGAGTTGGTAGCCTATTAGTTAAAAGATGTGGACAATTAGTGGTATAATGAATGAGAGGATTCGAAGGCTAGTGATGTTGATTCTTCTGTGTGGGGTGAGTTTTTGGAAGCTTTCCTTGATCATTTCTTTCCCCAGGAATTGAGGGAATCAAAGGTTGAAGAATTCATAAACTTGAGGCAAAGGAAAATGAGTGTCAAAGAGTATACATTGAAGTTTACCTAGCTATCCAGGTATGCACCATAATTGGCGGGTAACATGGGTGTAGCGTTATCATGGATAACAAGGTTGCGAAAAAGAAAAATGACCTTGGAGCATTCACTATTCCTTGCACAATTGGGAAGCATGAATTTGCAAAAGTTCTAGGTGACCTTGGTGCAAGAATCAACTTAATTTCCCTCATCATATACAAGAAACTTAGTTTGTAGACCCCGACACCAATCTCTATGAGGATCTTGATTGCGGATCGGTCTATAAAAAGGCTAGTGGGTATATTGTTTGGTGTGCTTGTGAAAGTGGAAAAGTTTATTCTCTTGACAAATGTCATGGTATTATATTGTGAAATGGACCAAGAGGTGCCTTTCACTCTTCGTCATCCTTTTTGGCCACCGGGAGAGCCATTATCGATCTAGAGCGAGGGGGGATGAAATTTAGAGAGCAAGAGGATGAGGTATCTTTCAAAATTTGCAAATCAAAGAAGTAAGCTGCGGAGTTTCAAGTAGTATCTATGGTAGATGTTGAAAATAAAAGGTGAATGAGGAGGGGTCCGAAGACCCAACTTGAGAAAAAAAGATGGAAAACATTATGATATGACGATAACTAAGGCGCTAGGTGGGAGGCAACCAAAAAATTCCACGAGAGTGGCTTGTATCATTTTTGTTATATTTCTATAGGGTAGATTTTACCTTTTGCATATGAACAACCCATGCATTCGTGGCAATATGGAGTGCATTGGATGAGCTTAAAAAGGAAAAAGTTTGTAAATCTGTATTAAGGACTGAATAGGGGAGAAATGTATCAAAATAGATGTAAAATGTTGAATAGGGCAAAATGGGGAATAGAATAGCTTTAAGATACTGAGATCGCAGTCCGCAACCATGATTGTAGTCATACGAGTGTCTGCCAATGTGGTCCCTTGACCATAGTCGTGGCTACTTCAGTCATTTAACTCCTAGTTTCCCTCATTTCCCTCACACTCCTTTTCAAGATTGTACTCTTGAATTAGGGCTAACTTATGGCCAAGTTTTTTAGCTCTCAAATAACATCCTTTCATCCCTTTGCATCATAACTCTATTAAATGACATGAATCCATGCCTTTACTTTGGAAAATAGGCCATAGAATGCATGATTAAGAAAGAATCTAAGATTTTTATTGTTATGCTTTCCATGTTGTCATGCCTGGTATTTGTGAAATGTTGGTTGTTTATTAAGGTGTGTATACAAGTGGGGAAATCATGAGTACCCAATGATTTGTGAAATAGGTAGACAAATGAGATATGCATACCCAGTGTTTGATAAAATGCTCAAATGATATTTCAATATTAATATTTGCTCTCTAAATGGCACATTCACACACTTGTTAGCATTGTTACAATGATCTTTATATCTATTAATATTTTAGAACATACTAGTAGCTTAAATTTGGAAGAAATCTGAACATACAAAAATGACATGGAACCAGCCTCAGGTAGCGTGACCACGGTCATATAGTCCAATGAACTTTAGTGATCAATATAGCACAACGTGCATGATTAAAATAACATCGAAAGATATAATGTGTGCTTAGTGATTTCAGGACGACCTCATGGATAAGTATGATCACATCTGATTCATGGCACTCGAGTGCTACACTCCTAACTAAAGTGATCTTCTGAGGACAAAGCTGCTCCTAGAGAGAGGAATTTTCTTAGATAATATGCTGGAGAAACTACCGGCATTTCATGACAAACTTGAAGCCATAGGGTGGCAGTGCTTCACCCCAGATCCATGCATTGCAAATGAAAAGTGGGTCCATGAATTTTATGTAAGCATTGTGAAGTATCTTTTTTAAAACCTAGTTAATGTGACTGTCAAAATTTGGGGAAAGCTGGTGAAAGTTGGGACTAAATAAATCAATGATGTTTATGGGCTCAAGCAAGCATACATGGGTGAATTCAAAGCGAAGGGGTATAAATTGAGGAATTGGTTGGCACAACGGCTGTGGCCTGAAAAGGATGCCTCGTGGAGCAAAACTAAAAGCAATTTCAATGAACGACTTCACTTCCAAGATTCTGATATGGTTGCACATAATTTGTAGCCGAGTTTCTCCTTACACCCACATGACAACACTCCCGAAAATACATGCTAGGATGGTTGCATGTATTCTACACAATATCCCTCTAGATGTTGGCTATCTCTTAGTTAATGAAATAGATTATTTCAAGAACCTAGGTGGTATATATCTATTTTTCCCCTCCTTGATTATAGATCTTTGCAAAATAGTGGGGGTGGAAGAGAATGCTAGTGGTACATAGGTGCGCCTAGTTCCCCCATCTTCTCCTTGAGGATTCGAGATAAGGGTACACCTGGAAAAATCAAGAAAAAAAGATTAATTTGTAAAGGCCAGTGTGCAGTGTGCATAAGTCTAATAGGCCATCCACCACGGGACCTCTTGAGGAGATTGGAGTAAATATTACCACCATCAAAAAGCTTTTATCTAAATTGCCCCTAAGACCGGGAGAGCCTTCCACCACTCATTATTCTTACATGTCATATACCGATTATGAAAAGCACAAGGAGAACCAAAAGGACCAATAAGTCACCATTGATAAGCTTGATAAGGCCTATTCCTCTTTGGTGGAGTCACACCTAACCTTTGGAACAAATATGAAAATATGGTTCCAAGGGAGAAGAAGAGGGATGAGTTCTTTATCAGGATGTCGAAGGGTGTGAAGGGCTTATGAAGGGTCCTAAGACCCCGGTATAGACTTTTTTCTTCTTAAGTGGAGAATGACGATAAGGCCTCAGTCAAGTGGTCCAATCTTGAGGAGGATGGTGGTGATGTAGAGTCCAAAAATGATAGCAACCCGTGATGTGGTTTAAGGGAGCACCCTTATCTCTCTTTTATCCTTGACTATTTGTCCAGTGGGGAACCTGCTACCATTTTATTTAGGGGTTCCTCCTTATATTATTGATATTTATTGATATTTATGAATACTTTTCTACTTCTTTGGATAATTCTTAATTATTTGGGTTGTAATATTCAGGCACTATGGTAGTGCCCATATATGCATGGATTAGTTAATTTGTTCTTAGTGTATCTTTCTATTTTAGTTTTAATGATTGGGTTTCTTACCACAGATGTAGAGAAAGTCTGATTACCCATGGAATCAAGGACAAAAATACAAGGAAAGTATAAGTACCTGTAGCATTTGTGTTTTGGAATCACATTCATACTCATTGGTGAAAATTGAGTAACTAAGTGAGTGGTTCGTCTGTACGATAGTTTTCAATGTGAAAATATAACTTGGGTTTCTTCCATGATAAGTAAATTATTCGTGGTACGAATACAAAATAAAACACCCCCATACGTTAAAATTTTTTCCAAAATTCAAACGCATGGACATGAGCAACCTCGTGAGAAAACTTTCCCTCTTTCTATGACTCCAAAAAATTGACTTTAGAAATATAGTGAATACTCCATCTTTGTTACAAGTGGGTAGATCATTTGAACCTCCTTGACAAAGTTCTCATGCCATGTATGTGAGCTTAATTGTCTACATCTCTTGTGTACTTGTACCATCTATAACTTTCCCAATTTGTCTTTCAAAGCTAATTATTGGTTGTTCTTGGTTTGTAAAATGATCATAGGCCATCTTATGGTTTTAAAGCCCACTTTAGCCTAAAAATCCTACCAACACATAGGATTTATCCCAGTCACCCTCTTTGAGCCTTTGGATTTTTCTTTGGCAAATGCATTATAAGTCGTGGCCCTTTTTTCATCCTCTCTTGAACCCTATCCTCTGTGAACTTAAGAATACCAATTGAGGCTAAAATCCTATGTTGGGGGTGGTAGAAAGAGAAATAAAGTGTAGTTGAGCCACAAAGTCATAAGAAAGTGCCTACGAGCTTAAGTAAATAAATATTTTGCTTTGAAAGAAGAGATCATCCATCAAAAGATTGAGTTGCATGAAGCTTGATGTATAAAAACAGAGTGAAGAAGAAGAGGTAAAAAGAAATTTGGTAAAATAAAAAAAGGGGGGAGGGAGAAAATAGGAGAAATAGTAAAGTAAAAAGAAGTGGCCTAATAACAAAGCATAAAAAGAGTGATGTAGAAGTTCAAGGAGGTTTTATCTTTATTTTCGTAAGTTGATATCCAACCCTATGCCTAACCTATATTAAAAGCTCAAAGCAGCCCTTTGTTATTCTCAAAAAAGTGTGGTCATGGTAGTGGTGATTGAAAATAGGGGAAACCCTATGGCATGGTACTTGTTAACATGGAGAATTTCTTGAGAGAGTGAGTGTTAGCACTTAAAATTCCTTATTGCATGATTGGTAGCTAGGCGTGTGAAATCTTCTTTCTTGCAAGGAGGCATGTGAACAAGTTGAGGTAGGTGAAGCTGTTATCTTCCATATGATAACATAAAAGGAGATTTAACATGGTGTGGTAAACAAGTGAATCATTTCTTGAGTACTAGTAGTTGTTGCACGGTTTCTCCTTGAAGTCTATTATATCCTTCACTATTACATTTTATGATGAGGATGTGATACCTCGAGTTTTTCCATCAAATATTTCGCTCCAAAATGTGTTGAGTCGTTAAAACCTTTTTATCTTTCCAAGAGTCCGTTAAGATCTCGAATGAAAATGTGTTGAATTCTGTTCTTTATCGTGCTCAATAATTTTTCTATGTGGAATTTTAGGATATATGACCCATCATCACGTAGAGCATCGAATAAGCTTTCCAAAGATATATGGATCATCCAAAACGGACACTTGAGCAATGAGTTATGATCATTCCAATCTAACCGTGAATAGTGGTGAACAGTAAATATGCAGAAAAAAAAATACTGAGGCCAGGCGAATTTTAGGGTCAACTTCAAATGATCATAACTCTTTGTACATAATTATCTAGGTGAGCTACTATATATCAACAAAAATATCTGAGAGTCCTCTTTCCAATGAAATTGGTTTCATCCAATTTATCTATCAGAGCAAAAAGTTATGGTCGATCTACTTTAGCCTATCAAAACAGTCCACCAAAGGACAGATTTGACATTATTTCATTTTTAAGGGTATTTTGGTCATTCCCACTCCAATCCATCCCGGTAAACCATGTATTTAAGTCCATTAAGATCATTCAATAGCTTATTTTTCTCCAAAATTTCCTAAGGCTCAAACCCCAACCCTACTACTCCAAATTTCATTCTTTTATATCTCTTCATTGAACAGTAGAAATTTCAAATTGATTTGGGATTTGAGTTGATCATGTTAAGGACTTAGAGAAGCACCCTTTATTTTTGTGAATAAAGTTCTAGAGTCGGAAGTTCATATTCATCTTCCATTTTTAGGTATGTGGGGCTTTGAACAAGAAAAATTCGTCCACTCTTGTGCCCGTATCTTTAATTTTTATTATGGATTATTACGAGTTTGGCAAATGAATTTATTTTCAAGATATCCTACCATGAGATTTTGATTATGTATATATGTAAATTGTTCAAGCTTGCCAATTATGATTACTTAATGGATTCATATGGTTCTGTAAGTTGAATTATGTCTAAATAATTTGATTATGAACTTATAAAGATTTGAATTGTAATTTTTGAATCACATGAGTATATGAATATTTTCATTCTATGAATTGAGATTTAATATTGAGATTCTTGGTGTTTCTATCAAGAATTGATATATTTTGAACATGTATCCATGTTTTAAGTTCAAGAATGAATTATTGGTATTTCCAAGTGTTTTTGAGTCATGTGTCAAATTTTGAGCTTCCTTATGACTATTTGAGTCTTTGGGTATATTGATATCAAAGTTTCAATGAGTCTTGCTATTTTTTGGATGGTTTTGATGAGTTAAATTGTTGAAAATATTATATATTGAGTCTTCATATCCTTTTCCAAATGTTGAGTCAGTTATGGTTTAATGCATTGATACCTTGTTGATGTTGAGGAAGATTAAAATGTTTTGAGCTAAAATGTGTTGAGTTAGGAATCCACAAATTGATATGATTTGATAAATGAGAAAGAGATTTGATTTGGTCTTTATGATAGACCCTTGTGATGTTGTGGTGGATTTCCTAATGCGTTCTGAGCATGTCGGGGAGTAG